>NC_091474.1:203350626-203950626 GCF_036971445.1 Narcine bancroftii | reverse complement strand
CTAAAAAAACTCGTGAACATAGAGATACTTAGCTTTTAATTCCTCTGTTTTGAAATTGAAGCAGATAGATCCTTTTATCATTTATCTTTAGAATGTTTATAACTTGTGGATTGAAGGTGGGTACTTAATCAATGTTTTGTGAAGTATTGCATACTATTTTTCCTTTCAGGAATTATAGCCAATTTACAGGTTTAAGATCAGTAAATCTGTGTGTTCACATTGACAGAACTTAATAGATTTAAGGAAGTTTAAAAAGGATATGTTAATTTTTTAATGAAAGTTGGTAATTTTACTTTTCTTAATAAAACAGTTTCAGAACTCCAAATATCAGAAGATCGATATTAGAAGGATCCCCTAGAACACCCACACCTTTTAAAAATGCTCTCGCAGCCCAAGAAATCAAGTATGGATCCTTCAAAGTCCTGGTAAGAATGTCAATTTTATAATTATTGACTACATAAAGATTCATTTGAAATCCATTTTCAGAAATGTTTTGATCATGTTTTATTTCCTAACATTATTAGGCATCATCTCATCTTGCTGAAGATATACAAGATGTAATTAAACAGGAGACGGATGAATCTGAAATTATGAGTAGTTTCCATGAAAATGGCCAACCACTTTTAAAAAAAATTAAGCAAGAGGTAAGTTCTTTATTTAATTAAAAACAGAAAATATTAGAAATATTCAGTTCGGCAGCATTTGTGGGGAGAAAAATAGTTAACATTTCAATGTGGAGACCCATCAGAAAGATTAGAATTTTAAGATGATTGAAGTTATAGGACAAATGGAATAATAGTGGTAAGGTGAGGCCAGGTCATTTGGGCTAATGGGGCCAGTTTTGCTTTGTCTGTGTGAACTGTTGCTTATATTTAAACTACATAACGTGTCCAGCAAGTCAGGATCTACTAATGTAGAGACAAAATCTGAGCCAAAATTATGAATGAATAATTCACAATTATTATTTGGTATAAGTGTCATTCATGTGCACCATTGGCCCTTTTTGCAAGATTTAGGAAACGATTTAGAACTTATACTTTGGTGTATTTTTTTTGTGTGTCATGAAGGAATTTCTAACCATTGCACCTCTGGAAATATTGATAGAGAATTTACAAAAATATTAACATTAAATGGGGTAAAATTCTGGTCCCAATGTTATGTGCATCAAATTCTTTTGTAAGGTAGAAGGCCAGAAATGGGCTTATGTTAGTGCTATAGAATTTGAGACTTCCATTAATTGAAGGTAATCTTTTGGTATTTACTTCAACAGTCCCTCCCCTTAACTTTGTTGCTCTTGCCATTTTGCGCCCTGAACTCGTGTTCCAGTTATTGTGATAATTTATACATGTGTACAAATGCAAAGCTTTGGTCCTAATGTGAAATAAGTATGGTCAGAAAGTCTTGCAAGGCATGGAAAAACTTCCAGACTCAAATTATTGATATTTAATGAATATGTGATTTCTCTCTCTCATAACTTCTCATTAAACACTGGAATATTACAATATCTGCATATTACAATATGTATTGCTAGTTCACGTGGATAACATCATATCAATTTTCTGACTAATGCAAGTCTCAACCTCTTTACTTAAAATGTTAACAGCCCCTTTAAAATTGTTCCACTCCATTTTCAAACCTGTGTCCGTAGTTTCAGGATCAGGAGTTCCTGGTGGCCAGAGGGCACAAAGAACTCTAGGAGGCTCGTGACTTCAGAAGTTGGGTGATTGTGATAGCATGCTAATTGTAATTACTTAAACTGCTGTGAAGGTTCCATAAAACAGTTCTGTTGGTTCAGCTCACAGACAACTTCTGTTGTGTTTTATTCACTGCATCACTCTTTACATTGATGACCCCGATAGTCCAAATGACATTTTGGACCTCACCATTATGCTCATACTTCCAGTATTTTGGACCAAGCAGCCACAAGTCTGGTTAAAGCAGGTCAAAGCCCAGTTCCATCTACGCCAGATTACCATTGATACAACGAAGTACTACTATGTCGTTGCATCGCTGGACCTTTATCGGGGCATATTGTCAATTTCTTACCAGCTTCCAGCCAACAATGGTATGAACCCATCAAAGTCCTGCTCATATGTATTTTCGGCCTTTCCTGATGCACGACTTCTCCATATGGACGGCCTGGGTGACTACACTCCTTCCAAATTAATGAACAAGATGTTGGTGCTCATGAACGGATACTAGCCCTGTCTGATTTTCGAGCAACTTTTTCATGAGCATATACCAGAAGACAGCCATTTGCTGCTTGGAGACGAAGACTTTAATGACCCTTGTCGCTTTGCAGACTGTGCTGATGAGTTGTGGCACGCTAAGCGGCATGATAGACGTTTGGTGGCCATGTAGCAGTTCCTTGGCAAAGGGCATAAAATCTGCCCACTCTGGATAGTGGTGTTATGTCAGCAGACAGAGAGCAGTGGTGCTATTACCCATCAGAGATGGGGAGCTGTAGCCTGCCACTGCCATCCCCCTGCATACATCTTTGAAACGCCAAGGCCGGCCACAAGAACAACCTCCTTTTTCTCTGGGACCAACACTTAGGCATTGGTTCTTGGTTGATACTGAAGCAGAGGTTAGTGTGTTTTTATCCTCCAGCCCAGACAGACGCTCAGGAAAGAAGGGCTCTCTCACAGCCACCAACAACAGTAGCATCTAAACATAAAGGTTCCACTCAATTTTGGCTCGTCACGATTCAGCTGGTACTTCACAATTGCTGATGTATCACAACCATTCCTGGGAGCTGAGTTTTTGAAAGCACACTCTCTTCTAGTAGATTTCAAAGGTCGCTGCCTAGTTAATTCGAAGACTTTCGAGTCCCTCACCTTGCACCCCGCGGTGTTGCCCACAACTCACCTCGACTCGGTGATGCTCTCAGACAATGAATATACCAGAATCCTTGTAGAATTCCCCAGCATTATTACTCCGCAGTTCTTGATCGCTGAAACATAGAGTACAGGACCACCTTCTGACTCATGGATGTCCCCTGCATACTCAAGCTTGCAGGATACTTCTGGATAAAATGCGGTTGGCTAAAGACAGATTCCAACACATGGAGGAAATGGGGATTGTTCGCCGCTCCAACAGCCCTTGGGCATCTCTGCTGCATATGGTACCTAAGGCTTCTGGAAAGTGGAGACCTTGTGGGGTCTATCGGTGTCTGAATGACATCACTGCGGCAAATCACTACCTGGTTCCCCATATACAGGATTTCTCTACGATCCTTTACGGCGCTAAGATTTTCTCCAAAATTGACCTGGTGCACGGGTACCATCAGATCCCAGTTCACCTGGAAGACATTCCTAAGACTGCCTTGATTACCCATTTGAGCTACTTGAATTACTCTGTATGCTTTAAAAAGCGCAGCCCAGACATTTCAACTCCTAATGGACACAGTTACTTGGGGCCTGGATTTCGTATTCCTTTATTTGGACAACATTCTTATCACCAGGCACTCACAGCAGCAGTACCGGGCCCATCTCTGTCAACTATGTCAGCGGCTAGATGACCATGAGTTAGTGATCAACCTGGCCAAATACCTGTTTGGCCTCACATCAATCAATTTCCTTGGCCACCGCATCAGTCAGCACAAAGCGGTCCCACTACCTTCCAAGGTGAAAGGCATTTGCACATTTCCAGAATCTTCTACCATTAAAGGCCTGCAAGAATTTTTTTGGAATGATTAACTTAAACCATCGTTTCGTGCCAGCTGCAGTCACAGTTATGCAGCCACTTTTCAAACTCTTGTCTGGACATCCCAAGGAACTGAAATCGAATGACGAGGCCACGGCCGCATTCGGGACTGCCAAGGGAGCGCTAGAGAGAGCCACTATGCTCGTGCACCTAAGGGCTGATGTGCCAATAGCTCTGATGGTGGATGCGTCAGGCACTGCAGTAGGCAGGGTCCTGGAGCAGCTCATCAGCGGCATCTGGAAACCCCTAGCTTTCTTTAGTTATCAATTGAGACCATCAGAGCAAAGGTACAGAGCTTTTGACAGGGAGCTCCTTGCCCTCTGCTTAGCCATACGGCATTTTTGTTATTTCTAGAGGACAGAGTGTTCACGGTCTACATGGATCTCAAGCTGTTGAGTTTTGCCTTTGCCAATATGTCAGATCTGTTGTGGTCCACACGACAATGTCAACTCTCCTACATTTTACAGTTTATGACTACAATAAAACATCCCCGGGAAGAACAATCTAGTCATTGACACGCTATTCTACACCACCATCGCTTCCCTCCATTCGCCTGCTCCCGGTATGGACTACAAGACTTTGACAGCACCTCAGCAGGAAGATGAAGAGATGGCCACGTATCGCACTGCCATATCAGGACTGAAATTGGAGAACATGCGTTTTGGTCAAGCAAATGCCTAGCTACTTTGTGACATATACACCGGCCAACCAAAGCTCATTGTACCTACTGTGTGGCGATGTCGGGTGTTTGATCCCATACACAGTTTGGCTCACCCTTCGATTAGGACAGAAGAAGATGGGCAAATTCATGTGACACAGCCTGAGCAAGCAAGTCAGTGCCTGGGCAAGGATATGCATCCAGTGCCTGACCTTAAAAGTTCAGCACCACACCAAAGCCCCACTACAGTTTTTTGCACCCATGCAGTGCATGTTTGATATCATCCACATGGATATCGTTGGCCTGTAAACAGCCCCCCCTCCCCCCGTCCAAGGGCGCTATTCATCTCTTCACAATAGTAGGCAGGTTCACAAGATGGTCAGAGGATGTCCCACTCTCCGACACCTCTGCCTCAGCTTGTGCAAGAGTCTTCATCGCCAATTGGATAACGCATTTTGGACTATCCATGCATATCTCCTCTGGCAGAGGAGTTCACTTTACGTCCGGGTTGTGGTCCATAATCATACAGTTGCTGAGCATGCAACTGCATCGATTGGCAGCCTATCATCCCCAGTCCAATGGCTTAGTGGAACTTTTTCACTGTCATATGAAAACGGCTCTCATGGGACATCTTAAGGGACCAGATTGGATAGATGAACTGCCTTGGATACTTTAAGATATCTGTACTGCACTGCAGCATTGGTTTACTGAGCCCCCCTTATGGTCCCAGAGGATTTAATTCTGGCAGTATGTGGGCAGCAGGAATCTCCCACTTCATTTCTCACACACTTAAAGGAGAAGGTGGATACACTAGCGCCTATTCTGGTCACCCGGCATGGGTCTATGATTTCATACATTCCACCTGAACTCAGGGACTGCCTTATGTATTCATGTGCAGGAATACGCATTGGACGCCTTTGCAATGGTCATATGCAGGTCCTTTCAAGGTGTTACGAAATGGCAGCTCCACGTTTGTTAAAGGCATTAACGTCAGGCAAGAAATGGTTTTGGTATATCACCTTAAGCCACCACATATGGACCTAAATCAGCCAGTACGGGTGGCATTCCCCCGGCACAAGGGGCGTCCAACGGCTCATTCGTCACCTCCGAACTCCGGTTCTGTTGTGGGGGGGGGGGGGTGTTATGTGGCGAACCACACCATTCCATTATTGAACCGGCATCCATAGTTGTGGGCCTCCGAAGGATCAGGAGGTCCTGGTGGCTGGTGAGAAACGCATGACTTCAAAGATCGGGAGATTATGAGAGCAGGCTAACTGTAATTATTTAAACTGCTGTGAAGGTTCCATAAAACAATTCTGTTGGTTCAGCTCACAGACAACTTCTGTTGTGCTTTATTCACTGCCCTACTCGCTACAAGCATTTGTACAGTAATGTAACTCAAACTCATTTCTACTTTGTTTTTTTTGTTTTCAGCTTGCATACTTTATACATGTGTGGTTTCTATACTAGTACTTCATTTGGAAAAGATGTAAGATTTATACTTGTGAATACTTTGAATTCTCACAATTATTTTACAATCAAGGGGAGCAGTAAATGTATGATGAAAGGTCATTGTGTTATTTTTATTTCAGATGTCTAGCTTCTCCAACATTTTGCTTTCTTTTAATAAAAATTAAAGTTTGACTTCAAGTTTGTTAGGATTTTTGTTGATTCTATTCATGTGATAAGATGTTGATCTGTACCATTGATAGCACATACAACTTGGATTTGGAGAAAGCTCTTTATTTTGCAAATGAATTAACATAGATCTTCAATCTCAATGAATATCCCTGACAATCATTTATGCTACTTACATTTTCTTATACTGTTTCCTGTCTTTGGTTGGACATTACTCAGATCAATTGGTGCTTATGCTATTGCATATTCCATTGACTTTCTGTACCATGCTAGTCGGAATCTCACTATTAATGCAAACTCCTTGCAATTTTTCTTGCAAGGACTCTTTTTAATAAAAACACAAAATGAAAACAGTATTTGCATTTGAATCTTACACAGTTATCTTTGAAATTTGCTAATTATATGGTAAGTCCAGCAAGTATCATTTACTCAGCTAGGTTAGGTGGTCAAGTACCCAAGTCAGGTTGATGTGGTGATAATGCTAGCATCCACCTTGAGCTGTTAAAATGCTATGCAAGGATGAATGAATAGAACCCAGTATAGTCTCGTCTGTTGGTGATAATTAAATTTGATGGGACCAGTTTAATTTCCGATCTTTCAGCATAATGGGTTTTCTCCATCATTTTATGCTTCTTCCCTACACAATAACCTGGCCTTGGGTTCAACATACATTTTTATCGTGACTAGACAACATTTAATGTTAAAAGCCTCAGAAATGTCTACTGGAATCCTCTTTCTTTGTTTTTTTGAAGGATATAATAATAACAGCTGATACCACTTCAAAGGTTACATCAAAAACATTACTTTGAAGGTTAAAGTGTGAGTAAAGGTTGAAAGATCTGCGAGATATAATTGATGGAAATAAGTGTGAGACCAAAAGTCTTACATTTTAATTCAGTTTTCCCTGAATGTCCAGAATTTAAAAAAAAAATGTTGCAAGAAATATTTATGATTATTAATTTTGACTTTGTGGTAATAAAATTAATTTTCTAGAAACAATTCAAATGTACATGGAGACATTCATTCAGAAAATTAGGATAATTATGTCCTAATAATTATATAGCTTGATGTTTTATTTAAAATCTCTCGCAGTGAGTTCCAGTAATTTGCAAATTATTTTTAGGTGGAGTCTCCTGATAAGAAAATGAGGAAGTTTTTTACATTGGCACCTTGGGAAAGAGAACATTTGAATACTCAGTTATTCTCCCAAAGTCCTTTAGAAGAAGTACCTGTAAGTATGTTAATCCTTTCTAATCCATTTCAAAGAATTAAATAAGCAATGGCATCATCAATTGTCAGCTGTTGTAAAAATAGGGGAAATATGGAAAAGCTTTGTAATTATTAACTTACTGAAAATAATTCAAAATCTTGATATAGAATGTCATATATAAATAACATTTGTTCTTCAAGAAGAAGAATGAGAACAACATATTATTTATAACTCGTCCATTAATTTGAAACTATAAAAGTACTGGAGAAACTCATCAAGTCATGCAGCATCTATGGAATGTCATGTACATCTAATATCTATTGAATTAGCCAAGTATATCTTCATTCAAATTTCTCATGAAGCAACTTGTATTTTGTAAATATTATCCAAAAGATATAAAGGGGACTATTAGCAAAAGTTCAAAGTTTAGATTTATTGTCAGAGTACATACATGACATCACATACAACCCTGAGATTCTTTTTCCTGTTGGCAAAGCAGAATTACCACTTATTGGTAGTTGCAAAAAAATACTGTATTTAACATTCATACGTAAACAAATAAAGGAATGTCAACAACTGACTGTGCAATACAGGCAGAAAAAAATGAACAATGTGTAAAAATAAGAGTCCTTAAATAAGTTCCTGATTCAGTTTGATGTTGAGGGGGCTGATGGTGGAGGGGTAGCAGCTGTCCTGAACCTGATGCTGTGAATCTTGTGGCACCTAGACCTCTTTCCTGATGGTAGCAGCGAGAACAAAGCAAATGATAGGTTATGCGCATCCTTAATGATTGCTGCTGCTCTCCACTGAAAACATTCCTTTGATGGTGGGGGTGGGGGAGGTGTGAGGGATGGTTTACCTGTGATGTCCTAGGCTGTGTCCACTACCTTTAACAGAGCTTTATGCTCAGGAGATTTGGTGTTCCCATACCAGACCATGATGCAGTCAGTCAGCATACTTTCCACCACCAGCATGTAGAAAATTGCCAGGGTTTCTTATGTCATACCAAACCTCTGCAAACTCTTGAGAAAGTAGAGGTGCTAATATTCTTTCTTCACAATGTCATGATGAGTTGGGTCCAGAAACGATCCTCCGAGATAGTGACTCCCAAGAACTTAAATTTGCTCACACTCTCCATTTCTCATCCCCAATGATCACTGAATTGTACACCTCTAGTTTTCCCTTTCTGAAGTCAACAATCAGTTCCTTAATTTTGGTGGCATTCAGTGCGAGGATGTTGTTCATGCATCATTCAGTCCACTTTTCATTCTCCCTCCTGTAGGCAGACTCATCACCCCTTTTTATATAGTCCACTGATGTGGAATCATCAGTGGATTTGTAGATGATGTACAGAGAAGCACAGTCATAGGTGTATAGCGAGTAGAGCAGGGGTGTTCTGGTACTGATGGAGATTGTAGAGATGATCTTACAATCCTTACTGATTGTAAGTTGGAGGTGAGGAAATCCATGATCCAGTTACACAGTGGGGTGTTGAGTCTTTGGTCTTGGAGTTTGTTGATCAATTTTGAGAGGATGATAGTGTTGTATGCCAAATTGTAGTAAATTAAGAGCATCCTGATATATCCATCTTTGCTGTCTAGGAGTTCCAGGGCTTTGGTAGAACTAGTGAGATGGCATCTGCCGCCGTAGACCTGTTGCTAAGGTAGGCGAATTGGAATGGATCCATGCCGCCACTCAGACAGGTTTCAAAACCCTTCGTTGTTGTTATGAGTGCCACTAGTCAATAGTCATTTAGCAAGTTACCACACTCTTCTTGGGCACTGGTACGATTGACGTATGTTTGAATTGGGTGGGTTCCACACCTTGAAGGAGTGATGTTGAAGATATCAGTGAATACATTGGCATGTTGGTCAGCACAGGTTTTAATAATCAGCCAGGTACTCTAGCCAGACCAGATGCTTTCCTCGGATTCACTCTCCTGCCTTCGTCTGCACGTCATCCTCGGGTACAGCCAGGAGAGGATCATCAGGGGACAGTGGTGGTTTTTCCTTGTTCTTGTGGTCGCATCAGGTGTAAAAGGAATTGAGATAATCTGGGAATTAAGCTTTGCCGTCTCCTACCGGATTTGGTTTTGTAGTAAGTTATGTCATTTAGGCCTGCACAGCTGTTGAGTGTCCTTCATTGTTTGCATTTTTGTCCGGAAACTCCACTTCCCCCAGGAGATGGTTTTCCCCCATAGGTCGTACCTATTCCTTCTCTTGTGATCGGGATTTCTAGACTTGAATGCCTGTGATCTGGCTCTCCGCAGGTTCCAGATTTTATTGTTCATCCAGGGCTTCTGGTTGAGGAAAACTGAACAATTTGGTGGGACACACTCGTCCACAGCTATTTTGATAAAGTCTGTGTCAGTCCTGGTGTAATCATTCAAATACTCAGCTGAGTCCTTGAAAACCGCTCAATCTGCTGACTTGAGAAAGTCCTATAACCTTTATTCACCTTCCTGTGACTACCTTCTAGCTGTCCATATCTCAGGTACGAAGACAGAAGGAGCACAGACAGATGATCCGACTTGCCAAAATGTGGTCTCAGGAAAGAACAGTAGGTCTTCCTTATCTTGGTGTAGCAGTGATTCAATGTGCTGGGACCTCTGGAACAGCAGGTTACTTGCTGGTAGTTGCATAGAGTTTTTTGAGACAGGCCTGGTTAAAGTCGCTGACTAAGATTTGTAGTGCATCAGGGTAGTTTGTCTTTTGTTTACTGACCACATCATGCAAAGTCTGTAGTTAAACAAAATTAGTTAAGGCAATTTTCTCATGAAGATACAGTGCCTTTCACTCTTGGGTGGATACAGAATCAGAATTTATTGTTACGAAATTCTATTGTTTTGCAACAATATCACAGTGCAAACAACACATTTCAAAATAAATAAAATAAATTAAAAATAGTACAAGGATAAGAGAGACAAAGTGAGGAAGTGTCTGTGGTTCTTCGTTCTTTCAGAAATCTGATGGCAGCAGGGAAGAAGCTGTCCATATGCCGCTGAGTGGTTGCCTTCAGGCTGTTGTTCCTTTTTCCTGATGGTAACAGTGAAGAGAACATGGTCTGGGTGGTGGGAGTCCTTGAGGGTAGAGGCTGCTTTCTTAAGACACCGCCTTGTGTAGATGTCCTCAATGGAGTGAAAACTGCTACTCGAGATGTTGCAAGCTGAATTAACAACCCTCTAGAGTTTTTTCCCTATCCTGAGCTTTGGTACCTCCATACCAGACAGTGATGCAACCAGATAGAATGCCCTCCACCGTAAACCTGTAGAAAATGTTGAGATTCTTTGGTGATATACCGAATCTCTTCTAACTCCTCACAAAGTAAAGTTGCTGATGAGCCTTGGTGATTGCATCGAAATGGACACTTCAGGATAGATCCTCAGTGATGTTGACACCGGAATTTCTTGACCTTGTCCACTGCTAACCCATTGATGTGGACTAGTTCATGTTCTGATTTCCACCTGAAGTCCACAATTATCTCCATGTTTTTGCTAACATTGAGTGCAAGGTTGTTGCTGTGATGCCCCTCAACAAGCTGATCTGTCTCCCTCCTGTACGCTATCTCACTGCCGTCTATGATTCTGCCAACAACCGTGGCGTCATCAGCAAATTTGCAGGTAGCATTTAAATTACGCCAAGCACATTGTCATGGTGAATGATTACCAGCACTTGCATGAACTGGTAGAATGACGATAAAAGTAGAAAATACTGAAGATCAGACAGCACCTGTGGGAAGAGAAAAATAATTAAAATTTGAAGTTGGAGTTCCTTCACTAGAATTAGCAAAGTGATCTGACTAAGGCTCTCCAATCTATCTTTCTTTCCACAGATGCTACCTTACTTTCTGAGTGTTTCCAGCATTTTCTGTTGTTATTTCAGATTTCTAGCACTTGAAATTTTTTTACACAGTGAAGTAGAATGACAAACTTGGTGCTTTTAGTCCATGGCTACATGGAATGAGATTTGCAACACAAAACTGGGCGAGCTATGGTTGCCTTCAACCTTGTCTTTCTTTATGGTTTATTATCAGATTATTCTGAATCGGATGTGCATTCAGGAGATGGCTGGTTAAATAAAGTAACAGGAGTGATGTAAAAAACATGACGTGATGTGTTCTGAGTTTGTAAGGAAGGACAGGCAGGGGATGAAACATAAATGTAGTCAGAGGGTTTAAAAAGTATCTATTTCAACACTAGAAGTATTGGGAATAAAGGAGATGAGCTTAGAGCAAAGATCAGTATGTGGAATGACGATGTGGTGGCCATTACAGAGTCTTGGCTGGAGGAAGGGCAGGATTGGCTGATGCAGGTACCAGGATACAGGAATAGGATGGGAGGGGAGAGAGTGGGGGGAGTAGCATTACTGGTCAGGGTTAGTTTCACAGCTATAGAAAGGGAGGACGCTGCAGTCTACCGAGTTGATGTTGGTATAATTTAGAAATAGGAAGGAAGTTGTCTATAGACCCCCCCAATAGCTCTCAGGACACCTAGGAGTAGATAAACAGACAGATTTTTGGAATGGTGCAGGAATTAATAGGGGTGATGTTATGTTATGGACACTTCCCTAATATTGACTGACATTTCCTGCTGACTGCAAGAGGGATGGATGGGGCTGAATTTGACAGGTGTGTTCAAGAATGATTCCTGACACAGTATGTGGACCAGCTGACGAGAGGAGAGGACATACTGGATCTAATTCTGTGTCATGAACCTAGTCAGGTGGCAGACCTCTCGATGGGGGAGCACTTTGGTGAGAGTGACCACAAACCCCCGAGCTTTAGCATAGCTGTGGATAAGGATAAAATTACACAAAATGGGAAAGTGTTTAATTGGGGAAGGGATAATTATGTTGGCAGGAACTAGTGAGAGTAAGTTGAAAGCAGTTGTTTAAGAGTGAAAGCACAGTAGTAATGTGGAAGAAGTTTAGGGACCACTTGTGCTGGGATCAGGATAGTTTGGTCCCATTGGGACAAGGAACCATGGTTGACAAAATAGGTGAGGTAGCTAGACAAGAGAAAAAAGGAAGCATACATTAGAAAATAGGAAAGGCTCATGAGAAGAATATGATAGCCAGGAAGAATCTTAAGAAAGGACCTTGGAAAGTTCAAAGGGCCTTAGCATGTAGGATTAAAGAGAACCCCAAGGTGTTCTATGTGTATGTGAAGGATGATGAGAATGAAGGTCAGGCCACTAACGGATAAAAGAGGCAACATGTTCCTGGAGGCAGAGGAGGTTGAGGAGGTCCTCAATGAATACTTTGCTTCAGTATTCACAAGAGAAAAAGTCTTTGATCAGGGTGAAGTTGGAATAGAACAGAATTGTATGATGGACGATATTGAGATAAGGAAGAGGAAGTGTTGGATCTTCTTTAAAGAAAATAAGATGGCTAAGTTCCCGGAGCCAGATGTGATATACCCCAGGTTTCTGTGGGAAATGAGAGAAGAGATAGCTGCGGCAGCAAGGGAGGTGCCGGAGGATTGGAGAATGGCAAATGTAGACCCCTTGTTTAAAAAAGGTATTAGGGAGAATCCTGTGAATTATAGACCAGTGAGTCTTATGTTAGTGGTGTGCAAACTATTGGAGACGATTTTTAAGAATAGGATCTGTGAACATTTGGAAAAGTGCAATCTACTCAAGAAGTCATCATGGCTTTGTAAAGGGAAGGTCGTGCCTCATGAGCCTAATTGAGCTTTTTGAGGAGGGAAGGTAGTGCGGTAGATGTGTACTAAATAGATTTTAGTAAGGCATTTGACAAGGTCAACCAGGAGAGAGTCATTCAGAAAATTATGAAAAATCAGAAAATCACGAGACATGGGATCCATGGAACCTTGGCAGTGTGGATAAAAATTGGCTTGCATGTAGAAAGCAGAGAGTTGTATTGGACAGAAAGTATTCTACCTGGAGGTCAGTGTCTAGTGAAATTCCGTAGGGAACTTTTCTCGGATCCCTGCTCTTGGTGATTTTTATATATGACCTAGATGAAGAGGCAGAAGGATGGGTCAGTAAGTTTGTGGATGATACGAAGGTTGGAGGAATTGTGAATGGTGCTGAAGTTTGTCATAGGTTGTTGCATAAGGATATAGACAGTATCCAGAGTTGGGTGGAATAGTGGCAGAGGGAGTTCAATCCGGATAAGTGTGAGGTGATGCATTTTTGATAGGCAAACCAGAAAGATGAGTACAGGGTTAATGGTCAGTTACTTAAGAGTATGAAGAGAGAAGAAAATGGCATTCCTTGAAGAGACTTAGCAGTAGAATAGTAAGATGATCCCACTCATAACCTTCCTTTCTTATTTTCTTATCAGATTTTAAAATCTACAGGCATTTGTCTCCACATTACTTCCCCAAGCTCTGCCAATATTTCCATCCATCTTTTCTCCAACTCATCAACTCCTCCTCCACTCATTGCTTCCCAGCTGCTGCCTCTTTCTGTTAGCTGTCTACTTAACATTCTCAGTCCTGATGCAGGGTTTCAACATCGACTATCCCTTTGCCACTGCAGATACACCCCTAACTTCCATATTCTTCTCGCAGTTTGTTTTATGCTCTAGAATTTCTGGACTACTGTTTTTCTTGTCTTTATCCTTCAAAATGATTTGTTATCACTTTAAATAATGTATACTTTGTTCAGTTAATCCCTGAGAATTAAACATGCTCTTTACTACTAGTCTTGATATAGGTCAGAACTGATTCTTTCTGCTCAGAATCCCATGTCTTTGGCAATATAGTACTGATGAATGACTCCATTTCCCTTCATGAAATGAGTGATCATTATCTTTTAATATTGTTTCTTTCCTTGCACAGTCAAGAATCTAATAAAATTCAAAAGTGGAAAGTTGATAGAATAGGATGATTCAAGAGGATGCTGAAGGTAAAAAAGGCTCCCAGAGGGCCTCCTTGTGCGCTGAAGGCTTCCTGAACATGTCGGAGGTTTGGATCTGGAGCTCAGATTGCCAATGGATTTAATAGGAGTCTATGCAGCTGCAGAGCAGAGGCTGCGGGAGCACTGGAGGGACACAATGACTCAGAAGGGACTCTCTTTTGCTTCTCTTTCTCTAATTGTTAGGGGCGCCAGACACACTAATAGCAACTCTGTTCTGCCTTACAGCAGGCAGAAGGCAATTTTGTGTGATATTACTTGTTCTGTACTCCTACATGACATGAAGTGAATCTTGAACTGGCATTTCCTGAGCTTTGCAATTCCCTCCCTCATCAGCCCTGCCTCCCAATGGTTTTTTATCGGAAGATTCTTCTGAACATCTTTGACTAGGATCAAGCATTTGATCAACTACCTTTGTTATCCTGTATTCTATAATAGAGCTGGATGTCAAACTTGAGAGGTTGGGATATTTTGCCACATTCAAAGCACAATATAAATGTATATTGTATAAGGAATGGTTTAAGACATTTCATTAAATTATGGAAGGTACTTCATGTAATGATTTATGATTTTGTCATTACTGATAAGATTTGCTTTTGAGTTTCCAATTGATTAGGAAATATTTTGATTTAAGGAGGAAAAGCAAATCCAGAGTTTCCTTGAATTGCTATCGCAGGCCTTTCATTTTAACCATAGTCTTCGAAAGATCTGAATGTTTCAGTTGGTGCAGCAGTTAAACACTAGATGCCAAGAAAGTTAATGAAAATGGGGAAATGAACAATTATTTTATTAAAATGCACTTCACTATTAATAAAAACTAATTTTCATCATAATTCTTATTCCAGATGCAAAATCTCCTGACTAGTTCTGTATTAATGATGCCTGTATCAGAGAAGACAGATGATATTCTCAACAAAGCTTTTACTGTACAAATGAGCAGTCCTTTACAGGTAAACATAAAATGTTAAGACAATATATAATGATAATGTTTATTGTCATATGCACCAAAATTCTTACTTGCTAAAACCAAATAGGCACTTGATATAACAATTAACTACAAGTGATATTAATTGAATAAATTAAAAATAAATCATAAATTTTGTTTTAACGTATGGGAATTTTGAAAAATTACCTACAGTACCAATATTGGTAAAACCCATTAAAATGCTTTCAGAATTTCCTTTAAGATTAAAGAACAAACAACCCCCAGGTGCAAATGACTGAATTTTTGTGCAGTTTGATTGTGTTATGAAGAATTCATAGGGAGCTACACACTGATCCATTAACATCCAATAGTGAATATCATAATTTTATAATGTGATTTAAATGTAAAAGGTAGTTTTTTAAATCAGGTTGTACAACATAGAAACAGGTCACCTCAAAGTATTCTTTGTTCCAGGGTAAACACTCCCAGCCTAATATTAGGTATTCAGGCTTCCCTTTGTGGTTTAAATTCAAGATAAAATGTACTGAATCAAAAGTGGTAATTGTCATAGTCGTCAAACCTGAAATGTGTTTTTTTTTCTTGCCTTTGTCTTTCTGGATGCTTTCCCTCTATTCATAGTTTTGAATTGAACTATTTATTATTACTCCAAGTCGAATGTTTGATTTCAATTTCTGCAATATAAAGACATGAGGTTTTGCAAATAGCTGATGCCAAACTTGGAGGAAGGCAATTACTCTTTGAATTTGTTATTTTTTTGGGGGGGCGGGGGAGGAGGAAGAGGGCACTATTTAACTTAATTTATTTAATTTGCATTTTTGAAAAATGTGAAAGCATTCAGGTAAATCCACTGAAGAAATGTGCATTTCACTTTTATCACTGCTTTACCAATTATTAATAGAACTGTTAAAAAACACATCTTCAAGAAAAAAGTATACTAAGCACCAAATTTATAAATAGATTAATACCATCTTTACAGCCATGATATAATTTCAACAGCTCAAATAAATTAGATCCAAATATACTCTATACTTGAATCAATTCTAAGGTGGAAAAGAACCATGATGGTGTAATTATTGTGTACATTCTGTCCTTGAATATGAAATGCTGGCAGCTGGACTCCTGTAATATATTTTCAGGTATCTCAGCTGGATTTGAGAAGTCCATGGACCTGGAACCCTGGTTAGCTGAAACTCTGTTCCAGAACTCCATAGAGCCAGTAAGAAATTCAAAATGGGAACAATTAAATTAACAATTGTTCTTTTTGTACTATTCTTTCCATTTTTGTTAATTGTACACTGTTTTCTGTAAATACTTTGAGATGACATTATTTATCAAAACATACCTTTATACTGAAGTAAAAAGAATTGAAACTAATGCAAAATTGAGATAACTATAATGGGTCGTCTAATGTTTTGTATCTCTTGGTTATGTATAGTAGAATCTTGAACAGAACATGTTAAACAGGATTTAAATGTTAGATTTTCCAAATATCCTTTTTTTTAATCTTTTCTTGTAGTTCGTTAATACTTGGGAGGCTGTGACATGTGGAAAAACTGAAGATCAACTTATTGTAACTGAGCAAGCACGGAAATACATGAACACCTTCTCTGCCAGAACTTTAGTGATGTAATTTTTTCCAACTAAGCATTAAGAAGTTTTGAAACACTTGTCGAGTCATGGTCAACGTTTCTTCTCATTAAATTTCCATTGGTGGATGTAGTATAACAAAAATGTCTTGCAACAATTCAGAATGTCACAAAATGCATTCTTCACTAAGTAGGTTTCAGAAAACAAATATCAGATTTATTTACAAGATGCTTGAAGTTACAAAAACACTCTATATTTAACAAAAACTTTTGAATTCTATTTTCAAATATGGAGAACAAATTGGAACATATCAGTATTTCTTTTGTATTGATGGCAGAAAAGCAATTGGTCTCTGCAAGTACCTGATTGCTATAATTTAAACCTGTAAGTTAAAATAAATTAAATTAAATGCACTGATGACAAAATAGAGATATAGCATTACTACAAACCAAATTAGATGGTTGGGGGGGTGGGGGGGAAGAATCAAGCTTTTCAAGATATAAAACTGGGTTTGAAGTATTGTTTTGTTTGCTCTTTTTTTCGTCTGAATTCGAGCCATATTATATAAACATACACACACACATAAATATATATTATATATGGGCACGTGTGTGTGTGTATTTGTGTAGCTTGCATAATACTGATACTGTATGTAAAAAAAAAAGTTTTATGTATGAAAAATGTATATTTTATTCAATAAGTTAATTTTGTAAATGCCAAATGGATGATGTGCTGCTAAAGACTTTAGCATGTAGACGTGCTGCAGGAAATGGGCAGTGGAGTTATCAGAGAAAACGGTGTTAACTGATCAAAAATGCACTGGTAGATAGTATTTTTTAAACGCCTAGCATTTTCAAATACAAACTTTTTTGGGAAGTAAAATATTTTGTCTTATAATGACAACATGCATAAAATGCACCTTTTATATTGTGGGAGAACACTGATGTATTCACTAATTTTTTTTTACTATTGTCCCAATCATTTCATATTTAACTCAAGGCACTAGCCCAGATGTACTTTCAATTCATGCAAGATGTTTGGCTTTATTTTACTGTCATATCAACTGCCTCTGGCATACACGAACTAAACACTTTGTTTTAAAACACAATAGGTGATTGTCAAAATGTGCTGCCTTGCTATCAGCTAGGTGCAAATGAACTGCACTTACTTCTTGACTAAGGTTGTATATCAACTGCCGTGTACATAAAATAAACTGTTTTTCTACTGAAAATATTTGTGCCTTTATTTTGGAAACATGGAGGGATATAGAGTAGAACCCCAGCATTTCAAATTATATGTTAATGATTTTGGTTGAAAAAACTGCAGCAATACAAGAGTGAGAGGTACTGAATTAGTACTACAGTAAGATGTGTACATATAGTGTCCGTCATAATGTTTTGGACAAAGTCTTTTTTCCTTTATTTGCCCCTGTGCTCCAGTTTTAAATTTGAAATCGAAACAATTCACATTGAATTAAAGCATACATCCCAGATTTTATTCAAGGTTATTTGTATACATTTTAATTTGACAGTGGAGAAATTACAGCACTTTTTATATGTAGTTCCCTTATTTTAGGGCAGTATGATGTTTGAGACATTTAGCTTCACAGGGGTTTGTGATTACTAATATATCTTTAATTGTTTTATTGGTGCAGGTATAAGAGAGCTAGGCTTGCTTCTAAGCTTTTGATCACCTTTGGAGTCTGTAGTTGCCATTTTTCAACACCTGGATCAGAGTTGTTGCAATGAAAGTCAAAGAAGCCATGATGAAGCTGAAATAAAACAGTAAGAGACATTGCCCAAACCTTAGGATTATCAAAATCAACAGGTTGGAACATTATTAAGAAGAAAGAGTGTACTGGTGAGCTCAGTAACCGCAAAGGGACTGGTAGGACAAGGAAGACCTCCAGTGCTGATGACGGAAAAATTCTCATAATGAAGGTAGTCTGGAACATAAAGATTGCTATTGTTACAACCAATAAAATTCCACAGGAAGTTGCTCCCACCAGTAAACTTAAATACTACCTATTTGCTGCATGAAAATAACAAAAATAAACCCAAAACATTCCCATTGCTGTAAAGAGGAAATAAGGTCAGGATATTACCAAAGAATTGATTCTGAAATCTGCTTGCAATCATCTTTGATTGCAATGCCTCATTCAGAAAGCATTTGTTGGATCATTTTTGCCCTGATCTGTCACAAAAATTCTTTTTTAATTTGCTTCTCTTTTATGGTAATTATCAGTGACAATTATCTAGTGAGAAATGGATTATGATTATCTGTGATTATAAATCTCAGTTTTCAATTTGGATCAGAGATGGGTACTTCATTCATTTTTAAATTTAATTTGAATGGTTACCAATATGTATTTAAACTTACTCCCCTCTAAGCTTTGAAAACCTTCCTTGCTGTCTACAATGTCTCCAATCTTAGTGTAGTCAGCAATCTTGCTGATCTAATTTTCTATATTATCATTCAGATCATTGATATAGATGACAAATAACAATGGTTCACCACTTATCTCTGGCTTCTCCCGTCCAGCCATTGTTGAATCCAGTTCACTACTTCACTATGAATACCTAGCGTATGAACCCTCCTGACTAACCTCCCATGTGGGACCTTGTCAAAGGCCTCACTAACAACATCCACAGTCTTCTTCGTCTACTTTCCTGGTAACCTCCTTGAAAAACTCCACAAGGTCGATTAAACACGACCTGGCACGCTCAAAGCCATGTTGACCATCCCTAATCAGTTTCTGGCTATCCAAATAATTGTATATATGATCTCTTGGAACACCTAATAATTTACCAACTTCTGACATCAGGCTCACTGGCCAATAATTTGCATAGTTACTTTTGGAGCCTTTTTTTTAAACAATGGAACAATGTGAGCTACCCTCCAATTTTCCAGCACCACACCAGTGGCTAAAAACATTTTAAATATTTCTGCCAGACCCTCTGCAATTTCTACACTAGCCCCCTTCAATATCCAAGGGAATATCTTGTCAGGCCCTGGGGATTTATCCACCCTTATTTGCTTTAAGACAAGAACCACTTTCTCCTCTAATCTGTATAGGTTCCATGACCTCACTCCTTACTTCCCATGACTCTGTCCATTTCCTGAATGAATACTGATGAAAAAAATAATTTAAGATCTCTCCCACCTCTTTCGGCTCCATACAAAGCTGAGCATTTTGATCTTCAAGGGAACCAAATTTGTCCCTTATTATTCTTTTGCTCTTAATAAACCTGTAGAAATCCTTAGGATTTTCCTTCACATTGTCTGCAAAGCAACCTCGTCTTTTAGCCTTCCAGATCTCTTTCTTGAGGTTTTTCTTGTGTTTATTATACTTAGGTACTTCAGTTGCTCCATGTTGCCTATTCCTGATGTACACCTCTCTCTTCTGCCAAACCAGATCCTTAATATCCCTCAAAAACCAAGGTTCCCTATGCCTGCTAACCTTGCCTTTAATCCAGATAGGAACATGGAAACTCTGAACTTCCAAAATTTCATCTTTGAAGGCGTGGTCTCATTAATTCTAATACAGCTGAATAATGATGTCGCAGCTTTTGTACCCAATACTCTGTCCTATGCAGTCAAACTTGTCAGCTGTCTACCATTTTGTCCACGATTTGCCACTTTCAAAGGAACTATGCACCCCTTGGTTGCTCTGTTCTCCAACATCCTCCAGGGCTCTGCCATTCACTGTGTAAGTCCTCACTAGTTTGACTTACCAAAGTGCACCACACTTGTCAGTATTGAATTCTATTTGCCACCCTTTAGCTCACCTTCCCAACTGATCTTGATCCTGTTGTAAAGCTAAATGTCCTTCCTCACTGTCCCTTACACCATCAACTTTGGTGTCATCTGGAAATTTACTAATTATTTCAACTACATTGCTATCTAAATTGTAAATATAGATCCTTAACAGTGGAGCCAAGCAGCGACACCTGTGGCTAAAAACATTTTAACACTTTTTACAGCCCTCCAATCCGAGAAATATCCCTCCTCTACTACCCTCGGAATTCTTCCACTAAAATTTTTAATCAAGTGGGTCAACGCACCAGAGATCTAATCTTCCAGATTATGCAGGATGTTGTCAAAGGCCTTGCTAAATTCCATTGCCCTGTCCTCAGCAATTCTCTGTTATTTCCTCAGAAAACTATCAGATTTGTGAGACACGATAGCTTTGCACAAAGCCAATCCACCTCCTCTTGATTGATGAATTTAAATGAAGTGCCTTGGCATATTTTACTGTGTTAAATGTGTTATATATAAATGCAAGTTGTTGCTGGTTTAGGCATAAGGCCAACAGCCGACACTCCTTTTAATTTCAATTTGACTGCATCAAATCTATTTGAATAGAACTTAAAACAATTAAGTTGTAAACTATGCTTTCCCTCAACCTTATTTCTTTCTCCAAGCAATCCTAATATTTTAATTAAGCATTAGTCCAAGATATTAATAATTAAAATTTACCACACAATTTTTTATTTCATGCAAGTGAGTATCACTGGTAACACCCACATTTCATGTCCCTCACTAATTAAAAAGTCACAATTAAAGCCAAAGGAAGAGTTGAGGAGTTGGCAACGCTGAGAAAACAGTATTGTTTCATACTGGACTCTCGAGTATGTTAATGTGGGAACAGTGGAGTTGGGATCTGAGGTCTCTGGTGAGAAACGGGAAAACACAGCAGGGTTGAGAGTTGGTTATTGGCAGAAAGCAGTAAGTGGGAATAAAATGATCTTCTCAAATTGGCAGGAAGTGACTGGTGAAGTGTGGCAGTGATCCATATTGGCCCTTTGTTATAATTGAGAGAGAGAGAAAACCAAGAACCCTATTTCTAAGTTTGCCAGTGATATAAAACTAAGTGGGACTGAGAGGTGGGTATGTGTGCAGGAGCTTCAAAGTGATATCATCAAACTGAGTCGGTGTGCAGGAACACCACAAGGCCTCGGGGAAGCAGCAGATCAGTGCAGGGTTCCAAAATGGGCAAACACCTACCCGGCCCAACCTTTTATTAAAGGTGACTATGATGTGGAATTACAATGGAAAGAGTCGAGGAGCAGCAAGTGAAGTAAAATTCTTGGAATTTTTGACAGACATCTGGATAATTGTGAGGGCATATATATAAATATGAAGATAAAGGAAGCATGTGGCAGATGAAACATGAAATTAATATTCAAACCAGGGAGATGAGGTGGAGGAAGTCAGTGGCCCAGCCCCCAGAATGATCTCTTGATGTTATTGACACAAAACCCATGTTCTGTATATTCTGTGACTGAGGCTATTAGAAGCAGGCCATTTGTCCACTAGTCCATGCTACTGTTTGTATTTTGCTCATTGCTTCTCCCATTTTTCCTTTCTAAATCTGTCAGTAAAATAACTAACACTGGATAATATTTAAGCTTTGTACATGCTCCTCCAAGAACAGAGAATGTAGTTGTGCTTAATATTCATGGCTTGTCCTGTCAACTATTGTATTCTTTTGGGGCTTTTGCACTTTGGATCAGTTTTGGGCAGGAATTTGCAATGGAAAGAGTCAGGAAGAAAGTTTATGAGAAAATGCAAGTTTGGAAATATTTGATGCGATTAGCTCAGCCCTCTGTATTTAGGGCAGTAATTAGTGAAGCAGTAAGTACAACACCATTACAGTGCCATCAACTCAAGTTTGAATCCACTGCTGTCGGTAAGGAGTTTATACATTCCCCCTGTGTCCATGTGGGTTTCTTCCAAATGCTCTGGTTATATACTCTATATCAAATAAAATACAAACACCTCAAAGTGTTTCAGTTAATAGAACCAAAATATTATCAATATATTCACTCTATCAGTAAAATATTTTCACCAGAATCAGGGAAGACATTACCTTCGGAGCACAAGGCATCCATGGACATGCTCACAGCTGCCAATTTAAAACATTTTGTAGCATAGCTAATTGGAAGGATAGTATAATGCATTAATTTATTAGCTAAATTAGAAAGTGGCCATTCTGAATTTATTTTATTAATTTTACAATTATTACAACTGCTGCTTCACAGCTCATGAGCACAGACGTCGAGATGTCGAGAAAAGCAATTTGGCTTTTAAACTTTGTCTTCAAGTGCTGCGGCATGCTTTTAACAGTGTATTTATTCAGCGGAGAAAATAATACTTCCCCAGGAGATACTGAAGTGGAGCTACTTGGCTATTTAGATTTTGTGTGGAAGTTGGATCAACTTGATTTTTGATACCACCCACCATTAAGTGTCTTGTCAATACCAAATAATGAACGGGCATTTAAGTTGACTGCATGGAATTATGTCCAGGCAGTCGGTGCATTGAAAGAAACAAAAAAAAAATCAAAACCACATGTTTGGTATTATCAAGGAGGATAAGAAGTTGCCAATTTTGCAAAGAACACCAGTGAAATTTTCGTGACATTTCGATGCAAGATATATTTTGATGTTATAATTTCGGGAGCAGATGGTTGAGGAAAAATGTCACAGGATTTCACTTACAACGACAGAGCCACATTCATGAAGCTGTTGAATCAGCAATTTTTACAAAGTGTCATGCCAGACGAGCAATTTTGATAAGATGGAAAGACGTAGCACCAACTCAAATGCAATGGTTACAGGATGTTACATCTTGCTTAAGTTTGGAGAAAATTAGATATAATGTTAAAGAGATCAAAGTTGAATTTGACAAGCTATGGGGTCCATTCATGGACTATTATCATAATTTGATTACTTAGGCAGGGATGCTCTTGGGGTTTTCTCTTTGATGCCTGAGAACCGCTACTTGATTCTTTACAATTTATTTGCTGGTGACTGTGTTTAGTGGTAGGGGTTAGATTAGAATGGGATTTTTCTTTTTTTTTCACAACTAGAAGAGATCAATCTAATTAGATAATCACACTGTACATCTCAATATTAGAATATGAGGTGAAATTCTTATAAGGATTTTTCACTTTTTTCGAGAATTATATAAAACAATGTATTATTGATACGCAACTCAGAAAAGCTATATAATTAATTAATATCTAAACCAGTGGTTTTCAAACTGCCCCCTAAACTCCCATTCCACCTTAAGGAATCCCTATACCATAGGTGCTCTACGATTAGTAAGGGATTGCTTAAGGTGATATGTGAGTGGGAAGGGAAAATTGTTATGTCACCCAAATGTTACTGAAATATTTTGCTTGAGAAAAATTGTCATTGGCCCATTTCCTTTGGAGTTATGAAACCGTGCACATAACGAGTCAATTAGGTACAATTAAAACAGTGGTTTTCAAACTTTTTCTTTCCACCCACATACCACCTTAAGCAATCCCTTTCTAATCATAGCGCATTTATGGCATAAGGATTGCTTAAGGTGGAATTTGAGTTTGGAGGCATTTTGAAAACCACTGATCTAAAACAATATATACATGTAATTGTTCTCTATCAAATTAATAGAAAAATATTTTAAAAAGAAAGTGTCACAAATTTTAATTAAGTCACATTTTTATGTAATCTCTTCTCACTATAATCATTTACCACAGCTTCAATCGACAAATTTAAAAAGGAACCACATTGAAATAAACAACTCATGCTAAAATTCTCCTCCCAGACTTTGCATAAATGAAAAGTTTGCATGTTCCTGATTAATCTGAACTTAATCAGGGAAACAGTTTTTAAAACAAATTGATTGGTTAAGCAAATAGCTGCCACCGTTAGGCTATGAAAAGTTTTACAAAATATTGAAATGAGCAGATGTTGTTAATAAGTTTTAAGCTTCAATTGAAAATCTGACAATTTCAGACAATGGAGTGGAACGGTTTAAAATATTTTTGCAGAAAATAACTTTTGATTTGTTGACTGTTGAGAATTGTGAACAGTCAAGTAATCTAAATGTAGTGCAATGTGTCTCGATGTGTGGTTGTCCCTCAGGAACTGAAGCGGAAACAACTCTCGCACTTGAAAATGTTAAAGTACTATGGTCATTCCTTGAACATCTGCATCCAAAGATTCAAATCATCGGGTTGAGCAAAATTTCTATCTGTTAAGGAAATAACTTACTGCTGTGGGTTTAAAACACAGGTGCATTACATCCCTTGTTTATATTCCTTTGGGCCTATACCCAGTCCCAACGGACACCAAATGCCATTCTATTACAACTGTAAGCTACCAAGCATACACAACTTGTACTTAATTATTCCTTTTCATGGTGTGCCCATTTTGATGTAACATACAATATAGAATACCATGAAGATGCTATGAAACCTCTTGAGATAGCCAAAAGAACAATAATGGCAGATCTACTGCATATATGTCTATCGATTTAGCTTCAATTTAGCAGGGTACTTTCATTGTAAATTGGGCTTCCATCACATCTCCTAAACAAAATAAAAAGAAACTTACTACTGTCCACTGTTGTTGTAACCACATAACTATGTATTGGGAACAAACTAAACTGGGTGTTTCAGTTTGCCTGACCTGTCATATAAAAATTAATTGCAGGATGTTGCAAAAAATGGCTTGGCTCCAAGTATTTCATTTCACATTCTATTGAACTTAGTTTCCCCATTTCTATATTTGTGAACTTTAAAATCATCAAGTGGTTAATAACTGTCCCACACAGGACACTACAATTTTTCTCTTGTATTGCATGCCGTTAAATTGCTGTTCCCAAGAAAATACCAACAATTTTCTCACTAACGTGTCCATTTCCAATTAAAATGTACTGTTAATTTCCAGTTTTAGTAGGGTAGCAGCTAATTCAGTGGTATTGCAAAGACATTGAATGCCATTCACTGCAGTGAAATGTTGTTGCGAAGAATTGTGGCGCTCTAGATACGAACAATTCAATTTTCATGGTTTGCAATTAAGGAAAGAGCAGTGCAATATGCCAGATGGGGGTCTCTGAATGACTGCTGACATGTGCCAAGCATGTTCTCTGCCTGTGCATGGCTTCACTTCAGAATCTCCTGGGGAAGTCTTATTTTCTCTGCTGAATAAATACTCTGTTAAGAGTACGCCGCAGCACTTGGAGACAAAGTTTCAAAAAAAAAGCAAGTTCAGTCAAGTTGGAGAATGTCTGTTAGGAAGTGAACAAGTGATTTCAACATGCGTATTAGCTTATTCTTGCAACTGATAGGATGTCAGAGACAACATTAAAAGCAAAATATTTATTTCCTTACACATAAAGGTGAACATATTGCATCAAAATTAGCTGATAACCATTTAGGATCAAGTAAATGGGAATGCAACAGTGATTTTTGAAATCAAGGTTCAATGGCACTTAACTAGGTCTGAACTAAAAACAAACCCTGTAGAACTAGTACCGTGGTGGTACATGGAGGTAGAAGCAGTCATGAACTGCAAGCACAAATAGAAGCAAGAGTTGGCGATTTGGCTCCTTTTCATCTACCATAAGATAAAGGTGCATGTTTCATTTCAATGCTTGTAGCTTTCTGCACAAACCTCACTCTTAATTCCCAGAACTATCTAAAACTCCTTGTCTTGAATATACTTAGAAAAACACATATGAATGACTTCTTCAAACTTTTACCGCTTGCTTTATGAAACAAATGCTTGTGCTTTCCCATTCCTTCTAAGGACAAAGTTTACTTTATTCACCTGAGGAATTAGAGCAGAAGGAAGTAATGAATGTAATACCTCATTAGTAACACTGCATCTCCCATCTCCCCAGAAAGGCCAACAAGCCCAGCAATTTTCCTCTGCTGTCTATGCATGCTTAGGTTGAACCATTGTTCACCCTAAGTGATCCTGACATTCAATTAAGTTGGAAACAATTATGACTGGTCTATGTTTTAGGCCACTTGTCAGCAAAGACTGTCAGCTGTCATGCCTTCTTGTACACTCGCCTAATCATTCTGAACTTGAGTGTGATCCACCCCTATTCATTTCTTCATCTTTAAAAAAATTAGTAATATTGCAGGACACTGGCAAAGCCATGTCTCCACATTATGGTTTACTGAGGAGGTATAGGACATAAGATTCTGTTCCATAAGTTAATGTTATTCCATCACTAATATGTAATTTCATAATTAATTATTTGAATGTAACGTCATATTTCACTATGACTGTTCAAAAGAACAGGCAAAATGGCAGGGTAGGGGTGGGGAGAGGAAAGCCCTGATAATAAAGGAACATAAGGGCACTTGTGGGGAATAATCTTGGCCCAGAAGGCCAGGAAGTTTAACCAGTATGGGTGGAAATAGGAGATAACAAAAAAACAATTAAATAAATACTGGTTGAAATGCTTTAAGGCCCCCTAACAGGAGAACCTTGGGGAAGGAATTAATCAAGTACGGTTGTGGCAAAGGTAATATAATAATGGTGAACTTTAACCTTTTATCATGTAGTCTGAAATGAAAATCAGACTGGAAAGCATGGTTTGGAGTTCATAGAATGCATTGTAAAAAATCTTCTGCAGCAAAACCTTTTGGAATCAGATCACTAAGAGGTTATTTGTAATTTTACCTAAGGGTTAACAAATTGCCTTGTAGTAAGGGATCCTCTAAGGAAATGTGATTGCAACATGACTGAATTTTGTATGTATTTTGACAGGGCTACAGTTGGAAATAAGGACAATTATGTTACCAGAAAAGGGTGCATTGGCTAAGGGAGACTAATGTAAATTTCTAAGGAAATTGCATTAAAAAGCATGCAAGTAGAGAACAATGACAAGACATGTTTCAAATTCTGTACAAATATACATAGTGTCATTAAAAATTTAAAAAAAATAGCATGAGAGCCGTCAAAGTGCTGAGGTTTTGGCTCGAGTGGCTTTGGTGACGGGACTGAGCAGTGGTAAGGTAAGACGTTTTTACTTTCCCTTGCAGTGGTGGTGAATTAGAGATGGCAGTCAGGGCAGTGGTACGCTGTTTCTGCAGATTGTGGGAGATGGGAGAAATCTCCAGCGTCCTTTCTGACTGGGGAGCGTATTTCATTGCCGCTCCTGACTGACCATTGGAAGAGTCGGGTGTGTCATGAAAGCATCACTGACAGGAGCTTTCGTAAAAATTATAGAAACATGAGTGATGGGCAGGACTGGGGTCAATACACAGGGGTATGGATGTTACCGATGTGATGGGGTGGTGATAGGAGAGCAGGGGAGTTGTGTTATTGATATGGGAGAACATCATGGCTATCTTTAGACATAATTGTCCAATAAGGCAAAATGAGTGGAAATTAGGAGGGGAGGAGGTGAAACCACGTTTGGAGAACTGTATGCAGTTCTGGTGGCCCAACTACAAGAAAGGGCGCAGAGGATGCTGCCAGAACTAGAAGGCTTGACTTCTAGAGATTGGACAGACTGGGTCTTTATTCCCTATAGCAGAGGAGGATGAGCAGTGATCTTATTGAGGTTTATAAAATCACAAATAAATAGAATGCTTATTGTCTTTTTTTGTGAGAGGAGAGAAATTTAAGAGGGACATCGGGGGTAACTTTTTAACTCTGAGGGCTAGTCTGTAACTGGGATGAGCTGCCATAGAAGCAGGTACAATTTTGATGTTTGCAAAAACATTTGGGCAGATAAATAGATGGGAAGGGTTTAGAAGGTATGGGCCAAATACAGGCAAGTGGGATTAGCCACAGGAACCTAAGAATGACGGGGAGGATTACGGGTGTGTGTCCTACCCCCCCACCACCCCTCCCCCACTGATGTGATCTACCGGGATCGTTGTCTGAAGAGGGCACATAAAATTAAAATCAATGAGGACCCCAACCACCTCCACACACAGTAATTTTTAACCACTCTTGCAGGGAAAGAGATACAGGAGTATCAGAGCCAGCACCACCAGGCTGAGGAACAGCTTCTTTCTGCAGTCAGTGAGAATAGTGAATGACCAAAGGAGCTGCTCACATTAACCATCTGAGCCTTTAATGTTTACTAAACAATAGTTCAGTATTTATATAGATAGCTAGATATATTATATATATGTATTTTTGTCCTGTATATGTATTGTTGGTTTGTGTGTGATGCCTGCATGTTTTGCACCAAGGACTGGATAACACTTGTGCAATCTGATGATAATGAATTTAAACTAGCCCAGACTGCCAAATTGGAAGGCATGGATGTTGGCCCAAAGGGCCTGTTCTGAGCTATATGACTCCATAATCACTTGGATGGGATTGTAGAACAATATCCAAAGGGAATTAGAAGACCAAATATATAAAGGGATCGTAGAAAACTGTAAGAGAAGTAGGGATGTAATAGTAAGTGATTTTGACTTCCTTAATACTGAGGCTGCCATAGCGCAAAGGGCTTGGATGGGACAGAATTGGTTAAACATGTCCAGGAGAGTTTAAAGATTGATGTGTCAAAGCGCAGGAGATGGGTGAGGTATTAAATTAATACTTCCATTTATATTTATTGTAGATAAAGTTGTGGAACTAGGGAATTCAGGGAGAGAGCAGTGATATCTCAAAGCATACCCACATTATGAAAGAGGAGATGTGGGTGTGATATTGTAATGTTGCATCTTACATACTGTGTGTGTCTGCAGAAAAATATTCATGCATCTGTACATTGTACTCATTTTTATGACCATAAATTTTCATGCTCTTACAGCATAAATCCCTGGGTCGATCAAGCATATCCTTGAACATTGTGGGAAGCAAGGGAAAAAATTACTGGCATTCTGGCAGAGATAACTATATCATTGTTAGCCATGGGCAAGGTGTTCGAAGACTAGAATTGTGCATTTACTTTAGAAGGAATGTAAGGAAACGCCTGGGCACTATTGGCTTGTGAGCCATGGGGAAGTTACTGGAAGATATTGAGATGGGATCTCCTTGCATTTGGGAGGGAAGGACTAATTTGGGACAATCTCCATGGCTTTGTGTAAGGAAAACTGTGTTTCACAAATTTGATTGAATTTTTAAAGAGGTGTCCAAGTGGAGAGATGAGGGAAGGGCAGCAATATTTCTGAGTAGGGCCTATATGGTAGGCTAATCTGGAAGGGATGCAGGGTGAGATAATCTATTGGATACCAAAATGGTGGGAGTGGAGAGTGATAGTGGAGGCATTTTTCAGAATGGAGGTCCATTCGCAGGGTTCGGTGCTGGGTCCACTGTTGTTCACCATCTCCATTAATGAATTGGATGACAATGTAGCTAGCATGGTTAATAAACTTGGAGATTACACCAAAATTGGTGTTTTAGTGGATAGTGAAGCAGATTTTTTAAAGATTACAGCTAGATCTAGATCAACTAGGACAGTGGGTCAAGGAATGGCAGAAAAAAATTAACTCAGACAAGTGTGAAGTTATGCATTTTGTTAAGTCAAACCAGGGCAAGACACAGTAAATAGCAGGGCTCTAAAGATTGTTGTAAGAACAGAGAGACTAAGGGGTACAGATGCATAATTCCCTAGAAGTGGTGAAAAAGGTGTTTGGACTGCTTGCCAGTATTGATCAGAAAATTGAGTACAAGAGTTTGGACAGCATGTTACAAGATGGTGATGGGATACACCTGCAGCATTATGTATGGCTTAGGTTGCCTAGCCACAGGAAGCATGTCTTTAAATTGCAGAGGATGCAGAAACGGGCATGAGTTGGCTTGAGGGATTGTACAGACATGGGACTTTTCTATGTGGTGTTGAACGTTAGGGTGAGTTGACCTTATAGAGGTATACAAACATATAAGGGATAAAAAGTGAATGGTCACTGTCCTTTATCCAGGGAAAGGGAGACTAAAACTAGAGGGTATAGATTTCAGGTGAGAGGGGAAGATTTACAAAGGAGCTCAGGTGCCCAGAAGTAGAAGGAATAGGGACCAATCTGCCAGAAGAAGTGGTAAGCCAGGTATATGGATAGGAAAGACAGAGGGATATGGGCCAAATGCAGGCATCTGGAGCAAGCTCAGATAAATAACGGCTGGCAGGGATGAGTTGAGCTTGAAGGGCAGGTTTCGGAGCTGTATAACTCTATGACACAAAGGTTAAAGTTAACTGAAAAGAGATCAAGTGCTGTCAAATAGATCTTGGGAATGGGTGAGTGGTAGGAACAACAAATGAAGGCTACTATTTCCATTTTCCTTCCTCTCTTTAATCTCTCGGTTAATCCCTTTTCAATTTTCTTCAATCAAAATGAACAAGGCAGTAATACAGCAAAACAATATCCTGGAATTTACATCATGGTTTTCAGTGTTTACGGGTCAATTGAATCATTCTTATTGCAATCACTGAAGCAAACATACATGATAAATCATATGGGCGTCCATATGTTGGTGCCAGTAATTTCCAGTCCTCCACAGAGAATGCTGTTGCAACGCAATCAGGGAAAACCAATAAACTAAGAAGTACGCAAGGTATTTAAGAAAAACTTGGTGCTTTTCTAAATGACAATTCAAGTCTCTGATCGTAATAATCAAGTTTACCTGCGTGGATTTATTATTCTCTACCTCTGCTTAAAATAAAATGACATTTGAGCATCGATCTGATATATGTTTCAATCAATGGTAGGGCACTGAGGATTGGGGTAGGACAGATGGACCTAGGAATAGATACATACTTCCCTGAAAGTGGTGTCACAGATGAATAGGGTTGTAAAGAGACCTTTTGGCATATTGGCCTTCAAAAATCAAAGTTATGAGTCTAGGAGTTGGAATGTTATAATAAAGTTGTATAAGACATTGGTGAGGCCAAATTTGGAATATTGTGTGCAGTTTTGGACACTTAACTACAGGAAAGATATCAATAAGATAGAAAGAATGCAGAGAAAACTTACTAGGATGTTTCCTTGACTTCAGGAACTGAGTTACAGGGAAAGGTTAAGCAAGTTAGGATTTTATTCTCTGAAGCAAAGAAGAATGAGGGGAGATTTTATATAGGTATTTAAAATTATGAGGGAGATAAGAGTAAATTTAGATAGGCTTTTTCCACTGAGGGTAGATGAGATACAAAGCATGGGCTAAGAATGAAAGGGGAAAAGTTTATGGGGAACATGAGGGGGAACTTCTTCACACAGAGTGATGGGAATGTGGAACAAGCTGAGGTAGCGAATGCAGGCTCAGTTTTAACATTTACGAAGAATTTAGACAGGTACATGGATGGGAAAGGTATGGAGGGCTATGGACTGGCTGCAGGTCAGCAGGACTAGGCAAAAAAGTGGTTCAGCACACACCAGAAGAGCTGAAGAGATTCATTTCTGTGCTGTAATGTTCTATAATTCTATCTATACTCTTCACCATAGAGTATTAGTTAAAAGATGTGCTTTTTATTTCAATGAGATTAGGTATTCAGCATCTTTGGTGTCACCTGATGTTGCTGAATCCTCCAAATCGACACATTACAGTAAAGTAAAATCAAAGGTACCATAAATTACTTATCTTTCTGTTGGGTCTTAACTGAGTCCCAATAAAGATTGAAAATTCAGCTCAATAGTTTTCGGTCACCTCTTGTAATAATACCTTGGATTATGGAGACAATTTTTGATTGTGTCTGTGAAATGCATTGGGATAATTTTCCAGATTAAATGAGTTACATACAAAAGCCAGTTACTAATGATTCTTAGGTTTTTTGATGCTGACAAAAGGCAAAGGAGGAAAAACCCAACACCCAACCCCAACCAACCAATTTTCCCCTGCAACCACTGCAACCGTGTCTGCCTGTCCCGCATCGGACTTGTCAGCCACAAACAAGCCTGCAACTGACGTGGACATTTACCCCCTCCATAAATCTTCCTCCGCGAAGCCAAGCCAAAGAAAGACATGATAGAAAATAAAGTGAACTCCACTGGGATTACTAAAATTTACATAGTTTTGGCATCTCAATTAGTAAAGGCAGAACTTGTTTTGGATTTTCACAAGGTAAAGAAACTTAATAATCAAAGATCAAATTCATAATAAATTTATTGCAGAAATTCGTATACTTCTACAGAAAAAGGTAATCAAACAGACATTTTCAAAATTTGTAAATATAAAAATTAATCATCTAAATTGTAGGAAAAGTTATAAAAATATCAAAGTAACAATATGAGAGAATTATTTACCAATGATTGAAGCTAAAATGGTCGAGACTCTTCAATTGTAAAAAAGTTAAAATAAAGTTCTGAAAATATGATCATATGAGAGGCACCAAAAACCTCTGCAATGTTATGGATGACGAAGTATTTTTAAACAGGATGCATATTTCAAATAAATAATTATTTTAAGATATAGATCAGTTTGGCTAACGAGAAATTTAAATTCCCATTTGAATTGGTATAATGTAATTAAATTAGCTATACAGGTACACGATTCTTTATCTGGAACCCTTAGGGGACAGCGTGTTCCGAATCTCAGATTTTTCCCGATTTCGGTAAGCCAGATTTAAGCCCACCAAAATTGTGCTGCCGTATCCACCCCCACCCCCTTCCAGTCACGCTGACGTTCGCTCGCCCGCCGATCTCCCTTCCTCGCCTGCCCGACCCGTGCTTCCGGCCTCCCGCCCACCCGACTCGCACTGCCGATCGCTTGCCCGCCCAACTCGCGCTGCCGGTCTCTCGCCCGCCCGACTTGCGCTGCCGTCTCCCTCCCCACTTGCCGGCTTTTGGAGCTTTCCAGATTATACATGTTCAGATAAAGGATTGTGTCCCTGACTAATATTTCAGAATATAGAGATCTAAAGGCAAACGACAGCTATGAAATTTGTCTTTTTTGGATGTTTTGACTCACTCATTCTCTTGGCACTATTCTGACTGATGGAACATTGTTTAGATAAATTATACCATGCCAAGTGAGTTTGCAGTATGACAATGAATTACACAAGTATAATGAAGATCTTCCAATAACAAAAAGAAGCAGAATCATAGTTAAACTCAAAGAAAAATATAAAAAAAATTGTAATAAAGGCAAATACAATATCTACACGAATCTTAATTTAGTAAAAACAGCTTATTTAAATATAATATAAATATAATTATTTCTCAATCAGTAATATCACTGTAGCTGATGGAAAAACAATGTGCAAAGTCGATTGTTTCAATTAAGATAATCCAACATCCCCATAAATCTTAATATTATGGTGGTGAGTAGCTGATTTAATTTCTTCAAATTCTATGATTGGAAGAAAATGTTTACTTTTGATAAATTATTTTAGCACATTTAGCTAATGTATTTATAAACCAACATATTATCCATCTTACTGCTTTACAGTTGACCATCAAAATACAGACCTGTTAAATAGGTGTCCTAATCTAACTTAAATGCAACATTACTTTCTCCACTTGTACTTTGGCTTCTTAGAGATCTTTTCTTTTGTTTCTTCCTTGTGCCCCTTGCATCAATTTTATGATCATCTTCAGCAACTATTAAATCAGATTGAAATGTTGTCACATCCACTGATTTTGGTGCTGATTTCTTTTTTGTCTTTCTTTGTGATGCACTGGAAATAATAACAAATATTATTAACTAAATACTGTGGTATTATTTGCTGATCTCATCAGGGGTACTCAAATATGCATAGTTTAAAAATCAGTGCCTTTTTTCAGGAATTTCTTAGCTTTACATTGTAAATTGAAACATTGCAAGTGACAACAATTTTAAAAAAGAAGGCATCTAGCACATCAGCTTTGGACGAGCAAGGATACAAAGCAAGTTCACCTTGTTGCAATTATACCGAGCTTTGCATAGTGCGCTGATCCTTGTACCAAGGAGGACATACAGGTCGAGTTCCCCGTATCTGAAGTTGAGAAAACTAAAAATATCCAAAATGGAAAAAAAATTCACCACCTGACTTGTCCACGTGGGGCTCTGATGCTCTGTTGGCGCCAGTTTGATAACAACAGAGCTCTGTGGTACAAAACAAAATCTTTGCTTCTGGCTGGGAAGATGCCAAACGGAGCTAGGCCCAAGTCTTCAGCATCAGCCACAGCCGGAGTCGGCGACAGCGACTCCATTCTCAACATCAGGTGTGGTGCCGTCCGCATCAAAGAAGTCACCTCGGGCCCCTGGGCAGGAGCTGTGACCATCGTCTGGGACCAGCGACGGCATTGGGGAGATATGGGGGAATGGCGGCGAAGGTGGGGAGGTGTCAGGGAACGGTGGTGCCAAAAGACAGAAACCATTGTTAATGAGGTAATGACACTGGAGGAAACATTTGGAAAAAAAACCATCAAGGAGAATTTCTAGTGTTTGATGCTGTATTTATTTTCTTTTGTAAGCAGAGATCAAGTTTTTTTTTGGTAAGTACTAAAGATTATTTCATGTGAATTTTCCACTTGTGGCATCATGTCGGCGTTCAAAAAGCCTGCTTTAACCACTGACTCAGATATTCTGCTGCTGCTACCGTGCTGCTTAGTTCCATTGTTCCAAAATCCAAAAAAAGCATCTGGTCCCAAGTACCTGTAACTTCCCTTGATTCTGCTTCATTGAAGGTTTAGTAATTGATTGCAAGGATGTAAGGAATAACCACCTGCTTTCTTTGAAACTCGGTGGTTAGGCAATCCTCTCGAGAAAGAGTGTCCTTTGTAATATCTGCCATGTTGACAATTTCTGATCTCTTGATAAAATTTGAATGCAATTATTCCATGAGGAACAGTGATAAAGGACTGGCATTGTGATCTTAAAAGATGGGCAGCAGTGAAACTGTATGATATAATGGAAGGCAGGACAGGTTTTGGGCAATGGTTGATATGGACCGGGTGCTGGTCAGTGGGACTAGGAGGGTGGGGATTTGTTCCGGCATGGACTAGTAGGGCCAAACTGGCCTGTTCTGTGCTGTATATGGTTATAAGGTGAGCTGGAAATTCACCCATTTGTGTAGAAATTAGGCTCAGCTGCATTAAAATGGTAGCAGTTAATTTGTCCCAAACTTTCTGAAGTAGGTGGTAAGATGGCTACTAACTGTTGCTGTCTGCCAATATTTGGTTACATGTAAAGAAGGAAATTCTGTGAATATTCTGATGAGCCATAGAAAATGTGATTTTGCAGAAGGACTACAGGACTACAAACAAGCTTAAGTGAGTTAAAACAAGAAAGCCTGCAGATGCTGTGGTTGAATGCAGTACACAAACATGCTGGAGAAACTCAGCATCCCAGGCCTGAAATGTTGGTTAACCTTTACTCTAAAATTAAAAAAAAACATCTGTTTGGCCCTCTTATCTTCCCATAGGTCAATGGTTCGCAACCTTTTTCTTTCCACTCACATACCACCTTAAGTAATCCCTTACAAACCACAGAGCACCTATGGCATCCTTCGATCCTTCCAAATTTCCTTGTCATGATCACAATTCGGTGAGAATATTCTGGATCCTGAGGAATGTTGTTAATGGCACATAAAAAAAAAAATCATGTTCTGAGGAAAGGACAAACCTGGAACATAAACTTTCTGCCAGGAGTGAACTACATTATGTCATTTTTTGTTCTTAAGTGAACTTTGCATGAATGTAGCAGATTCCCTGAAACTTTCTAACATCAGACCCTTACCACAAAACCAACCAGATGGTTCACAAGTTATGAATAAAGTTCTTCTAAATTAGAAATAATTCAAGGAAACTATGTCTAAATTTCTTAGTAAATTGAATATTCTTAAGATTCGAGAGGTGTTGATTTTAAATTATACTTACGGTTTCACAGGTGACTCCGTATCTGTGTCATGCTCGGAGATCAACTTGAGCTCCCCTGACTTGCTGATGACTGCTGACATCTGTAGAACATAGTGTGTAAGACATGAAAGTGGTGGGGGATGCACTTTGTTTTGGCACATATGCAAAGCCACAGGCTTCCTGTACTAGGAATAAATGCAGCTTGTTTGAAAATGCTGAACCTGTCTGGCCTGATGTATCTACCCTTATGTGGTTACAATCTGTAGACCAAGGAGAGAGAAAAAAACCCAGGCCTCCTACCATTCCCATGATGTAGGAGATACTGCTTTATATACAGAGGTAAAACCAAAATAGTATTAGGATCTGGTAAGCACACCTGGGGTCATCTCCTAATGTTTCTGTAGGCTATGTTAACTCTTTAAAAACCAGAACAATATTTCTGTGCAAATGGTGAGCTGGTACTGTTACTGTAGCTCAGTTGGTCTCAGTTTTTTCTTCACTCACTTTAAGTAATCCCTTATTAACCCAGAGCACCTATGGGATATGTAAACGATTACTTAAGGTGGTATGTGAAAAAAAAGGTTGAGAACCACTGCTGTAGCTACTGCAATGGCAACACTGCTGCTGGTGTGCACCCAGGAAGAGCAGGGATCAGGGGCACAGCTTTTTAGCATTCTCCCGCAGGGTCTTACTGGTCAACCATTCAATGGTCTAGTGCAGGTTTAACATTGATGTCTTTGGAGGTTCAGATCGAAGATGGCGGTGCACACATTCAGCAGTCCAGACTTCAATGGTTGTTGTCCGCGGTGAAATTTAAGACATCAGAGCAGGAAAACCCACCCCCCCCCCCCCCTTTCACGCAGCCACCTTCATGCACCCCCTCAACTCATGAGATCTCCCTACAGAGAAGGAAATCACAGTGATGGACTGGATTCCAGCTCAGAGCTTGGCAGATGAAGGACTTACACCACTCCATGGGCTGCTGGAACAAGGTATCAAGTCCAGATGATGAGGGCTGCTGAAGGACCTCAGGTGCTGATGGGTTTCTAACAAGAGTTTGGAACCAGGGGTCGAGGAGGTGAGACTTGGATACCTCGGGTTCACGGCTCGATAGGACAGGAGGTCAAGTGGTTGCTGAAGTTGCAAGGTAAATAAAGATCTTTTGGTAGATTTTGTGTGCATAACAATAAATGGAATCTTGAATCTTGTCTCAAGCATAAAACAGGACTGCTTATAACCATATAAAACCATATAACCACTTACAGCACAGAACAGGCCAGTTCAGCCCTACTAGTCCATGCCGTAACAAATCCCCACCCTCCTAGTCCCACTGACCAGCACCCGGTCCATACCCCTCCAGTCCTCTCCTATCCATGTAACTATCTAGTCTTTCCTTAAATGTAACCAATGATCCCGCCTTGACCACGTCTGTCAGAAGCTCATGCCACATCCCCACCACCCTTTGCGTAAAGAAATTTCCCCTCATGTTCCCCTTATAATTTTCCCCCTTTAATCTTAAACCATGTCCTCTAGTTTGAATCTCCCCCACTCTTAATTGAAAAAGCCTATCCACGTTTACTCTGTCTGTCCCTTTTAAAATCTTAAACACCTCGATCAAGTCCCCTCTACGCTCCAGAGAAAAAAGCCCCAGTCTGCACAACCTTTCCCTGTAACTCAAACCTTGAAATCCTGTCAACATTCTCGTGAACCTTCTCTGCACTCTCTCTATTTTGTTTATATCTTTCCTATAATTTGGTGACCAGAACTGTACACAGTACTCCAAATTTGGCCTCACCAATGCCTTGTACAATTTCATCATAACCTCCCTACTATATCTGCTATTCTAAGAATAAAAGTCAAAGGTTATGGAACTTAATGTTTATCTCTCTTTATCTCTACTATATGAGACAAGACATTTTGTTTTCCATGGCTCACTTTTATATCAAGAAATTTTTGAATGTGACTCCTAAAGACAATTCTTTTTAATCAAAAACAAGGCTCTTTATTCTGGCTGGGTAGGGATATGTTTCTAGATAAAGGATGGAACATTTAGGGCAGAAGTGTGGGTTAAGTTTTTCACCCAAAGGTGATAAATCTGAGATCCAAGGTTTTTAGGATATGGGCATCAGATGGGAAAGTGATTATCCTGTCATCATCTCTTGGCCGTCTGAGGACTTACTGTGTGCAAATTGGCTGATATATTAAAGTACGTTAATTGCAATTTTAAAAAAAATCACTATTTCATTGGCCGTAAAGTGCTTGGGCACATCCTGTTGTTAAAATCGTCGTATCAGTGCATGCATGCCTTTTTTATACTGTAAAATAAGCCCAATAACATTATTTTCTGCGTTGTACAGTCATAACAAGTAATCTTTTGACAATCATGTTTATTATTAAAGCATTTTCCACAATTTTTCTTTTATCTCTTCACTATTCCTTTTGCTTTCTTTCCCTTTTAGCTTTTTCAAAAGGGAATGTTCTTCACCCACTCTGTGATACCTGGCTTCACTTGTATAACATTAACAATTTTCACACCCTTTTTATGGTACCCTTCACACACCCACAAGTTGGAAAACTTGTCTTTTGACTTCTTCCTTTTTATCTATAATTTGAAGACCCCAGATAATCTGTTTGAAACAATGCTTTGAATGCTGTTCAAACAATGCTGTTCACAAAGAAATCTCCTTGGCAAGTGCAGATTAGGTGACATTATACATCCCATTGAGTACGTACTTTGTGGTTGTTTGCCACTTAGTCACACTGCCACACATACTTTGACCTTGACAACCACTGCTTTCAATGGAAAATATTAGAGCTTTTGGACTCGACATGTAGTCCAACAAATTCAGATAATAGCATTGCTTTTCCCATCGGCATCTTTTCTATAACCTTTTCTTCTTTTAATAATAATGCCACTGCTTTTATTTGTTTTTTCCCCACCTTCCAAACTCAAAAAGCATCACTTCCTTTTTCTACATCTTGAAATATGTTTTTTTAAATTTTCAACCTCTACCAGTTCAAATGATAGACTGCATCCACTACTCACTGTGTTTTTAAGAATTATTCATTTCATTTTTGTCTTTTTTTTTTACAACTATGTTATTCTTGACCTTGCAGCTGTTTCTCAATCTGCAATGTCTATTTCATTCACGATTTTAAAATACCTCATCAAATCTTCACACAACCTCCTCGGTTTGAAGGAGGTCAATCCTAACTTCTTTATCCCATCCATGTAATTAAAGTCCCTTAATTTGCAAATCATCAGGTTCAAGTTTATTATCACCTGACTGTATTATATACACACACAACCAGTGTTTCTCCGATCCACAGTACACACCTACACATATAAAACACAGCACATAATTCTCACATATAAAATACAATAGAAAATCAATGTATGCAAATGTTTTGGAATAATTTACTCATTTCACTTATAAGAGACCCAAAGTTACAGAATTCTGTTCACCAATCTCACAGCCTGCAGTAAGAATCTATTTCCTAGCCTAGCAGTCTTGATTTTGATGTTCCTGTATCTCCTTCCTGATGGTAGCAAGTCAAAGATCCTATGCGATGGATGGTAGGGATCCTCGATAATTCTTTGAGCTCTATTTAAGTAACACTCCTGGTGAATGATGACAACAGTGGAAAGTGAGACCCCATTGATCTTCTTGACCATTTCATGATCCTCTGTATTGAATTTTTGTTTGATGCTTTGCAGCTTCTGTACTATGCAATAATGCAGCCTGACAGGACACTCTCAGGTTGGCTCCTGTAAAATCTTGTCAAGATGGGAGCCATTAGCTTTGTCCTCCTCAACCTCCTTAGGAAGTATAGGCACTGGTGTACCTTCCTGACTAATGAGGAGGTGATGTGGGTTCAGGATAGGTCATCCATTACAATCCCTAATTGGGTTGAAAACCCCGGATTTATGAACAATCGTACTTGCGTACCGAGGAGCCAACCGAAAGTAGAATGCCGTGAACTTCCAGTCTGAGTGTGGTTATGTTGTAGGATACTTTCACATGATGCTGCCATCACCCAGCATCACAAGAGAGTATGCTGTAAGATACTCTTGCACAATGCTGCTGTCACCTTGCATCGCGAGAGTAGCGTACCGCATTTCGTGGGAACATCTGAAAGCAGGAGGGAGTGAGCGAGCGAGCGGAAGGAGTAAAGATGTGGGTGGGCTGTGGGATCAAAGACACTGCCATTGGTCAGCAGCGCGAGAGACTGGCTATCTCTCTGTCATCTTCTCCTGTAAGTGCTAACGTTTGATCATCATCAAAAAAGACGGCGTAGAGAAACTTGGCCTTCATAAATCATAACATAGAGTATAGGAGCTGGGAAGTGATGCTGTGACTGTTTAAGGCGTTGGTGAGGCCAAGTTTGGAGTATTGTGTTCAGTTCTGGTCTCCAAATTATAGGAAGGATATAGATAAGGTGGAGAGGGTGCAGAGAAGATTTATAAGGATGTTGCCTGGCTTAAAATACCTAGAGTATAGAGAAAGATTGACAAGGTTAAGACTTTATTCCTTGGAATGTAGATAGTTGAGAGGGGATTTGATAGAGGTGTTAAAAATTATGAAGGGAATAGATAGACTAGATGCAAGTAGACTCTTCCCCGAGTGCAGGGAAGGTGGAAACAAGAGGATACAAGTTGAGGGTAAGGGGGCAAAATTTTAATAAGAGGATGCTTCTTCACTCAGATAGTGGTGGCTGAATGGAATAATCTTCCAGAAGAAATAGTTGAGGCAGAGTCAATTCTTTCATTTAAGAGGAGGCTGGATATATACATGGATAAGAGGGGGGGGGGGTTAGAGGGTTATGGGCGGAGAATAGGTGGGGGGAGCTAGCGGAGTTGTTTGAGTGAACTGGCGTGGACTTGTAGGGCCGAGATGGCCTGTTTCCAAGCCATAAACTGTTAGATGGTTATGAACGTATGTAGTTACTTGTATTTATCACACACAGTACTGTATTACCTATATTATTATGTACTGCATTATTATAATTAAGATGTTTTAGTGCATCCAGAAGTATTTTATATGCATATAAAGGTAAAATATATACTAAATACTAAGATAAACATTTGACTAACTGACACGAAATAAGGACCGTACGTACTTGATCTGACTTACAAATTCGAATTAAAGACAGACCTAGGTAACGGAAACTGCCTGTATATGCACAGCAAGGAATTTTGAGCTCTTCACAATGGAACAAGCTGATGTGTAGTGGAGAATAGTTGCCTGAAATCCTGAAATCCACCATCATCTCCTTTGTCTTATCTATGCTGAGATTCAGGTTATTGTACTTGCACCATTTGACAAGACTCCCAAACTCCTTTTTGTAAGCCAATTCATCTTTGTTGCTGATTAGGCCAACTATTGTTGCATCATCTGCAAACATGCTGATTCTGTTTGGACTAAATCCGACAGTGCATTCTTGAGTCAGCAGCGTGAATAGTAGCAGGCTGAACACAGCCCTGAGGTCCGCCAGTGCTCAGCGTGAAGGGACTTGAGATTTTGCTGCCAACCTGGACTGACTGTGGTCTTTCAGTCAAGAAGTCCAGGACCTGGGGCGTGGCCATGCGGAGGACCTAGTCGTACATGGGTTAGAAATGCTCTCCATGAAGAGTGATTAAAAAGATTGTTCAAAACTATCAAATTATATATTTTACGTGCCAAAAAAACGACGGCTAATAAAAATTAAGATCCAAAAAACTAAAGCTGAAGAAGCTCAAAAGTCGCCAAGGTCATCAACAGAAAGTCCACGAGGGAGCGGTGAAGAAGGTGTTGCCATGATGTCGGAGCAGACTCAAGTAGACAGGGGGTTGGCACCCAATCTGCAAAAGATGCTAGAAACAATGAGACATTGAGTGGATGATTTTCTAAGGTAGAAAACGTGCTGAGAGAGGTGGAAGACAAAATATCAGTGATGACGTGGGTGAATGAAAACGTGACGACTCGGGTGGGCCAGGTTGAAAATGATTTGATAATGGCTCATGAAAAATTAAAAGCCCTGGAAGAAAATGCAAAGACATGGAAACAAGGCAACTATTGCTGCTGGATAAAATTGATTATATATGTAGATAGCCACTCCTATTGGTTGTCTGCACCCACTGCAGCCACTGTACTCGCCTCGACGCTCTTGTACATGCGCAAGTCCCCGCCAAGTGTGCTAGTTAAAAAAAAGCTTGGCTGGTAGTGGACACCATTTCATGCAGTTTGGTATGCAGAGCTTTGCCGCCAGCCTTCCAGACCTCTGGGGGGGATTCCATCCATACCTGCTGCTTTGCCACTTTTCAGTTGTTCAATTGCCTTATATGTCTCTTCCCGGGTAAGGACCTCATCCAGCTCTAGCCTCAAGGGTTGTTGAGGGAGCTGGAGCAGGGCGGATTTTTGGACTGAGCGGTTGGCAATGAAAAGGGATTGGAAGTGTTCTGACCATCGATTGAGGACGGAGATCTTGTCGCTGAGGAGGACTTTGCCATCTGAGCTGCGCAGAGGGCTTTGGACTTGGGGTGAGGGGCCGTACACCACCTTCAGTGTCTCATAAAAACCCCTGAAGTCGCCAATGTCGGCGCTAAGCTGGGTTCGTTGGCAAGGCTAGTCCACCACTCATCTTGGATCTCCCGGAGTTTGCGCTGAAGATGGCTGCATGCGCGACGGAAGGCTCGTTTCTTCTCTGGCCAGGTCGGCTTTGCAAGGTGAGCCTGGTGGGCAGATCGCTTCTTTGCCAGCAGCTCCTGGATTTCCTGGTTGTTTTCGTCAAACCAGTCCTTGTTTTTCCTGGAAGAGAAGCCCAGTACCTCTTCAGTGGATTGCAGTATGGCCATTTTCAGCTGATCCCAGAGGGTTTTAGGAGACGTGTCTGTGAGGCAGTTTGCATCCTCGAGCCTTGCTTGGAGGTTTGCCTGGAAATTTCCTTTCACTACATCTGACTACAAGTTTCCAAGATTGAACCTCTTTCTGGGGGCCACCACTGTTCTTGAACTTTGGCTTGAAGTGAAGGTTGAGCTTGCAGCGAACAAGCTGGTGGTCAGTGTGGCATTCTGCACTGGGCATGACCCTGGTGTGGAGCACATCTCGTTTGTCTCTTCCTCACACCAGAACGTAGTCCAGGAGGTGCCAGTGTTTGGATCGGGGATGCATCCAGGTAGTCTTCGGGCTGTCTCTCTGCTGGAAAAGGGTGTTAGTAATGACAAGCCGCTGTTCTGCGCAGAGTTCCAACAGGAGGCGCCCGTTGTCATTGCACTTGCCGACACCTTGCTTGCCAAGGATTCCTGGCCAGGTTTCTGAGTCTTTGCCAACGCGAGCGTTGAAGTCGCTAAGGATGACAACCTTGTCGGCTGTAGGAGTGCGTTGGATGAGGTTGTGCAGATCAGTGTAGAACTTGTCCTTTTCTGCTGGTTCCGCCTGAAGGGTTGGAGCATAGACACTGATGAGAGTGATATGTCGCTTGTTTTGAAGGGGGAGTCGCATGAACATGATCCGGTCAGAGAGGCCTGTCGGGAGGTTTTCGAGTTTGGAGGCAATGGAGTTCTTGACCATGAAGCCAACACCAGATAGGCGTTGTTCAGCCTGAGGCTTGCCAGACCAGTAGAGTGTGAAGCCAGTGCCGTGTTCTTGGAGCCTGCCTACATCTGCAAGGCGGACTTCGCTAAGAGCGGCTATGTCGATGTTGAGTCTAAGGAGTTCATGTGCGATGAGGGCAGACTGACATTCAGGTCGGTGGCTGTCAGCCTTGTCTAGCATGGTTCTGATGTTTCAACATGCTAGCTTGAGTTTGTGTGCATCTTTTGAGGGGGAGGACGTGGACCTGTCCTCAGGCCTGCACAAAGGAACTTTTAGGTGGAGTGCAGTGTGCGCAGTACTGGCCCCACCCTTTACACCCATGGTTCGTGTGCCGTGGCCAAGCAAGCTGGGACATGGCAGTGAGGTCCTTGGGTCGTAGGTTTTATATCGGAGTGACCTACTCCTATACAGATTGCTTAACCGGGCTGAAGAGGCCTGCCTCCCCTTTTAGGTCGAACCATATCTGGAGATCTACGACCGCTGTCCACAGTTATGGAGTGGTGCGCCCTGGAATCGGCCTGCGTGCGTTTACTCCTGCCGCGGCCGAGTAAAGGGGATGCAGCATTGGTTGAGGATCAGCAAGAAAAGTTCTAGTAGAAAATTTTTTAAGACTGGAGAGAATTCTGCAATGGAGTTCACAGTTGTTAGTGTTTAGACTAGAGTGGAAAGAGACTGATCGTGTTATGTAGACATAGTATTGTGCTTGTTCTCATTGATGGCTCCCGGCCCAGGGCTCGGCTGCCAACAGTCTAGCTGTGTGGGCTGCCGGGGTTTGCCTGGCCTCCGGCGGTGGCAGCAACAGGACCTCGGGCCTCTGGTGGCGGCAGCAACAGGACTTCGGGCCTCCGGCGGCGGCAGCAACAGAAACGCTGCAGAAAATTCATAGATCAAAGCCAGAACTCCCAGACAAATGCTTCAGGTGTGGTGTTGCAGCCGGGACGTTTGTACATGCAATCTGGTCATGTGCCAAGGTGAGGCCCTTTTGGGTGGATCTAGGCCAAGTCCTGGAGGAAATTATAGGTAAACAATTCCTTCAGGACCGAGAGGTGTTCCTGCTGGGGAATATATTGGACATAAGGGTATAAGGGTTACAATGAAGCTGTCCAAATTTCAAATCCAATTTGTGTTAATCGCATTGGCAGTGTCCAGGAAGTGCATTGCGGTGATACTATTCTTAGTATCAAGCCATGGAACAAGGAAATACAAAGTCGTGTTCCCCGGAGAAAATAATTTACAATCCGAGAAACAAGTACAGCACCTTTCGGAAAATTTGACAGCCATACATGCACTACATAGGTGCATGGAAGTGATTGTTCTACCATTCCCTGCTGCGGTTCCCTCTCTCCCGCACTGATCCCGATCAAGGAAAGTGAAGAATGAACAACGACCGGGAAGCCGTATATTGAGCCGTGATGGTCTCTTTTTTTTCTCGTTTCTTTTTATTATTTGTAGTCATTCATTTCCTTAATGTTTGTGTTTGTTATTGTTATCGACATTATGGTATGAACGAATTGTTTTGTTTTATAGGTGGGGGAGGGGTGGGCAATGACGCAGTCTTGTATATATAGTCATAGAGAAAACGAATATATGTGCATGTATAGGAGATTGTGAGCTGTCATCGTTGACAGGTCGTGGCATTTGACTGCAAGACTGTATGAAAAATTATAAATAAAATATATATTTTTAAAAATATGGCCGCAACCCTGAGACCACAGATGGCACATCCTTACAAGCTGAAGCAACCCAAGCAGCATCCACTTCCACCAATGGCTACTATGTTACACATTTCGGGCACACTTTTAAGCCCAACCCAAAATATCAGGATTAAAGTGGACTGACTACTCACTGCTGAACTATAATTATTGTAATGTACAACACCTACATGGATAGTGAAGGGGGTTGCCCAAGAAAGGGGATGTAGACAGTTGCTCCTATTGGCTGTCTGCACCCGCTGCAGCCACTGTACTCACCACAACGCTATTGCACGTGCATGAGTCCCCGCAAAGCGTGCTAGTTAAAAAAAAATAAACGGAGCTTGGTTGGTAGCGAATGCCTTTTCCAGGGGCTCCCATTATAGATTGTACTGTTGAATTTAACAGTAAAGTATTCATTAGAAGTTGTCACTTTGTGTTGTCTGGTTATTCGATGTAACAACAAACAATATGGAAAATTTTAGCAGAAGCAACAATGTCCGAATCATCGGGCTAAAAAAAGGGACTGTAGGCAATGACCTGACCTTGTGAGTTTCTTTGAAAAATGCATCCGACAAGTTTTGAGAACAGAACAATTCAATGAAAACTTGCTTGTGGTGAGATCCCACCAGACCCTTGGACCCAGAAGACCAGATAATCAAAGACCACGACAGGTACTGGTAAGGTTTCTGAGTTACCAGGATCGGGAGGCAACAGTTAGTTATGCCAGGGAACATAATGGCTCAGTCGAACTGGAGGATGGAAAAGTACTATTTTTTCAAGACTTTAGTTGGAACTTGGTTCAACAAAGAAAGGAATGTGATGGTGTCAAGCGATAATTGCAAATATAGAACATAAAGTATTCAATGCTATACCCAGCAACATTGAGTATCGATGTGTCAGTGGGACTCTGAAGATTCTGTAAATCTCCAAAGGAGGGGGACCTCAGAAAGAACAAGGAAAAGATAAAGTTAACTGTGAATTTTTAAAAACTGTATTAAAGTTAAAAAAAGAGTTATATTTTGAATAATCTTTCATTGCTTAATTAAAGTAGTGATAATATTGGAATATATAAGGAGAGAGGGCGAATACTTAGTAAAAATAGAAGCAAGAAGGATACCCTGATTTAAAGGGGGGGGGAGTCAATGGTGCCAGAGAAAGAGAGTTTTTGCAAAATGGGGAAGGGATTCTCAGATAATACCATAGGATTTTTCATGGGCTTTTGGGGTTTCTTGTTTACGTCACCATCAGTGCAGGGACATCACATGTGTTTTTTAAAAGGGAAAAATCACTGTACTGCATGAATAAGCATAAGGGCCATAGGATAGAGTTGGATATATGTAAATATGAATATGAGTAAAATGTTAAAATGTATTAGTTATAATATTAATGGTATAAATGGACCCATAAAGAGGAAAAGGGTCTTGGAGGACTTAAAAAAATTAAAGGCAGATGTAGTTTTCCTACAGGAAACACATCTTACAAAAATGGAACATAATAAATTAAAAAGGGACTGGTAGGACAGTTATTTCCTCTTCTTTCAATTCCAAAACAAGGAAGGAGGGGGTAGCAATTTTAAATGACAAAAATATACCAGTGTTGGTCAAAGACACTGATCCATTGATCTAGCAGGAAAGTTTATAATGGCACATTGTCAGGAAGACAAAATGTATTAGTTGGGGGAGATAAATTAATGAAGACAGTAACAAAAGCAAGAGCTGCGAAAGTTACTTTATCTTTTTATGAAGGATTTAAATCTGATAGTTATATGGATACTGTCAGACCCCAGGGCAAGATATTATTTTTTGGACTAAAAGGTTCACGACTCTTCTACAAGGATTGATCCTTTTTAATGTCTGCACAATTAAAAAACAGAGTGGTTGAAATGGAGTGTCTAACCAGATTGCTATCTGATCATGAACCGCTGACTTTAACAATAATAATACCATAAAAACAAGAGAGTGTTTATAGATGGCGTTTTAAATTCTACGCTGTTGAGAAGGACAGATTTCTGTAATTTTATTAGGGGACATATAGAATTGTTTTGTGAAATGAATTACCCTCTACTGATGATAATTTTTAGAAAAAATATAGGACAGGGCTTATTTAAGGGGAAAGATAATTTCATATACTAAATAAAAAGAAGGAATACTTGGCAAAGGTCAATAGTCTGGAGAAATAAATAACACAGCTGGAAAAAGGGTACCAGAAAACAGGTAAGAAAGATAAATATAAGATCTTGGAAAACAAGAAAAATTGAAATACAATACTTTGCAAACATATAAAACAGAAAAAAAACTATTTTAAAATTAGAGTTAACCCGAGTATAACTGAATCTTTATATGCAGAAAAGGCATTTGATCGATTGGAGTGGCCATTTTCATTTAAAGTATTAGAAAGGTTTGGAATGGGCTAAATATTTATTGACTGGCTAAAAACCCTCTATCATAAACCAAGGGCCAAAATTATAACAATGGTCAGATGTCGTCGATGTTTCCTTTGAGTAGATCCAGCAGACAAGGGTTCCCATTGTCTCCAGGTCTCTTTGTTTTGACGATTGAAACATCAGCAGAGGCTATAAGGAGGGATCCAGACATAAAGGAATTCAGAGTTGACCAGGAAAAGCATAAAATTAATTTGCTTGCATTTGATGTCATGTTGATCCTGACGAGTCTTTGGCCAAACTACAGACCACACTGGAGAAATATGGAAGAATTTCTGGATACAAAATTAGTTTGGAAAAAAGTGAAATTATGCCACTAACAAATTTTGATTATAAAAGATACCAAAAAGGAAGTTGGTTTAAATGGAAACTGGAAGGAATTAAATATTTAGGAATAAGGCTAGATAATCACTTAACTTTTTTTTTTACAGACTGAATTATCTTTCTTTGCTTGGAAAGAAAGAAGCTGGCTTATAAAGATGGAAGAATTTGTCTATTACTTTCGTCAGGAGGGTTAATTGTGTACAAATGAAAGTGACGCCAAGATTGAAATACTTCTTCCAGTTGTTGGGTATTACTTTGCCTCAGAATTTTTTTAAAGATAATCAATGAACATTTAAGACAGTTTATTTAGAATAATAAAGAAACTAACATGGGAATGTAAATTGGGGGATTAAGATTGCCGGATTTAAAAAAAATTATAAAGCAGCCCAGGTAAGGTTCCTTTCATCCTTCTTTGAAGAAAGTTCTCCCTCATGGATCCAATTAGGATTACATACAATGAGGAAGGGGCAGCAAATGACTTTATTTACAAACAGATGTCAAATTAATAACAAAAAAACCCAGATAACCCCATTTTAATACATACGATTAAAATTTGTTATGAGATTAATGAGTGTATTGGAAAAAAAATGGGGATATCACCAAAAGCACCACTGTGCCAGAATGAATTATTGCCCATGAATTTGGTGTAGAGCTTGTCAAAAGAATCAAAGACTTGTTGATCCAAACCAAGGCTTTTATTAGCAAAAGACAGGAGCTCTTCACAGGTGGCCGACCAGTCCGGAATGATCCGACCTGGCTAGGGACACAACCCTTTAAGGCCCAGACAATAGGCGTGGCTAAGCTCTCAGCCAATCGCTGTAAGCACAGTCTAGATACTGTAACTATATACACTATATACATTGGTGATAGATCTGTACTATCACATTTGGGTAATAGAATTCTAAACATTTGGTATGAGAAAGGAATTAGGCATATCAAAGATTGTTACGAGAAAGGACTACTTATGTGCTTTGAACAATTAAAATAGAAATATGATTTGTGGAATGGAACCTTTTACTGTTTTCTTCAATTAAGGTCCTTCTTGCGAGAAAGGTGGGGTCCCGCAATGGCCCTTCCCTCAAGTGATGAGGGGGAAAGGATGCTTTGGCTGGGAAGTGCATCCAGATTTATAACTAGGATGTATTTTGTTCTCCAAGGTGAAAGTGATAAGCCAAGCCTACAAAGGTTGAGAGAGAGGTGGGAGTGTGACAGAGTATATAGATATGTTTTTGAGAGATAAACTGGGAAAGGTTTGTTAGAGTAGGTCACATACAAACACTTTAAAACAGATCTCATTTGAAATACTGGAGCTCTGCCCCATGCTGGACATATAGGCTACACTGCTCTTGCAAGAGTTTTGAAGAGTGCTCAAGAGACTTCACTAATGGATTGTTGTTTGCAAAAGGCAACAGATGAAAGAGCTTGTCGATGCTGCTGCTGTCTGGATGAGAGTTTGCTGTTAATAAGAGGGTCATGTGGTTTTGCAAACAGAAAGAGTTAAATAAGCTTTCTCTCAGTCAGAGAGAGAGAGAGCGAGAGAGATACAGAGATCACTTGACAGTGTTACAGAAAGTAGAAGTAGCTGGGACTGGAACAGGACAAGCTGACAAGATCGTATGGAAGACGCTCTAGTCAAAGCCCTTGTAGTCATGCAAGAGAGGACTGGCTGTCTAATGTTTCAGTTGGAATAAGAAAAACAAAAAGGAAATCTGTGATGACCTGAATTAAAGAGGTTATCATCTGGAGAACCCTGAAGGGGCAAGTTTCGTCAGCAAGACACTGGAGTGGCTGATGGAAGAACATCAGTTGTGGATGTCCTGGAACAACAAATTTCTCTCTGTAAAGTGACAAGAACTTTCCTGGGCAGTAACCACTTACCTTTCAAGCACCAAAGCCTGGTGAACTTTATAAATGTTAAATTCTGTGCACAGTATAAGAATTGCCTGCAGCCAGTGAACTTGGAGGAATGAGAAATGAGATTAGACTGTGAACCAAAGAACTTTTCTGAACTTAAGCACACATTACATACACGTGAGCTTAGAATTAGAAGGGGGTTAAGTTAGGTTAGTTAAAATAAAGTTTGATTCTGTTTTCATGTTTAAAGATAATTAAAAACAACTTTTGTTTAAGTAACCATTTGTCTTGGTCAATATCTATTGCTGCTGGGTTTATGGGTCAGATCTATATGTTATAATACCAGGGAGGTGTAGGTCTGATTGGTGTTTGGATAGTATGACATCAATGATCAATGTGAAATATGGATTGGTTCAATACAATTTTCGACATCAATTATATCTCATGCCACAAAAACTACAATCAAATTCTGAAATATCTGAAATGTGCTTTAGATGTGGCATTGAAATAAGAACCTTTTTTACATTCCACCTGGTTGTGTGCAAAGGTAAGACCATTCTGCCATGATATCGTTGAACCACTAACAAGAGTAACAGGAGTGACCTTCCCATATGATCCAGAGTTGTACCTTCTGGAGCCACAAACTGACTAAATTTCAAATTTTCTTTATCAAAGTATTTCTGCCTATGGCTAAGAAGTGTATAGCCATCACTTGTAAATCTGACTCTCCTCTTCTTATTGCATGATGGGCCACGGAGATCTGTGGTTGTATACCCATGGAGAAAATTACTTACAACTTAAAAAATAAATATGATATATTCATTAAGGTATGGCAACTGTAATTGGATCATATGAGAGTCCAATTATAAATTTGACCCTTCAATGTATGCAATGATGTGATATCCACAAAAATAATATAGAAAAATGAGAGCTCTGACAGTACATGGTTATTTTTGTTTTGGTGGGAGGAGAGAGGGAAGGGGGGATTTTTCTTGTATATATTTAATCTATTTGATGTATATGAAAGTTTAAAGATGGTATGAATATATTTATGGAAAAATTTTTAAAAATGTTCAGGACCTAGTTGTAGAGAGGGGTAATGAATCCTAGCGAGTAACTTTTCCATCAGCATCTGAGGTAATGCCATGTTCAACACTGCCATTCTTGAGATGGTCTACGATGGAGTGGGGGGGCGGGGTGGTTCAAAGCTCTAGCATCATTTTAGTAAATCTCTTCACCATCCTCTGTGAAACCTTTACTTCTTTGCTAAAGTGTTAAAGTGTTGCCTGCAGATTTGGACATAATTCTCCAGCTGTTTTGTTATGGTTCATCATAACTTGTTCTGGTTTGTACTTATAAAGCCTAGGATCTTGTATGTTACTTTAGCAATGTTTTGAACCTGCCCTGCCACTTCCAATTCACTTCACAGACCTTTGTGTTCAGGTACCCCTTTTAAAGTTGTGCCCTCCAATTTATACTGCCTCATCTTATTCCTCCAATGAGAATTTTGGCTTTATTTATAACATTAAATTTCATCTGATCATTGCACCTTCCTATCTATATCTGTCTCCTGGAAATCTATTACTAACTTTTTTCACAGTTCACTGCACCTTCAGAATTTAGAAATTCTGACTTGCACATCCAAGTCCAAATGAGTAACGTATTTTAGAAAAGAAGTGGTCTGAGTACCGACCCTTGGGGAAACTCCATTTTGTAGTTCCTCCAGCCCAAAAAACAAGCCTGCTCTTTGTTTCAAGCTACTTAGTCATTTACATTATTAAAATGTTGGTATTAAACTGACAATTCTTAGTATTTAATTCAGTGAACACAAAGGTAAGATGCTTTGTGAGCAGCAAGGGATATCTTTGGGGCAGGATCTATACATGGGAATTCACCAGATCAGTGTCCTGCAGTCAAATTAAAGGGGAAAACATACCTTGTGTGCCTCTTTCCCAGAAGCGAGACTGCACACCAGTTCTGCTTGTTAGGGTTGGATTAGCTTTGCAATGGAGCAAAGATTAATGTGCACAATTACTAGAAATATTGTCTGACATGTTTGAAAGCCCACATGAGGCATACACAAGAGAAGCTGCTCAAAACTTGCACCAAGTCTATCAGCGTGGCAATTATAGGCAGCACCACTGAAGATGCTAAGATGCTACAGTTGACTGCTCTGATGGCCCATGGTGTTTGAATCAAGTTAGTATTTTTGTCCTCTCACCATAGACATCCACTAGTGTCTTCACAGTTGCCTCTCTGATAGTGGTCTAGATGACCATTTCTCATAATGATCGCAGAGTCCAAAGCTAAGCCATCTGACCCCAGTGTTGCTCATTATCACCCTTCTATAAGCTAGGCTGCAGCATCTATGGATCACTGCATAGGGGCAAAACTATATACCGTGTCAATGGTTTAGTTTTTAATATATAGTATTTGCTAATTTTGGTTTGTTTGGGTTTTCATGATTTGTGCTAAGTAAATCAGTAACCCAGGAATATAACGGGAGTTCCATTCTAATAGGGCTTTGTGTTCAATTTAATTTGTTATCAGTTGTGGCTGGTATGCATCACTGGTAGGCCTGCAATTACTCATGCCTATCTGAAAATGAAGGCAGTCTCTTGATCTGCTGTGATGATTACCAATGAAAATCTTTGCCTCTGGATGCAAGGCTCTGTGAATGTCTTAGAAGATTCCTGGTCAGAATACCACATTACATACCTCCTTCTTCAGCACTCTGTGTCCTCAGCTTTCCTCTGCCTTGGACTACCACAACCAGGGTATTTTATTCTCAGCAAAATAGGGGTTCCAACCCAAATATTCTCAGAAGTCACAATTTCAAACTTTTGTGTAGCTGAGCCCTGGATTTTTAACTACCCAATAACCTCCAAGCAAAAGATTGCCAGATCTGATTTTGTATTCAATACCCACACAATGTAATGACTGTATATAAGTGAAGTAATTTCAAAGCAGTGGGATCAATCATTATGCATTTCACAATAACCAACAACCCCTTTTGTTTATTGGATGCTTTGGCAGCTTGTGAGTGCTAAAATAAAAATGTGACCTGATCTTTCATCCTTTACTTACTAATTATCACATACAACCAGGCGAGTTTCCAGCAAACAATCCATTCACCTTGTTTTTCTCTCACATGCTCATCAACTTCTCTTTGGTATCTTTGACACTTACTTATTACATTTATGGTGCCCATTTAACCTACTTAATGATCTGGGCTAGAACCATGGTATACAGCCAAAATCGATAGGGTCGTAGGGAGAAATGCACAAATTCCACAGTAAATGAGGACAAGATCAATTTCAGATGGCCGCAGCTGTGCAGCAATGGGACTGTGTGACCCTTTTGTTTGAAGCATTCTGTCAATAATCACCAATAGTTTAACGCTATTATTTAGTTCCTCAGTGCTCAAATACCATATAACCATAAACAGCACAGAACAGGCCAGTTTGGCCCTACTAGTCCATGCCAGAACAAATCCCCCCCTCCTAGTCCCACTGACCAGCACCTGGTCCATACCCCTCCAATCCTCTCCCCTCTATGTAATTATCCAGTCTTTCCTTAAATGTAAATAACGTTCTTGCTTCATCCACCTCTGCCGGAAGCTTATTCCACATCCCAACCACCCTTTGCGTGAAGAAATTTTCCCTCATGTTCCCCTTATAATTTTCCCTCTGCAATCTCAAACCATGGCCTCTGGTTTGAATATCCCCCACTCTTAATTGAAAAAGCCTATCCACGTTGACTCTCTCTGTCTCTTTTAAAATCTTGAACAACACCATCAAATCCCCCCTCAATCTTCTACGCTCCAGAGAAAAAAACCCCAGGCTGCTCAACCTTTCTCTGTAAGTCAAACCCTGACATCCTGTCAACATTCTCATGAACCTTCTCTGCACTCTCTCTATTTTGTTTATATCCTTCCTATAATTTGGTGACCAAAACTGCACACAGTATTCCAAACTTGGCCTAACCAATGCTTTGTACAATTTCATCATCATAACATCCCAATTCTTGAATTCAATACTCCGATTTATGAAGGCCAACATTCTAAATGCCTTCTTCACCACACCATCTACCTGAGTATCAACTTTGAGGGTACTATTTACCATAACTCCTAAATCCCTTTGTTGCTCTGCACTCCTCAATTGTCTACCATTCAATGTATATGACCTATTTAGATTTGCCTTTCCAAAATGCAACACTTCACACTTATCCGTATTAAATTCCATCAGCCATTTCTCAGCCCACTCCTCTAGCTTTCCTATATCTCTTTTTAAGCTACGGTAATCTTCCTCACTGTCCACAATACCACCAATCTTTGTATCATCTGCAAACTTACTTATCCAATTCACCACCCCTTCCAGATCGTTAATATATATAACAAACAATAGTGGACCCATGACCGATCCTTCAGGAACTCCACTAGTCACTGGGCTCCAATTGGACGAACAATTTTCTACCACTACTCTCTGACACCGCCCATCCAACCATTGCTGAATCCATTTCATAACTACTGCATAACTGGGTGGCTGAGGATACGATTCTAGAGCTCACATTATCTTTGGAACAGTGAAGCTGGCATGATGTTGCGATACTTTCGGATACTAGAAATTTGTGTTGATTTTGCTGTTGCTATTACAGGCCCTTTGTCACTGCCTTTTATTGAATTATCACCTGGTTTCACCCTTTAGTCAGCTCAGCTGCCTTGTCTGACCTATTAGTTCAGATCTTCTTTAATTCTTTCCTCTCTTCCCCTTTCTGACTCAATACTTACTTAAAACTTTTTACAGCTTTAACACTTTCTATTTATCATAAATGGTCACCAATGAGAAATGTTAACTTTGCTTCTTTTTCCACAGATGTTTCCAGATTGCCCTAGTGCTTCAGCATCTTTGGTTTTTTTTTATCTTGGCTTACCAGCACTTGCAGTGTTTTGTACTTTTAATTAAAAAAAAGTACCATTTTTATTTGCTCCACTTTCAAATACTATATTTACCTTGGTGGGTGTTGAGGATTTCACTTCTGTCTCATCATCTTCAGTTACTAAAACAGGATTGTTGTCCTGTTGATGTGGTTGTATTTCTTCATGTATTCCTGTTAAAACAATACATATTCACAAGATATTGAAGTTCCTCTTTTTAAAAGCAAGTAGGAAAAAAAATCTTGTGTTATCTGTTACAGACATATAAATGAAGGAGGAAGAATGAAAGCCAACTTACTTTCATTAGCTACATAATTTGCTGGAAAGAAGCCTTGCTTTCCATTGGCTAAGCGACCAAACCACCAGTTAACATTATCTTTGTACAGCACTTGGATAATGTCAAAACGCTGGATGGTTAGCTCATCTGATCGATGCGCTGTGTAGTCATAAAGAGCTACAACCTAAGGGAGAGATAAGACCGCCACAGTTTTATCACAAACATGCCACAGAGAGAAACCCTGAAGACTAACTTCCTCCTGCATCTGGACAGCTGAAACCAAAGCTGCAATATGGTAAGACTTGAGGCTGTCTAATGGTTTAGTTGATGGAATCAAAGGTGGTGGGAACGTAGCAGGAACTGTGAGATAAAGGACTGTGGGATTAAAGAGATGGTTAAAACATTCCACACCACCAAGATTAGTTTCCAGCAGCTGGTGTATTAAGTGCACTCATTAAATAATGACTGTTGGTTCATTTGCAAAATATCAGAGAATTTTAACATGAACACTAAGTTGAAAAATGAGCATTTTATTATTGATTGTTTTGATATAACACCAGACACTTAAAATAAAGAGAGAGAAAAAAAAAACTGGTGTATTACATTAAACAGATATCGTTATTTTCCACTTTTACTGATCAAAGAACTAATTAAAATGTAAGCCTTCGAACCTATAAAGATTACAGTAGCAAAATCATTCAAAAATCTTAATTTAGTTACTCTAAATGAAGTTCTGCAATTCCATTCCACTAATTCTAGTTTTTTTTTACTGCAGCTGTATGGTTCAAAAAGTTTGCACTAAAATGCAAAGGCATTCAGTACTCAAAAGGTTAATTTCCAATCACAAATGATACATTTTGGAAAGTATGAGTGGGATTTTTTTTAATGCTATTAATAACTTGTGAAGATGAGTTACAGGACAGCTGTACATTAAATGATCAACCTGTCATATTGAAAGTGCCAGTAACATTAAAAGCAGCTTCATACCAAATAGTCTAGAAATAGGAGGAACAGAATTCAATGAATATTTAAAAAATTCTTCTCAAATTTTCCTCATTGTATAAAATAAAATAATTCTCTAACTCCCTTCCCCCATCCACATGGTTTAGTTTTTTTTTCTGGTTTCTTCCCAAACCAAATTACAGGGGAAAGATGTTGAACAGCTTCTCTTACATTGGTGTCAACTCTGTTCTTGAACTGATTGTTGAGCCATGAAGAGAACAGACATAACAGAGGATTTAATTCCACGCCCATGATTTTTTTCAGCAGTAGGAAAGACGCATTAGATTTCACAAACATGCAATTCCAAAACAGAACTCTACCATTGCTCAGAGGCATAAAATATTTGAAAACAAATGCAATGATATTTGCAGTTTAAAAACTTTCACAAAGGTGCAGTCTATAAATAATTATGGTTAAATGGAATCCACCCCCCCTCCCACTCCAAACAAGGTACCTTAACCAAAGCAAAACTTGGTAACTAAACTAAAGCTAAATATGAAGGTTTTGGTATGTTTGGCTGAAAGCAATGTCCACGAAAACACTTTTTGTTTCTTGTTTTTGTTCGTTGAGGTATCATTTATATAAAAATATATACATCCAAGGACATTTTGTTTCCCCAGGCAGAACGTGGAAGTGCTCCAGTGCAAAATTATGCTTGTTCCCTTTGGTGTTTTTTGCCTCCTACTGCCATCGTAAGTAGGGCATGCAAAATCCTTCAACCAGAAACTGACCCCATACAACATTGCACAGCAAGAAGCAAGAATATTCAAGCAAGTAGGAATGGCTGTACCTTGAGAATTCAACAGAGCTGGTCTTCAGCCAATTCGATTCAGTCCCCATGGTTTCAAGAAGTGGTTGAGTGTGCTTGAAACAGAAAAGGCTATGCAAGGCGAGACAGTACCCTGACTGTGTAGTGTCGATGCTCTCAAACCAGCCATGCCATTAACCAAGTCATTCCAATACAGTTATAAAACTGACATCCATGAGGCATTGTGTAAAATTGCCCAGGTATGCCTTGCCCAGAGAAAACAAGCACAGGTCTGCGTTTGTGAGCACAACTCACCTCCTGACTAGGTTCAAGTCAGAAGTGTGATGAAATACTTTCCACTTTGAGTCCACCCAAACAATACTGAAGAAGCCTGATATCATTCAAGATAGAGTAGCCGATTTAATTGTCACCTTATTCACCAATCTAAACACTAATTCCTTCCACAATCTGTATCCAGTAGCTGCAGTGAGTCTCATCAGCAAATTACAAAGCAATTGCTCAGTTACTCAGCAAAACATAAGATCTGTATATGATGGAGGGAAGCATGGGGTCAGACAGCATCTATGGAGAGACATAATACAGTAAGATTATAGATACAGGAGTGGTATTAGGCCATTTGGCCCATTGAGTCCACCCACCATTTCATCACGATTAATTTACTATCCTTTTCAACCCCATTCTCCTGCCTTTTCCCGGTATCCCTTGATTCTCTTCCTGATCAAGAGCATATCTACATCCACCTTAAATATTCCCAATGACCTGGCCTCCTCAGCGATCAGCGGAAATGAATTACACCAATTCACCACTCTCTAAGTAAAGAAATTCCTTCTCATCTCTGTTGTAAAGGGACATTTTTGTGTTCCGAGGCTGTGACCTCTTGTCCCAGACTCCCTCACCATAGGCAAATCCAATCCACATCCACTCTATCCAGGCCTTTCAGTATTCAAAAGGCTTCAATGTCCTGAGATTCTTCAAAACTCCACAAGTACAGAGCTCGAGTCTTCAAACACTCTTCATATGAAAACCCTCATCCTCTGGACCTTTTGTAATGCCAACACATCCTTCCTTAGATATGGAGCTCAAAAGTGCTCACAATATCCCAAGTGTGGTCTGACCAATGCCTTAGAAAGCCTCAACATCATATCTCTGCTTTTATATTCTATCCCTCTTGAAATGAATGCCAGTATTCCTTTTGCCTTCCTTATCTAGATGCAATTTGACCTTTAGTGGTTCTTGCATGAGGATTCTGATTTCAGAACTCATTGCCTATTTAGAAAATAATCTACACTGTATTGCTTCCACCAAAATGCATGATCCTACCCTATCTACACTGTTCTCTATCTGACATTACCTCACCCAATCTCCTAAGCTATTTAAGTCCTTCTGCAGATTCAGTGCTTCCTCAACACAACCTGACCCTCTTTCCACTTTGTATTATCCACAAACATGGCCACAGCAATCTATCATCCAAGTCCTTGACATAAAACATGAAATGAAGCAGCCCAGCACCGAGCAGTGCAGGACACCATTGGTCAGCAAGCCAGAAAAAGGCCCCTTTTATCCCCACTCCCTGCCTCCTGCTGGTCAGTCATATTTTATCCATGCTGATATCTTTCCCATAATACCATGGGCTCCCATCTTGCTTAGCTGCCTCAAGTGTGGCACATTGTCAAAGGCCTTTTTAAAATCCAAGTAAACCACATCCACTGACTTCCTTTATCTATCCTTCCTGTTATTTCCTCAAAGAATTCCAACAGGGATGTCAGGCAAGATTTTCCCTTCTGCAAACCACAGAACCAGAGAACCAGCACAGAAACAGCTCCCTTTGACCCTTCTAGTCTGTGTTGAACCTACACCCAGGTCCATAGTCCTCCATACTTCTATCATTCATGTACTTGTCTAAATTCTTCTTAAATGTTAAAATTGAGTCCACATTCACCATTTCAGCTGACAGCTCATTCCACACTCCCACCATTCTTTATGTGAAGATGTTTTCCCTCATGTTCGCTCTAAACATTTCTCCTTTTGCTCTTAACCCTGGGGAGGTGGGGGTGGCGGGGTAGGGGGGGGGTAGTTGTGCTGCTGCCAGGATCCAACTTCTCTGTGGGGGAGACGGAGGGGGGATGCTAGCCGAAATCTGTCATTGAGGCAATCCTTCCAATGTGAGGTAGGAGGGTGCTCTTTTTTTTATGTCAAGCATCACTGGACACTACTGACGCTTGACGCATATTAATGATGCGGCCGGGGATGGGTGGAGAATTGCTAGTGTCTGTCAACCTAGATGCTGCTGACGTGGGAGGGAGTGGGATTGGGACCAATGGCCAGGGATGGCAGTGATCATGGGGGGCAGGGGGAATGCTCACGGATGCCCCCCTTGGTGACGACCCTGCTTAACTCATGTCCTCTGGTTGTATCTCACCCACTCTCAGTGGAAAAAGCCTATCTACATTTACTCTGTCCATTCCCCTCATAATTTTAAATACCTCTATCAAATCTCCCCTCATTCTTCTATGCTCAGGGGAATAAAGTCCTAACCTGTTTAACCTTTCCCTGTGACTCAGTTCCTGAAGTCCGGGCAACATCCGAGTAAATCTTCTCTGATCTTTCCTGTAGTTAGGTAACCAAAACTGCACATAATACACCAAATTTGGCCTCACCAATGTCTTATACAACTTTACCATAACATCTCAACTCCTATACTTAATACTTTGATTTTTGAAAGCCAATATGGTAGGTCATTTCCCCCCCGCCCACAACGAGTATCCAAAATGGTATACATATTATTGAGGGGAACAGCCACAGGAGTGCCCTGTACCTCCTGCCTGTTCCCTTTCCCTCTCCTGACTGTCACCCATCTACCCTCCTCCTGTCTCTTAGGTGTGATAGTTTCCCTGTAACTCCAGTCTATCAACCCCTCAGCCTCCCGAATGATCCGGAGTTCATCCAACTCCAGCTCCAATTCCTTAACTCAGTTTGTCAAGAGCTGCAGCTGGATGCACCTCTCACAATGAAGCCGTCAGGGATACTAGTGGAAAGAAAATATCTAAAATTTGTCCTTACCTGTGGCTACCTGCTGAATCCTTTCTCTCTCCCTATATGTCCCCTTTCCTCCAGCTCCCCATCCTCTTCTCTCTCCATTCAGAGAGTTAACCCTTCTTCCATTACTAGTCAGTTTTTTTCTCTTCTGCCCTCCCATCCATATCCACCATGAAAGGTCATGCCCTCCCATCCATATGACCTATTGACTGCCGGCTTGTGGACCTCCCCTTGCTCTTTCTTCCCTCCACTCCCCATCTTTTTACTGAGGAACCTGCCTGCTTTTTGCTTATATGGCCTGAAACATTGGTTACATCTCTTTGCTTTTGAAAGACGCAGTGTGACCTGCTGAATTTCTTCAGGACTTTTGTGTACAGGTTCTCCCTGATGTACATCCGTGTTCCAATCTGGATGACCAGTTGTATCTTAGAATGGATGTAGGTCGGAATTACATACTTACCTTGTTAGTCAGTGTCCCGGAGTCCATAGGCTGGATGTGGCTATCTTGGTTCCTGAGTGCATGTGCGAGTCTTCATTAGACACATGCATGGTGGGTTCACGTATTGGAGTTCATTTAGTGCATGCACGAGAGTAAGCGCCCTAACGATATTGATATTGAATTTACTCCCTTAACTCTTGCACATGCGCCGACCAAACTCCAATAACGCATACCACCGTGCATGTGCCAACCAAAGACTCGCGCGTGCTCAAAGGAATCAAGATGGCCGTGCCCAGCCTATGGACCCTGAGACATGGACTAACAAGATAAGTATGCACAATTTGGCTCTTACATGTCCTGTATCCCTGTTGAAATTTGTCAAATATAACATAAAATGCGTAAATTTTATTTTTCTTATATTAAAAAAAATTCAGTCATATGTGCGGATGGACATAATTCGCATAGGTCGTAAGCCGGGGAGTACCCGTATTGCATTTGCAGACTTTCCTGTTTAACAACATCTTGGTAAATCTCTTTAAGGCTTCCAGATCCTTCCAACAATGAGATACTCTGTGTGGTCTAACCAGTTTTATAGAGCTGCAACATTACCTTGCGGCTCTTGAACTCAATCACCTGACACTATACGCATTCTTAACCACCCTATCAATTTGCACAGCATCCTCTTACCTTGTGTCATTGGTAAACTTATTAACCTACCCCTCCAGTTATTCATGCCAGCCATGAATTAAAATCATAAAGAACAGGGGTCCAGAACAGATTCACGTGGAACACCACTAGTCACTAACCTCCAGTCAGAATATGCACCATGAACTATGCCAATTCTGAATCTACACAGCCAAGTTTCCATGGATGATGAAACTGGTCAAACACAATACTAAAATCCATATCCACCACATCCATCACCTTACCTTCATTAATTTCTGTTGTCACCTCCTCAAAAAACTTAAAATTCATGAGGCATGACCAGTCCTTCATGAAGCCATGTAAATTATCCCAAATAAAATTGTGCTTCACCAAATGCTATAATTTCTGTCCAAATGGAGAGCTTCCTCCTCCTCCATCACATCAGCATTTTTTTCTTCTACCCTCTCACCCATATCCACCTCTGACCTCTTTCTTGTTAGTCTTTATTTCCCCACCCCCCTTTCCCCTTCCTTTCTACTCTCTTCTCCTCCCCCTGCCTGATTTTTGCTCACACCTTGATTAAGGGCTGAGGCCCAGAACTATGGTTGACTTTGACTTCCTATAGATGTGTGATCTGCTGAGTTTCTCCACCACTTTTGTGTATTGCACTAGTTACAGCCATCTGTAGATTTTCCTGTTTATCTCCAATGCTACTATATTATCGTTCAAAACATACTGGAGGTTGCAAGTCAATTGGATATAATTGGGTGGCATGGGATTGTGGACCGAAAGGACCTGTTACCATGCTATATGTCTAAATTTAAAATTTAAATTTAATTTGAACACTTTTCTCAGATCTAACATTCTTATTCAAAGATAGCTTTAACTCATCATGCAAGCATATTTATGCACATCATTCTTCTATTGATCAGCAAGGAATCTGAGAGAACAGTTAAAATAACAAAGCAATTTTTTTTGTGGAGTTGGTGTTCCATCAAGTGCAAAGTTGAAAAGTCTCCTGATCACAAACCAACAAGGTATATTGCATTTGCAACAGAGAGGTTACAACGGAGTCTTACAATTAAAGTATTTGCTTGTATAAACATTAATCTTTCAGCCATTAACTTGAAATAAACACAATAGACCAAAATATTAAATAATTAATCAAATTCAGTTACAATGAATGTTTTTCAAAGGGAAACATCTTCAGACTCTCAATGCTGAAAAAGCTGAGGAACCTGAAAGCAATGATTCTGAGGGCAATGTCAGAATGATGGCAGGATACTGAAAATCTGCACCAACCAACTAGCTGGAGTGCTTACAGACATTTTCAACCCCTCATTGCTGCAGTCAGAGGTTCCCAACTGTTTCAAAAGGGCATCACTCATCCTGGTACCCAAGAAGAGTTGTGTGAGCTGCCTCAACGATTACCACCCAGTAGCATTAACTTCTACTGTGATGAAATACTGAGGCTGGCCATGACCAGAATTAACATGTACCTAAGCAAAGATCTGGACCTGGTGCAATTCACCCGTCATCACAATTGCTCCACAGCAGTCACAAAATTGCTGGCTCTCCACTCAGCTCTGGATCATCTTGAAAACAGAAACTCATACATAAGGCTGCTCTTCATTGACTATAGCTTGGCTTTCACACCATTATTCCCTCAGTGCTGGTCAAGAAGCTAAAGTCTAGGCCTCTGCAACTGGATCCTTGATTTTAACATCGGAAAACCACAGTAAGTACGAATTGGAAACAACGTCTCCTCCTCCCTGGTCACCCACACAGGCATACCCCAAGGATGCATACTTAGCCCACTCATTATACATCCATGATTGCCTGGCCAGGCACAGTTCCATTGCTATCTACAAGTTTGCCGTTGATACCACAGTTGTCGGCAGAATCACAAACGACAATGAAGAAGTGTGCAGGAGGGAGATAGAATGTTGTAAATGACAACAACCTTGCGCTCACCGTCAGCAAAATTAAGGAGATGATTGTGGACTTCAGGAGGAAGTCAGGGGAACATGACCCAGTCCTTATCAAGGGCTCAATACTGGAGAGGGTCAAGAACTTCAAATTTCTGGAGCCTCTGTGTTGATGCAATCACAAAGAAAGTTCACCAGCGTCTATACTTTGTGAGGTTTTTGAGGAGATTTGGTATGTCACCGAAGACTCTTTAAAATTTCTATAGGTGGAGAGCTTTCTGGCTGATTGCATCACTGCATGGTATGGAGGCACCAGCTTTCAGGACAAGAATTCCAGAGGGTTGTTAGCTTAGCCTGCGACATCACAGACACCAGACTCCACTCCATCGAGGACATCTACATGAGGCAGTGTCTTAAAAAAGCAGCCTTTATCCTCAAAGACCCATACCACCCAGGCCATGGCCTCTTCACTCTGCTACCATTGGGAAAAAGGTACAGGAGCTTAAAGATGAGCAGCACAAGGACAGCTTCTTCCCCACTGCTATCTGATTCCTGAATAATCAATGAATCAAAGACACTGCCTTACTTTTTGTGCAGTATTTTTTTTAAATCGTAATGTTGTAAGATGGTTATAATATGAATGTTTGCTCTATGATGCTGCAGCAAACCACTGAATTTCATGACTTGTTCATGACAAATTCTGATTCAGAACGTGTTAAAAATGTCACAGTAGGTAATGCGTGCTCTCATCTAGTCTGAAACCTACAGTTTCAAATTCCACCCCAGAGACTCAAGCACAAAATCTAGGTGACTCTCCAGTGGAGAGTCCTGTACTCTACGATACCATCTTTCAAATGAGAATTTGAAACTTGCTCTGTCAGATGGACAAAGAAATTGGAAGCATAATTTTTGAGGAAAGTAAAGAGGTTATTCTTGGTGTTCTGATCAATTACCTATTTCTTGGTTGACATTATTGAAATTGTTTAACTGATTAATATTGCAGCATTGATACTGTCTGACCCGTTGAGTCCCTACAGCTTCTCATTGTTTGCTCATCAATTCCAGTACGTGCAATTCTTGCGCTTATTATTATTTCAACGATGTTGGTTGACCCTTTCTCATGTTAAAATATTGCAGAATGTTTGGCAAATTGATTATTAAACTATAATGTGATAACCTCCTGCAGTTTCAGCCTGATGCCTGACTTCAAATGCTATAGACCTATTTTTATAGAAGTTTTTTTGTGGGAATATGTTGGCTTTCTGAAACTATTTCATGCATTGTGCTAAATTATGCGTTTACATGTTAGACTCAAGTAACTGAAGAGTAAGATTTACAAGATATATACAAAAATATATAATTATATTTTTGTAAAGTAATGGACCAGCATATCCCACTCTCTATCATTACAGCCATGCAAGGGAATTCACATGAGTTCAATGAATAAAAGGGAAAGCTTGGAGAAGCACCAAGTATACCTAAAAATGAGATACCATCCTGAAGTTGCAACAGTGGAGGATTATGTGCATGTTCATTAGATAAAGGTCATGCCAAAGGCAGTCCTCAGTCATCCCACATCAAAGGGTCAAATTAAACCTCTGTGGTCTGGCCACACTTAGATGTAGAGGGTGGTGAGGAATTAGACAGGAAACTGGAAGAGGAAGCTCAAAGAATATCCCCCATTCTTATTGATGGAGAGCCCAGCAGGTGTGTGGTGATAACAAACCTGAACCGTTTATCGCTACGTTCAATGGGAACGGTTAATTATGGCTTTCCCTCCTGTATTAAGTCTCCACCCATTTTGATTCACCCCAGTTTAGAACACAGAATATAGAAAAAGTTTTGGGATCAGAAATATCCAAGCTTTAGTCTTGTTCACTCTGAGAGTGGCCATTCTTCCATCCAAGTAGAGGTACAGAACTGGCATCTAACACAAGAATGTGCCCAAGTAATGGGATTGCACACAGTAGGGGAGGGAACAGCGAAAGATTTCATATACAAATGTGATGCCAAATTAATAGGGAAAAAAAACCGGATAACCCCATACTGAAACATCTGATTAAAATCTGGCACAAGATCAATGAGTGTATTGGAGAAAAAGTGGACATATTGCCTAAGGCGTCACTGACTCACCGACGAATTGGTGCCCATGAACATGGGTAACAAAATCCTGGAGACTGGGCTTCGGCAGGGGATCCGATACATTGAGGATTGCTACTAAGGAAGGCAGCTTATGTCCTTCAAGCGGCTAAAAGGTAAATAGGATTTGTCTTTTGGGACCTTTCATTGTTTTCTCCAGTTAAGATCGTTTCTAAGGGATAAGTGGGACCCTGCAATAACCCTGCCTATACCTAATGAAGGGATGGTTCGACAGGGAAACGCACCTAAATTTATTTCATGAATGTACTTGGTACTCCAAGCAAGGGCTACACAGATCAAGAGAGAGATGGTAGTCAGACCTAGACATCACAATTGATGAGAGAGGCTGGTCGGATTGGTGTAGAGACAGTGTGACAACAGTGATCAACTCTAGATACAGACTCTTTCAATACAACTTTCTGCCCCAATTCTACCTCATACCACAAAAGATCCAGAAGTCAGAACCGGAAGTGCCGGAGACGTGATGCAGGTGTGTAGTGGAGCCTGGAACCTTCGTTCATGCAGCCAGCCCCATTTTGGCATGATTTGGCCAATATTCTAACCAAGATAACAAAAGTAACCTTTTTGTTGGACCCTCATAGACTTAAGCTACAAATTAACCAAATTCAATTTGTATTTATTGGTTTGTCCATAACAAAAAAATGTATAGCGATGACCTGGAAATCTGACTCCCTCCCCTCTTATTAGTAGGTGGACTACCGAGATGCACAGCCATGGAAAAAAAATCATGTACAATCTTATTAAAATATGGCAGCCATATCTGACATACATGGGAGCACAGTTGTAACCACATTCTGACAAAAGAAATTACATAAGGGGGTGGCTCTATGGCCACCTGTTAGAAGTGCCAACACCACACCCAGCCTCTTTCTTTCTTTTGTTTTCTTTTTTTAAGGGAGCGGGAGAGGGAGGAGAAGAAACACCACATGTATGTAGATTGTTGGGAGATATCTGTGTACTTTGTACGTCTGTGAAAAAAAAAATTAAAAAAAAGAATGTGCCCAAGTATCTTCTCATCACAAAGAGCAGGGCAAATTCAATTTGGCTAATTTCCTGCCCAATATGTCTGCTTTCAATCAATTATTTTTCTTATAACAGGGCTCTTTGTATGATCAAGAAGCACTTCCTCACCAATAACCTGCTTATTGAAGTACAATATTGGTTTCAGCAAGGCAACTGGCTTCAAGGCCCCATCAAAGCCTTGGTCAAAACAAAGGTGAATTGCAGACAAAAGTGATTACTCTTGATATCCTGCGACCACGTTGCCCAAGGTCCTGCAATGGTTGATGGTTATGATGTCAAGTTTATTATCATCTGATTGTATAAATACAACCCGATGAAACAGCATTCTCAAGTCTGCGGTGCAAAAACATCCCGACATACAACCAGACATAACACACATACTAATAATACATATGCAGAACAAGTATATCTATAAAAATAAATAAATATTGTTTTGCACAAATGAGAGGCTCGGATGGTTAATGTGAGCAGTTCCTTTGGCGGTTCAGCATTCTCATTGCACATGAGAAGAAGCTGCTCCTCAGCCTGGTGGTGCTGGCTCTTGTACTCATGTACCTATTCGCCGATGGGATCAGACAGAGTAAATGTGGATAGGCTTTTTCAATTAAGAAAGGGGGAGATTCAAACTAGAGGACATGGTTTAAGATTGAAGGGGGAAAATTATAAGGGGAACATGAGGGGAAATTTCTTTACGCAGAGGGTGGTGGGGATGTGGAATGAGCTTCCGGCAGACGTGATCGAGGCAGGATCATTGGTTACATTTAAGGAAAGACTGGATCGTTACATGGATAGGAGGGGACTAGAGGGGTATGGACCGGGTGCTGGTCAGTGGGACTAGGAGGGTGGAGATTTGCTACGGCATGGACTAGTAGGGCTGAACTGGCCTGTTCTGTGCTGTAAGTGGTTATATGGTTATATGGTTACTGTGGGGGAAAAAAAAGGAGAGAAAAGGCTGGGTTTCTTTTGGTGAGTGAGTTGCTATCTTCTATAAGCAACAAGTCAAAAACAAGATGGAATTTTCTTCACATGCCTGGATGAATGCAGTTCAATAACATTGAAGCAATGTCATACCCTGAACGCATGTTTTTCATCTATAAAATGCACCTCAGTTATTTGCCTAGGCTACTCTGAAAACAACTTGTGGCTTCTACCAGTAAGGTCAGACACTTGGAACCACCACCTGACTTGAACATGGGCATTTCCTGCATTACCTAAGAATTCTACTCAGGAGAAAATAAAATGACACAATGCTGGAGAAGCTCAGCAGGTCAAACAGTGTCGTTTTTGAAGCAAAACTTGATTCCCAGACTTGATTCCACAGCCACATTGCCTTCAACTTTTAACTACTCTGGAGAAATGTTTATAAATAGATTTTTCTGTAAGTCAGAAACATTTATTTTCAATACCTATATCATAAAACATACACATCCCATATATCTTCCATTCATAGAATATCTTCTGTGTTCCCACTAACCTTTAATAAAGATACAAATACGATTGATATTAATAGATGACATAATTAGATGAAATACTGTTTAATAATGGTTAAAAATTACATATGTTTCATATGATCATTATAATTTTTTTATTAATAAGTGGCTGTTAAACTCGGAATATTTGTATTTCAATTTATATTGATTAGATTTTCATATGTATATTTAATTTTTTTAAATATCCTTTCTTTTTTAATGGCTCTCCTTAGGAGAGTTGGCTGAAGGGGGGGCGATTTTTTTTTTCTTAAATTAAAAAAAAATGTTCATGTTCATGTTTAATTGCTGTTTATGTCATATATTATTTGTTTTTTGAACTAATAAATAAAGTTTTAAAGGAAAATAAAACAAATATATTTCCTCAAGTGACAAATATTTACTTACAGTTTCTTCAACTGGTGCATTAGAATCAGCTTCTACCTTGATTGATGAGATTGAAGGATTTGCATTAGTCTAAAGGAAAGAAAAATACACTGTGAAATGTTGCATGGAAGTTTTGGGGCATATTAGAAAGCCAAGAACTGGTTATCTGAATGTTATGCCCTTCTTTATTTTAACAAAGGAATTTTCTTCACTCTGAAGAGTTTAGAATAGTTTCAGTTTGTGAAATTTGCTTAATTAGTATTTAGAATGAGATATATTAACGGAGCACCTGATTCTGATACTTTGTGATATTAACAAGCTGATTTAATTTAATTTAGAGATAAAGCATGGCAACAGGGCCTCCCACCTGAACCTGTGATGCCCAAATTCACTCATGTGACCAATTAACCAACTAATCCCTTACGTCTTTGGATTATGGGAGGAGACCCACGTGAACGCAGGAAGAATGTAAACTCCTTAAGGACAGCACAAGATTTGCCCTCTGCTGTGCTGATGCACTCTCCAGGAAGTCCAACAGGGAGAGCTGGGAAAGCTGCCTGCTGATTCCATTCCAAGTCCAGTAACCTCACTGAAATTAAAGGTTGTAAAGTCGAAACTGAACTGAAACTTACCTGCTATTTGATGCACCAATATGTTTCAATGTAATTAATTATTATTGTCTGTTTTTGGTATTTTAATGTTTTTAAATAATTTCATTTTTTAAGTGTTCCTATTTTAGCTCTGTTGATACCCCTATGACATTTCTGGAGGAATTCCATAACCAGCACATACATGCTCAGCAACTATATTTTTTCAGTTTTTATGTCAGATAGGAATCAAAACCCATGATTGTAGTCGAGGATAAAATGGGAAGATGGAGGGACTCAGCAGGTCTGGCAGCATCCATAGAGGGAAAGGAACAGTCAACTTTTCTTTCTTGAAATGGCACATTATATTCCTCCTGGATGGCCTTATCTGAATGGCATGGACATTGATTTTTCCAGATTTAGCTAAATAACCCGCAAGCTGGTTCAACTAGGTTCATTTCTTTACTCTAGTACTTACTTATTTTTCTCTAACTTTTCTTACCCCTCCCCTCCTCGTGTTCTCTCCCTCTAACTGTCTCTCCACCTCTCACACCTTCTGTCTAATATTCTATCTGCGTTCGGCCTTTCCACAGATTTTTTTCCCCATTTTAGATTTTACTAGAATATCGATAAATGTGGAATGACCATTTTTATCCACAGATGCAGTCTGACTAGTTTGCTCAGGATTCCAATATGTGCAGGTTTGTATTTTTCTATGTGTTTCTTGTAATTGTGTTCATTTTCACAGAACTAAGTATTCTTCAATTTTTATGAATGTCAAAAGCAGCCAACAAGCTTAGCATCAGGAACAGGCCACTTGAGTTGAGATAGGCTCTGCACTAAACTACACCGCACCAACTTGCTGCAATCTGACACCTGTACATAATCCTGTACTCAGCAGCATGCTAGAAGAAACTATATGGTGTTTGGGGAAGCAGATCTACCCAAATACATTTTTCAGTGAAGATGAATGACACTCAACTACAACACAAGATTTTAACGTGAAAACTTGTAAATGGCGAGTATTACTGGTACCGTTGTTCCAGAAAATTTTTTGTGTATGATACTGGAGAAAGGAGTTCTTGCAGCTATATACTGAGCTTTATCAAGAAAACTACAATAGAAAGTAAGCTTCAGTTGCATTTGAACATTTAAATAATGGTGTATATTGAGGGAACATTTGAATCCCATAGCAAACCTTGGACAAAGCAGGAGAATTTATAAATGAATTGAGGAAGGACAGATTTTTACAATACTTTACAATATACTGCTTTGAGTTTTTATTGGTTTTGCTTTACTCTTCCTGTTTCACTAAGGTTGGAATCAGATTTATAAATGCATAGCAAAAATTGTTATATAGACATGTCTACAAATTGAAAGCTATAGATTTATAACTGTAAAAGTTAGGTCGTGCAAAAGGAAAGTGTTTCAGGACTAATACTGTTGTCTTAAGTTTGGGTTCTTTCAGTGGGTAACAAGGGAGTGAGGGAGTGACCTGCAGATTGATTAATAGTCTTCAACATGATGCTCTTTTCAGTCTCATGACCACCCATTTCCTTGCCAGTAAGTTTAAAAAAAAATGGAAGGCTCACAATCCAAGCCACAGAAGCTACACTGTACACACTCGGGTGCATATATTCTATTGTATCGCAGTAACACCTCACCGAATGCCTGGAGTGATGGTGAAAGTACCTAATGCTTGGTTGAGATGAAAAGTGCAAGGGAGGATATTACTTGTATTGTATAGAATATTATTTATGAAGTTTGGCTCTTTTAGATTTATTTCCTGAACAATCTTACAACTAATGTTCACATTGCTATCCGATAAATTCTGATCCAGATGGAAACTCTGGACCCAAGGACACCCATAAATCCTACACTATAAATTAAGTTGTTTGAATATTAACACACCCAAGTCAGTATTGCAAAGGTAAGAATGACCAATTAGTTCCAACATATAAATTTCCTTGTAGGAAAAGAAGTTGATGCTGTTTCTTGTGGTCAATAGACATGAAGGAAGTCCATTGGAATGGCAAAATAAACTATTATTGCTTTACAACAGGGCAATCAATACAATTGGAAAAAGGTCTGAGGACATTTGTGAAGGTATTCTAGGACCTACCTTTAAATAGCATGGCGTTTTAATTGTTCAGACCACCCCATCAAATGCTGCTGCTGCAAGGACCTGTCGAATTTAATGTTCTCTCTTGGTTCTGGTCTTTTTCCCTACTGTCACTTCAGTGGCTCTTCCTTATAATTAAGATTTCAATTACTCTATGTATTTGTTTTTCTTTCCAACTCGTCTTTCTCTCTGCCCAAATATTTCACTATTATTCTATTATGGTTTTTTTTCTTTTGAACCCATTTTATTTCCCCTTGATGCTGCTTTGTCATAAGTACATAATTCCAGGAATGACCCCAGAAATGCTTACTCACAATATGTTCTATCATTAAAACTAAACTGAGTAGTTTCAAATGAGAGAGAGAGAGAGCAAATGTGTGCTTGGGTTGTCAAGTGTGATATGACTCACTCCCAAGAACAAAACGGACTCATGTTTTACCACCTTGTGTTAAGCAAGGATCAACATGGTAACAAGTCAGGAGTATCTAACCACAGAAATGGTAAGTAATGACGTGGTTAAAGTTTGTGATACAGCAATGGCCACAAACATCCTTGATGGTTATTATTTTCCACAAATCTGTATTTCAGGTGAATACAAGAAATTCTTAAAATTATTATGCTGTAATTGTTTTTTAAAAAAAGCCAAAGGCAAAACCAATGATTTAGATAATGCCCCTGATCCATCGACAGCCACCATGAAGGCCCTAAATGTTGAAGAGAGGAACATAGCAAAAGGGCACAGCCCTTGTGAGTGAAGTACTGATTGTCAGAATATGAATAAGATTTCTGGCCAACTGGACAGGTTCTAGGGCAGTGTGTGTACAATCTTGGATTTTGAAATGATGCTTTTCAGACACATTTGACTGACTGAAACAATCTGATAAACTAGAATACAAATATTCAGGCCACTGCAGTAAGAATAACTTCTAAACTTGTAGTCACAAATATTACTCTGTAAGTGAAACCTAAAGTAATGGACTTCAGAAAGCTGTCTTCTCAGATCTCACCTAAGTTGGTGACCATAGATTTCAACAAAATCTATTTCTTGTCCTTGGCAGAAATAAGGATTAGGAATAATGTGCTGCTGCCAAATGGGTAAGAGGAATATCAACCAGGAAATGAGATCAAGAGAGTGGGGAAAAAAAAACCTGTTGATGTCTAGCGTTTGAAATAAAAACAGAAAATGCTGCAAAAAATCACTCAGCATTTTAGGCAGCATTCTGTGGAAAGAATTTCAAGTTGAAGACACTTCATCCTAACTGGGAAAATGAGAAAAACAGTGTTTGGAGAAATGCAAGGAAGAGTGAATAAGATAAAATTAATATTCCTAATAAGGCAAGGTCAGGATTTCCATGGAGATAAACAGTTGTTGATAGCTGGAATATTGGGGGTTTAAGCTTGCAATGTGACAAAATTTTTTTGGTTCCAAAGTGGCCAGTTCCTTATGGAATTTATAGCACATCTTTATCTTTGGGTATCAACAGCCAGCACAACTAATTCTTCCTCTATCTCCATCCCGCTGTTTGTTGCCTTGCTTCCAATAACGAATGAATTTTCAACTCAATTATATTCACTGTGAAATCTCACTGCCCATCTTCCAATCATGCATGTGTTTTGTTTTCCTCAGTATGCATTTGTTAGGCTTCCAAATTCCTGACACTTTTGCACATAGCTTCAATATTGTACACCATTATATTTTTGACCTCTTGTTTAGTTGCTTATTCTTGTCAGTAACACTGATCAGTTTACAGCCCTCTCTACTACTAATTTTAAATGCAAAACCAATGACCTACTGGATTTACAGCTTCATCCTGACTTAAGTACATCTCTTCCCTGCTTCTGAATTTTTTGGTGACTTTCAACTTCACCGTTATTTTAGGTCTGGCAGTGTGGAGGTATCAATATACAGTACCAGTTTTAAAAACAAGGAAGAGCTTTCTCAGCACATTACTAATGCAGTATTTGACTCCTTAGACATCCAACTTTCTAGGGCTGGAATTCTTATGGCCAGCCTTCTGCTTCACAGGGTCAGAGTTTTCTCAGGCGTTACCCCAAAGTTCGGCTGAATTGCTGCAAGTTTAAGTTTATTTTGGAAGGCAGTGGCAACTTATGGTGCTTGGCACTGACTGCAAAATCAGAATCCAACATGATAGTCTGGATGACGTCATTGATCATTCAGGTCAAGTCTAGAACAATAGAACATTACAGCACAAAAAACAGGCCCTTCTAGTCTGAGCCAAATTATTATTTTGCATGGCCCACTGTCCTGCACCCAATTCCATACCCCTCCCATCCATGTACCTGTCCAATTTTTTAAACAGTAAAATTGAGCCCACATTCAATACTTTAGCTGGCAGCTCGTTTCATACTCTTACTATCTGTGTGAAGAAATTCCCCCTAATTTTTTTCCCATTTCACCCTTAACCCATATTCTCTGCTTTGTATCTCATCTAACCTTAGTGGAAAAAAGCCTACTTGCATTTACTCTATCTATACCCATCATAATTTTAAATACCTCTATCAAATCTTTCCTCATACTTCTACATTCCAAGGAATAAAGTCCTAACCTGTTTAACCTTTCCCTGCAACTCAGTTCCTGAAGTCCGGGCAACATCCTAGTATATCTTCTTTGCAATCTTTCTATCTTATTGATATCTTTCCTGTAGTTAGGAACACAATACTCCAAATTTGGCCTTACCAATGTCTCATACAACTTTAATATAACATCCTAACTCCAATACTCAATACTTTGATTTATGAAGGCTAATATTGCAAAAGTTGTCTTTACAACCCTATCCACCTGCAAAGACACTTTCAGGGAATTGTGTATCTGTATTCCCAGATCCCTCTGTTCTACCACAAACCTCAGTGCCCTACCATTAAATGTGTATGTCCTTCCTTGGATTGTTCTTCCAAAATACACATCTCACACTAGTCTGCATTAAATTCCATCTGCTATTTTTCAGCCCATTTTTTCAGCTTGTACAGATCCCTCTGCAAGCTTTGTAAACCTTGTTCATTATCCACATCACCTCCATTTTACCATATTATCATATTATTGATATAGATGTCAAACAACAATGGTCCAAGCACTGATCCCTGAGGAACACCACTAGTCACAGGCCTCCATTCTCTCCTGTCCAGCCATTGTTGAATCCAGTTCACTACTTCACCATGAATACCTAGCATCTGAACCTTCCTGACTAACCTCCCATGTAGGACCTTGTGAATGGCCTTACTATAGTCCATGTGGACAACATCTACAGCCTTTCCTTTGTCAGCTTTCCTGGTAACCTCCTTGAAAAAGTATAAGATTGGTTAAACACTACCTACCACGCATAAAGCCATTTTGACAATCCATTTTTCTGAACTTCATGTACCAAATGGTACCTTGAAAGATTCCACCACCATTCCATGCACCCACCACTCTGTGTGAAAAAACCTACCTCTTGTATCCCTTGTCCATATTTCTAAGCATCTTAAAACTATGCCCCTCATGTTGATCATTTCAGCCCTGAGAAAAAGGCTCTGGCCATCCACACAATCAATGCCTCTCATCATCTTGTACACCTCTATCAAATCACCTCTCATCATCCGTTGCTCCAAGGAGAAGACTGTTCATTCAACCTGTTCTCCAATCCAGGCTGCATCCTTGTAAATCTCCTTCGCATCCTTTCTAAGACATCCACATCCTTTCTCTAGTGAAGATTCCTTCTTGAATCCCTCTCATCTTCAAACAATCTTTTATTTATCTGCCCTAACTTTTGCTGGTGACAATTACTGTTAACTTTTGTTCATCATTACTCCTTGAAAAACCTTGGGATCAAGAGATTCTGTTGACCAAAGGCACCATTCAAATACAAGTTTTACTGATATAATTTCTGATTGTTGTGCTGGACTTTAAGTTGTAAGGTATCCAATCAAAGGCAGTCTTTTCCCATCTTCACCCACTAATTGAGTGATATTGTCTATTGATAAAAATGGATGCAAGTTGAAAATCATTCTTGAAAAGAAACAATCTGTAACTGGTTGTACAATAGTTATGTATAGCTGACCATGGAAGACAATGACATTCTGGCAGGAAGAACAAACATTGAGGGACAATGTACCTTTCAAGGCAATGGGCCAAGTGTGGCCACTAGTTGCAACCAGGAGATATTCTTCCTTTAGGAGGCTGCAGATGTCAGTGGCAATTTGTTGTGATCATCTGAGCAACTTGCAGACTTTAGATAGTTAAGGCACACAGGCCTTAGATGAATGGTGAGACATGCAGGCCTTAATGATTGAGGCACATGGGCCTTAGATGAAGTTGGGAGTTCCTGAAGTGGGTGAAAGATACTGGGGTGACAGAATGTTGATTATTTATGACACCCTGGTTGAGGTGCTTCGGAGATGTGTCCTTTTCAGATGCGTGCCTCCTTCTGCAATTAAAACCCTTTTTGTGGGTCAGTAAAGTAGAATGCATTATTTCTTCTGCAACTTTGAAAACCTCTTTCGTGTTTCAGTAGAAATGGTCTCATTCCTCTGCAAGGAAAAGGAGGAAATCTAACAATTCTGTCTATAACCACACAATGAGGCCAAGTGGGATTCTCATTCCCACACAGGAGGTGGAAGAGCTATTGACTTGTGCTGCTTCCTCAAAATGGCCAAATTAACAGGCTATCGCTAACATTCATATAGCTATGTAAAAAGTACAATTTATAAACTATAGGATTACAACGAAAATATCAATTAGCACCAAGCAAGGGCAGTGTGATGGCACTGTTATAGGTTATAGCCTGGTGGCTGCAGGGAAGAAATAGTCTTTAAGCTGGTTAGATTCCATAAAAGCCTTCTCAATGATGGGAGAAGAGAAAATAGAGTGTGTCCAGAGCACGTTACAGGTCTTTCAGTATGTTGACTGTCTTTTAAGTCAGGTCACCCTTATTTATTGTTCATACCATGCTCGCACAGTAAAGACAAGATAGCATTTCTCCAAGACCATGGATCATATTTACATAAAAATAAGTTAGAATAGAAGTTAAACACAGTAAAATATTAAGTATACAGAAAAAGTTGACGCTACACTATCCACATATGTTCTGGGAATTCAGGAGCCTGATGGCTTGGGGGGGAAAAAAAACTGTTGTTCAATCTGGACATAAGGGCCCAAGTGCTACTGTACCTCCTACCAAATGCCAGAAGAGAGAACAGTTTATTTGATGGATGTGTGCCATTCTTCATAATGTTTATTGCCTTTCGCCTGTATTGAGTATTGTGGATGCCTTTCATGGTAGGAAGAGAGCCCCTAATGATCTTTTCCAATGACTTCACTATCCTCTGCAAGGTCTTGCAGTCTGAGGTGGCACAGCTTCCAAACTAGGTGGTTATGCAGATGCACAGGATGCTCTGAATACATCCTCTGTAGAATGTAGTGAGGATGGAGGATCGAAGATGAACATTCCTCGGCCTTCGTAGGAAGTAGAGGAGCTGCTAGCCTTTCTTGGCTATGGAGCTGGTGTTAAGAGACCAGGTGAGATTCTCCAAGGAACTTGATTCTCTTGACGACCTCAACAATCAAGCCGACAATGGCAAGCAGAACATGGTCCCTCATGCCCTCCTGATGTTGACAACTATCTTTATTGTTTTACTAACATTCAGATATAGGTTGCTGGCTCTGCACTAGTCTATTAGCGACTGCACCTATGTGTGCTGACCCCTCATTCTTACTAATAAGGCTCACCACAGTCGTGTCGTCAGCGAACCTGTTGATATAATTCGAGCTGTGTTTAGCTGCACAGTCATGGGTCAGCAGAGTGAACAGCAGGGGACTAAGAATGCAGCCCTGGGGGGCTCCTGTGCTCAATGTGATGGTCTTGGAAATGTTGCTTGAGGTCTCGCCGACAGGAAGTCAAGGATCCAATTGCAGATGGACTTAGCAGGCTCAATTTCCTTATGAGGTATTGAGGTATGATTGTGTCGAATGTCGAACTGAAGTCAATAAACAGCATTTGAACATATCAGTCCTTATTTTCCAGGCGATGGCAGGGGTGGGGTCCAGTGACGGGGGCAGCAGGAGCTTGATGTGCCCCATGTCGAGCCTCTTGAAGCACTGCATGACGATGGACGCGAGTGCGACAGGGTGATAGTCATTGAGGCAGGACTCAGGCGACTTCTTCAGCATGGAGACAATGGTTGCGGCTTTGAACTAGGTTGGGACCACAGCCCTTCTCAGGGAGATGTGAAAGATGTCGGTGAGAACATCTGCTAGCCGAGCCACGCATCCCTTGAGAACTCTGCCGGGAATGTTATCTGGTCCAGCAACTTTCTGTGGGTTGACCTTCCCTATCACTCTTCACATCATCCACTGCAAGACACCTGCACCTGATCATTTGGAGCAAAGGTGATCTTCTTCGCTGCCATGTCGTTTTTTGCCTCAAAACGCATGTAAAAGTTGTTCAGTACATCTGGAAGGGAGGCATCACCAGCACAGGCAGATAATGTAGTCTTGTGGTTGGTGATATCTTGGATGCCCTTCCACATCTGTCGCATGTCCTTGCTCTCCAGGAAATGACTATAAATGTGCTGGGCATGTGCATGCTTTGCTTCCCTGAAGGCCTTGGACAGTTTGGCTCTTGCAATAGCTTGGACTACTTTTTCATCGGCTCTGAAGGCGGCATCTCTGTTCCTGAGCAGTACACACAGTCATCCATGGTTTCTGATTAGAGTAAGTAATGATGGTCTTGGGCACAGTGATGTAGCTGGTCACTGATACCGTATACTCCTCCAGATTGATGCAGTTTCCACCGGTTGCTGCTTCCTTGAACATGTGCCAGTCAGTGCGCTCAAAGCAATCTTGAAGTGCATGAATGGCCCCCACTGGCCAGATTTTAACCTGCTTCAGAATTGTTCTGGAGCATCTGATGAGCAGTCTGTATGCTGAAATTAGCATTATAGAGATGCGGTCTGAGTATCTGATATGCGTCGGAAATGTTCGTATACACAAAGTCCCATGTGCTCACCCCTCTTGTAGTGAGGCAGCAGGAAATGTACATTGAATACATGGGGGGAGGGAAGATTGTTTTATATTCTAGGTGTATTTACTATCTTCTGCCACTTTTTCCTCTTCAGCAGAGTAGCTCCCATTCCACGGTGTAATGTACCCATCAGTATGTTTTCAATGGTGCATCTGTAGAAATTGTTGAGGGACAAGGGAGCATGCTGAATTTCTTTCATCTTTCTTAGAAGTAGAGTGGTAGGAGTGGGGGAAGGATCTGCATCTCTACTCAATAATACTGTTAATATTTTGCATTGAATCCATGAAATAACAGATTCTAGGAAAGAATAACATTTTAGGTAACACAAAATCCTTTTGGGAGTTTGGGCCCCAAAGCTGCAGAAGTTTTTGTTTCGAATACAGGTCTGAAAGTTGATGCACTTGCCAGAATTACATATCTTTAGAAAGTAGCTAACAGTAGGGTAATGACAGAAATCTGACAACTGGCATCACCCTGTCCTCACTAATCAATCTGCAAACATTTTGCTGGAAATGAGAAGCACAACACTTAATTCCTCAATCATTGGAAAATCAAGGCATAAAAAAATGCATCAAAATATGTCACTGGCCATTTCTTGACTTGTAAAATACAGGATAAATTTCAATCCAATAAATCCTAAGCAAAAAAATAATTGGTCGAATATCTTTTCAGAACTTCACTTGATAATGAGTGTAGGAGTTGTTGAAAACTTCTGCCTTATTCTCCTTAATGGCCTGAAAACAACAGGTGAGCCCATTTGGCGTCCAACATCTTTTCTGTTAAGTGTGGAAAATTCAAATAAAAGTAGCCAAGAAATCTTCAACAACCATGTAGTCTCCAACTTTAGATTTGAATTCTCAAGCAAGTGCTCAGCTCAAAACATTCTAAAACATGTGAGGCCTCAATTTCAAAACCAACAGAAATCTCATCTCATGAAGCATTATCAGATCAGATACTATATATAACTTTCCACTGTACTATAAGCCTTGGCCAGCCACTCTCAACTGGGGCCACAGCAGATTGAAGGAAGTTCACAGACGAAACTCCTTAATATAGGGGGGCCGGGTCCCAAAGTGTACAGGAGGCATGTAAATTACATATTAAACATTTTTTGGGGAAGGAAAGGACTTTGCTGCTAAGATTTGATATATAATTGCCAAGCTACATGAGATTTGTTTTGAAGGTTAGAGGCATTTGGAAACAGCCTAGAACAGGGGTCGGCCACCTTCCGCATTAAAAGACATTTGGGCCTGTTTCTCACCAAATAGAAATATCTTATTACATGAAATTACCATTTATTTGGCAAAAGGAAGACAAAGATTCTCCATTAGCATTAACATTACCGGGCATCCCTTGCAGGCGGAGAAAGAGAGGCAAAAAAGAGTTCCTCCAGAGTCACTAGGTGTCCATGGATTCGCCTCTAATACTCTTGTAGCCTCTGCAGCCACACAAACTCTAGTTCAGTTCAACCATTGGCAACCCACCCAGCTCCAAACCTCTGCCACGATGAGGAAGACTTCAACCCACCTTGGCCTTAGCATCTTCCCAAATCCCAGTTCTGATACCTGATTCTCACAAGCCAGTCTACAGTAGCCCACAACCTGAAGTGAATCCTTTGACTGCAAGTCGCCAGTAGCCTATGTGGGTTCTACACCCACCAGCCCCCAACAGCTCAACACCTGTGTGTATCTTTCAGCCGCAGACCCCCTTGCTGGTCCACCACCTTGGTTACCGGATCATCTCCTCTGCTTCTCCTTCTCAATGGGGTGTGTTCTCTGTCTCCTGGTGCCCTGTGCTAGGCGGCTGCTCCGCCAGAGTCTGCAACCCCTTGAGGCCGCTGCCGAACATAGGCGCTGCTGCGGTCACAGGATTTGAAAATAAAACACCGTTTCCATCGGAAATAGGAGTGTGTGGCAAGACCCCACGAGGGAGCGTTGCGTCTCCACTCCCTACTCTCTCCTGATCCGTGCCAGTAGCAGTACTATCATTACAGCAGCTCCGCAGCACCACCATTTTTCTTTGTCTTGCATCGACAGACAATAACACACTAATTTAAAACTTTCCACTGTACTATAAGCCTTGGCCAGCCACTCTCAACTGGGGCCACAGCAGATTGAAGGAAGTTCACAGACGAAACTCCTTAATAAATGGTTGGGGAGGGGGGATGGGTCCCAAAGTGTACAGGAGGCATGTAAATTAAACATATTAAACATTTTTTGGGGAAGGAAAGGACTTTGCTGCTAAGATTTGATATATAATTGCCAAGCTACATGAGATTTGTTTTGAAGGTTAGAGGCATTTGAAAACAGCCTAGAACAGGGGTCGCCACCTCCCGCATTAAAAGACATTTGGGCCTGTTTCTCACCAAATAAAACCCATCTGGAGCTGCAAAACCAGCTTGATCCCTAAAATGAAGAAAACACCGCAGATATAGTTTCATTACACTTATGCTATGAATAGAAGGACTATTATTTGTTACATTTACGAAATAAAGGAACTACAAACAGAAAACGACTGACATTTTATTTCTGTTTATAACAAAGCAAAACAACAAATTCTTTTGAACTCCTTGAAAAAAAAGACACCGGCACACAAGTTTCAAATAAAATACACAATGCGGGTCTGTTTGAGTCCATCGTTTATTTGCGGAATTAAAAAAAAAGAAATATTCAATTTAATTAAAAAGAGCAAAGAAAAACTGCCAGTTTGTATTTTATTCTGAAAGTTGCCGCCATCCGTTGATTTCCTCAGTCACGTGGCTACAGCAGTCAACCGCCAACCTAAATATTAAACACAACTACATCAGTCCAATATAAAAATATATTCTTTTCTTTTCTTTGGCTTGGCTTCGGGACAGGCAGACACGGTTGCAGGGGAAAATTGGTTGGTTGGGGTTGGGTGTTGGGTTTTTCCTCCTTTGTCTTTTGTCAGTGAGGTGGGCTCTGCGGTCTTCTTCAAAGGAGGTTGCTGCCCGCCGAACTGTGAGGCGCCAAGATGCACGGTTTGAGGCGATATCAGCCCACTGGCGGTGGTCAATGTGGCAGGCACCAAGAGATTTCTTTAGGCAGTCCTTGTACCTCTTCTTTGGTGCACCTCCGTCACGGTTTGCCAAATAATAACTCCTGAACCTCAATGCACAGCTGATCAATGTCAGGGCCGTAAGACGTCATTTAGATCTTCTCGCAGGATTGCATGCTGTCATCTGTGAGGCACAAGCGAGGTTTGCTTTTTATGTAGTTCATGCTGGAGAAAACCTGCATGCAAAAGTATGTGATTCCAAAGATTGACAGGACTCCGAATGTATATTTTTTCAAGTGTCGGAAATTGAATTCCATATTTCGAACAGAAGTTTGTCCAGTTTGGGGAGATTTTCAATTTCACTCCATTTGTGCTTCTGAGCAAGATTGGCCTTCTGACGAGCAACATCTTCAAGATCAGCTGTCAAGCTTCTGAACTTAGACACCCATAAGTCTTTGTCAGCTATTATTGGCCAGTTCGATCTCAAGATTGGGTTGACTTACATCTGTAATTGCAGTCATATTCAATAGGGATACATCAATATTTATGGGAGTGACAGGGAAGGACAAAGTGTTTTTTTCCTCTCTGAACTCAATGAATCTTTCCCCAAACACAGTTTGCATTGCAATGATTGCACGCTATAAATGCTCATAATTGATCTGATTGTGTGCTTCTTTGAACTCTCTCAAAGAGGGGAAGTGAGACAGCGTACCTCTCTGTACATCTCTAGCAAACACTCTCATCTTGTGCTCATATGCCAAAACCTCCTCCAGCATCTGCAGGGCTGTGCCTCCTTTCCCCTGAAGACTTCTGTCCAGCATGTTAAAGTGTGCTGTCATATTCACCATGAAGTGCAGCTTTTCCAGACAATCTGGTTGTTTTAGCTCTGGAAAGGTGAGTCCTTTGCTTTACAGGAAAGTTTTTACAAGCTCCAGATATACAACAAACTACTTCAGCACCTCCCCTTTGGACAGTCACCAGACTTTGTTGTGCAGCAGGAGTTCAGAGTATGTGCTTTCAACTTCTTCCAGTAATGAATGGAACTGTTGGTGGTTTAATCCTTTTGCCATTATTTTCTTCACTATCTGTATGACAAGATTCATCACTTCTGTGTATTCCAGAGGAAACGTTTGAGCGGACAATGCCCCTTGATGCAGGATGCAGGGAAGCGTCAGCAGTTTTCTATCTAGCGACTTCTGAAGTAAAGTCACAAAACCCTTCTGTGCTCCTGTCATACTCGGTGCCCCATCAGTAACCAATGACACCAAGTGGGTGGTATTTATTTCTTTGGTCTTTAAACAATCTAACACAGCCTCACAGATGTCCTCCCCCCCACGTGTTTGGCCTTTAGGTGGTATCAACTCAATGATTTCTTCCTGTGGCCCAGCAGAGTTCACATATCTGCATAATAGTGCTATTTGCTGAATATCATTTACATTTTTTGATTCGTCACAGGCGATTGAGTACGCTGGAGCCAAATTAATGTCCCTAATTAGTTCACTGGTGATATTTGCTGTCATTTTTATGGTCCTGTCCTTGACAGTCTTTGCAGAGAGTGGTATATCTGTTGATTTTCTGAACAATTTCACTCTTGTTTTTGAAGTCCGAGAATAGATGTTCTGATATCTTGATAAACAATTCTTTGATATATTCCCCATCTGTGAACAGCTTCCAGTGCCTAGCTATCTCCCGAGCTGCCACAAAACTAGCTAGAGTACTTGAATTTGTAGATTTCATCCAATTCTTCGAAGTATTTTTACTCTGATCATCAGAAACTTTTTTTTTGGATTTATCCATGGTTAGCTTACCGGGGGTCAAAAGTTCAAAACAAGTCACTTGCCGGGCGGTGACAGGTGATACACAGTGGTATCAACCACTACAATGCTGTGATGCAAATTATGATCAACAAAATATTACAAAACATTTTATTTTAATGTTACAAGATCACCTTAATCTCCAAAATAATAATTATTACATGAATAAAACTAATTAAATAAAAAATAATTTAAATTAAATAGCCATTTACTGTATTCACATTATTTTCTCAAAGCCACAGGGAGCCACAGCAGAGGGATGAAAGAGCCGTGGGTTGCAGACCCCTGGCCTAGAATGACGGAGATAAATTCCTTGCATCCAATATAATTGCATTTGACTAGTCTTGAACCAAGGTTTTATGTGGTTGGTAGGAAAGAAATACGGAGGAAACTAATGTAACTTGACTGCTTCATAGGGAAGAGGGACAATAAACGTTGATCAGTCTTAAGGGGGCAATGGTCAGAAGGTGGTTGAGAATGGCTGCTGTAGGAATTTCTGTTAGTTTCTAGTTTTGACAATTAGTCAAAGCTACATGGTTTCTGTTAACCACTCCCTGTGCTACTGCCGCTGAGTTTATTGTCGACTCATTCTACATTTGCGCTGAAATTCTTACTTGCTGCAGCCAAACAGATACTTGTAAAGAAAAACTACAATAGAAATCTAATTAAATTAAGAGAGAAAATAACTACACAAATACTGTAGAGTATTTATTCCACTTTGATTCTAGTGCAAAAAAGAGTGATTTGCAATAGTGCAAGCAATCCTGAGCAGTCTATGATTAGTACACCAAGGGGAGTTACAAGAATTTGATAGCTGATGGAAAGAAAACATTGTTGAATCTTGAGGTTCTGGTTTACAGGCTTCTGTACTTTCTGCCCATCAGTAGCAGTGAAAAGAGGGTGTAATTGGGCCAGAAGAGGCCCTTTATGATGTTGGCTGCCTTTTGAGGCAATGGATGGTCAGAGCCTGTGATGGATCTTGCTATGTTTTATGACCTTCTACGTTCCTGAGCAATCAAATTCCCAAACCAGGCTGTGATGCAACCAGTCAGTATGCTTTCCACAATATACTCTCCAACCAGACAACATTAACATCGACTTCTCCAGTTTCCATTAATCCCCAACCCCCACAAAATGCTCTTTTCCTATCTCTCTGTCTCCTTTCCTCCAGCTCCCCACCTCTTCCCATCCCTCCCTATTCAGCAAGCTACCCCCTCACCCATCATCTCAGCTTTCTATTTCTCTTCTACCCTCCCACCTTCCACATGAAGCATGTAAATGTTGACCCTCGTTTTCTAGGACCCCAAATCTGTTATTTTTTTCATACATTGTCTGTAAAAGTATCCCCACCTACCAGAGGTCCCAATACCCCGATCACGGACTCTCACCTTGGCCCCGTCCAACCATCCACCAGTGTTTCCAACCACGGACTTTTGCCTAGGTCCTGGCTGCCCACCCATCTGAACTCCTGGCACCCTGACTGCAGACTTACCATCCAGACTTGGCCAGCCTCCCACCCATCAGAGCTCCTGACACTCCAAGCACAGACTTGTCACCCAGACCCATCCTTCTGTCTGCCCATCTGAACACTCAATGCCTGGATTGACACAGGTACTTACCAAAGTCAAACAAAGTATACATGTAATGCCTAAATTTTACCCTAAAATTGATCCACAAAATTCAATAATTACTCATGGATAAGTGGTATATCTACCCATGACCTCTTCCCTGTTAGCCCCTGTTTTAATTGTACCTAATTGACTCGTTATGTGCATGGTTTTATAACTCCAAAGGAAATAGGCCAATGACCATTTATCTCAAGCAAAATATTTCAGTATCAATTGGATCTAGCGCAGTGATTCTCAACCTTCTCCTCCCACTCACAGACCAATTTAAGCATTCCCTTACTAAAGTGATATGTGAGTGGAAAGAGAAAGGTTGAGAACTACTGGGCTAGATGCACCTCCTGGAATTGACACATGTAGTTTTCCAATGCCCACATTCAGTTGGCGTAGTTTGTATGTGGAGGGCCTTTATTGCTGGTCCTCTGCTAACTGGAGTCCAGTGGGTAATGTGAACAACAACAGGGTCTTGATCAGCTAAGTGCAGAAGCCCTGCTCACAAAGTGCCCTTGCTTGCCTTGAAAGGGATCAAAATTGGAGCTGCTGTTTTGCAAGTTGTGAAACAAGCGTGTCCTTTCGATGGTTTTAAATGTATTTAACGTTCAACATCATTTAAAAAACAATTTAAAAAAACCCGAGTTTCCTAAATCCCTACTGAAATCCCATGTATAGTATCCAAACAGTGAATAGAACATAGTGTAGCAGCTCACTGGAGGTTTAATCCAAAGATGTCACGATGCGATGACGTTATTTGGAACGTGCGGGGTTTAAAAAGCTGCGCGTGACTGTTGAGCAAATGATTTTTACTGAACTTTGACTTGACTACGTCTGATCATTTTCTCATTCTTCATTTTGCACTGTGACACAGTTGCTACATTGGTGATCCCGTCGGGCCAAAATGGATTTTGGACCCAACATGGACAATGCAACGGTTTCATTGTACAATACTTCAATATAATGCCAGAAACTCCCAGCGAGATTGTGTCTATTAATCAACTTAAGGCAGAGTTCAGCAGCAGAGCCAACTGAACAATTTGGCCTTCCATTTATCAGTAAGACACAGATTTCAATATTTCATTGTGTGTGTATGTGTGTGTGTGTGTATGTATAAAAGATGCCTATGTGTGTGTGTGTGTTTGTGTGTGTGTGTGTGTGTGTGCGCGCGCATGTATAAAAGATGCCTGTGTGTGTGTGTGTTTGTGTGTGTGTGTGTGTGTGTGCGCGCATGTATAAAAGATGCCTGTGTGTGTGTGTATAAAAGATACCTGTGTGTGTGTGTATAAAAGATGCCTGTGTATGTGTGTGTGTGTGTGTGTGTGTGTGTGTGTGTATATAAAAGATGCCTGTGTGTGTGTGTGTGTGTGTATATAAAAGATGCCTGTGTGTGTGTGTGTGTGTGTGTGTTATATATAAAAACATGTACATATCCACACACATTTACACACACACATGTACTAATACTAATAGGTGAATGTTGGTTGTAGTGATCAAAACCATCACCAAATTTCAATATGATCCAGCCCATTCTGCCATTTCTACTACTAATACTTCATTCAAATTTAAGCTTTGTCGGGGGGCGTGGCAAGATGGCGTAAGGATCAGACGTGCTTTCCAGTCCTCTCCTGACTCTATCTTATAGTTTTGTCTAGAAATGCCCGTTAAAATTCTTTAAAAGTTTAGATAATTTCGGTGCTGTTAATTTAATTTATGATGGTACAATTGGTGGAAAAGAGCAAAAAAAAACGACAACAGATCATCAAAAAACTACATTTTCCAAAAGTTCAAGTTTTGGAGCCTACCTACAGGAAAGACACCGGGACTCAGCGTGAAATGGATCCCAGGAGAGAGGTACAGTGTTTGGATGTAGAGCTCTATGTTACATCGGTAGAGCCCCCTAAAGAGGGCGCCAAACAGCCTTTAGAACAAAGAGTTACTCAAAGGCATTTGTCAACTGTAGAGGTGGCGCTGCAAACTGCATCTCTTGAGATAAAAGAACCTATACAACTTGATGTACTGGGAGAACTTAATACATTATGGACTGGGGAAAACCCCGGCCAGCGTCCTCCAGTTATTGCTGGAGAGGCTGTGGCTGGGGTTTCCACACGCAGTCATACTACAAGGAAGGCAACCAGAATGAAGGAAGGAACAGAAGATCCTTTGGTTATGCAGAAGAAGCAGGAATCTGTTGAGCCAAAATCTCTTCCAATTGAAAAGATTTTTGTGAATCTTGAATCTAAATTATCTTATACAATGCAGGGATTATCCAAGATTATGACTGAACTTGGTACTAGGTTTAATACTCTGGTGAAAATACATTCTCAACAGATGGCTGAGTTTGGAGCTTTTAAGCTTGAAGTGAGAGATAAATTTAATTCGTGTGAAGAAGATATAGACGAAATACAGGATCAAGTTTTTGATGTGACCAAAATGGTCGAAGACTTACAAACTCAAAATAAAAATTTGGTGGAAAAGATTGATTATTTGGAAAACCAATCCAGACGGAACAATATAAAGATTATTGGTTTGCCGGAAGGTATGGAGGGAGGAGACCCAAGAAAATTTTTTACTGAATAGATTCCGCAGGTGCTGGGTCAAGAACATTTCCCGGAAGGTATAATACTGGAACGTGCTCACAGAGCCTTGCGTAGAAGACCTATTTCAGGTCAAAGTCCAAGACCTGTTTTGGTTTGTTGCTTGAATTATTACGACAGAGAAATAATTTTACGAGTGGCTATTAGAAATGCACAACAGAGAAAATCACCCTTGATGATTCAAAATAATCGAGTTTTCTTCTATGCGGATTTGAGTCAAGAAGTTATGTTCCAACGACGGGAATTCAATCCTGCTAAAGAGTTGTTGTGGAAGAAAGGTTACAAGGCAACCAGCTGTTTTGAAGGTTTTTCAAGATGGTTACCAACCAAAGTTCTTTGATTCTCCAAAGGAAGCTATAGCATTTGCTCAAGAGCTGCCAATTACTCAGTTTCAACAGATACAGTCCACCGCAATCTCTAAGGAGACAAGAGATGGAAGAAAAGAGCCGTGCTCCAAGAAGGAATGGTTGTAATGGTGACTCGGCAGTTGGAGCTGATTAAAAGAAGAGTTGTCCTTTTTTTTTTCTAATGTTTTTTTAAAAAAAGGGATATTAAATAATGATGATGTTAGTTTAAGATGAAGTGAGAGTTGGAGGGGAGAACTGGATAGACACTATTTCCTGAAAGTCATCTGCTACGTGTGAGTTATCTCACACCCATTTTTTTTTGGGAGTTACCGCATTGCGCGGTTTAGATGGGAGGGGGTATTTTTAACCTCCTACCCGTTTTTTTTTCTTTTTTTTGTATTATTAGATTAAAGAGCATAAGAAAGTATTTGATTGTTTAAAAAACTAAAAATTGATGTGGTTTTTTTTTGTAAAGTTTATTCAGTAGATAAGGAATATCTGAAATTTAAATGTGAATGGGATGGATAAGTTTTTTTAATATTTTTTCTTTAACTTTAAGGTGAAAGGAGTGGTAATTCTGGTGTATATTATTTTGCTATTTTAGTTATAGAACGAAGGGAATAATGGTGAAAGTTATAAATTGAATTGTAAAATTCTTAATGAGGCTTGAATTTTGTGGTTTATGCTCCATTTGTTGAAGATATAGATTTCATTGTAGATGTGTTTTTATTATTTGGATATCTGAATTTTAACATAATGATTGGGGATATTTAAATGTGGTATTGGAGCTTTTATTGGATAACTATTCAAGAGTAAAAGGGAAAAATGGTGGAAGAGTACTAAAATTGAATTGTACAATGCTTAATGAGGTTTGAATTTTGTTTTAAGATGGTGGTTTATGTGACTAATATGATGATAGATGTGAAGTTAGTTGATATTTGGTGAAGGTTTATCTCTATAGAAAAAATTTTGTTTTTCATCTTTTTTTCATGCTACAATTTTTTTTTAAGAATTGATTATTGTTTAAGAATTTTTGATAGATAATGTTACTAACTTTACTAATCCTTTATATTAAGTTTGAGTTAAATATATGTTTCATCTTAACTCTGTTAAATATATGCGTTTAAGTTTGATTTAAATTTGTTTTTTAATTCTGATATCTTAGTATTAATTACTTTTCTTTTTGTTAGTATTTTAATCGGTTATGTTTTTGTTTTTTTTGTAAGTGGGTTTTTTTCTCACATATATTATTAACTTTATTAATTCTTCACTCTTTATTTTGGGGGCAAAGGGGGGGGTTGGACTAATTTGAGTTGGGTTATTAATGTGTAATAATTAGTGGGGAGGGTATAGTTTATTTATATTACTGATACTGTATTGTAATTTTATTCTTAATTTTTTTAAATGTAATCCTATATGTTATTCATGTTATAAAATCTCAAATAAAGTTTAAAAAAAACCAAAATTTAAGCTTTGTCTTTACAGTCATTGAAACCTGCTAAACATAATTGTCCTAAAATTAGTAGTGAACTCCCAGTAGATGCCCTCTGTTTAGACTGTTTTAAATACAATAACAAAAATGTCATATTTTAAAGTGTAACCAATGTCAATACTTTAATGCTTTCATTTGAAAGAGTAGTTGATATGAACTTCAATAACCTTTAGCAGATGCCATGTTTGAAAAAGGAACAGAAGTGACTGAGAAATAAGTGTAGTTTTCATTGATGTTCTAAGGATTGATCATACAACTAATTTTTCAAGCCTTAATATCCTCTGTATTTTTTTTAAAAAGGAATGTACTAGTTCAGGATATGGGACCACTTCAGTATTGTCTGCCATTAGTCTTCACTAAAATGGTTCTGCTGTTGGCACATCAATTTACTGTTAACATAAAAGAAAAGCAAGAAGGAGCTGAATTTCTGAGAGAGCCTAAACTTGAGAAGAGCATTGCTCTCAGATTGTGGAATCAAGGGTTTTGATTAGATTGCAAAAGGCCCTGCAAAATATTGGCACTATTTCCTGTATGCTTCTTTAAGTGGTCATATGGCAATAATCATGTCTATTATGCTTTTAGATGGACAGAATTCACAATGTGTGGGGAACAGCTCCCTGGCCATTGATATGAGGAAATGAGGAGCACTAGTAATGATCTTTCCCATAGCACATAGCAATGCGGCCCTTCCACAGTTGCCACAATCAGACCTATCTCCTTTTTTTTTCTCACCCTTTAACTCTATGTTGCTGATCTTTAATCCACCAATTCTTCTATTTTTAAATCTTCATCCTTTTAAAAAATTTGTTCAGATCCTTGGTCTGTTCATGTCCTGTTAAATTTCCTCAGTTCCACAATTTCCAATATTTCTTCATTCCAATAATTTTGGCATTCATGAAGTTTATTGCTCCATTAGTGCCATCTGTTGCCTCAGACCAAACTTTTCAACCCTTATGTTTCACCTGGAGATGCATGAGAGACTGAATATTCTGGAATCTGGAACAAAGAACTATCTGCTACAATAACTCAGTGGGTCAGGTAGCATCAGTGGGAGAAAAAGAATGCTGAATATTTCAGGTCAAAACCCTTGATCAACTTCAACATCTTGCATTGAAACTTGAATGTTCCAACCTGAAATGTTTACTGTTCTTCTTCTTCCACTGATGCCGATGCAACTCGGCCCACTGTTCCTGTGGAAGATTGTTTTTTTTTAAGCTCTATTTTTGTCACTTATTGGATTCTCCTTACTTCTCTCTTCCTTTAACAAACTTTTAAAAACTATTTCTCAACTGTTAATATCTTCTTATGTGGTTGATAAATTCTGTTTGTCAGCGCTCTTGTTCAGCACAGTTTACTTTGATTATGGTACATGATGCAACTTTATCTTAATTTTCTTCCCTTTACTGTCACACAATTTCTCAACGTCAATTTTTCATGGTAATTTTCTTTGATAAATTCTCTTTGACAACCCACAGAAAAAAGAAATGGTTTCCCATTAAAAAAAATCCTCCACAACTTCATAGATCTCTCTTCTTCCTTCATTACAACATGTTTTAGAGGGGTATAGGGGAAATAGTGTAGAGTGAAGGGCCCATTCTGTCCTTTTCTATGTGCTTAAGACTACATATTCAGAACAAATATTATTATGAACTTTATGTTCAGGTGAAGAGTACTTGTTAAGGGTATCTTCAATTTACAAATTGCAAGTTGAAATCCTCCATATCAACTACTGATCAGTTAATTCTACAGTTAAAACAAATCGAGTAAAAATGTGTGGCATGGCCTGCTAAGTTCCTCCAGCATTTTTGTGTTTCTACTAAGTAAAAATTTGTTCTGGACATAACACTGGTAAAGGAGATCACTTAAGTCATTAATGAAGCGGAAATTAAAATAGTCAAGAGAGGTTACAATGAAGAAATTAAATTCTAGCAAACGGTAGCTTTATTTAAGAATTTTATCTTTAATTCTATTCATAGATCAATGCCAAATTTATTTTTCTGAACCTAATCCTCCTTGTTATTACTATGTTGCCACATTTGTTTTTGTCCTACTCCATTGCATTTCTTTCCCAATGTTTGTGTTTCATATTTTTCTAATAGTGTCATCCAGGGATTTCCAAACTTTTTCTTTCCACTCACCTACCACCTTAAGTAATTCTTATGCCATCGGTGCTCTATGATTAGTAAGAGATTACTTAAAGTGGTAGGTAAGTGGAAAGAAAAAGGTTTGAAAACCACTGTTTTAATCGTCCCTTATTGACTCGTTATGTGCATGGTTTCATAACTCCAAAGGAAATGGGCCAATGACCATTTTGAGAAAAATATTTGAGTAACAATAGGGTCTACAGCAGTGGTTCTCAACCTTCCCCTCCCACTCACCTACCACCTTAAGCAATCCCTTGCTAATCACAGAACACTGATGGCATAGGAATTACTTAAGGTGGTAGGTGAGTGGAAAGAAAAAGTTTGGGAATCCCTGGATGACAGTACTGGAAAAATATGGAACACACACATTGGGAAAGAAATGCAATGGAGTAGGACAAAAACAAAGGTTCAGAAAAATAAATTTGGCATTGATCTATGAATAGAATTGAAGATAAAATTCTTAAATAAAGTTAAGATAATGGCCTGAACTCAAATAGAAAACCTAATACAAAGAGTTTTATAAAAGCTTGCAGTACATAGGATAAGAAATGTAACATTGTTTTCAATCAATGCATGCAAACAAATTGTTATTGTCATGTGATTACATTAAAAAAGGAAATAAACAACACATGCAAAATGAGAGTAATGAGATTACTCAGTTATATATTTTGAAAGTGGTTTTAAAATTCATACTGTCTCCAGCTTGATTGATGGTGGTCTGCCAAAACGATGCCCCACAGGACTGAATCCTCCTAATGAAAGAAAAATAATATGAGAACTTAGCATTGTTTTTTGTGTGGAAAGGATAACTTTTTTAGATTTCACATTTTGTTCCCTTATTAATGGAGCTATTAATATTCAAAATTCAACACATTTAATAGAAAACGAGAAAAAAATAGCATCTTCTTGGAATCAACATGGGGCAGTACAGAAGAAGACAAAGAGGCACCTTCTGGAGAGGAGAGTTGATAATGTGTGAGTGGAGGTTGTGGTGATGGATAAGAGCCAGTACACATTTTAATAATCCTACATTTGGCAGCAAAGAGCAATATCTATAATCAGCTTCTACAATGATTCCACCTGTGGAAGAAAGCTGGAAATCAGTGTAGAACAAGGTCTGGCAGGAATGGACAACCACATTTATTGAGCAGTTATGAATTAAAGTGAATTTGAACTAATCATCAGCAAACACCTTATTTCTGAAGCCAGATATTGGTTGAACAGCTTGGACACTGCCCTGAGAAACTGTTGCACTGGTATCTTGACTGGGATGATTAACCTCCAATAATGATCATCTTTCTTTGGAACTCAGATCTATGATGAGGCTTGCAGCAGAATGCAAACTGAGGGTTAGCAAGCAGCTTATTGGTGAGAAAGTTTGATTTGATAGAACTGTCAAGATACCAACCATCACTTTGATGACCAAGAATCTGGGCTTCATTCTTCAACCACTGGCTGCTGGTACTGGAATGTCAAAGGTGAACAACAGGATGACAAGTTCATTTTTTCCTTCACTTTCACACTCTCCCCATTCCTCTTTCCAAAACAGAAGCAGTCTCTTTCTTTTTCTCTCCCCCAGTCATTCTATTCTCCTCAACATAACTAATTATCACTTTGGTTGGACGGGAGAAGGCTAGGGTCAGAAGCAAAGATCTTAAAAAAGTATTTATCTTTCAACCAACAGGTACCCTGCTTAAATCTGGTGAACTTCTTTCAGACTTATGGGGCAGGGATTCACAGAAGCCTTCTTAAAATGGGAATTTCAATTCCAGGCTGTGAAACTATCCCTTCTTCTCCCCAAGACTCATGGTTACGCTAAATATCAAGCAGAAGAAGCCTAGCCACTTGCACAATCATCTGTCTCTTCTGCAAACATTAAAAGATACCAGAGGCATTGCAAGTATAATAACCAGAGAAGTGACAAATGAAATACAATGTTGGAAAGTGTACTTGGGTATAAAAAATAAAAGGGCCGACTATTTTCTTTTCAAAATATTTTATTAATATTTTACAATATAAACAATTAAACAGGTCAATGATACAATGTGCTACAAGATTTGAAAAATAATACAAATATTCTCATAACAAGGAAACCCAGAGCATGACAATGAAGTCAAATTTAACAACAAGAAAACCCAAAAGAAGAAAAAAATTACAAAACCCTCTAAGCAAGGGTAAAACAAAGGATTCTGCTGACACCGTGGTTTAGTGAGAAAACACTGGAGAAACTCAGCAGGTCAAACAGTGCCTTTATATAGCAAAGATAAAGATACATTACCAATGTTTCAGGCCTGAGCCCTTTATCAAGGAGTCAGCGAACATGAGAGATAGCCAAACAAAAGGGGGAAGGGGGAGGGTTAGTGAGAGTGGGAGTTGATAGGTGGGGGGGGGGGGGGGGGGAGGAGTCTAGGCTAGGTGGAGAGAGAAAGGAAGTAGGAACTGGAATGACTAGTTAGTGGGGAGGGGGAGGGCGAAGAGGCAAGCTGATTAGTGGAATGCAGTGAACTCAATGTTCATTCCCTGGGGTTGGAGCGGGCCCAGATGAAAAATGAGGTATTGTTCCTCCAATCTGCGGATGGTCAAGGGTGGGGTAGTGACATATATGAATCAAATGACAGCACAGTGCCAAAATTCCAGAACAACACTAAATCTTGAGATTAGGATAATAGTCTATAAATGGGCCATATGTTTGTTGGAACTTAATATTTGAATCCTTGATAGAATATCTAATTTTTTTCTAGGATTAAACAAGACATAATATTCCTTAGCCATTGTGCATGTGGAGTGTTATCTTTCTATTTAATCAAAATTATCAAAATAGACTATTTTCTAAATAGGGAGAAAATTGAAAATATCCAGATAGGACTTCATTCCAAAGGAGCCTGGGAGTTCTCATACAAGTTTATCTTCAAGCTATCTTGCATGTTGAGCCAGTGGTGAAGAAGGAAAATGTAATGGTGGCATTCATTTCAAGAGGAATAGAAATATAAGAACAAGGAATGTTATGTTGAGACTTTTTAAGGCACTGGTGAGACCTCATCAAGTATTGTGAGCAGTTTTAGGCTCCTCTTTTAAATATAGATGTGCTGACATTGGAGAGGCTTCAGAGGAGGTTCACAAGAATGATTCCAGGAATGAAAGGGTTATAATATGAGGAGCTTATGAGAGCTCTTGGCCTGTACTCATTGGAATTTAGAAGAATTGGGGGAATCTCATTGAAATATTTCAAATGTTGAAATGCATGGGCCGAGTAGATGTAGATGGTGGTAGAGCCTCAAACAAGAGAGCACAACTTTAGGATTGAAGGACTTTGAATAAAGATGCAGAGGAATTTCTTCAGCCAGAGGGTTGAAAATCTATGGAATTTGTAGCCACAGGCAGTGGTAGAAGCCAGGACATTGAGTGTATTTAAGACCAAGATTGATAGGTTTCTGATTAGCCAGGGCATCAAAGGGTATGTGGAGCAGGGCAGGGCAGCAGAGTTGTGCAGGAAAATGGATTAGCTCATGATTAAGTGGCGAGGAAGACTTATGGGCTGAATAGTTTATTTCAGCTGTGTCTTGTGGTCTAATAATTGAAGTTGGGGATTAAGATACAGCCAACCTTTGTTCTTCAACTCTAAATACATCGTTTGTGTTCAATCACATAAAAAAGACACTGCACAGGATTTTTTTTGTTGGAGCAACTCAGTTAATTGTTAATTATCTCTTCAAACATTTTAATGAATTCAGCCACAGGTTGACTTGTTCTTGAATGGCCCACCAATGCTCTTCCCTAAAATCCAATCAGAAGTAAAATCTATAATGGACAATATATTTATGATTGTTTGAACTCAATCTTATTCCATATTCAATGTGGTGTTTCATAGCTGATGCTCATGGTTTGCTTAAACCAAATGAAAATAACTATAATTTAATTTTAATAGATACAGCCACATTTTATTGATAGGTTTTGCTATTGTGGAACTGGAGGATGCAGAATTGCACCTGCAATTTCCTGACTGAGAATGATGTGTTAGAAAATATTTAATTGAAGCCAAGTGTTTCTCCACAAATGAGGTGTGGTAAGATATGTTGGTAATAGGATGGGATAAGTGCCAGAAATTAGCTCGAGATTCTACTTGCCAGATTTACATATCTCCAGATCACAAACCCAAAAGCAACATTGACACAGACTCCAAAGCAATTTGCCTAGCTGTCTTGTCAGCTGCACAATTATTGAAACTAACCAACAAAAAAAATACTATCCCACAGTCAAAAGCAAGATTGTAATCCCATATCTATTGCAAGAATACATCTATTTAAATATTAAAAATGCAAACAATATAGGATTATGCATTTGCTCTCAAGCATAAATATAGAAAGAACTACAAACACCTCACTCACATTGACAATATTTGGACATACTAAGCAGAAAAACAATGGCCTCACCTAGCAACATTATGAAAAACTCAAGTAATTTTTTAAATAGGGTGTCTCAGGCAAAGGTCCGAAAAAAAATATTTATTTATTTAATATTTCACTGTGAACCACTACAATAATAATATATACATTCATCATTAAAATACACACAGTGACATTTTACCCTTTTTCCTCCCACCCTCCCGACTCCCTTAAAGTAAAAGAAAATAAATAAAAATAAAAAGTAAAACCATGCATAAGGAAAAGAGTTGTGTCATCTTAAATTTTATATTTAAGTATTTTTATATTTGTCATTTATTATTATTTTAAGAGGTGGAGGTCTGAAATTGGTGGTTTTTAATATACTCTATGTATGGTTTCCAAATTTGCTCAAATAAAGCACATTTGTCCCTTAAATTGTAGGTAATTTTTTTCTAATGGAATACACTTTTTAAGGTTGTTTCTGTTTTCCAAGTTGTCATTGTGCATTTTTTTGCAGCTGCGAGTGCAATCAGAATAAATCTTTTTTGAGTTTTGTCTAATTTTAAGCCTAATTCTTTGTCTTTTATGTTGTTTAACTGGAAGATTTCTGGATCTTTTGGTATCCTATTTTTTATAATTTTATTTAATATTACTTCTAAAAAGGGAGGAATTAATAGATTAAATATTTTATAAAATTCTGTAGAGAATCCACCTTCGCCTGGTGTTTTATTATTCAGTAATGTCATTAATTTATCTTGTATTTCTGCAATTGTCAGGGGTTCTAGTAGTTTATTTAGATCTTCCAATTGTAATTGGGGTAATTCAATGTTTGATAAAAATTCATCTGTCTTGTAATTTTTCCCTGAATTTTCAGTTTGATATAACTTTTAACAGAATTTTCTGAAATTTTCATTAATATAATTTGGGTTGTATGAAATCTGTTTGTCTTCTTTCCTTGTTGTCAATATAGTTCTTTTTGCTTGTTCTGTTTTAAGTTGCCAAGCCAATATTTTGTGTGGTTTCTCTCTTAATTCATAATATCTTTGTTTTGTTTTCATAATATTTTTTCCACTTTGTATGTGTTATATTTTAATTTTTTTCATCAATTCACTCTTTTTCTCTGTATCTTCCTTTCTCATTTCCTTTCTTCATGCAGGTGTATTAGTCAGGCATTGTAAGAGTGAATTTCAGACAACAGGAAAATTTGCATCTCTGGCATCCGCAATCCCTGTAGGTGCCAGATACTGGGCGTAGGGGCCAAAAGGGGGTTATTTACATTTTGGGTATGTTGTGGGTGTTGGCGGCATCCCTTTGAGCTAGCTGTGGGCTTCGGCAGAGACTCAGGGTCGGAGCTGCCATTCTGCTCCATGTTGCATCCGTGTTTGGTGCATAAGTGGTGGGTTTCGCGGACTGGGGACAATTGGCGCAAGCGCGGGAGTTTGGGCGGGAGAGTCTCATAGTTCATTAGCCCATCGACTGGGTTGGCGGGTTGTATAAGGTGAGCGAGGCTCGCATAATTTTTGTTGACTGTTATTTATAGACATTTCATAGAATGCTAAACAAGATCATTACAACAGTTGTTATTATTGGAATGTTACGTTATTATAGATTGCTACGTCTTTTCAGTGTTAATAAATAAAACATTTAGAACTCATCTGGACTTCGTGGTGAATCAATCGAAACACGTCATAAACAAGAGCCCCACCTTGCCTCCAGGTGTCACTGATGGATAGTAGTCGCTACATTTAGTTAATAAAAAAATTGTTGGCACAGAAAATAGAAAAATAGAAGATACAAAATTATCCCTCTTTGGGATAAATACATACAGCGGCCATATTGGTGTGCCACCAAATGGTGGTGAAGAGAATGAAAATGCAAAGGATGTGTAATCCAGACTGGAGAAAGTCAAGTATTAAGGCAACATCAGACAAGCAGATTACAGTGTCAACTGTTGGAAACAGGAGAAGGATGTGGGTATCCAAGATGGTTGCATGGGAGCAGCCCAGAGCGGCCTCTTTGGACCTAGTGTTACAGAAACTCACCAATTATGCGCCATAGACAATCTTTGATGGAATGAGGTGGGACACTGGAACATCGTGAGTTGGCTGCAGCAAGTTGGAAATTGTCAAACAAGAAGCAGACCTCTGAGAAAACACTGAGAAGATGGGCAGACTCAACTGCTGTGGGAATGGAGTGTCCGTTGTAGCCTAGATGGCTGAGGAGACCGAGCCTCTGGTGTGGTGATGTGGGCCTGCAGTGTCAAAGTTGTCATAGCTGCCGGGGTCTTCAGTGTCAGAACTGGCGGTGCGCTGCCAGTGCTTTCAAAGTCAGAGGGTGGCTGCGGGTGACTTTCAGAGTTCGAGTCAGTGGTGTGACTGGTGATGGTCGAGAAGATGGCAAAGTATTGTAAGGTGCCTGGAGTGCCAAGTCATGTGTCAGTTCGGGGATCCATGGTAGATGCAGTGGCCTGGATCGTGGGGCCTAGGAGCTGAGGCTTAAGGACTATGAAGAGACTGTGAAATGGGCCGTAGTTTCACGACAAGCTGGAGGTCTCTTTTTAACATCTGAGGTCCAGTAGATGCCAAGATTCTTGGCCTTGGATGATGGCGTGGTATTAGGTTGCAGTGGCATCTTTGGACCAAGTAGATATTGCAACCTGTCTTACTGTGCCCACTACCTAGTCTCTGACTATTAATATATTGTAACACTATTTTTCATATTTTAAGTAGATGGTGTAACTGTAGTTTGTAAAGTGTAAGAGAACCAGTCTAATATATGATATTTAATTCCTGTGAGGATATAGTGACAGTCTTGGTTTCAAGATGGCGGTGTGGCAGTCGGTCACACATCTCTTGGATATGGTGCTATTGTACCTTGCTGTGTTGAGTCCTGCATGTTCTTTATGTAACACCTTGATCTTGGAGCACATTATCTCTTTTTTTTTACTGTAGCTACGGTTTTAAAGTGACAAATAGAGGCTACTTGAACTTGAAGCAAACAGAGTTCTTCTAGATCAAACTTCAGATTTTCCAGTACAATATCTGCACATTTAAAGGCTCAGGTTAAAATGGCTGCTCTTGTTATACAACAAAAATTGTTTAAGGATAAAACACGCTTTGGAAAAGCAGGAGCAACAGCTAAGGAGGGAAATTAAGCAGCAGAAGCAGCTAAGGAGGAATGAAGAAAAGCAAACATTGCTGCCACCAGGGCCAAAATGGAGGTACTAGGAGCCTCAGAGGTAACTTATCTGAAGTGTTTGATGGTATGGAATCATATCTTGAGAAAGGACAACAGGAAAATAAAACATTTAATGTTGGCAGATCTTTTTGTACCACAGTTACAAGACATGCATACACATGGACAAATCCTCCCAAGGCACGGTGCAACTGATCCACAAGCACCAGTGGAAAAAACCACAGACAGAGCTGCAGCTTGGGTCCAGTCTGTCCCCACAGTTCCCTTGACATACCAGTTAAACATCAGAAATCCGAGTAAACATGCACATGTTACATCTCCAGCTACATTACCTGCTGCAAGCAACAGTGAACAGAGCAACATATTCTCAGTCATGGAAAGGCAAAATGAAATCACTGCATCATTAATTCATCTACAGTGTTCCTCTTCCATGCCCAAGAAGGAGATTAAAGTCTTTGATGGTGACCCACTTCAGAACCATGCATTCAATAAATCCTTGGGACACAATATTGAAAGCAAGAACAAAAGCCACAGAGATTGTCTCTATTATCTGGAACAGTACACGAGTGGAGAGCCAAGGGAACTTGTAAGGAGTTACCTACGTATGGCCTGGTTCAGAGGATTCATGATGACAAAGTCTTTTCTACAGGAGCATTTTGACAAAGAGCTAAAATTGCTACAGCTTATATGGAGAAAGCTCTTTTGTCGATAAAACTGGAAGTCAAGGGCTCTACAAACATATACCCTCTTTCTAAGAGGATGCTGTAATGCCATGAAAGATATTGACTACATGCATGAGCTTAATCTGCTTATTAATATACTAGTCATCATAAGGAAGTTGCCATTCGTGCTGAGGGATATTTGGAGAACCGTAGTCTTTGATTTCCATGAAAAACACAATCAAAATGTTACCTTGAATTTCAAGGATTTCCTTGAAAGGCAAGTGAGGATTGCAACAGAGCCAATATTTGGAGACATCAAAGACACTCCCAACAGGGAGCAAAGATGTAAGGGGGTCCAAGTTAAAGCCTTATCCAAGATTAAAAGGAAGTATTTTTTCTACCACTGTGACATTTGCAGATAAGGAAAATGATAAAGGAACTAAGAAAAAGGAGAGTTTACTTGCTGTGAAGAGCTGTTTGTTCTGTGAAGGTGGACATGCTTTGGAGATGTGTCCATGGTTGGAAAAGAAGGCACCTAGTGAGAAAATCGATTTCCTAAAGTAAAATGGAGTATGTATGGTTGTCTGTGTCAAGGGCACATTAGCAAAAACTGCAGGAAGCATCTCAGCTGCAACATATGCAGTTTAAAGCATCCCAAAATGCTGCATATTTACTGAAGAAAGAAATGGAAAAGAAGCAAGCAGAAAGAAAGGAAGTAGCTGAAAACGATGCTGTTCAGATAAATGGTCTTACTGGGGTCAGTGAAGACAACTGCAAACTCTCAATAGTGCCTGTACAAGTCAAAGCCAGGAAGGTGAATGCAACAGTGCCTACTTATGCATTTCTTGACCCAGGTAGCACTGCACCATTTTGCAGTGGAGCTAATGTACAACCTTAATCTTAAGGGAAGAAGGTCACATATCCTATTGAGAACTATGGATCAAGATAAGGTCATGGAAACCAGCATTGTTTCAGGCTTCGAGGTCGCTGGACTGGACAGCAGTGATTTTTGTGATCTCTCAGGCACCAAGGAAACATCCCAGGCACAAAGGAAACATCCCACATCAAAACAATATCAAATGGTGGTCTCATCTGAGGAAGGATCATCTACCTGAAATTGGCTCTGAGACAGAGATGGTGATTGGTTCAGATGTACCAAAGGCTCTGCAACCAGTAGATGTAATACCATATGGGAGATAGACCTTAAGCTATCAAAGCCACTCTTGGCTGGACAATTAATGGACCACTAGGAAAAAAGGGTGACAATGCTCAGGAGCAGTCAAATACAAGTGTCAACAGAATATCTGTTGTGAAACTTGATGAGCTGTTGGAGCAGCAGTTCAGGAGACACTTTTCCGAGTGCCTCAGTGACGACCAAGAACCTTCAAGAGAAGACAAGCAGTTTAAAAATTTTTTTTTATTTTCATAGACTTGTCAAACATTATAATCTCTTTTACATTCATGTTAAATACAGAGTCTGTATTTATCCACCCACCCTCATACAATTGAAAGTACCGTCAATTAAATTACCTCAATAGCAAAACGAAAAACACTCCATATATTCTCCATTCTCTTTTCCCCCTCCCAACTTATCTTTACCACCCCCCCTCTCCACCGGGCACCAATAACCAAGCTATTGGTGCCAATCTCCCCAGCCATTTTGAGATGTGCCTAATGCACCCATCTACCACATGTACCTCCCTCTGAGCTCCCATATTCGATCTTATTTCTAATATACATTCATCTTTAAACATTAACATTAAAAAAAAACACATCCTCCTCTTTTTCCTAACAATTACAATATTTACAGTCCATCTTTCCCCTGATCCCTTCTTTCCACCTTACTTACATTTAATCCCTAAGCAGTGGCAGGGTTCTTAAAAAATTAATTGCCTCTCTTGTTTCCTTAAAAAACGTTCTTTCCCTTCCCACCCTTACTATCTTCAGCATTGCCGGGTGAAGAAGGGTAAACTTGATTCCTTTTTAAGGCTCTTTTTAACTGGGTTAAATTCCCTCCTGCGTTTCAGTAGTGCTGTGCATGTGTCCAGTTAGAATAAAACCTTCTCCCCCTCATTTTCCACCAGACCCTTCCTAGCCTTCGCACCCACTGCCATTGCCCTTAAAATCCTCTCTCTATCCTGGGAGCAAAGGAGCCTTACCAGGAGAGAGCATAGCCGTTGGTGTGGCCCTGGGAGGTGAACCCATTCTATTCTTACATTATTCCCAATTTGTTCCCTTCCCAGTGTATTTGGGATCCATTTTTCAGGAACTCCACCATGTCTCTTCCCTCCTTACCCTCCTTCACCCCCACAATTTTAACTATATTCCTCCTGCTGATGCTTTCTAAAGTATCTATCTTCTTCCATATCTTTACGCTATCCCTTTTCCACGCATTCATTTTGCTCTCTCATCCATTCTTTCTTCCACTCTCTCAATTTTCTCTTCTGTTTCAGGTTTTCCATTTTTTTTTTGATAGTCCCCTGCCCTGCCACCATAGTGTTCAAAGTTCTTTTTATCTGGCTAATGGCCTCCAGTATCTCCCTGGAAAAGGGCATCAGGCCCTCTGCCCCTTTACCTGTCTTTCACCTTCCTATAATGTCCTCTTTTTGCTCCCACATTATTCCTCTTCCTCCTCGCTTTCTGACTCCAGGCCATCCTACCACGCTATTTTTCTGCCAAATCACCTCTGGCCACGCTCCTACTGGAGTCCTCCAGGCCCGACACCTCAAACGCCCTCCAACGTCTTGGACCTGACCGCTTCGCGCCTTTCATTTGGAGCGGCCTTACCAGCCCGCGGGGTCATTCTCTCCAACGCTGTCTCAACCTCGACTTGGATCTCTCGACCTCAGGTCCCCAACTCTCCCATGCCCAATAGTGCTCCCGTCACCACCTGCATCACCATCCATGCCTCAACTTGACTTCCCCGACCTCAGGTCACTGACTCTCCCACTCCCAACAGTGCTCCTGTCGTGCCCCATCACCATCCACTTCTCCTCAGTTGGTTGCCCGTGATCTCGGGTCCATGAATCTCCAGCGCCTGACAGAGCTCCTGTCGCTGCCCGTGTTGCCGTCAGCTCCCCCTCGGCTCAGTTACCCCGTCCTCAGGTTTCTTAACCGTTTCCACCCAATGGTACTCCCACCACCGCCCATGTCACCAACACGGCCTCGGCTTGGCTCCTCTGCCCAAAGGCGCTCTCATTGTGTTGGTTGCGTCCTTTCCCCGGTCCCCTCAAGATACAACTATACTGGGGCCATCCTATCTCTCCTTCCCGGGTGGGCACCATTTCCTCGTTAAGCTTTGGGGCTCTGTTGTCACTGCCTCCGCTGCTGACATCTCGATAGGCCCTGGTTTGGCCTCTCCTCCTCCACCATGCAGTAAGTCTCTTCTCCTGTCCTGTCTCTTCGTTCTTTTTCCCATCTTTTTTCTTTCCCTTCTCACTTTCATCTGTTCACATTCTTGGTTATATTCCTTTTTGGGTTCTATTTATTTTAGAAGATTGTCTTGTATTCTCTTTTCCTTGGAGAGCTCGGTTCACCCTACAAGACCCTCACTGCCATCTTGGAGCTCCTAGACAAGCAGTTCTTGGATTTAGTCCCAAAATCTGCCATATGGACAATATTGCATTTGATTACCTTTAAGGAAAGGAGAAATATGCATGCCTGACATTAGATGCATTGTTGAACAATGTCTTCTTTCTTTGGCTTGGCTTCGCGGACGAAGATTTATGGAGGGGGTAAAAAGTCCACGTCAGCTGCAGGCTCGTTTGTGGCTGACAAGTCCGATGCGGGACAGGCAGACACGATTGCAGCGGTTGCAAGGGAAAATTGGTTGGTTGGGGTTGGGTGTTGGGTTTTTCCTCCTTTGCCTTTTGTCAGTGAGGTGGGCTCTGCGGTCTTCTTCAAAGGAGGTTGCTGCCCGCCAAACTGTGAGGCGCCAAGATGCACGGTTTGAGGCGTTATCAGCCCACTGGCGGTGGTCAATGTGGCAGGCACCAAGAGATTTCTATAGGCAGTCCTTGTAACTTTTCTTTGGTGCACCTCTGTCACGGTGGCCAGTGGAGAGCTCGCCATATAACACGATCTTGGGAAGGCGATGGTCCTCCATTCTGGAGACGTGACCCATCCAGCGCAGCTGGATCTTCAGCAGCGTGGACTCGATGCTGTCGACCTCTGCCATCTCGAGTACTTTGACGTTAGGGATGAAAGCACTCCAATGGATGTTGAGGATGGAGCGGAGACAACGCTGGTGGAAGCGTTCTAGGAGGCGTAGGTGGTGCCGATAGAGGACCCATGATTCGGAGCCGAACAGGAGTGTGGGTATGACAACGGCTCTGTATACGCTTATCTTTGTGAGGTTTTTCAGTTGGTTGTTTTTCCAGACTCTTTTGTGTAGTCTTCCAAAGGCGCTATTTGCCTTGGCGAGTCTGTTGTCTATCTCATTGTCGATCCTTGCATCTGATGAAATGGTGCAGCCGAGATAGGTAAACTGGTTGACCGTTTTGAGTTTTGTGTGCCCGATGGAGATGTGGGGGGGCTGGTAGTCATGGTGGGGAGCTGGCTGATGGAGGACCTCAGTTTTCTTCAGGCTGACTTCCAGGCCAAACATTTTGGCAGTTTCCGCAAAGCAGGACGTCAAGCGCTGAAGAGCTGGCTCTGAATGGGCAACTAAAGCGGCATCGTCTGCAAAGAGTAGTTCACGGACAAGTTTCTCTTGTCTCTTGGTGTGAGCTTGCAGGCGCCTCAGATTGAAGAGACTGCCATCCGTGCGGTACCGGATGTAAACAGCGTCTTCATTGTTGGGGTCTTTCATGGCTTGGTTCAGCATCATGCTGAAGAAGATTGAAAAGAGGGTTGGTGCGAGAACACAGCCTTGCTTCACGCCATTGTTAATGGAGAAGGGTTCAGAGAGCTCATTGCTGTATCTGACCCGACCTTGTTGGTTTTCGTGCAGTTGGATAATCATGTTGAGGAACTTTGGGGGACATCCGAAGCGCTCTAGTATTTGCCAAAGCCCTTTCCTGCTCACGGTGTCGAAGGCTTTGGTGAGGTCAACAAAGGTGATGTAGAGTCCTTTGTTTTGTTCTCTGCACTTTTCTTGGAGCTGTCTGAGGGCAAAGACCATGTCAGTAGTTCCTCTGTTTGCGCGAAAGCCGCACTGTGATTCTGGGAGAATATTCTCGGCGACACTACGTATTATTCTATTTAGTAGAATCCTAGCGAAGATTTTGCCTGCAATGGAGAGCAACGTGATTCCCCTGTAGTTTGAGCAGTCTGATTTCTTGCCTTTGTTTTTGTACAGGGTGATGATGGTGGCATCACGAAGATCCTGAGGCAGTTTTCCTTGGTCCCAACAAAGCTTGAAAAACTCATGCAGTTTGGCATGCAGAGTTTTGCCGCCAGCCTTCCAGACCTCTGGGGGGATTCCATCCATACCTGCTGCTTTGCCACTTTTCAGTTGTTCGATTGCCTTATATGTCTCATCCTGGGTGAGGACCTCATCCAGCTCTAGCCTTAGGGGCTGTTGAGGGAGCTGGAGCAGGGCGGAATCTTGGACTGAGCGGTTGGCACTGAAAAGAGATTGGAAGTGTTCTGACCATCGGTTGAGGATGGAGATCTTGTCGCTGAGGAGGACTTTGCCGTCTGAGCTGCGCAGCGGGCTTTGGACTTGGGGTGAGGGGCCGTACACAGCCTTTAGAGCCTCGTAGAAACCCCTGAAGTCGCCAATGTCCGCGCTGAGCTGGGTTTGTTTGGCGAGGCTAGTCCACCACTCATTTTGGATCTCCCGGAGTTTGCGCTGAAGATGGCTGCATGCGCGACGGAAGGCTTGTTTCTTCTCTGGACAGGACGGCTTTGTAAGGTGAGCCTGGTGGGCAGCTCGCTTCTTTGCCAGCAGCTCCTGGATTTCCTGGCTGTTTTCGTCAAACCAGTCCTTGTTTTTCCTGGAGGAGAAGCCCAGTACCTCTTCAGTGGATTGCAGTATGGTAGTCTTCAACTGATCCCAGAGGGTTTCAGGGGACGGGTCCGTGAGGTGGGTTGCATCGTCGAGCTTTGCTTTGAGGTTTGCCTGGAAGTTTCCTCTCGCTTCGTCTGACTGCTGGTTTCCAACATTGAACCTCTTTCTGGGGGCTTTATTGTTCCTGGGCTTTGGCTTGAAGTGAAGGTTGAGCTTGCAGCGAACCAGCCGGTGGTCAGTGTGGCATTCTGCACTAGGCATGCCCCTGGTGTGGAGTACATCTCGTTTGTCACTTTCTCGCACCAGGATGTAGTCCAGGAGGTGCCAGTGTTTGGATCGGGGATGCATCCAGGTGGTCTTAAGGCTGTCCCTCTGCTGAAAAAGGGTGTTTGTAATGTCGAGCCGCTGTTCTGCGCAGAGCTTCAACAGGAGGCGCCCATTGTCGTTGCACTTGCCGACACCATGCTTGCCCAGGATTCCTGGCCAGGTTTCTGAGTCTTTGCCGACACGAGCGTTGAAGTCGCCCAGGATGACAACCTTGTCGGCTGTAGCGGTGCGTTGGATGAGGTTGCGCAGGTCGGTGTAGAACTTGTCCTTTTCTGCTGGTTCCGCCTGGAGGGTTGGAGCATAGACACTGATGAGGGTGATGTGACGCTTGTTTTGAAGGGGGAGTCGCATGGACATGATTCGGTCCGAGAGGCCTGTCGGAAGGTTTTCGAGTTTGGAGGCAATGAAGCTCTTGACCATGAAGCCTACACCAGATAGGCGTCGTTCATCCGAAGGCTTGCCAGACCAGTAGAGTGTGTAGCCCGCGCCGCGTTCTTGGAGGCTGCCTACATCTGCCAGGCGGACTTCACTGAGAGCGGCTATGTCGATGTCAAGTCTGAGGAATTCATGTGCAATGAGGGCAGACCGACGTTCAGGTCGGTGGCTGTCAGCCTTGTCTAGCATGGTTCTGATGTTCCAGCATGCTAGCTTGAGTTTGTGAGCATCTTTTGAGGGGGAGGACGTGGAGGGGGGGACGTGGAGGGGGAGGACGTGGAGGGGGAGGACGTGGAGGGGGAGGACGTGGACTTGTCCTCGGGCCTGCGCAAAGGAGCTTTTAGGTGGAGTGCAGTGCGCGCAGTACTGGCCCCACCCTTTACACCCATGGTTTGTGTGCCGCGGCCGAGCAAGCTGGACGTGGCAGCGAGGTCCTTGGGTCGTAGGTTTTATATCGGAGTGGCCTTCTCCTATGCAGGTTTCTTACCCGGGCTGGAGGGGTCTGCCTCCCCTCCTAGGTCAGTCCATACTGCCCGGACCGGGGCCGAGGCCGCCGCAGCTCACCCTGTACCTGGACTGGGGCCGCCGCCTCCCACTCTCTGCCCGGACCGGGGCCTCCGCCTGCCTCACTAGACCGAGGCCGGGGCCGCCGTCTCCCCCTTGCTCCTGCCCGTATCGGGGCCGCCGCCGTCTACCCTTCGCCCGGACCGGGGCCGGGGCCGCTGCTGCTCTCCCTGTGCCCGGACTGGGGCCGCCGCCTCCAACTCTCTGCCCGTATCGGGGCCTCCACCTGCCTCACTAGACCGAGGCCGGGGCCGCCGTCTCCCCCTTGCTCCTGCCCGTATCGGGGCCGCCGCCGTCTACCCTTTGCCCGGACCGGGGCCGGGGCCGCTGCTGCTCTCCCTGTGCCCGAACAATGTTCTTTCTTTGGCTTGGCTTCGCGGACGAAGATTTATGGAGGGGGTAAAAAGTCCACGTCAGTTGCAGGCTCGTTTGTGGCTGACAAGTCCGATGCGGGACAGGCAGACACGATTGCAGCGGTTGCAAGGGAAAATTGGTTGGTTGGGGTTGGGTGTTGGGGTTTTCCTCCTTTGCCTTTTGTCAGTGAGGTGGGCTCTGCGGTCTTCTTCAAAGGAGGTTGCTGCCCGCCAAACTGTGAGGCGCCAAGATGCACGGTTTGAGGCGTTATCAGCCCACTGGCGGTGGTCAATGTGGCAGGCACCAAGAGATTTCTTTAGGCAGTCCTTGTACCTTTTCTTTGGTGCACCTCTGTCACGGTGGCCAGTGGAGAGCTCGCCATATAACACGATCTTGGGAAGGCGATGGTCCTCCATTCTGGAGACGTGACCCATCCAGCGCAGCTGGATCTTCAGCAGCGTGGACTCGATGCTGTCGACCTCTGCCATCTCGAGTACTTCGACGTTAGGGGTGTAAGCGCTCCAATGGATGTTGAGGATGGAGCGGAGACAACGCTGGTGGAAGCGTTCTAGGAGCCGTAGGTGGTGCCGGTAGAGGACCCATGATTCGGAGCCGAACAGGAGTGTGGGTATGACAACGGCTCTGTATACGCTTATCTTTGTGAGGTTTTTCAGTTGGTTGTTTTTCCAGACTCTTTTGTGTAGTCTTCCAAAGGCACTATTTGCCTTGGTGAGTCTGTTGTCTATCTCATTGTCGATCCTTGCATCTGATGAAATGGTGCAGCCGAGATAGGTAAACTGGTTGACCGTTTTGAGTTTTGTGTGCCCGATGGAGATGTGGGGTGGCTGGTAGTCATGGTGGGGAGCTGGCTGATGGAGGACCTCAGTTTTCTTCAGGCTGACTTCCAGGCCAAACATTTTGGCAGTTTCCGCAAAGCAGGACGTCAAGCGCTGAAGAGCTGGCTCTGAATGGGCAACTAAAGCGGCATCATCTGCAAAGAGTAGTTCACGGACAAGTTTCTCTTGTGTCTTGGTGTGAGCTTGCAGGCGCCTCAGATTGAAGAGACTGCCATCCGTGCGGTACCGGATGTAAACAGCGTCTTCATTGTTGGGGTCTTTCATGGCTTGGTTCAGCATCATGCTGAAGAAGATTGAAAAGAGGGTTGGTGCGAGAACACAGCCTTGCTTCACGCCATTGTTAATGGAGAAGGGTTCAGAGAGCTCATTGCTGTATCTGACCCGACCTTGTTGGTTTTCGTGCAGTTGGATAATCATGTTGAGGAACTTTGGGGGACATCCGATGCGCTCTAGTATTTGCCAAAGCCCTTTCCTGCTCACGGTGTCGAAGGCTTTGGTGAGGTCAACAAAGGTGATGTAGAGTCCTTTGTTTTGTTCTCTGCACTTTTCTTGGAGCTGCCGAACAATGTACACTGAACCTAAAGTCAAGATTCAATTGGGATTCTTCCTTTCAGACTACACCAAAGGTTATGCAAAGTACTAGTGTCTTGGAATGAAGTGATGGCAAAAAATGGCATCTATCACACTGTGGGGTTTTACATCCACAAAAGAAAAAAAAAACTGTGAGGGGTGTTTGACTGGAACGACATTTCAAGGAATTTCACTAAATTCTCAGCACTTACATGGGCCAGACCTGATCGGTACATTGATGGCAATCTTGGCTAGATTCTGAAAAGAACCTGTCATCACTGCAGACATTGAACAATGTTCCAAAAGGTGAAAGCACCAAATGAAGACCGTGACTTGTTACAGTTCCTCTGGTGGCCTGATGAAGACTACAGTCAGAACATGGTGGAATACAGAATGACGGTGCATCTGTTTGGAGCAACCTCATCTCCAAGTTATACAAACTTTGCTCTTAGGAAGTGTGCTGAAGACCATGTAAGACAGTTTAGCCCTCAAGCTGTAAGTGCCATCATGAACAACTTCTACATGGATGACTGTCTCACTTCAGCAGCTTCAGAAGAAGATGCAATAGCTCTTTATCGTGAGCTACGAGTGATCTGTTTCAAGGGTGGCTTTCTACTTACCAAGACAATAAGTAACAGTCGTCATGTGTTGACTGCCATACCTGAATCAGAGAGGGCAAAGGAAATGAAGAATCCGGACTTGCACTGTGACAACCTTCTTTACGAGAGGGTATGTTCAGTGATGTTTTTAAGTTCAAAATCATCTTGAAGGACTGACTGCTAACAAGGAGGATTCTTTTAACAGTCAGTTCGATATATGATCCGATGGGAATATTGGCATATTGGCACCAGTAGTCCTGACTGCCAAAAAGATTCTCCAAGATTTGTGTAGGAAAAGGATTCGTTGGGTTGATACATTGTACAGGAATGGATGTGTTGGATTCAGGATCTTCATAAGCTGGTGGACTTCAAGGTTGAAAGATGCTTCAAGCCCACAAGCTTTTGGGAAGTCACGTGATGGAGTAGTGGCCAGACGGTGAACTCCAGCCCTCTCCAGAAAAGTTGAAAAAAATAAAGGAAAGCACAAAGGCACAAAAATAAAAATTAAAGTAAAGTGAATATAAAGGTGGAAAGAAGATGGCGACGAAAAAAGAAAAGTCGAAACTAACGGTAAGAAGAGAGGAAGAGAAGACAACAGAAGAAGAAGGAGAAGGCCTTACCTGTTCGAAGAGGCCCGCGGTGGAGAGAGAAGCCCGCTCCCTCAGGTCGGTAGAAAGTGGATTACAAAAATGGCTCGCTGAGCCGAGTAAAAGTGCGCAACCGCGCATGCAAAAAAACACACCGACGGGAGGGGCGACCAGCTGGGGAGTCGATCTCCACAGCCGGCAATGACAGCTACAGAACAGCAGCAGCAAGAGGAGAACATAGAAGACAATGAAAACAAGAAAGAAGAGAAGAAAAAGAAAACAAAGAAACAACAGATGGCCAACCCAGAGGAAGAAGAAGAGGAAGAGGAAGAGTACAGTGAAATGGAAGAAGAAGGGAAAGGCAAGACAATGGATATATTTTCTCTTCTTAAAGAATACATGGATTCATTTAAAGAATGGCAAGCACAAGAATTTAGTGATTTAAGAAGAAGAATAAACAGTACAGAAGAGAAAGTGAATAAAATAGATATGACCATATCAGAAATAGGAAAAAGAATGGACAAGGTGGAAGAACGAGAAGCAGCAGTAGGAATGGAGGTAGAGGACTTAAAAAAGAAATTAGAAGAATCTAATAAAAAAGTTAAAGAGACATCAGAGCTGTTAGCTCAGAAAATAGATATAATGGAAAATTATAACAGAAGAAATAATATAAAGATAGTGGGCCTTAAGGAAGATGAAGAAGGCAAGAATATGAGAGAGTTTATAAAAGATTGGATCCCCAGGATCTTAGGATGTCCAGAACTACAGCAAGAAATGGAAATAGAAAGGGCACGTAGAACATTAGCCTTTAAAGCACAACCACAACAAAAGCCAAGATCCATTTTAGTAAAATTCCTAAGATATACTACAAGAGAAAAGGTACTGGAGAAAACAATGGAGAAAGTAAGAGAGGACAACAAGCCACTGGAGTACAAAGGGCAAAAATTTTTATTTATCCAGATATAAGTTTTGAACTCCTGAAGAAGAGAAAGGAGTTCAATACATCAAAGGCGATTTTATGGAAGAAAGGGTATAAATTTATACTAAAGCATCCAGCGGTATTGAAAATATTTATTTCAGGACAGCAAAACAGACTATTCTCGGATCCAGAGGAAGCACGAAAATTTGCAGAACAATTACAAAATAGACTGAGAGATGAAGACGTGTAACGAGAGTACAAAAGACTGCGAACTAAAAAGACGTGTGTATAGGACTATATACATATATAATACATATATTACATAAGTGTTTGTGCATTTAAAAGAAAATATATAGTGTATAGAGAAGAATTAATGAGGGAAAAAAAGGGGAAGAGAGGAGTAAAGAGGGAATTTAGAGAGTGACCTTTGTTGTATATAAAAATTGAAATCTTTTCTGGGGGGGCTGGGTAGGGAGAAATTACGGTCACTGCAAAATCAGTTGACGCTTGCGAGTGAATTCGCAAATCCAAATGGAGAGGGGAGATGTGGTTGCCCGACAAGGGATAATGGGCAACTCACAATGTTGTCTTATAAACTGTTCAAAGAAAGAAAGCAGAAATGGATGAGAAGGAAAGGTGATGATGAGAAAACGGAAGGGAAAGATAAACAAAGTATAAAATGGCTACATTAAACTATATGACTTTAAATATTAATGGAATACATAACCAAATCAAAAGGAAGAAACTGCTAAATTTACTGAAAAAAGAAAAAATTGATATTGAATTTGTGCAAGAAACACACTTAACTGAAGTGGAGCACAAGAAATTAAAGAGAGATTGGATAGGACATGTAACGGCAGCGTTATATAACTCAAAAGCTAGAGGAGTGGCTATATTAATCAGTAAAAATGTACCAATTAAAATAGAAGAGGAAATAATAGATCCAGCAGGAAGATATGTAATGATAAAATGTCAGATATATTCGGAGTTTTGGAATTTACTTAATATATATTCGCCTAATGAAGAAGATCAAAAATTTATGCAGGATATTTTTCTGAAGATAGCAGATACGCAAGGGAATATATTAATAGGAGGGGATTTCAATCTCAATTTGGATTCAAACATAGATAAAACCGGGAAAAAAATTAACAGAAAGAATAAAGTAACCAAATTTATAATTAAATCGATGCAAGAAATGCAACTTTTGGATAAATGGAGGAAACAACACCCAAAGGAAAAGGAATATTCATATTATTCGGATAGACATAAAACATATTCAAGAATAGATTTATTCCTGTTATCAGCTTGTATACAAGATAGAGTTAGGAAAACAGAATATAAAGCTAGAATATTATCGGACCATTCACCCTTGATATTGACAATAGAGTTAGAGGATATCCCTCCAAAAATGTATAGATGGAGATTAAACCCCATGCTACTTAAAAGACAGGATTTTAGAGAATTCATAGAAAGACAAATTAAAATGTATTTTGAAATAAATACGGAATCAGTGAAGGATAAGTTTATATTATGGGACGCAATGAAAGCGTTCATCAGAGGGCAAATAATAAGTTACGTAACTAAGATAAAGAAGGATTACAATCAGGAAACAGAACAGTTGGAAAAGGAAATAGCAGATATAGAGAAAGAATTAGCAAGGAAGGAAGATACTGCTAAAAGAAGGGAATTGGTAGATAAAAAAATAAAATATGAAACACTTCAAACATATAAGGTGGAGAAAAATATAATGAAGACAAAGCAGAAATATTACGAACTAGGAGAAAAAACGCACAAAATTCTAGCGTGGCAGCTTAAGACAGAACAAACTAAAAGAATGGTATTGGCATCAAGGAAAAAAGATAAACAGATCACATATAATCCAATGGAAATTAATGAAAATTTCAGAGAATTCTACGAACAATTGTACCAAACTGAAAACGAAGTTAAAGAAGGCAAAATAGATGAATTCTTAACTAAAATTGAACTACCGAAATTACAAACAGAGGAACAAAATAAATTAATAGAACCATTTGAAATAGTAGAAATACAAGAGACAATAAAAAATCTGCCGAATAATAAAACACCAGGAGAGGATGGTCTCCCAATAGAATTCTATAAAACATTTAAAGATTTATTAATTCCTCCCCTCCTGGAAGTAATCAACCAGATTGATAAAACACAAAGCTTACCAGATTCGTGCAAAACAGCAATAATTACAGTAATACCAAAGGCAGGGAAAGATCCACTTGCACCAGCATCATATCGACCAATATCTCTACTTAACACAGATTACAAGATAATAGCTAAATTATTAGCAAACAGATTAGCTGATTATGTACCAAAAATAGTAAGTCTAGACCAAACTGGATTCATAAAAAAAAGACGAACAACAGATAATATTTGTAAGTTTATTAACTTAATTCATGCAGTAGAAGGAAATAAAACTCCAACAGTAGCGGTTGCTTTAGACACAGAGAAGGCCTTCGACAGAGTAGAATGGAATTATTTATTCAAAGTACTACAAAAATTTAGTTTACCAGAGAAGTATATTAATTGGATTAAAGCATTATATAAGGGGCCATTGGCAAGAGTGACAGTAAATGGATATGTATCAAAACATTTTAACTTAAGCAGATCAACAAGACAGGGATGCCCACTATCGCCCTTATTGTTCGCGTTAGCCATAGAACCACTTGCAGAACTGATAAGAACAGAAAATAAAATAAAAGGGATAAAAATAAAAGGCAAGGAATACAAAATCAGTTTATTTGCAGATGATGTTATAGTATACCTAATGGAACCAGAAACATCAATAAAAGAATTACATAAGAAATTGAAGGAGTATGGAGAAGTGTCGGGATACAAGATTAATGCAAATAAAAGTGAAGCAATGCCAATGAATAATGCAGATTTCTCAAAATTCAAGAAAGAATCACCATTTAGATGGCAAATGCAAACAATACGATACCTAGGTATACAAATAAATAAAAACCTCAGCCATCTATATAAACTTAATTATTATCCACTAATGAAAAAAATACAGGAAGATTTAGAGCATTGGAAAGACTTACCATTAACACTAATAGGAAGGATAAACTGTATTAAAATGAACATTTTTCCAAGGATACAATACCTATTTCAGGCACTGCCAATACACTTGACAGAAAAATTCTTTAAGGAGTTAAAGAAAATAATAAGGAAATTTTTATGGAAAATTAACAGAATGGTATAGACAAGGAGGCTTACAACTGCCAAATTTTAAAAATTATTATAGAGCCGCACAATTAAGATATCTACCAGATTTTTACCAAACAAAAGAAAAGCCAGATTGGACTAGATTAGAGCTAGACAAAATAGGGGAGAAGATACCTGAACATATATTATATAAATCGGATGAAAAATTGGTGAAACATAGGAATTCTCCAGTATTGCACCATTTGCTTAATATTTGGAAGAAGATTCATGTAGAAAGAAATAAAACAATCTACCAATTATCAAAACTAATACTGACGCAAAATCAGCTAATCCCTTTTACGGTAGATAACCTGTCTTTTAGAGAATGGGAGAAAAAAGGGATTAAAAGAATAGAAATTGTTTTTCGGGGAATAAATTATTATCCTTTGAACAAATGAAGGATAAATATAATATAACTCAAGATACAGTGCTGGCATATTACCAATTGAAATCCTATTTAAAGGATAAATTGGGAAGTAGTCTGAAGTTACCAGAAGGAAGCAATTTTGAATATCTGATTACAGACACAATGATAATTAAAAAATTTATAACAAACATGTATATCAAATTACAAGAAAAGGAGAATGAGGAAATAAATGATAAAACTAAACAAAAGTGGGAACAAGATCTAAACATAAAGATAAAAAAGGAAACATGGGAGTGGTTATGTTTAGGAACTATGAGAAATACAATAAATACGAGATTACGTATGATACAATATAATTGGATACATAGGTTATATATCACTCCTCAAAAGTTAAATAAATGGGATCCAACAGTATCTGACAGATGTTTTCGTTGTAAAAAAGAAATAGGAACAACAATTCATGCAATCTGGACTTGTGAAAAGGTGAAAAAATTTTGGGAAGATCTAAACCAGATATTAAATAAAATTACAGAAAGCAATATACCAAAAAACTCAGAGATCTTCCTCCTAAGTAACATAAAAAATAAAGAATTTGGATTTGATTTGGAGGGTGTACAAAAAAGATTTGTTAAGATAGCCCGAGCTGTAGCAAAAAAATGTATTATGTCAAACTGGAAATTAGAAGATAATTTGAAAATACAGCAATGGTACATAGAAATGAATAAATGTATTCCATTAGAAAAAATAACATATAGTTTAAGAAATAATATAACATTATTTGAACAAATATGGGAGCCGTACATGGAATATAATAAAGAAAACCTACCGGGACATCTATCACCTAAAATGACAAAAGGAAAAGAGAATGGAAAGAATTGACTCAGTGGAAGTTTTTGTTCGTTAATGTTGAGTGACAACATTGTTTGATGGGTTTGATGTATCTTGGACTCAGAGTTTTGAATGGATGGAGGGGGAGGTGGGGGGGGGAGGGGAGGAGGGAGGGGGGGGGAGGGGAGGAGGGAGGGGGGGAGAAAACGACACTGTATATATTTGAAAGGAGAAATGTGTATATCTTGAATAATGTGATCTATAGTGTGAAAAATAAAAAAATTAAAAAAAAAGCCCACAAGCTTTGTTACCTGTAAATACATGACAACTATGATCAGGCACAAGGTGCATTTCTGATGGGGAAGGCAAGAGTGGCTCCATTAAGGCCAGCCACTATCCCTCAAATGGAGTTGACTGCTGCTACTATGGCAAGGCATTGAAAAGGGAACTGCAGATGGAACTAGCAGACTCCTATTTTGGACCAATAGCACCTCTGTGCTTAAATACATCAACAATAAGACCACACGGATCCAAACTTTCTTGGCCAACAAAGTTGCTGAAAATGACAAAATCTCACATGAACTACAGGGGAGATAGGTTAACAGAGTTAACAATCCAATATACATGGCTTCCTGAGGTTTGAAAGTCAAATCTTTTCTGAAGAAGGAAATATGGGTATCGTGGCCTCAGGAAGAGTAGCCTCAAAATCCTGATGGATTGGAAGAAATCTCACCAAAGGATCCAGAAAGCAGGAGCATTATTGTAAATGCCACCCTTTTAACTTCTGAAGAAGTGGATCCAGTAACCCGCTTAATCCATAACTTTTCATCTATTGCTTCTGTATTGTAGCAGGAGGAAACAAGCAAGTGATGGTCTTGAGACTCAGGAAAACAGAGGCCTCAGTTGAAGAACTGGCTAATGCTGAGATGGGGATAATCTGCTTTTGCCAAAGGATGAGGTTTGCCAACAAAACCTCAAGTTTGAGAAAGGGAATGAATATTACGAAGACTAGCCACATTTGCAAATTCAATCCCATTCTGGAAAATTGCATTTTAAGAGTGGTGGGCAACTCAGCAGAGCAGAAATGCCAGAATGAAACATCCTGGCATACTGCTCAAAGATTTTTACATCTCTGATCTAATTCTTCGACATATAGAGGTGGGTCATGGTGCTCGCAATCAGACTACGCCAAAATTACTGGATTCCTGGTGCCACTGTGTCAATCAGGAAAATTGTGTCGAAATGTGTTATCAGCGTATAAATGGTACTCCTTGACAACAACAGATAGCAGATTTTCCCCTGTACAGAGTCTCTCTGATGAACCTCCCTTCACATATGCTGGAGTCAATTATTTTGGACCCTTTGAAGCATGTCGTGAAGAGCTATGATGTTATTTTCATGTGTTTGGCTGTAAGAGCTATTCACATCAAAGTGGCATTGTCACTTGACACAGACTCTTTCATGAATGCCTTTCAGCGTTTTATTGCCAGATGTGGTCAAGTGAAAGAACTACGGCCTGACAATGGCAACAAATTTGCGGGAACTCAGTGCGAGTTGAGGAAAGCATTTGAAAGCTGGAATAAGGGCAAAATCCATAATTCACTTCTCCAGAAAGGAATCAATTGGATCTTCCACCACCCTGCTGGCTCCCACCATGGAGATGTATGGGAAAGATTAATTATATATGTGTGAAAGGTTCTTAATTCCACCCTAAATGTGCAAAGTCTTGTCAAGGAGGGTCTTCAGTTTTATGCAAAATTGAGGCTATCCTCAACAGTCGTCCAATCACCAAGACTTCTACAGATCCAAATGACCTTGAAGCACTTACCCCAAACCATTTTCTGCTCCTTAAGACTATACCATCAATGCCACCAGGGTAGTTTCAGAAGAAAGATATCTATGCTCGCTGCAGGTGGAGGCAAATTCAGTATATGGCGGACTTATTCTGGAAAAGAGGGGTTATAGAATATCTTCCCCAATTGCAGGACCAACAGAAATAGTCTGACATAAGAGGAAACCGCGTGCCAGGAGACATTGTAATCATCGTGGATGATTCAGCACCTCGAAGCTCCTGGCTAACTGGAAAAATTTGTGAGACCATTTCGGACAAAAGGGGACATGTATGTCATGTTCGGTTCAAGACCACAACCGGCTTTCTGAACAGACCCATCAACAAGGTCTGCCTTTTACAGGAGATTGAGGAACTATGACAAGTCTAAACTGATTTTATTCTATTGTGTTTGTACCTTTCCCCTTGCCCACTACACAGACTACAGAATTTATTGATCCAGAGTGGTGGGAAAGATCACTCTTTTTCAAGGCTATGTGCTGGTAATCTCTGGCCTTATGAAGAATGAAGATCTACATAACATTTGAATGTTATGCATTTGATTATTATTTATAATATTACGAGCTCTTGTTTCATTTAGTGTGAGTACCACTTTAAGGGCAACCATTCACAGCTTTGGAGAGACTGGGTGGAAACAACAAATTTGCTACTTTGGAGAGGAGAAAGAACATTAGTGCTTTTTCTAGGGACACAGGTGGTGAGAGAATCCTGTGTGTGGAACACTGAAAGAACAGCACATTATTGACCAGCAGCCATCTCCTCAAACTCTGTGTAATAATGAACAATTTGGCTGATTCTCCATGACAGAAATGCTGCATTGGATCGTGACCAAAGTAATGGTCATTTTGATTGACCAGTACCTGGGTTTTGGAGGTATTGTGGAAGTCATGTGTTTTGTTTCCCCTACTCAAGTAAAAGGGGAGTTGTGACAACCTTTCATACAAAAGGATATTTCTCTGGAAGAAACTCGACAAGGATTCATGAGTTTTCGGCAGTCCAGTCACTCAGTCTCATCCACCTCCTTCATTATTACTTCTGTTTAAAAGTCTGCGTTTCGACAATGGATTTCTAAGACTGATCCTCGGAATGAATTTCCAGAATTGTGCCTAAGCTGTAATGGTTTGGGTATTCTCTACACACACAAGTACATTTACACATAGTTGGTTTTGCTTTGACTAATGTGTTATATTATTAGTAGTTATTAATATTGTGTTTTAAAATTAAAAAAACAATAATACTGCCTTGGTGAATTTCCATTGTTACTAGTTTGAGTCATAACAATAATTGATTGTACAATGGTGTAATTATTATTCGAGACATTATGTCTCATTATAATAATTAGGGCCCTGTATTGTAGGGGCCAAAAGGGGGTTATTTATGTTTCTTGGGTTTGTTGCGGACGTCGACAGCGTCCTGTTGAGCCAGCTGCAGACTTTGGTGGCGCCCCAGGTTTGAAGTTGCCATTTGGCGCGCCTTTCTCTTCTGCCGGTCGACGCATGAATAGTGGGTTTTGAGGATGGTTGGCGCATGTGTGGGAGTTTGTGCACGAGAGTCTCATAGTTCGATAGCCCGTTGACTGGGGTGGTGGATTGTATAAGAGGGTGAGTGAGGCTTGCACATTTTTTGTTGACCACTATTTTTAGACATTTCATAGAATGATACAGAAGATCATTAAAAGTTATCATTATTAATGGAAAGTTACATTATTATAGATCACTACAAGCCTTTTGTGTGTTAATAAATAAACCATTTCAAACTCATCTGGACTTTGTCGTGAATCAATCAAGATGTGTCACAAACAAGAGCCCTACCTAGACTCCAACCGGCTTTTTTGGATAGTAGTCGCTACACCAGGGATTTTACTGTATATTGATTTTGACAGAATTATACTGGCAACTAGCATACGACCACTTCCATCTCATTTCCATCAAGGAAATCCAATGCAAACCTTAGTATATTTTAAAACAATGGCAATTTCCCCTCTAAAGAGTATGGTCAATACATTTTAAATTCTATTTTTATGTAGAATATATTACAGATGATCAATTTCATTTCTCTTCTTTTTGTCTTAATCAGATGAGCAGGATAATTATTATTCAATTCAGTCAAATATTGATTAGCTTATCAGAGCCAATTCAAATTTCAAATTTGAGATACATTAGATAATCAGGTTGCTAAACATCAAAGAAAGGGGAAAAAAAACTTCTGATACTCATCACAATGCAAATTAACCAACGAATACCCAAACAGCAAAAATGCAGGAGAAGAGAAGATTAAAAAAGATCATAACGGCAAAAAGAAAGATTATATATATTTAAGACAATAGTTGCCCTAGATTGTGACCCACAAAACTATGGAAAAACATCAGTGCATAGAAGTTTTGAAACCTTTGTGGTTCATGATGTAATCAGGCTTCTTGAATTGGATGATAACTTTTTAACACATTTCCAAGTTAACCATTCAGCTTGCAAATGCAATGTTAATGAAGATGAACATTACAAAAAAACAACTCTTTAAATAAACTACTGTCACAATTATCTGGAAGCACTCAATTTCACAAAGGTTGGTAGAGGATACAAATTGTTAAAGGAACATAAAAGTTTTAACTGCATTTCTACTGCAGTTGTTTTTTTGCTAAACAATTGAATTTATGTGTACATACATGCAAGGTACACTTTAATGTTACTTTTAATAAGACAAGTTCACATCAAAGCAATTTCATTTCAATTCCTGTGAAAAATCTAACAGTCAATAAAGCTGAAAATGCCAAAATTACAAAATTAGATTAAATGTATGTGCAGCAAATTCTTTTTGGCAATCAAAATATGCTCATAATTCAATGGGTTAGATTATGTTGTTTTTTCAGTCATTCAGAACAGAACTGCTAGTATTCCTTCATATTAGTGACCAGAAGCCAATCAAGTACTCAGGAGTTTGCAGAAGTTTGGTAATGACAACAGAAACCTCAGCTAACTTCTACAGATATGTAATGAAAAGTGTGCTGACCAGCTGCATCATGGCCTGGTATGGGGGCACCAATACCTCTAAGCAGAAAGCCCTGGAAAAGGTAGTGGACACAGCCCAGTACATCACAGATAAAACTTTCCACATTATTGAGGAAATCTACATGGGAACACTGCTTTCGTAGAGCAGCAGAAATCATCACGGATCCACACCACTAGATTCAGGAACAGTTGCTCCCCTCCACCATCAGACTCCTAAATAACAGCCTCAATCAGAAACTCATTTAAAGACTCTTGCTTTGTACATTATCAGTGAATTTATTTTTCTGTATTGCAGTGAATTTGTTTAATTTATTTTTTAAAATTTACATCTCTCTTGGTATACATTTTTTTTCTTGAATAGAGTTTACAGTAAGCGATAAGAAAAAATTCTGTCTGGCCTGCAGGAAAAATAATCTTAGGGTTATATGTGATGTCATGTATGTATAACACTCGGGCAATAAATGTTAACTTTGAAATGCAGAAGTTTGGTGCAAGATAATTAATAAAATCTATTTTGTTTGAATTTAACTTAATATTCTTAAATATTTATTAAGACAAATTTTGCTAGGTTGATAACAGATTATAAAACTTTACAGGACCTTTAGCCCACAATGTTGTGCTGATCTATGTAAACCTAATCAACAACAGTTTGATTTCCCCCTCTGCATTGTGCAAGATTTATTTTTTAATGTTCGCCTTTTCCTAAATAAATCTGATTTTTCTCAGATAGATTCACAAATTAATTTTCTCTCTCTGAGTTTGAAACAATATTCACTATCAACCACAATTTATACAATTTTAAAAAAAGTTACAAATTTTTCAACACAAAGCAATGAAAAATCACTATTTTCAGGAGTAGAAAGAAAGCACATTAGTTTCTGGGTCAAAATGCATTGTTCTGGAAATTCATCAAGCTATTCCTGGAACAAATTATGCTTTTTCAGACCAGCCAATTTTGTGTCAGACTTGTATATAATGACATAATTTCCTGTTGGTCATTAGAACATTGCTGAGTGAAATTATGTCAGGTTGTTCTGAAATATGTTTCATATTAATCATTGTTAACCAATTAGGTTTCAGCAGCCAAAATTAAAAAAATTCCAACATATTTAGTAAATGCTGGAAATATTCAGCAGATTGAGTACTAGAAGAAATTAAATGAAAATTTAGCCTCATGCATCCAAAATGGGCGGCCCATTATTTTTGAATAAGCAACCCAAGGTTTTGGATTCCACTATAAGATGAAACATTCTTGCTGTATTCACTCTGACAAGACCCCTCAGACTCTTATATGGTTCAATAAAGCTCTCCCTCACTTTCAAACTTCAGCAGATACAAGCCTAATCTGTACAAACTATCCTGAGATGAAAACACTCAAATTCCAGGGAAAATTAATGAACTTTCTTTGAACAGCTTGCATCCTTTCTTAATATTCAAGATGTGGCCTCAACAATACCCTATATAATTGAAGCAAGGGTAGCACAGTTGCTGCATCACCACCCCAGCAACCTGACCTTGGGTGCTGTCTGTATGATATTTGCACATTCTCTTTGAGACCATGTAGTATTTCTCTGGAAACTACAGTTAACTTTGCAAGTCCCAAAGACGTCAGTGTCCCAGTGTAAATTGCCCTTAATGTGCAAATAAGCGATAGATCCTGGATGGAGTTGATGGGAATGTAAAGAGCATAGGTTAGAATTAGTGGAAAAGTAGGTGGTGAATTGGTGGACTGAAGAGCCTGTGTCTGTGATCTCCAGGACTAAATCATTACCTTCATGCTTTTGTATTTAATTTCTATAGCAAGAGGTAATAACATACTGTAGGATGTTTTGATTGCTCTCTGGACCTAAAGACTCACCTTTTGCAAACCATGCTCTAGTATAACCAGATTTCTTTGCATCTTGGAACTCTGTAACCGCACACCATTTAGATAATATATTTTTGTTTTGTTTTCCTGCTAAAATTGACAATTTCACCTATCCCCACATTACACTACTCATCATAACATTTGCCAACTCATTTAACATATTTTTATCTCTTTGTAACCTTATGTTCTCTTCTCACTCTTTTGGTCATTAGCAAATTTAGTCACTGTCCATTTTCTAACTACACTAACAAAGCTTAGTGCATCTCCAACATGAGCTGAATGCATAAATTCATGCTATCACTTACAACACCCATTCTTACCTTAATAAAATTGTCAACTTTACTTCTCCCTTGCTCATCTGTTGCTTACACTCTTTGTTATAATTAAACTTGACAAGGCACACCCTTGTTATATTCAGGTAATTTAAGTCTGAAGTGATCTTGTTCAACATTGTTAGGTCTCATTCCTTCTCCCAATTGTGCAATTTAAATTTCTGAAATGTAACTTCTCTTTATTTGACCAAATTATTTTATGCTTTCCTCTCTCTACATTTGGTGCTTGATACTTCCAAAAATCCTTGTTTTTAATTCAGACTTTAAGCACCTGCAGTTAATTTGCTTTTCTTGCATGTACCTGTTGTGGGCTGATAGTAATTTCTGTTAGGCACCTTGGGATGGTTAACATCCTTAAAAGTGATGTAAATGCAAGTTAAATTGTTGGGTACAGAGAAAAACAGATTTTCTTGAATTGCATTTTAAAATATGGAGCATATTGAAATCAATTGCATATATTGGCTGACGCTCTGAAAGCATTTTTTTTATCCTAGGTGGAGATAGAAATTATTGGCCTGCCCCAACATGATCATGCAATTTTATGGTTACTCTTTCACGGCATAAATTTTATAGGTTTTTTAAAAAGGTTTTACTTTCTCTTGTACCGATACAGAAAACCAAATTGTTCATGAATTAGTTACTCCAAAATTATTTCAAAAAACTGTTTTATTGAAGGTTTGAACTATACTGAAAATTGTTTTGAAAACATTACAGAGTATAAGCCTTCTGTTCCATCATTTAGTTCCATGTTCATAACTGCAGTATTCAGTCGTATACCATCTAGCATTAAGATAAACTGCACTGGCAATTGAGTTGATATCATTTTACATTCGTCACATGCATAAAGAAATTTGCAATGCAAAAACATTCCAGGCTACAGAAAGTGACCAGTCATTGCTTGCATCTCAGCAGAAATTCAGTTTCAACATTTCTCACCATTCATCTGTGACTAAGAACATTAAAGTTTTAAAATAAAAATTCCATTGTATTTTCAAATTTGTAATTTACAAATAATGTTATAGCTATTGATTATTATGTTCTAAATGCCAAAAGGAGTACCAATGGCTCTTTAAGAAGGAGTGGGGTAAGTGTAAAATCCCTTTGTTTGGAACACCAGTCTAAAAATTCAGTGTAACCTGCAGTTCATTCTCCATTGAATTGGCACTTTCAAAGTGTAATGATTATTCATTTTCAGATAAGATTGCCAGGAAACTGCAGACTATAACAACAAAAATGCTAACAGAACCTTACTTATGTCAAACAAATAGAGAAAAAAAAGCTGGTTTCAAATGCATGTGAAGGAAATCTTTAATGAGGAGCTTGGCCCTTGTCCTAATACCCTTGAGGCTTTGGTGTGCCATTTCCTCAGCTGGACATTTTGCATAGCTCCTAATTGTTTTCAATAGTCGTCTCTTAACTTCAGAATAGATTCTTTGGCTTGGCTTCGCGGACGAAGATTTATGGAGGGGTAAGTCCACGTCTGCTGCAGGCTCGTTGGTGACTGACAAGTCCGATGCGGGACAGGCAGACACGGTTGCAGCGGTTGCAAGGGAAAATTGGTGGGTTGGGGTTGGGTGTTGGGTTTTTCCTCCTTTGTCTTTTGTCAGTGAGGTGGGCTCTGCGGTCTTCTTCAAAGGAGGTTGCTGCCCGCCGAATTGTGAGGCGCCAAGATGCACGGTTGGAGGCGATATCAGCCCACTGGCAGTGGTCAATGTGGCAGGCACCAAGAGATTTCTTTAAGCATCCTTGTACCTCTTCTTTGGTGCACCTCTGTCTCGGTGGCCAGTGGAGAGCTCGCCATAGAACACGATCTTGGGAAGGCAATGGTCCTCCATTCTGGAGATGTGATCCACCCAGCGCAGTTGGGTCTTCAGCAGCATGGATTCGATGCTTGCGGACTCTGCCAGCTCGAGTACTTCGATGTTGGTGATGAAGTCATTCCAATGAATGTTGAGGATGGAGCGGAGACAGCGCTGATGGAAGCGTTCTAGGAGCCGTAGGTGATGCTGGTAGAGGACCCATGATTCGGAGCCGACAGGAGCGTGGTTATGACAACGGCTCTGTACATGCTGATCTTTGTGTGTTTCTTCAGGTGGTTGTTTTTCCAGACTCTTTTGTGTAGTCTTCCAAAGGCACTATTTGCCTTGGCAAGTCTGTTGTCTATCTCGTTGTCGATCCTTGTATCAGATGAAATGGTGCAGCTGAGGTAGGTAAACTGGTTGACCGTTTTGAGTTTTGTGTGCCCGATGGAGATGTGGGGGGGCTGGTGGTCATGGTGGGGAGCTGGCTGATGGAGGACCTCAGTCTTCTTCAGGCTGACTTCCAGGCCAAACATTTTGGCAGTTCCGCAAAACAGGACGTCATGCGCTGGAGAGATGGCTCTAAATGGGCAACTAAAGCGGCATCGTCTGCAAAGAGTAGTTCACGGACAAGTTGCTCTTGTGTCTTGGTGTGAGCTTGCAGGCGCCTCAGATTGAAGAGACTGCCATCCGTGCGGTACCGGATGTAAACACCGTCTTCATTGTTGAGGTCTTTATTGGCTTGTTTCAGCATCATGCTGAAGAAGATAGTAAAGAGGGTTGATGTGAGGACACAGCCTTGCTTCACGCCGTTGTCAATGGAGAAGGGTTCGGAGAGCATATTGCTGTATCTGACCCGACCTTGTTGGTTTTCGTGCAGTTGGATAACCATGTTGAGGAACTTGGCGGGGGGGGGGGGGGGGGGGGGGGAATCCGAGGCACTCTAGTATTTGCCAAAGTCCTTTGCTGCTCACGGTGTCAAAGGCTTTGGTGAGGTCAACAAAGGTGATGTAGAGTCCTTTGTTTTGTTCTCTGCACTTTTCTTGGAGCTGTCTGAGGGAAAGACCTTGTCAGAAGTTCCCCTGTTTACGCAAAAGCCACACTGTGATTCTGCGAGGACATTTTCGGCCGCCGGAGGCCCGAGGTCCTGTAGCTGCCGCCGCCGGAGGCCCGAGGTCCTGTTGCTGCCGCCGCCGGAGGCCCGAAGTCCTGTTGCTGCCGCCGCCGGAGGCCCGAGGTCCTGTTGCTGCCGCCGCCGGAGGCCCGAGGTCCTGTTGCTGCCGCCGCCGGAGGCCAGGCAAACCCCGGCAGCCCGCACAGCCCGACCATTGGCAGCTGAGCCCCGGGCCGGGAGCCATCAATGAGAACAAGCACAATACTATGTCTACATAACACGACCAGTCTCTTTCCACTCTAGTCTAAACACTAACAACTGTGAACTCCATTGCAGAGTTCTCTCCAGTCTTAAAAATTTTTCTACTAGAACTTTTCTTTCTGATCCTCAACCAATGCTGCATCCCCTTTACTCAGCCGCATACTTGCATATAAATAGCAGTCCTCTGGAATGTTCCAGAAACTAGAAATAAGAAACTATTGTGACACAGTATTTAGAGCTGGTTTGGTAGGATTGTAGAGCAGGTTGCATACAAACATTTTAAAACACAGAATTTTTGCTCCATAACTGGGGACAGCAGTCGTAGATCTCCAGATATGGTTCGACCTAAAAGGGGAGGCAGGCTCTTCAGCTCGGTTAAGTAACCTGCATAGGAGAAGATCACTCCGATAGAATAGATTAATCATAATATACATCAGACAAAAAAATCTTAATCTAATCCCAATTATAGATAATACATTGTAAAGATAGCTACAATGTAGAATTACTATGGTATTATACATTTTTGTAACCTCTCCTTGTTAGGATATACAGTATTTTTAATGCTGAGTCCACTTTCATTTTGAGTGTTTCTGACATGCTTCATAAAAATTCTCTGAAACAATGGTGTAAATGATTAAAGGACATCTAAGTGAGGTAATAAACAGACAAAAATGAAGTCTCAAATCAATGTAAAAAAAAAAGGAGAAAACTTATTCTAATTCACTTCCAAAAGATACCGAGCACAAAACAATTTTAAATCCATCAGCGTCACTGCAATAGTATATGCTTTTATCAAAACTGTAAGAAGCAAGGGGAGCAGTAGTTCATCTTTGCTAATAAATTACCGGTAGATTATGGCTAATATGATCCTTGGCCTCGAGTTCACTTTCCCACCTTCTCTCAGTAACTCAATCTTCTGTTCACTATGGATCACAACTTGCCATGTTATAAGTTAAAAACATTTGCTGTCTTTGTGTCTGTTACAAATTAAAATATCAACTTATTTTACAAAAGTATAAGTGTTGAAAATACTTGAGAAACGTGGAAAATACAAACCAAAGCTGCAATGTTATTAGGGAACATGGATTCACCTATCTATTTCTTCCAAGGAGCATATCATTATTTTGACATAAATTATCTTCTGTTAAGATCTCCAGTTGTTGATATGCAGTTTCATGGTAATCTCATTGGAAATTGATTAATCATAAATTAATTGAACTACTTTAGTAACTTTGTCCCTCACTCTTCCTTTCTTTAAAATATTTTATTGATTTTAATAAAGAACATACAAACAAAAAGGGTACATTCAGTATGGACAGTTACATAAACTAAATAAGATATACTGTATACCAATGGTAAATCATATCCATAAATCACATTCGAAATAGTATATTCCTTTTTTGGAAAAAAGACCTCTAATAATATATAAAAAAGGAAAGAAGAAAATAGAGGAGAAAAACTCAAACCACTTGCTATATATATGACTAGTATTAAAAGAAAAATGAAGGTTAAAAAAATTAACATAAGGAATGTTGAAAAGCTACAAGTCAAACAATTTAATTACATTGAATTAAAATTATAAAGTAAGATAGTGAGTCATAAATGACCCACATAACTTCTGGAATTTTATATCTGAATTAATGAGTGAATAACAAATCTTTTCCATGTTCAAACATGACATGATGTCATGCAACCATTGATCATTAGTAGACAGGGCAGTATCCTTCCATTTAAGAAAAAAAATCGCACACCTTGCCAAGAGATGCAAAAGAAATGGTGTGACTGATAGAGAAGCATCATTCCCTCCTCTTGTACCAAAAATGGCCACCAAAGGATTTGGTGTTAAATCTATATTGAAATTTTTATTAAAGTATGGAAAACCTCGCCAGTATTTTTCTAGATGAGGCCAAGTCCAAAACATACGGGTTAATAACGCTTCTCTGCTCTTACACCTGTCACATCAGGGAGTCACATTGGAATAAAAGCAAGACAATTTAGCCTTAGATAAATGCTCTCTACGTACCACGTTGAATTGTAATAAACAGTGATGGATTATGTTATATTTTATATTGTATATAGATATGTTTTAAAGGAGCTAAAGTGTAGGTCACTAGCAAACACAAACACTTCACACACAGATCTTATTTAAAATGCCAGAGTTCTGCTCAAGCCAGACAGTCCTTTGTAAAGACAATGAAAACTTCACAAGTTGATGTTAATTGGACCTGCTGTGGAGTTATGGATTATTGTTTTAGAAAGCAACAGATGAATGGACTAGGAAGATTTCTCAGAGCGAGAGAGAGAGAGAGAGAGAGAGAGAGAGAGAATTCAGTTCTACAGTTCCAAAGTTCAGCAGCAGCAGCTGGGACTGGAACAGGACAAGCTGGAAAGCTTGTGGAAAAACCCCATTTTGAAGACGGGTTGTGAGTTCTTAGTTCAGCCTGTTCAAAGCCCTTGTGGTCTACAAGAGGAGATGGATGGCTGTATAATGTTTCACCTGAGATAAGGTAAACAGAAAAGGAACTCTGTAGTGTCTTGAAAGAAAGAGGTTATCATCTGGAAAACCTTGATGGGGCGAGTTTCTTTGGAAATACACTGAAGTGGCTGATCAGAAAGAATCTGTTTGTGTCCAATGAGCAACAAATCTCTTTCTGAAAACCATCAAGAACCTTCCTGAGCAGTAACCATTTACCTTTCAACCACCAAAGTCTGGTGAAGATTCATAAATGTTAAATTCTATGCACAGTATAAGAATTGCCTGGAGGAGTGAGAAGTGAGTTTGGACTGTGAATCAAAGAACTTTTCTGAATTTACACACACATTACATACATATGCGGTTAGAATTAGAAGGGGGTTAAGTTAATAGTAATAAGTTAAAGTTGATCCTATTTTCATGCTTAAAGATAATTAAAAGCAACTTTTGTTTAAGTATTTATTTGTCTTGGTTAATTTCTGTTGCTGCTGGGTTTTGCGTTCCTTTGGGCCCATCACATAGACAATGTCGAGCACATAATAAAGAGCTATTAACAAACTTAAGATATGTGTCCCAATCGACATCCAATAGTCAAATTTAAATCCTGTTCCCAAACATTTTTGATTTTAACTAACAAAGTCTGATTTAAACATAACAATTTTTAATAAATAATAGATATTAAACCTTCAAGAGAAGGCATTAAGATTAAAAAAAATCTACAAAATCTGATTCATTTTACTCTCTTGGGAAATTAGAAACTTGTGATTCAACAAAATGCTGGACTTGCAAATATCTACAGAATTGAGATTTGGGCAAGTTACATTTAACAGTAATCTGTCCAAATGATGTAAAATATCCATCAATAAACAGATCCTTAAAGCCTCTCAACACATCTCTGAAAAATGTTGTCATGTAAAGAGGGTTGAAAACAGTGACTGGATACAATAGGACTTGAGAGCGAAAAATTATGAAAAGCAATATGTTTTCTAAATTGTGCCCAAGTTCTCATAGAACATTTAAGAATTGGGTTATCTATTAATTTAGTTGAGAATGGAAGTGAAGAGCCCAGAAGTGCTAAATTAGAAACATTTTGGCAGGAATTCAGCTACATTGATTTTCTTAATGGGTGGTCAGAATGATTATGAAAGAAGGACCAAAACATAAGACTTCATATATTGACTGCCCAATCGTAAAATCTAAAGTTAGGTAGAACCATTCTATCATCTTTCTTAGATCATTGACGATATGGCTGAGTAAAAAAAAAAAATATTGGAACAGATTGAAAAAGATATAAAAGTGTAAGCAAAATATTCATTTTAATAGACTTTATATGGCCATCTAGAGTTGTAAACAAAAGTGATAATTGGGTCAGGGAATGTTTCACTTGTTGAAGCATAACTAGGTAATTCTTCTTAAAAAAATGCTTATGATTTGCATGTGTGACCTTTCTTTGCAATTAAAGATATACAAGCTTCATTAAATAAGTGTGGAAGTTTACTGTGTTCAAACGAATCAGCAAACACCACCTTTAAGTTCCATTGGGAACCCATTGTGTTCACAGGCCTTTCTAGATTGTAATGAGGAAATAGCACTTGCTATTTACACTTGCAAAATAGATTAATCTACGGGATATTCAATCAATTTAAGATTTTTTTCATAAAATTGCCGTCATTTGTACATTTGGAAGAATATAATTTGGAGTAGAATCTTTTAAATGTATCATTGATCTCCAAATGATCTGAAATCATAATACCATTATCTTTACGAACTTTTATGATGTGTTGTTTAGCACCAAATTCTCTCAGTTTGTTGGCCAAAAACTTACCAGATTAATCACCATAAATGTAAAATTGATTTTTAAATTTCAAAAGTTGACATTCAGCTGGGTATTTTGAGAGAAGATTAAATTTAGCTTCAAGTTCAATGTTTTAGTAAACATATGAGTTTTTAGTTTGAGCACATTGTGGTTCTAACTGTTTAATTTGTTTAATTGACTCATATCTTTCTTTACTAGTCTTCCTTTTCTTATTGACAGTATATGAAATAATTTGCCCCCTAAGAAAAGCCTTCAAAATATTCCATATAACTAAACTAGAGATCTCAGAAGAGAGATTAATATAAAAAAAAACTAACTGTTCTTCCATAAATTTAACAAACTCCTTGTCTTGAGGGAAATTCTGAAGGTTCAGTGACATTGTAACAGGAGTGTGATCAGATATTACAATACTGTGATATTCACAAGAATATGTTAATGATAGTAAATGATTATCAATAAAAAAAATGTGAATAAGTGCGATGAACAGGAGAAAAAAAAAATTCTATTGATGTGATAAAAGAAACGCCACTCTTCAAAAATAAAAAAAGCAAAGCCTCAATTCATTTCAGCCTTGAATATATTGAGTAATATCTTTATGAAATAGAGAACTCCAAACACAGGACCTTCTCAGGAAAGAAATTCCTCTTTTGTTCTATCTTCAATGCTTCATTCCTTATTCTGAAACTCTGATATAAATACTATATAAATAATACTATATAAATAAGTTGCATCAATAAAAAGTGTGGAAATAAAATGAAATAGTAGTGTCTATCTTTGAATTTCTAAAGTACTGACCATTATCTTACATCAATTGAAGCAAACTGTTAATTTTCACTTCTATCACCTCATTAATAGAGGCTTACAAGATTATGAGCGACATAGATAAGGGAAATAGCACTTTTTTTCCCCAGGATGGGAGAAGCAAACACAAGAGGAGATCTGTACAAAGTGAAGAGAGGAAAGTTTAGGTGAGACATCAGGAGAAAGTTTTTTTTTATTACACAGAGAATTGTAAATGCTTGGAATGCACTGCCAGGAGTGGTAGTGGAGGCTGAAACAATAGGGGCATTTAATAGACATTGGGTAGGCATATGGATGAAATAAAAATAGAGGATTATGAATTAAGAGAGGTTCACTTTTTTTGGGTAGATATATGGGTCGACATAATGTCATGGACTAAAGGGCCTGTACTACGCTATTCTATGTTCTATCATCCATCTCACTACTATTCAAAGCATCAACAGTTTTGCAAATAGTAAGTTTAAGGCATTCTCAAGTATAGTTTGTTTGATAGATTGGTCATAGAATCATGCCTTAAGGATAATGAAAACATTTAAGGAGATCTAGCCATATGAAAGGCAATCTTGTTTTGAAGTTTCAGTAATATGCAATGTTTTAAAATAACGTGTTTCTTTCAAGACTTAACCTCAACATTTGGTGGAGTAGATGGAAGGACTTGCATATGAGGAAAGGTTGGATACACTAGGTTTGTATTCTCTGAAATTTAGAAGACTGAGGGGGGAATCTTATAGAAACATAAAATTCTTAAGGGTTTAGACAGACTAGACGCAGATAGTTTCCAATGCTGGGAAAAACCAGAACCAGGGGTCACAGTTTACAGATAAGAGGGAAGTTTTTTAGGACTGAGATGAGGAAAAAGTTCTTCTCTCAGAGGGTGGTGAATCTGTGGAATTCCTTGCCACAGGAAGTAGTTGAGGCCGGTTCCTTGTCAATATTTAAGAGTAGGTTAGATTTAGCCCTTGTGGCTAAGGGGATCAAGGGGTATGGGGAGAAGGCAGGAACTGGGTACATGATCATATTGAATGGTGGTGTAGGCTTGAATGGCCTACCCCTGCACCTGTTTTTCTATGTTTCTAATAGAGATGAGGAGGAACTGCTTTTCCCAGAGAAGTGAATCTATGGAATTCTTTGTCCAAGGAAACAGAAAAGTTACTTTATTTAATATATTTGAGACACAGTTCAATAGATTTTTCCATAGTATGGGAAGTAATAGCTTTGGGGAAAGGCAGGTAGGTGAAAGCACAGTCCATAGCCAGATTAGCCACGATTTTACTAAATGGCAAAGCAGGATCGACAGGTCAGATGACCTATTCTTGCTCCTATTTCTTATGCTATGTTAGTGATTTGGGTACTGAGGGAACAGAAGAGAGATCAGTAATAATGTGATAACCCAAGTGTAACATGATAGTTAAAGTACACAAGAAAGTGACAGCACAAATGCTTACGGTTTTATGGATGGCAAAGTAAATGCTCTCCTTTTGTGTCAAGAATGCATTCCAATGACACTACCTGGTATGTTAGCTTAGATAGCAGAAAATAGGAGGAAAAATGAACACTGTATAATAGCCATGTTGTACAAATATAAATGCAATAGTAGGGGCCTGGAGAAGAGGGAGACCGAGGCATCTTAAATAGATAGATATCTCTGAAAGTGATGATAAAGGTAGATAGGATGTTGAAGATGGCGTTTGGCATACTTCGTCAGTCAGGGCACTGACTAGAGGAATTGGGAAGTCTTAATATAGCTGAAGAAGACATTGATAAGGTCACATTTGGAATATGCAGTTTTGGTCAGCTTGCAATTGGAAAGATGATATGAAACTGGAAAAGGTGCAAAAAAAAAAAATCCTAAAGGTGTTACTGAGACTGGAGAGCTTGAATTATAAGGAGTGACTGAAGAGGCTAGGACCTTATCCCTGGAGCACAGGAAGCTGAGAGGTGAGTTTATAGAGACATACAAAATCATGAGGGCCATAGACAAGGAAAATAATCACAGTCTTTATCCCAGGGTCAGAGTGTATAAAATTAGAAGGCATAGGTTTATGTGAAAGGTGAGAGATGAAAGATTTAAAAAGTGATCCAAGTGGCAACTCTTTGTAGAAGTGTACATATGAAACAAGCTGCTGTAAGAAATGATAGAAGCTGGTACAATTACATTCGAAAGACATTTGATTGTGGTCAGGAAAGGTTTGCAGGATATTGGCCAAATGCAGGCAAATGGACACATTCAGTTGGGAAATTTGGTTGATGTACATGAGTTTGGTTGAGGAGCCTTTTCCATTCTGTATCACTCTCTGACTCTTAAGATATAAGGAACCACAAAGGATTGTGGCACAAGAGTGCCATGATGCAAGTTTAAAACCTGCTCTGAGCAGCAGTCCAGCTCCAGTAGATTTTTTTGCTTCCTTACCCAATTAAGTTTATTAACTCTTTTGAATCAACAACATTCCTGGACTTGAGTCAGTTCTAGATTTGCATTGCACTCGGTGAAATACTGATTCCTCATTTCATTCTTAAATAGTTATGCTTTTAATTTTCCCAGATTTAAAAAAAATCTCCACTGCATTTTAATTAATTTAATTTAAACAAGGCTAAATGAACCTTCAGCTATCTAAATTAGAAGGACCATAAGGCAAGTTTACACAACCAAACTTCATAATTTAACTTTTTTAAGTCCTTATAGTCTCCTAAAACTGTGTGGTCTCCCTTAAACTGCAAATGTAATAGCTGTTCTTACAAAAATCAAGGCAAACAAAAAATAGTGACAGCAATTACAACAAACCTTTTCTTGTTTGATGTCCAAAACTGAACACAATACTCCAGATATATCTCACTCTGGTTCTCAAAGCTGAAGTACCACTTTCTCAATTTTGCAATAAAAATCACATTATTGACATTACATGAACCTTACTTGTAGTGCTTAGATAAGAAAACTGGCTCCAAAGTAGATTTTACTTTTCACTTCATTGGAATCCATTTGCCAGATTTTTAACTGAATTTATTAATGTGCTTTTGCAAGATAACTTGCTACAAAATGTTGTACTTCCAAGTCTACAAAGCAAATCTTCCACTTGCTGCACCTAGTGGCTTCATATTTTTTTGGGGGGGTGGGGGGGGTGGGGGGTCAGATTTTGGACTTGGTTTATGGTGTGAAAAAAAAAATTAAAAAAAAAACAACAAAACTTCAGTGTACAGTCTTCAGCAAAAAATCTCGACAAACCCTAAATTCAATTCTGTGGGACAGCTGCACTGTTAGAAGTGCCAATTTTCAAATACAGTATTAGAACAGGTGGATGCACTATTTTGAAGGAGGGTGGGCCGAGATCATTTTATAGAATCTCACCAATATTTATTTGCTCAATTGTCAAGTAAACATCTTGTGATCATTACTGCTGTTTGTGGCAGTGATGAAACAATAAACCACTCTGGAGGGTCCTGAGTTCATAGAGGTGTTATTAATTCAATTATTATTTTTCCCAGTATATTTCAAAGAAATACCTCTTTACAATGAAGAGCTCATAATCTTTGGATTATGAATATAGGTTCCATAAGCAACAATCACAAAGTACAATGAATAAAACAAACTTATAAACATTGATAATGATACAATGCACTGAGATGTTAGTTTTCAAGTAAGGCACATAACTTGGTAATGATGTTACAAATGCAATTATACTGCTGGTTGAATGCTAAAATAGTCAAAGCTTTGGAACAGTGAAAATATCTTTTTCTGTAGAATCTAAGCAAAAGCAAGTCACTGCACTATTTATCATTATATAGAAAAGTAACTTATAGATATTAACAGCTATGGGAATAAGGTTGGTCAGGTACAAATAAATCAGAGTATTGTTTTAGCTCAATAGCAAACCACAGCGGAAGTCAAAAAATTATGAGAATACCTCACAAATCCCACTAGCCCAACCCATTGAAAGTATACTATGACAACCATAACCTTAATTATTCAAAAGGCATTTCTTTTGGATTGCATTGGGTCTAGTGTAATTAAGTTCCTTTGTTTGAAAGCAATTTGTTTCAACAATTATCAATAAATTTACCAAAATTGACAATGAAGAGAAATACAGTACATTGATACACAGTATAAATCACAAGTTCACATTTTTACAAAGAAAATATTTTTTCAAAAATAACAAAATATCTGCCTGAAATTCTTATTGATGAGAACCTTCTAATCTGAAATCACACATTTCCCATGTCTTCAAAGCTTTTAATAGGTTGACATGGTAGCATAGCAGTTCGCACAATACTGTTACAGCAGTGATGTGGGTTTATATCGGCTGCTCTCTGTAAGGAGTTTTAAGTTCTCCCCGTGACTGTGTGGGTTTTCTTTGGATGTTCCAGTTTTCTCCCATGTTCCAAAGATGTACAGGGTGAAGAGATTATTGGTCACATGGGTGTAATTGGACAGCACATGTTTGTATGGTTGGAAGGGCCTGTTACTATGCTGTATCTCTCAAATAAATAAAAAAATACAATGATACACAGCTTCCTTCTCCAGAATGGTGCTTGTTCAGTGTAAAAGGTCTCAGAATAGCAATTCAGATATTCACAGTAATTTTCACAAAAGTGTTAATATGAGTAATTTTGAAATAAGAGTCAGAAGTATCAGGTTTAATTTTAAATAAAACAATTCCTCTGCATTCAAATGAATTGTTAATTATGTTAATTATGTTATTCCTTCCTTACCTGCTTTGTTTTAGTTAAAAACAAAATCCGAATAAAAAAGTGGTTTCTGAATATTCTCATTACCAGATATTTGCAGCTGCAAACCAAGTTAAACTGATGCCAAGTGTAATTTACATATAATTCAAGACTCAAAGGACAGTTTTCCTGTACGAGTAAAAATTAGTCTCAACTTGTGTTTGGGATTTGCTTCTGAGTACACAATACACAATAGCTGGGTTTAGACTATGTACTTTTGCCTAGAAATGTGACAGCAGTTGGCTGAATTTTAAATTGTGTAGTCTGTTCTTGTAGAGTATTTAAATCCTCACATCATTCAGCACTACTGTTTTAGATTGTGAAATTTTTTGTGAGATCTCTGGACAAAACTTCTGTGTCAAGTTTAATACAGTGGTTTCAACTCATGGGTAAAAGACATGGAGTTATGCTCAAACTTTAGAAAATCACTGGCTAGCCACAACAAAACTACTGTATCTGGTCACCTCAGCTTCAAACTATTTGCATGCTATTTAATAGGCTACAAAGGAGATTTAATACAATGACACCAAAATAAAAGATTTCAATTATAAGGAGAGTCCTTGGAAACTACAATATTAGGTTCAGAGAATAGCATATTAAAGACAACCTAAATAGAACTGGAAAACATTATTAAGGACTTTTAATAAAACATTACTGCACAATTTCTTTTATAAAATCTGGAGGACCACATTTAAGTCTATTTCACTTCAGAAGTTAACTCATGAAAAACATAAAATGTTCAGATGGGACAGAATTTGTCACGTGTGTCCAAGAAGGATTTCTGACAAAGAATGTGGACAAGCCAACTAAAGGAGAGGTCATTCTGGATCTAATACTGGGTAATGAACCTGGTCAGGTGGGGGAGCATTTCAGAAACGGTGATCTTTATCATGGCTACAAACAAGGAGATGAAAAAAAATGGGAAAGTGTTTAATTGGAGAAGGAATAATTACGATGGAATAAGGAAGGAGCTTGGGAGAGTAAATTGGAAACAGATATTCTCAGGAAAATGTACAGCAGAAATGTGGAGGATGTTTAAGGACCACATGTGTGGGGTCGTGGAAAGGTTTGTCCCACTGAGAAGGGGATAAGATGGTAGGGTAAAGAAACTATGGTTGACAAGAAAGGTGGGACAAGTCAGGAAGAAGAAGGAAGCATAAATAAGGTTTCAAAGTTCAGATTATTGTCAGAGCACATACATGACAACACATACCACCCTGAGATTCTTATTCCTATGGGCCAAGCAGAATGACCACTTAATGGTAGTGAAAAAAAAACTGTACTCAATGCACATATGTAAACAAGAAATGTAAACAAACTGTGCAATAGAGAGAGAAAAAAATCAATAAAGTGCAAAAGAGTCCTTAAATGAGTCCCTGATTGTTGGTGAGACTTCCGACGGTGGAGGGGTAGCAGGTGTTTCTGAACCTACTGCTGTGAGCCTTCTGGAACCTATACCTCTTTGCTGATGGTAGGAGTAAGAACAGAACATGTGTTGGGTGATATGGATCTTGAGGAACCTTGAGGAAGCAAAGGTCTATAAGGGCTCATGAGAATTATATGGTTGCCAGGAAGGAACTTAAAAAGGACTTAGGAGAGCTAGGAGGCATGAGCAGACCTTGGGAAATAGGATTATGGACTCTTGAATGGACATCTCATTGGTAAAAGATAGTGCCCTTGCACTGTGTAACTGCATATCTTGCACATTGTCCTAATAGACTATAGCTTGCACTTTTTACTTACTGTAACACTGTACTCTGCACTTTTGTTTTATTATTGCATTACCTACTGCAGAGAAGTATGGGTTGTCTTGCTTGAATAGCACAAAAAAAGTTGTTCACTATATTTTAGAGCACAGGATAATAAACAATTCAATCCAATTCTTTCTCTTATCATTGTCCCCTTATTTATCATCCCATATTCCCAAACTGATCCACTTACCAACCAGATGTTCCATTATGTATCGATTTTATAGTAATATGTGCAGTATCTCTGTTATATATATTTTTGAGGACCTGAGTGTGAATATATTGCCTTAAGAAGGTATTGGGGAGCCACTTCCTTAAACCACTGTAATCCTTCTGATTCAGCACTTGATAGATAAAACTATTGATATTGTGGGAACTAGATGAATAGACAAAAAAGCTTGGTTCTACAAGTTCAGACTAGATGCAACCTAATCTCTGACTACCCCCAAACTTTTTGTGGAAGGAAGAACCCATGTCCTGCTGCTAACCGTTGTGCAGGCCTTTAAAGCTTTTGTTCAGAGTTATTGCAAAGCTACAAATACATGAATCAAAAGCCGCTTTCAGATGGCCACAATACCCGACTGTAAAGCCGCACATTATACTCCTGTGCGGCTATCAGATGGCCATCTGAAACCGGAAACACCGGCCAGGAGGTCTATTTATCTAACCCTCCTCCAAGAGGTATAATATCCTGCTTCGAGTCTCGTCTGTTGCAGCTGAAAGCATCCGGGCTGCCAGGAGGTGGGCTGATGATGTCACGGTGACGTCGTCAGCCATCGACTCTTGAGAGCATTGAGATAGATCGGTGGATAGAGAACTGCTTTGTCTCTGTACACTCAAGGTTTGTTAAAATTTTAAATGCGTGCGTGTGTTTTAAAAGTATTTGGTACCTGGAAATTTATTTAAGGAGGTTAAAAATAATTTCCCTCAACACCGCCCCCATCCTCATCCCTTCCCCTCGCATGATGTGTTTGTTTAATGTGACTCTCCACTGCCCTTGATAGTTTCAGCTGAAAGTTCTTTTTAAAAAGAGAACTAAAAGCATCACCCAGCCTCTCTCCTCCCATCTCCGTCCCTCCCCGTTATCCACTGTCACTGCCAGGGTAAGGATGATTTGGTCACGAAACAACTGGTGTCTATTTCTATGAAACTAGTACGGTTACTGATTGTTGCTCCGTATTTTGATGCTCCTGGTGTCGGAGTGGGGGAGGGACTTAAACAACCCCCTCCTGCTGCCGATGTGCGGCACTGTTTCAAGTGGGACGGATGAGTCCTCATTAGCAGGACGCCGGCACTAACCCCTCAAAGTAACAATGTAGCCGGAAAGTAACGATGTAGCTGGGGCTTGTGTAAGGACGTTGTGGAGTTAACTTATCCGGACCCGGCAGTATTTGGTAACTGGTGAGTCAGGCGGGTGAGGGGATGGGGGGGGAAGACTGGCAGCGGGAGTCGGGTGGGAGACCGACAGTGGGAGTCAGGCAGGCGAGGGGAGAGACCGGCAGCAGGAGTCAGGCAGATGAGGGGGGAGAGACCAGCAGCACGAGTCAGGCATGCCTTGACATGCTGTAAATTACATCAGCAGCATGGGTGGGACTAGGCCACTGTCCCAAGTAGCTGGCTTTCGCTGCTAGACGACTAGGAGTCAGCTGGTACATTCAAGTGCCAGAAAGCCGTCCATTCCGTGGCCACCTAAACATGCCAGCTTCACTCCGCTAGCTGTGCCTGCAGGCGCCTAATCTTCTTCGGAACACCTAAAAGCGACCTTAGTGACTCTATGCAGTGAACTGGAATTCACTATCTATGTATTGTTCTGATGGCTGGCTCTTCCCTTGGCTCCAACCTCACCTACCCCAATATAAACCCTGGTTTTCCTGCTTTACCTCAGATTCACCCAAGGACTATTGTGTCTACTGGTCATTGATTCTAAGGTATTAAAAGCGTGTTTGTACTCCTCACGTGTCTCTGGTGCAATCAGTCGCATTAAAATTTTAATAGCTTAACTTTGAAGCAGGATGGAAGCCCTGTTGAAGCCAAGCATGTTTCAAATCGACCCTCTGTCCCCTGAGGCCCAGGAGGAATTTGCCTACTGGCTGGAGTGCTTCCAGTCCTACCTGATGGCCACAGAAAACGTCTGCAATTCTGATTGAAGTCTTCAGAGATCTGCACTTCTTTCTTGAGTTGGCCCCAAGGAGTTCGCTGTCATCAAGGACTGAGCTACAGATGAGTCAACCATAGAAGGCTTGAAGCCCCGTGACATGAGGCTCTGGAACGACGTGCTGGCAAAGCACCGGCTCTCTCAATGTTGGCAGCATCTGGGTGGGTTGCTCGACAATTAAGCCTTTGAACTGTGGGCCCTGACCAGAAAATGCTACTGCGAAGTGGTCTCGGCCCAGGTGAGAGAGGAGGAACAAATCCGGGACACCCTAGTGGCAGGAGTGAGGTCAAGGTATGTGAGGAAGCAACTGCTGGAGTTGGGGAAGAGACTTGGCCAGTACCCTGGAGCTGGCAAAATCACTCGAACAGGCTCAACTGGGAATTGATGACCACTCTCCCATCTTGGCTAATGGCACAGGGGCCAGTCCTACTGAGAAAGCACGTGAGGAGAAGCAAGTCAGAACCCCTCCCCTCTTCCGATCGAGAGGGTGCACCTGTTGCATGCCAACCTAATGTATGCCTACGTGGCATACCCTGTTGGCAAAGAGGACATTGCCTTGAGAGACCTGACACCCACTGGAACTGAGGATGCGATGCCTCAAGCGAGCCAGGAACTACCGTGTACCCCACTCAGGGCCCTGGAGGACACTTCTCAAGAAGTGGACCAATCCACCTGGAGCCCTCGAGACCCACTGACCCTGTATCACAGGGGGTCCAGGAAGCCTAAAGTCCTCCAGTACTGCAGCACTTGACCAGAATTACTAGACCCCCTGACAGACTTAACATGTAAATATTTGTAAACTATTAGTTTTTTTTGAATGAATGGTCTATGTTTTTCATCCATAGGTTCTATACTGAAGGAAGGAGTGAATGCAGTGAAATGGAATTTACCATCTGTGTATTGTTCTGATGGCTGACTCCTCCCTTGGCTCCAACCTCACCTACCCCAAAATAAACCCTGGTTTTCCTGCTTTACCTCAGATTCACCTGAGGAATATTGTGTCTACCGGTCATTGATTCTAAGCTATTAAAAGTGGGTTCGTACTCCTCACTTGTCTCTGAGTGCAATCAGTCAGGTTACACTCTATTTTACCTGCAATAGAGTAAAGAAGACACTATTTCTACTGCCAAACAAGTTGATGACCAAACGATGCAGGTATAAAATAATCTGAGGTGAAGATAATTTTATTTTTATGCAATTGTGACACTAGCTGAAAAGCAATCATTTCTATAACAACCAGGTAGCTACTTGAATGGGAAAAAATTCACAGCTTTAGTTCCAGAGTCTGTTACAGTCATTCTGTGATTACAGACAACTGAATGGCCCAAGAATGCCCGGTATTGCATTCAGTCATCACAAAATTCTGGGAACTAATCTTCCAGTGGATGTATGCACCCTGGTGTCAACTCAGAACAAACTCTGACATAACAAGAAAATTACTAGGGAACCAAAAAAATGATTCAAATTCTCTTTCAGAAAAATGTAACATCCATCTTACTCACAGAAATCCAAGATCTGAGACTCTTCAAAATGTGGAAGGATCACCCAGGATAGCAATGAGAACTCGCCTTTCCAATGGAAGCATGGTAAAACCCTACCAAACTAGTAGCGGACAACCTTCCACTCTACTCAGCCACCTGCATCATGTATCTTTTGTCCTGTATTGGACCCTTTAGATGCTTCAGTAACCACAGAAACACAATGGAAAAAGGCTCAATATACAGGAGTATGTTGCCAATGTACCCAGGACAATGGATGAAAAAGCAGTTCTTAAGGAACTGATAAAACATTCCATATTTGCTGGCCATTTATCTATTCTTTGTCCTGTTGAAAAATGAGGATCAACAATAGCATTAGGGTGAAAATAATTATTTTTTATATTTCCCCTTTATCAAACAATTGTGGTACAAACAATTGTCACAAGACCTTTGTACTCCTAGCTCAGAATGGTTGAGTAGCGGTTAACACAACACCTTTACAGTTCCAGACATTGGGTCTGGACCTGGGTTCAAGTCCCGCGCTGTCTGTAAGGAATTTGTACGTTCTCCCCATGTCTGCGTAGGTTTTCTCCAGGGGCTCCGGTTTCCTCTGCCATTCAAAATGTACCGGGGATGTAGGTTAATGGGGTGTAAATTGGACAGCACAGACTCCTGGGCAAAATGGCCTGTTACCGTACTATATGTTTAAATAAATACAGAGTGCGTTGTGTAATGTTTTTCCACTTGGCTGTTATTGTCCTTGAACAATGTCAGAAGCTGAATGATAAGATGGCATATACTGCATTACATTGAATTTACAAAGTGGTGGCATCACCATAATGTAGGTTGTATGCACGTTTTCTGAAAACAAATGCCATAATTTTAAACCATTTGTTGCTGTTCAGGGTTTGCATCCCTGATTGTTTTATTCAGTCTGTGGATATGATGGTGATGTACTGGTAAATATAATTATGCTGCTTATGAAACTAGCACTGCTCAAGGCAGAGCTGCTGAAATAAACGCTGTCCACACCAAGCAAGTAAACCAGTACCTGCCGTTTATTCAAACCACACACGTTCCTTTTTAGGGGAGGCGACAGGCTCATGGGAGTGATGTCATAATGCTGCTGTGAGACCTGGCCATTTCCCTGGCAACACGCTCCTGCAGCCTGGAACTTCTGGTCAGTGGGGGGGGGGAAGAGGGGGGGGGGGGTTGAAAGCCCCTGAGCCCTGCTGTGCTAGCAGTTTGCTATGGCAATTCAGCCCATCGTGTGCAGGGTTGACCTGGCCTGCTACACCACGCACCTCAGAATCGCAGTCTCTTTGGGTTAGGTTTGAGAGATCATCTTTGGGCGGGAGCCCCCAGCGCTGTAGTGTAGGGGTAGGGAAAGGCTCTGAACAGTCCAAGTGGGCTTTCTTGAGGCAGTTGATTGTAAACATGTCGTGGCTGCCTCCAATGTCTACAGTATATACAACCCACTCCCTTCTCAGTACTTTGAAAGGCCCTTCGTAATGGCACTGCAGGGGTACCTGAGTTGCCCCGTCTTACAAGTCCACGGCTTTGAGTTCTTGTGGGACGTGGCTGGTTGGCGTCTCATGGGTGGTGGTAGGATGTGGAGTGGGTAGGTAGTGTGGTTCCTCAGCTGCTGTAGGATGTCCAGGATGTTTGGCGGTGGTTCTTTGGAGCCAAAATGGACGTCACCTGGGATGGAGAACGGTGCCCTGTAGAACATTTCTGCTGATGAGGTGAGGAGGCCCTCTTAGGTGCTGTGTGGATGTCCAGCAGGACCCATGGGACTTAATCCATCCAGTTTGGCCCTTGCAGGCGTGATTTGAGGGCTGCTTTTTGATGGCGGTGAAAGCACTCTGGATTGCGGGTGGTAGGTGGTTGTGTGGTGCAGCTGACTGTTGCAGAATTTGGCCATGGCCACCCAGAGGGAAGAGGTAAACTGGGCTCTCTGGTCTGAAGATATGTGGGGAGGGACACCGAAACAGATGACCCTCTGTGAGGTAAAGGCTCTCACACAGGTCTCTGTGTCGCAGGCCGGCATGGGCATTGACTTTGGCAGGCGTATAAAGTGGTCGACCACGGTGAAAAAGTACCTCATCCCCTGGCTGATGGGAAGGGGCCCTACATTATCTACGTGCATGTGGTTGAACCTGTCCGTGGAGGGTGGGAAAGGTTGCTCTGGGCCTTTAGTGTGCTGATGGACTTTGACTCGCTGGTATTGTACACAGGTTTTTGCCCAAAGTGAATCTTCGCGTTAAAGTCCGTGCCATACAAACCTGTCCATAATGAGGACTGTTGACTGGATGGAAGGATGAAAAAGTCCATGCACTTGATTGAATACCTGCTGTCTCCAGGCCGCAAAGCCTGTAGACATATCGTTGGGCCTCCTGGCTCTGGCGTGAACTCCTCAATTTGTAGACTGGTGATGGTGGTGCAGTGTGTTGGCATCTTCAGCCTGGTCCCTGGCAAGCTGAGCTGCGTCGATTCCACCCGTCACCTCGGAGATCATTTGCCTGGAGAGTGCATCAGCTACCACATTAGACTTCCCCACTACGTGGCGGATGTCTGTTGTATAATTGGAGATGTATGAAAGGTGCCATTGTTGCCTTCCTGACCAAGGGTTGGAGACTTTGCCAGGCACCTGTACCAGGGCTTGTGGTCCATATAGGCCGTGAACACTCAGCCTTCAAAGATGTACTGGAAATGGCATATGGTACATTGCCAGCAGTTCATGATCAAAAGCGCTGTTCTTCAGATGGAGTGGTTGGAGATGTTTGCTGAAGAAAGCGAGTGGCTGCCACTGATGACACTGTTGCAGCAATGCACCCATTGCCAAGTCTGAGGCATCTTTAGTTAATGACAGGGGTAAGTCTGGATCCGGGTATGCCACGAATATGGCTTTGGAAAGTACTGTTTTGGTCTCCTCGAATGCCTGGGGTGTCTCCGCAGACCTCCTGGGCTCCATGTGACCTGCCTTAATAAGGTTGATGAGAGGCCGCATGGTGGCTGCTGCTCCTGGAAGGAAGCGATGATAGAAATTCATCATCCCAAGGAACTCTTGCAGGCTTTTGAGCCTGGGAAAGTTCCTAATGGCCTTGACCATGTCATTCAGAGGTGTTGCTACTTCACTGGAGAAGTCGATGGTGGACTAACCAAACTGGCACTTGGATGGGTAGATGTTTAGCCCGAAAATCTTCAGCTGGGCAAACAAGCATTTTAAATGTTTTTTTGTGGGTCCTGGTGTCTGGGCTGGCAATGTGGATGTCGTCCAGGTAAACAAAATCTCCTCAAGGTCTCTTGCCACTAGGTCCACGAGGTGCTGGAATGTTTAGGCCACGCTTTTCAGCCCGAATGGTATTCTCAAGAACTCAAAGAGGACAAACGGAGCTGATTATGGCCATCTTCTGGACGTCGTTCTGGTGCACTGGGATCTGGTAGTAGCCCTTTTTCCAGTTCGATTTTGGAAAAAAATCTGGGCACCTTGGAGTCATGCGACAAAGACCTGTATGTGCTGCGGTAGTCTCCCAGAGGTGCCAGCCAGCCACCAGAGTTCCTTGGGACCATGTGTAGTGGCAAAGCTCACGGGGTGTTGGAATGGTGGACAATCCCCAATTCCTCCATCATGGTAAACTTGGCCTTAGCTTGGAGGAGCTGATCTTGGGGTAGTCACTGTGCCCACATGTACATGGGTGGTTCGGTGGTCTTAATATGTTATTACACACCATGTGCTGGTTCTGCATCGAGGAAGTTAAGGGCCAGTAGAGTGGGGAATACAGTGAGAAGTGTGGTGTACTCGTTTTGTTTGAGAGCCTGGACTCCCAAAGGCCGGAAAGTGCATTGGCGCAGTGTGAGGGGGAAAACCTGGAAGGTGGTGTCATTAACCAGCTGCCATCGGTTGAGGTCATCCAGGATTTCGTTCACCTGGAGGAAATCTGTTCCTGGGAGAGCCTGGCCTACTGAGGCAACGGTACAGTCTCACCGAAAAATGGTGTTCCCGGTGTGAAAGGTCACACAATATGTCCCATAGGTGGGGATGGTTGAACTGTTGGTAGCCTGTAGGGGTAGGCCTTGGAATTGTTCCTCTGCTCAAAGATATGTGGGGAGGGACACCAAAACAGATGACCCTCTGTGAGGTAAAGGCTCTCGCACAGGTCTCTGTGTCGCACGCCGGCATGGGCATTGACTTTGGCAGAGGTATAAAGTGGTCGACCACGGTGAAAAAGTACCTCATTCCCTGGCTGATGGGAAGGGGCCCTATAATATGCATGTGGTTGAATTTGTCCACGCTGGGTGGGAAAGGTTGCACTGGGCCTTTAGTGTGCCGTTGGACTTTGACTCTCTGGTATTGTACACAGGTTTTTGCCCAAAGTGAATCTTTGCATTAAAGCCTGTACCATACAAATCTGTCCGTAATGAGGAGGACTGTTGACCAGATGGAAGGATGAAAAAGTCCATGCACTTGATTGAATACCTGCCGTCTCCAGGCTGCAAAGCCTGTAGACATATCGTTGGGCCTCCTGGCTCTGGCGTGAACTCCTCAATTTGTAGACTGGTGATGGTGGTGCGGTATGCCTGTGTGTGGGCATCTTCAGCCTGGTCCCTGGCAAGCTGAGCTGTGTCAATACCACCTGTCACCTCAGGTAGAACTAGGCTAATCTCTGCGCTGGAGTCTATCAGGAATTCCCACTGGGCCTTCCAGTCGCAAAGGTAAAGCAGGCCTTTTCTGGTGCCAACTGCCAAAGCCACTAACGGCAGCTGGCTTGCTTGTTTCCCTGCATCGGACTGAGTTTGCTGCCTGAAAAGGTGCAGGGCGGTACGCACCACTGGGCATTGCGGAGCCACCAATGGTGGTAGTAGCAGTACCCTGCAGTTGGGCTGTTGTGGCTGGACTGCAGTGATGGCCGCCATGGGGGCTCACAAGGAGGTCGAGGTTTGTGGTGTTGCTCCCCCGTGCAAATGGGTTGCACGTGGATGCAGTCGGGTTGCTGAGTGCGAAGAGGCGATCTGCTTCTCCCACCATGAGATGTGGTTCAGCAAAGTCCATGTTGGAGATGGCGGAGGCAACTTGGAAAGGAACATGGCCTCAAACAGGAAGCACTTTGTGTGTCCATTTGCAAGGGCCATACAACTGTTCAGAGCGGTTGCAATCACCTAGAGTCTGCATGTTAAACACTCGAATGGCCCATTTGTGCTGGCTAAGTTCAAATTACTCGAGCAAAAACCGTTTAAACATCGTGTACTTGCCATCCATGGGAGGGTTGTTCATAAACGGGGTCACTTTCGCTGCTGTGGTAGGGTCCAGGGTGCTGACCACGTGCCAGAACTTCGTGTCCTTGGCTGTTATTCTTCACAGTGTGAACTTTGATTCTGCAAGTTTCAGCCAGCTGCATGGCTGGTTTGCCCAGAATGGTGGAAAGTGGGCAGGATTCAGCTTGCTGCATGTTGTGGGTTCTAAAATGTTAGAACCTGTTCGGGGTCACCACTGTAGCACTGCTAAAGGCAGAGCTGCTGAAATAAATACTGTCCACACTAAGCAAGTAAACCAGTAACTGCCGTTTATTCAAACCACGCGCGTTCCTTTTTAGGGGAGGTGACAGGCTCAGGGAGGTGATGTCATAATGCTGCTCTGAGGCCTGGCCATTCCGCTGGCAACGTGCTCCTGCAGCCTGGAACTTCTGTGTGGTGGGGGGAAAGCCCCTGTGCCTTGCCGCGTTGGCTGTTCGCTACTGCAATTCGGCCCATCGTGTGCCTGCTACAAAACCCTCTTTATATGCATTCTTTGTTTCATCCTATCTTTTGAAAAATTGGAGAGATAAAGCATCATTAAGAAAACTGTCAGAAGCATGCTTTCAGTCAGCTACTAACAAAAAAATTGGATAGGCTTTCAATCTGAAATGGGTGACTGGCACCATTTCATATGCATAATCACAAAACTAAGAAATATTAAATGTCCAGTTTCAAGCAGAATTCAATATGAAATCTGCAGTATAAATTGAATACAGCATTACTGACAGGGAACCAGTCAAGATTTTACTTGAAGGGCAAAATGCAAGAAACAGAGGAAATGCAGATTTAACACATTTCTAATGTGTGGCATTTATGCGAGTAAGAATGTCATGGCTAAATAATACAAGTCATCTCTATCATTCTGCACATCAGTGAACTTAGCATGTCCTTTAAATACAATGCTGCATCTGTGGAACCAAACTTTGATCAACTACATATTGATTGTGCATCTCAGCCTCATTGCTGTGTGATTAAGAAAAGTCAGTTTGTGATTTTCAAACTTCCTGAAATGAAAAGGAAATGGGGAAACACCTTATAAGTCATGGAGGACATGAGATATGAACTAGCGTCTGATTGTTTCAGATAAATTATGCCACAAATGTTTCGGAGATGATGAAATTATAACAGAGCAAGTTTAATTTTTTTTCAAATTTAAATTTAGACATACAGCACGGTACAGGTCATTTTAGCCACGATTCTGTGCCGCCCAATTTACACACATCCCTGGTAATTTCAAACAGTGGGAGGAAACTGGAGCCTGGGGAAACCCCATGCAAACATGGAAGAATGTACAAACTCCCTACAGTCACCATGGATTTCAAACGCCAATCCCGACTGCTGGCGCTGTAAAGATGTTGCGCTAAATCGTGTCGCTGATTAACTAATCAGCCAAAACTCTGCAATTCCTCGAGTTTAATCCTCCAGTTAATGTTATTCAGAATTTAACCACCATGCCAGTATGAAACGAAAAACAACAAAAGTCTATAGAATTACTAAATTTTCTTAAATAACTAGGAAAAAAACAAAGAAAATAAAATTAGAAACTTACTATTACAATCTGGCATTCCACTTGTGACCAAGGTTAAATGTGATGACCTTTCTGCTATCCCTCCTGTCTTAAAAGTTACTGTGGGAGATACAGTTGATTTGTTGATCATCTGGCATTGTTAATAAAAATAGCAGGTTGGCATGAATCTCTGAGGTGAAGCTGTGGAAGGTTTCCCAGGAAGTTATTTACATTGGGAGGGCACTCGTCTTGGTCCACAGATGTCAAATTTGAGATTTCAATCTATAAAACCCAACAAAATTTCAATGTACCGCTCCTATGAATCCTACTCTTTAGCCAGTCCAGTTGAATCAAGATAATATTTTTCCACTCTGGTTTAATGTGTCATGACGTGGCTAATGAGTTTAATGAGGGAACGACTATTATAGAAAACGGCTAATGTAGCAGAAGATGGTTTGTGAGGTGGTACATTTCTGGAACAATGGCTTCTGTGTCTTGTTGAACATTAGCTTCAAGGTTCTCAATGCCATTCAAAATATTACCTCCAATTGGAGATGTCAAGGGTAAGAGGATTTGGCCTCAATGGGGAAGCTTTGAGCATACCCTCGAATCATTTTTTCTATTTGCTTGGGAATCTCTCTTCATGCAGAACTTGGAATAGTTTGTATTTTGGGAGGATGTAGTCGAGAACTATGTGACCAGCACATGCCAACCAAGTGAATGTCGTAAGGATCTCAATGCCATCGATGCTAGCTTGGAAGAGGACAGTCATGTTGGTTCCTTTGTGCTTCTAGTGAATTTGGAGAACTTTGCAAGTCAGCATGGGTGATCTTTTTCCAGTTCCTGAAATGCCTACTGTTGGTCCAGAGCAGTCATTCTCAACATTTTTTGTCTATGCCCCTTTGGACTGCTCAAAGTTTATGGGCCCCCTTCTACTCTTCCGAACTTCTCTCCTACTGACTATATAAAAAAGATTTTAAAAAATTGATGTAACGTGAGCTGAAAAGAAAACAAGGCTTTTACTTAAAGGGGATGTGGATGTAGGGTCCCCATTGAGAATAGCTGGTCTGGATCACAGAAAAGTGTTGGAGGGCAGTGATTCTTGCTGCCTGGTAGAATATGAATTTCGTGCCTGGTCTGAGGTCTTGATCTTCAACTACATTTTTTTTCTCTCAATTGACCAAAGGCTATGCTGACACATTAAAGAGAGTCATTGATATCTTCCCTCTCTGGGATCTTGCCTTGTGAGAAGATGGTACTCCATGAAATGTTAAAATGAGGCAGTAAAGAGCTTCAGTCATATATGGGAAGATGGGGATGTAATAGGGGACTTCAGAGTTGCCATCATTAAGACCATCTTCAAGAATTGATACCTTTAGAGTAACCACAGAGCTGTCTATCTGCCAAGTTGTATTGCTGTTATTTCTGTCCATTCTTATGATAGTGGTAAGTTTTTTCCATGTAGTCAGTCACAAAGCATGGAAACAGACCATTCGTCTATTTGTTCATTATGACAGTTGAATTAATTCCATCTCCCAATACATGATCCACTGGTTTTATGCCTAGCCAATTCAAGTGCTTATCTAGACAATTCTTAAATTATGTCAGTGATCTAATCTCAACCTGTCTCAGATAGTGCATTTCAGTTATTTATCTATGAGAAAAGGTAATAAAGCAATAGCAATGTAAGAATGCCAGAAATTGAGCATATATGAAGATATACCCCAAATACAAACAAATCTACAAACTGAAAAGTAAATACAAATATATATTGAATGTGCCTGATTCAATCAAATATTAGTCAAATGAGTTTTTTTCCTTAATTTTTAAATTTGGTATTTTGCAATAATTCTAGATACTACCTACAAACACTACAGGGTTGAAAACGTCCGATTTATGAACAACTCATACTTATGAACCGATAAGCTGGCCGGAAGTAGAAAGCCGTGAACTTCTGTTCGAGCGTGGTTAAGTCAGCATCGCGAGAGAATATGCTTTATGACCCGCAATTTTAAGTTCGCAACATTCAAGTTTTATTGTTGTTGCTATTTAAACTACCTCATAATACTTTGCAAGATTCTAGTTTAAAATATTTGAAATATAGGTGCTGAGCTGTGGAATAGAGAGAGTTAAGTGGCTGTGTTGAAAGTTAATGCTGTCTCTGCTGTGATTGGGCTTCCTGCACTATTCTGCAGCACGTGGCCTTACGTTTCTGGGAATCTGTTTCTTTTCCATCTCTGCTATGTTGTAGCAGACCAGCGAGTTTCCAAACCACTGGACCACACATTAGGATGACGGTCTCCTGGCAGGAGCGGGGACGTCAAGCTCTAAAATTCTTTCGACCCCAAAAATTCAATCAAGACCCCCCCTCCGGTGTTTATCGACCCCCTAGCATTTTTTTAACCCCTTGGATAGCCTAATAGCATGAATATACCTGAGATTGTCTGTATTTGGAGGGGAGACTGCCTAGGAGCATCAGGTGCTGTACGTTTCTGTGAGGGGCACTGGACAAAGTGATAACTCCCTCCCTGCTTTATGGTAGTGTGACAGAGTATATAAATATGCTTTTGGGAGATAAATTGGGGCAAGGTTTGTTGGAGTAGGTCACATACAAACACTTTAAAACAGATCTTATTTGAAATACTGGAGTTCTGCTAATGCTAGACATATTGGCCCCACAGCCTTTGCAAGAGTTTTGGAGAGTGCCCAAGAGACTTCACTAATGGATTGTTTTTCACAAAAAGTCAACAGATGAAAGACCTTGTTGGAACCGCAGATTATTTGGAGCTGTTCTAAGAGTGGTCATATGGTTTGGCAAGCAGAGAGAGTCAAACAGGCTTTATCACTCAGAGAGAGAGAGAGAGAGCGAGACAGAGATCAGTTCTACAGTGTTACAGTCAGCAACAGCAGCTGGGACTGGAACAGGACAAGCCGGCAAACTTGTGGAAAACTCCATTTGGAAGATAGGTTGTAAGTTCTTGGTTCGGCCTGGTCAAAGCCCATGTGGTTCAAGAGGAGAGGACTGGGTGTTCAATGTTTCTCTTGGAAAAAGGAACTCTGTGGTGACCTGAGAGAAAGAGGTTATCATCTGGAGAACCCTGATGGGGCAAGTTTCATCAGCAAGACACTGTAGTGGCTGATTGAAGTAAATCAGATGTGGATATCGTGGAACAACAAATCTCTCTCTGAAAACTGACAAGAATTTTCCTGAGTGGTAACCATTTACCTTTCAAGCACCAAAGCTTGGTGAACTTTATAAATGTTAAATTTGGTGCACAGTCTAAGAATTGCCTGCAACCAGTGAACTTGGAGGAATAAGAAGTGAAATTGGACTCTGAATCAAAGAACTTTTCTGAACTTACACACACACACACACACACACATTACATACACATGTGCTTAGAATTAAAAGGGGGTTAAGTTAGGTTTGTTAAGTCAAGAGGGATAAGTTAAAATGTGATTCTATTTTCATATTTAAAGATAATTAAAAGCAACTTTTGTTTAAGTAATTATTTGTCTTGGTGAATATCTATTGCTGCTGGATTTATGGGCTTGTAACAGTAGATAAAAGTCAAAGAATTTTATGTATGTAATATTCTAAAAAAATGTAGTATTACATAACAATAATGAAACTTTTACCTTTACTTCTTTAGTCCCATTGACCCCCAAGGAGACCCCTATCCTACATCATCCAATTATGTACTGTATTATTATGTTTAAGATGTTGTAGTGTATTTGGAAGTGTTTCTTAGTGTTTTACATACATAGAAAGGTAAAATATATACTATGTATGCCATATATAAAGATTAACATTTGACTAACTGGTGCTAAATAAGGACTGTATGTACTTGTTCTGATTTAAATACAAGGTATTGGAACTCATTTTTAAACCCAGGGATGCATATACTTCCAGTTACTTTAACACAATTTGACATTGAAAGTGCAATAATTGCTTATTATCTCACATTTAACACTTCTCTGAAACAGCTACTTAATAGTCAGAGCTTTACACCCATTGATTCAATGCCAACCACCCAGCACCCTAATTCTCTACAAATCTGCTTTATTTTTCCCACCTTTCAACTTCCCCTCGGAACAAGCCACAACATGGGCAATTAACCTATGAAACTTCACATCTTTCCAATAAATCACAAAGGCCCACTTGGAAGAATGTATAAACTCCACATAGACATCGCTAGCAGTCAGGATTTAAACTGTAAGGTATCACCTCTATTTCAGTGGAATCTCTCAAAGTGCTTTCAATTAATTATCAGAGGGACCGTTTTTTTCCTGGAACAGGGGGAAATGCCAGCAATTTTGCTTTTAACGTTTTGCCATTTAAGTTCCGACAAATTCAGTATTCTTGTATGAGCATTTAATAATGTGGAAGAACCAAACATCTTGCCAGATTTTTTGCCATAACTTCTTCCTCTTGTATTCCAGCTTTGGACTGCAAATATGAGTCTTTTAAAAAAATGGTTAAAATCCTAATATTATTTTATGGAAATCAGAATCATTTAGAAAAAAAATCATTATTTTAATAGGTTTGACAGCTTAATATGCAATCCATGTTTTCAGCAATTGTATGAGTGGGGGTTGTTCCAGCTTTCATCAATATGATTTCCACACAGAATTCCTTGCCCCAAGATATTTTTATTGAAGAGAATCCAATCAGCAGTGTCTAGAAAGTTTTCTGTTGGAGACCATAAGATGCAAGAACAGAGCTAGGCTGTTTGGCACAGAGTCTGATTTGCCATTCAAAACATGTATTTTTCCGCTCAACCCTATTCTCCTGCCTTCTCCACATAACATTATTCACCCTTACTTAATCAGGAATGTTCTGCTTTAAATCTATCCAATGACTTAGCCACTACAGCCTACAATGTCAACGACTTCCAGATTCACCATCCTTGAGCTAAAGAAATTTTTCCTTATCTTTGTTCTGAGGCTGTGACCTTTGGTCCTAGACACTCCCATAACTGGAAACAATTTCTCCACATTCACATTATGAAGCAAAGCTTTTCAATAAGATCCACCCCTCATCCTTTTAACTCTCTCTCTCTCGAAATCATTCACGTAAACTTCCTCTGGAGACTCTCCAATGTCAGTACATCCTTTCTTAGATATGGGGCCCAAAACTGCTCACAATATTCAAAATGTTGTTTTCAAGTCAAGTTTATTGTCATCTGAGTATACAAGTACAACTCTGGATCTCAATGTAAAAACATGCAGCCACACAACCAGACAACACACATACAGACTAGTAATACATATGCAGGACATGTATTTCATCTCTCCAAATGAAAAAAATAAATCTTGTTTTGCACAAATCAGAGTCTTGGATAGTTAGTGTGAGCAGTTCCTTTGGTCGTTCACCATTCTCACTGCCCATGGGAAGAAGCTGATCCTCAGGCTGGTGGTGCTGGCTCTGATACTCCTATATCTCTTTCTCGATGAGAGCAGCTGAAAGATGCTGATTTTGCACGCCAACACCTTATAAAGCCTCCGCATTAAATCCTTGCTTTTATATTCTAATCCTCTTGATATGAATGCTAACATTGCATATGCCTTCCTACTGACTCAATTTGCAAGTTGACCTTTAGGGAATTTTGCACTGGGATTCCCAAGTTTTTTTAGACCTCCGCTTTCTGAATTCTCTCTCCATTTAGCAAATAGTCTCTGCCTTTATTCCTTCCTCCAAAGTGCATGACCATATATTTCCTGACACTATATTATATCTGCCCCTTCTTTGCCCATTTTCCCAACTTGTCCAAATCCCTCTGTAGACTTCCTACTTCCTTAACGCTACTCACCCCCTCCACCTATCTTTATATCATCTGTAAACTTTGCCACAAAGCAATCAATTCCATCATCTAAATTAGCCATTCTCAACCTTTTCTTGGCTGTAGCCCTCCTCGGACTCTGCTCAAAGTTTATGGTCCCCCTTCCCTATACTTCGCTCCTAATGGCTACATTAAAAAAACCCTAAAATATATTTATGTTATATGAGTGAAAGGAAAACAGGGCTTTTACTAAATAGCTGTGCCCCAGGGTTTGTGGGGTGGGGGGTGCGCAAGTCCCTTGTTGAGAATAGCTGATCTAAATCAAAATGAGAGAAGTAGTGGACCCAACACAATGCTGCGATGGAGGTTTGCAGAACAATTAGTTTAATTCCATTCTAATGGAAACATTCCTAAAACCACTTTTCTTATTTTTTATACTTTTTGTTGGAGTATAACAGCAATGAAATAACGTTGTATGGTACAAAACTTTGATTAGGTTGCACATGGAGTTGGAGCACGTCCCACTACAGGAACGATATGGATGCTTTAGAAAAGGTAGAAATGATTTTTACCGGGCTAATGTCTGGATTAAACTGTACAAGCTACAAGGAGAGGAAGAGATATAAAAGAGGAGGCAAGTTTGAATAAACAGACTTTGCTGACTAACCACTGTGTCCGCTGAATTGATTTAGTAACTCTACTGGAGTAGTCGCTACAATTACCTTTGGAGTCATGAAACCGTGCACATAACGAGTCAATTAGGTACAAATAAAACAGCGGTTTTCAAACTTTTCTTTTAACAATTAACTGAGCATGGTGCAAAATTTGCTCTGCTAATTTTAAAACAATGTTATGAGTCTCTCTTTAAAAAAAATTCAATGATTGAAATCTTCAGTTAAGGGGGGGGGGAAATTAAATGACGTACAAGACAAGCTTTTCTTTTAAATACTACTCAGAGTGGTAGGTTCTTGCAATGGGATGCCAGAGGTAATGGTGGAAACAGTATCATAGTAGCTTTTGGATAGACACATAGAAATGCAGAGAATGGAGAGGTGTGGACCATGTAAAGGTTAATTTGACGTAATGTTTAGTGCAGTTATTGTAGGCCATTGGTCCTATTCCTGCACAGTAATGTTCTTTGTACTCATTCTTTTCTCAAATGACAAGCTGCTCGATCCAGCATATCACAACTGTAACCACTCGAAGGAGGAAGCACTCGTGAGCAAAGGCTTAGGATAAATAACCTCCAATTTTAGATTATGCTGAGGACTGAGATAATATTTTGAAATAGGGTATTAAAGGGGGGTCTCCAGGTGGCGCTCATGGAGTGAACACGTTTTGGTTTTTGCTCCATAAAATATACTATTTTTAACCTGTATCCACCTTTGAACTAACTTCACAGAAGTCAGAAAGATCTTTATTATTTCTCTATTTATACTTGAGTCTGAAAATTTTGAAGAAATGACTGAAGGAAAAGCTACACGAGCTAAAACCCGGGCAGAAGAAGGTGACGGCCGAGAGAAGAAACAACCAGACATTAAACTAAGTGAGATGACCTTCATTGACTTTTTAAAATTTTTCGTGATGAATTCAAAGATGTTTGTCGCAAAAAAGACCTAGCTGAACTTCGTACAGCTTTAATTGCCTCAGAAGCTGAAACCAAAAAACAACATATCTTAATTGCAGCTCTTCAGACTGAAGTACAACAAAAAGAGATTAGACTGGCTGAGGTCGAACAGAAACTTTCCAAAGCAATTAAACAGCTAGAAGCGCTCCAGCTGAAAAACATTGATTCAGAGAACCGTTCCAGAAGACAAAATATTCATTTGGTTGGAATTCCTGAAGGCATTGAGAAAGGAGATCTCCTGACGTTTTTTGCTGAGGTATTAAAAGAAGCATACCCATCCGAATTCCCTGCTGATCCACCGCTACTCGATAGAGTACATCATATCTGGAACCGAAATGCTGAAGCTTCTAAACCCAGAGTGGTGATGGTCCGTATGCACTACGTGAGTACAAAGGATAGATTGATTCGTACAGCCAGAAGATTTGGAAATGTGACTGTTTGTGGCTTTAGTCTAAGAGCCTATGAAGATTTTAGTCCGGAGGTAGTACGGGCTCGAAGACTGTTTAAAGATCTGATGTCCGAATGTTTTGAGAAGAAACTGAAACCTGCGCTCCTGTATCCTGCGAGGCTCAGAATTTCTCCGGAGAACCAAGCTCGTCAAATATTCGACTCCGTGTCTGCAGCACGGAACTACCTGTCGGCTAATTTCCCGTCTAACGCGACCTCTCAGCCCGAGTGACCGATAAAAAATGCGGTAGATATCGGTCTTTTTCAGGTTAATAGTCAGACTCTGATTTCTGACCATTCGAAAAGTAATAGATCATTGTAGCTCTAATTATCCTGTTCATCTCTAACACATTTTTATATATTTTTTTCTCTCCTCTGTGAGAATTTTTTTTAATATATAAGTGTATGTTTAATTTTATATTAATCTATACTAATAATATGATTATATTCTTTACTATTTTATTTCTGAGTTACTGAAAATGGCGATTTTTTATTTTTTGTTTATTAAAACTTTTCGCGTTTTTTTTTTACATTCGCCATTTTCTCTTTGTCTTTCTCCATAAAGTAATTTTAAAATGATTTAACTCTTTATGACTTTGTTTTATCAGCAGGTACTACACAATTACGGTTTTTCTTTTATTTCTTTTTAAATTTTTTTTTCAATATTTAGCATTTGATTTTAGTTTGTTATCCTTCTTATAAGTTTAGGTGGTGGATCTTACCTTAATATTAGGAGCTGCCGTCTGAAGACATGGGGGTAGGTTTAGTGTTATTTCTTCTTTTTTCTCTGATCGCTCTCTGGTCAGATGGGGGGCTTTGTGGGTGGGGGGTGGGTTTTGTTTTTCTTTCAGGGGTTTTTATGTTTCATTTTCTTTCGTTTTTTCTTGATTTTTTTTTAGAACTACAGATATGGCTGACACGTCGTCATTTCCGGTCCTTCCTTATATCTTAATTCTTCTTCGGGGCGCATGGGTCCCTGCTTTGGTTAGCCCTTTATATACTGGAGGGTTGACCTAAGTAATGGATCAAAACATTAATTTTGTCTCTTGGAATGCTAATGGTTTAAACCACCTGTTTAAAAGGAGGAAGGTCTTTAAAGTATTCCAGAGACTGAAAGCACAAATTACTTTTTTACAGGAGACTCATGTGAGGAAGGAGGATAATCTGTGTTTTTTTAAATCTTGGAAAGGCCCACAACTTCATGCCAACTCATGCTCTAAGACTCGAGGTGTATCTATTTTTATTGATCCCTCTATTACATTTGTTCAACATGACATCACTGTAGACCCTAACGGCAGATTTTTATTGGTTACTGGGTTATTATTCAATATTAAGGTTGTAATGGTTAATGTTTATGCCCCGAATGTAGATCACCCTGAGTTTTTTAGATCTTTGTTTACTATTTTACCCAATCTAAATGAATATCATTTAATAATGGGTGGGGATTTTAACTGTTGTTTGAATCCCCTGCTAGATAGGTCGAAACCTTCACAGTTCCTACCGAATAAATCGGCTACATATATTAACTCTTTCCTTACTAACTCCGGAGCTGTTGATATTTGGAGATTTCTTCACCCGACAGATAAAGAGTTTTCCTTTTTTTCTCATGTATACCATTCATACTCGAGAATTGATCACTTTTTTATTGATTCACGTTTTATTTCACTTGTAACTGCTTGTAAGTATGACATTATAGCCATTTCGGATCACTCTCCATTACAACTCTCTCTTAAATTCAAAGACTCTGTTTCTACTATTAAGCACTGGCGTTTTGATGTTACATTATTGCAAGATTTAGACTTTGTTAAATTTATGAAAGAACAAATTAACTTTTTTTTTCAACAAATTACACTACGGAAATTTCTTATGGAATATTGTGGGATACATTCAAGGCTTATATTCATGGTCAAATTATTTCTTACTCAGTAGCTTTGAAGAAATGCATCAAAAACAAGATTCATCTATTGGTTGAGAAGATTAAAGACATTGACAAGAAATATGTGACTGATCCTACTGAAGAACTTTACAAACAAAGAATTGAACTGCAGATGGAATATAATTTGTTACTTACATCTTCGATTGAAAACCAGTTAATTAGATCTAAATCTGATTTTTATGTGCATAGTGAGAAATCGGGTAAACTGTTGGCTAATCAACTGAAGAATATTTCAGTTAGACGCCAAATTGTGGAGATTCGCAAACAGAATGGAGAACTGACTGTGAACCAGGAAGAGATAAATCAATCTTTCCAAAATTTTTATACATCCTTGTATAGTTCAGAATCCCCTCAAGACCTTAGTAATATGTTTAATTTTTTAGAACATTTGAAACTCCCAAAAGTATTACCTCAAGATAACTTAGAATTAAGTAAACCCATTACAGATTCTGAGATCAATAATACTATTTCCTCACTGAACTCGGGGAAAGCACCAGGTCCTGATGGATATTCTGTGGAATTTTATAAAGCTTTTTCTTCTACTCTCTCTCCCTGGCTTATTAAGATGTTTGATGAATCTATCACATTGGGTAAACTACCACAATCATTTTACAGAGCTACGATTTCTCTAATCTTGAAAAAAAATAAAGACCCGACCGAATGTTCTTCTTATAGACCAATTTCTTTGTTGAATGTTGATTCTAAGATTTTCTCTAAAATTCTAGCGACAAGGCGAGAGAAGATATTACCATATATTATCTCTGAAGACCAGACTGGATTCATTAAAAATCATTATTCCTCCTTTAATATTAGAAGATTGATGAATATTATTTACACCCCTTCACACAAGTCCTCAGAATGTGTTATTTCATTAGATGCTGAGAAGGCCTTCGATAGAGTAGAATGGCCTTATTTATTTACAGTTCTTGAAAAATTTAATTTTAGTCCAATATTTATATCTTGGATTAAACTTCTTTATAATTCCCCAGTTGCCTCGGTTTTTACTAATACCCAAAGATCGCCATATTTTCGATTATTTCACGGCACCAGGCAAGGATGCCCCCTTAGCCCTTTATTATTTAACTTAGCTTTAGAACCTTTGGCAATTGCTATTAGAGAAGCACCCAATATTACTGGTATTATTCGTTGCAGGGATATTCATAAAGTATCACTATATGCAGATGATTTATTGCTATATATTTCCAATCCTGAAAATTCTATTCCTGCAGTTTTATCTTTATTAGCCCAATTTAGTAATTTTTCGGGATATAAACTGAACTTAAATAAAAGTGAATTATTCCCTTTTAATGGATGGGTTCCTTTTTATGATAGTTTGCCTTTTAAAATAGCTAGAGACTATTTTATATATTTAGGGAATAAGATTACTAAAAAACATAAAGATTTGTTTAGGACTAATTTTTTCCCTCCATTGGACCTGATCGGTAGTTTACTTACCAATTGGTCACCATTATCCCAATCCATGATAGGCCGAATTAATGCTATTAAGATGATGATCTTACCTAAATTTTTATATATATTCCAAGCTATACCTATTTTTGTTCCTAAATCTTTTTTTGATAAGGTCGATTCTAAATTGTCTTCATATATCTGGCAAAACAAGAATCCTAGATTGGGAAAAAAATATTTACAGAAATCTAAACTGGAGGGAGGATTGGCATTACCCAACTTTAGAATTTATTATTGGGCAATTAATATTAGTTACTTAAGGTATTGGTTGAATTATTCAGAATTATCTCTAAATCCCCATTGGGTAAATTTAGAAATTAAACTGGTACAAAATTTCTCAATTAGTTCTATTTTGGAAGCTGCTCTCCCTTTTACTCTTACTAAACTATATAAACTAATTGATAATCCAATGGCTAAACATACGGTATATGGTTTCAATTCCGGAGATTTTTTGGCCTAAGTCATTTTATCTTGGAAACTCCTATTGTACTAAATTTCCTTTTTCATCCCTCTCTAATTGATCAAGCTTATTTACTCTGGAAAGTTAAAGGTATAACATGCTTTTCGGATTTATTCTTGGATAACTCTTTCATGTCATTTGAACAATTATCCATGAAATATGATTTACCTAGATCTCATTTCTTTCGATATTTGCAGATTAGGAGTTTCTTAGTTTCGACTTTACCCTCTTTTCCCAATCGGGAGACTACGACTGTTTTAGAGGATATACTATATTCAAAATTCCCTCCAAAAGGTGTGATATCTAAATTATATAATATAATTACAAAAATAAATTCTGGGACTTTTGGAAAGTTTAAAAATGATTGGGAAAGAGAACTCAACCTTCATATTTCCAATGAAAATTGGAATAAAATTCTGCGACTGGTAAACTCCTCTTCTCTATGTGCAAAACATTCACTGATACAGTTTAAAGTTGTTCATAGAGCTCATATGTCTAAAGATAAACTCCATCGCTTTTATTTTCATATCGATCCTATATGTGATAAATGTCAATTGGAAATAGCTTCCCTTTCACATATGTTTTGGTCCTGTCCCTCTTTACAGAATTATTGGAAGGAAATTTTTTCCATTATATCTACCGTTTTGAATATTGATTTACAACCTCATCCCATTACTGCAATTTTTGGATTACCTATGATAGGTTTGACTTATTTATCTCTTCCTGCGGATCGTATGATTGCTTTTCTTACACTAATGGCTAGAAGATCTATACTACTGAATTGGAAAGAGGTTAATCCTCCCACTGTTTTCCAATGGTTTACCCAAACTATACTATGTTTAAATTTAGAGAAAATTAGAAACTCTGTCTATGAATCCCCTTCTAAGTTTGAGTTAACCTGGCGACCATTTATTCAATATTTTCATTTGTGGTGAGTTGATCTGGCTCTGTTTTCTTTTTATGATTATGTATGATAATTGGGCTGTTAGATGAGATCGGAGTGATCGGCGTGGTTTAGCTATATCGGTAGGTATTTTTTTTAAAGTTTTTAATTCAGATTTGTTTTTTCTTCCTTTTTGGGGTTTTTTTTCTCTCTTTTTTTATATATTTTTATTAATTATATCATTATTTTTAGAGATAGTTCATACTCTAAACTGATCTAAAATTTATTTTTAATGATATATTTTTATTCTGCAATATTATTGTTTAATATCTCTGTATTAATTTGTTATTTACTATGTATTTTTCATATCTCTTTGAACTGTATGTGTTTATAAATTATAATAATAATAAAAAGATTGGAAAAGAAAGAAAGGGTATTAAAGATCATCAGGATCATGCAGGTACTGTAAATAGTGAAGCAAAGATCACCAGCACATGAAATTATTTTCCTTTGCAGGTGGGCTGAACTGGGGAATTGAAAGTTGTTCATCTGGTGGAGAGCATGTGAAGTGTCCCAAATGTAGGTGGGAAGCAAGTGGAACAAAGGGGACAAAATAGAGTCAAAATATGATAATAAGAGTTCGGTGGGACAGGAGAATGTGGAAACAGTGAGCCTAACAGGGCTGTTGGGTTTGTGGATCTTGGGTAGGACGCACAATCAAGCAGTGTGTAGCGTGTCAGAGAGCCCTCAAGACCAGAGAGAGTACAACATGCTCTTATTCAATAAGAATGGCACACATGGAATGTGGAGTGAACTGGGGTTTTGGCAGGGGTCCTGGGGATATGCAGGGGGTGGAGTCAGGGGAGGAGCCAGTCCTTAGAGCATTGCACCAGTAGTGAATTCCCAGTTCACCCCTTCCTTTTGAATGAAGCCAGTGGGTGAAAATAGAGAACATTGGATAGTCAAAATTTTTTTTTTTACAATATTTACAAGTTTAACCTGTCAGGAGGTCTGGAAATGCGGGCAACGCACCGCAGTGTTGGCTGGCCCTCGACTTCCTGACCTTCCTGTGGTTCTGGGGCCTTGGGGGATCTGGCTCTGGTTGAGGGGTGGCTGGAGCCACTTCCTGAAACAGCTCACCTGAGCCTCAGGTTTTCTCTGGAAACCCTGCGTAGGTCAGAGTCCTGGCCCCTTTGAGGTGGTGGACTCTCAGTTCTGGTGGGTGCCAGGTCTCTGATCGAGACAGTGTCCTCCCTGTCATCCAGATATGCCACTTTGGGGTTGGCATGGAGTAGGTGCACCTTCTCGACCAGGGGGTTGGATTTTCTTCTCACATGCTTTCGGAGCAGCAGTGGTTTTGGTGCCATAAGCCAAGCTGGGGGGTTTGTCCCTGTCGTTGACTTTCTCTCGAAAGAAAACATCAGCTCATGAGGAGTCGCATTAGTTGCAGTGTAAAGTAACGACCTAATGGAGTGGAGCACCATGCCTGCCAGCGTGAGTCTGTAAGTCCTCTGGACCAGAGGGCCAATTTTACAGCCTTCTAAACCATAGTGTTCTCTTTCTTAACCTGTCCGTTTCCACCGGGTTATAGCTAGTTGTCCTGCTGGATGCAATGCCTTTCACCAGCAGAAAATGGCATAGCTCTTTGCTCATGAATGATGAGCTCTGGTCACTATGGATATTGCCAGGATACCTGAATAGGGTGAAAATACAGACTACGACCCTAGTGACAGACGATATAGATGTGTCTGGGCAGGGAATGGAGAATGCGAAACGAGAGTATTGTAAATATTCGAGTATAATGCGAAATTTGAGCTCAAAGTAGGGGGGGGGGTTGAATTATTCACGGAGATAAAATTTAAAAAAAAATTGCTGCCAGGTAAGATTATCAGCAGCCACCTACATTGACTGATTTACCATGTGATTTTGTTTACATTGGTGGTACATGGTCACGTGAAACCAAGATTAAAAAAAAAGACACCGATTATATGCTTATATAAACGGACATTAAACGGGAAAATAACAGTTATTCTAGATACGTGTATTTTGCTGTTGTTCTAATTTCTATCTATGATGTATTCTCCTGGAACGAAGAGAAAACGCAGTGTTTATCATGCATCATTTAAGTTGAGAGTGATCAAGTATGCAGAAAACAATTACAACTCTGCAGCCTCCAGAGAATTCAGCGTTGCTGAGAGTAACGTCAGGCTTTGGAGGATGCAGAAATCAGACATAGCCCAGTTTCCCATGACCAATGCTTATAGGAGAAAGCAGGCTCTATATCCAGATCTGGAGAAAGCACTGGTTGACTGGGTAGAAAGGCAGAGAAAGGATGGCTACATTTTCCCCTGTTTCCATATCCAGCTTCAAGCTAGAAAACTGCAGAAAGATTGCAAATATGGAGTGAGTGGCACATTCAAGGTGTCAAACACAATTCCCTTGTGTTTTGATATGCCTGATAACAGAACAATTGACAACGCAAGACGGTTTATGTAAGGACGACAGGTCATGAAAGGTCCCATTCACCGTAGTTTTGTGGTGCTTAGCTGATGGGTGCAAGTTACAGCCAATGGTGATCTTTAAGTGTAAGACCATTGCAAAAGGAGAAAAGTTCCCACCAAGTGTTCTTGTACACTGCCATCCCAAAGAGTGGATGGATGAAGGGGGCGTCAAACTGTGGATGGAGAAGATGTGGAATAGAAGTCCTGGATCTCTTTTAAAGAAACCGTCAATGTTAGTGTAGAACCAGTAAAGAAGCAGCACAAGCGATTCAAGACACACCAAGTTGTTATTCCTGGTGGCTTGACAAGTGTACTGCAACCACTTGATGTCATGCTTAAGAAGCCATTTAAGGACCATGTTAGAAAAGATTGGATTTCTTGGATGGCCTCAGACCAAGTGGAGAAAACAGCAGGGGGAAATCTCAAGAAACCAGGCCTATCCACTATTGTTTCCTGGGTGAAGCAGGCCTGGGATTCACTTCCAAGTAATACGGTCTCTCTGAGTTTTTTTAAAGACAGGAATCAGCAACAAAATGGATGGGACTGAAGATGATGTTTTAAGGGCCGATGCAAGTACCACCACTACTTCAGACTATGAACATGAATCTGAAGATGAAATAACAGACACAACAGGCTGGGACACAGATGAGAAGATCAACAGAGAAGAATGGGAAATGCTTTTTGGAGCATCTGATGATGACGAGTCTGATTTTGATGGATTTTAAAATAAATAATGTTTTTCTTTTTATTTACATATATATTTTGAACAATAAATTGATTATGAAATTTTGTAATTTCATTCAGCGCAACACCACTTCTCTTCCACAATAGAGTGCGGTAATGACGACGCCATTTGAAACAACCTGTCAAAGTGGCACTTATGATTTTGGACCAATAAAAAGGGGGGGGGGGGTCGTATTATACACAGGGTTAAAATTTTTCTCCCTTTTCCCCCTCAAAAAAAGGATGGGGGGGCCGCATTATACATGAAACACATTATATACGAATATTTATGGTACTCATCAATGACAGTGAGAAAGTACATGTTTCTGTTCGTGGAGGAGACGGGACCCTTGAAATTGACACTGAGTGTTCAAAGGGCCTGGATGCCTTCATCAGGTGCGCCTTATTGGGATGGTAGAAGTGTGGCTTGCACTCTGCGCAGACCTGACGTGACCTGGCCATTTCCCTGACATCTTCAATTGAGTAAGGTAAATTGTGTGCTTTGACAAAGAGCCATGCGACTGATGCCTGGATGGCAGAACTCATTGTGCAGTGACCATAACTGGCCGGTGTGTGCAGAGGCACAGCTTCCTTTGGTCAGGGCATCTGGAGGCTCATTGAGGGAACAAGGTCAGCAGACAATGTCGTAGTTGTAGGTGGAGAGCTTGATCCTCCACCTAGCAATTTTATCATTTTTAATTTTGCCTCGTTTTGTTTTGTTGAACATGAAAGCCACTAATCGTTGGTCTGTGAGGAGGGGGAATTTCCTACCCACCATGTAGTGCCTCCAGTGCCTGATGGCCTCTACAGTGGCTTGTGCCTCTTTCTCCACTGATGGATTCCAAAGCTCGTGGCCTTGTAGGGTCTTGGAAAAAAAATGCAACAGGCCTACCTGCCTGATTAAGGGATGCAGCCAGGGCTACATCTGAAGCATCGCTTTCTACCTGGAAAGGTATATTTTCGTCCACCGCATGCATGGTGGCCTTTACAACGTGGGTTCTGATATAGTTGAAAGTTGTTTGAGCTATATATGTAACTGGAAAATAAGTGTTTTTTTTTTAGGATGGGACGGACCTTGTCGGCATATTGAGGGACCCATTGGATGTAGTATGAGAAGCCCAGGCACCTCATCAAAGCCTTCATGGTCCTCGGGATTGGGAGTTCCAACAGGGGGCGCTCTGGTCACTGGTCAGGGGTCGGGGCCATTCTCTATCATGTAGCCCAAGATGACTAGGCATTCAACCTGAACATGCACTTACAAGTTTTGTAAATGAGGTTCCGAGCTTCAGTTGTGTGGAGAAAGTTCTGGAAGTTGGCGTCATGGTCTTCCAGAGCGTGGTCACAAATGGTAATGTTGTCGAGGAATGGGAAGGTGGCCTTCAACTTAAATTCATCTACCATTTGGTCCATCTGTCTCTGGAAGATTGAAACCCCATTCGTGATATCAAATGGGACCCTCCAGAACTGATAGAGATTCCCATTAGCCTCAAAAGCAGTGTATGGATGGTCCTCGGAACAGATTGTCAACTGGTGGTAAGCAGCTTTAAGGTCGATGGTCGAATAGACCTTGTACTGCACAATTTTGTTCACCATGCCCGGAACACGAGGAAGGGGGTATGCATCCAGGAGTATGAAGCGATTAATAGTTTAGCTATAGTCAATTACTAGCCTGGACTTTTCTTCTCCTTTTCCAATAACCACCTGTGCTCTCCATGGGTTGGTACTGTGCTCTATAATGTTCTCATCAAGCAGTTGTTGTGTCTCAGCCTTGATGAATGCCTGGTCCTCTGCGCTGTAGTGCCTGCTTTTTATAGCAATTGGTCTGCAATCAGCGCTCAGATTGGGGAACAGAGGAGGTAGATCTATATTCAGTGTGGAGAGACAGCAAATGGCATTAGAATTTTGAGACTATCCGTTCCAAACCGTAAAGGTAGGGAGAGGACCAGAATATTCCAGGGTCACGTTTTTAAAGTGACACAAGAAGTCAAGACCCAGCTAAACCGGAGCACATAAAATCTTTAGTATATACAGTTTGAACATACAGAATTCACCTTCCAGTAAAGATAAATGAACCATACAAAGTTCTTGAATATTTACAGACTGCGTATGGGTCGCTAAATAAATACATTAATTAGCGGGATACACTGAGATTTTGGACTGCATCTCCATCTATGAAGTTCTCAGTCAAGCCAGAGTCAACTATGAATTTCAGTTTATGCCCATTAATCCACACCTTTGTCATGGAATTGTTCAGTTGGTGTGGTATCTCCTAGACCAACACCATCGCTTCCAAGACTCCGAGACGCCGTCATTCCCCCAATTCGGAAACTCGTGCAGGCAAGATGGCAGGGGCCACAAGGCGCTGCCATAAGGCTTCCCTCCTCCTCCTTCCACTGTTGTAAATGGCATAGAATTTGAATGCTGGCAAGATGGCAGAGACCATGCGGCAAGATAGCCGCGTTACCTCCTCGTCGGATGAAGGTGGCACTGGTTTCGAAATGTGGCAGGATGGCCGCTGGGTTTTCCTGCTGTGTGGCCCCGCAGAAAGGCCATGGTGTACAACACTGGCACTGGGAGGTCAAGGTTTGAGTTTCGGGGTCCTCATTCGGCCCGACAGGGGTCGCGCACACGTTGGACCTCTCAGCGCTTCTCCTTGCCCTGCAGACTTTCACCCAGTGCCCTTTCTTACCACATCCGGAGCAGATGGAGTCTTTAGCTGGACATCAATTTATTGGGTGCTGTTGCCAACTGCAGAAGAAGCATCCCTTGGCGCCCAAGGCCGCTGCTGTCAGAGCCGATGCAGTGTGTAGAGTCGCTCCGGGACCCAGGTCCTCATGAAGGGTGCTGCCGCCTTTCAAATTGTCAGTCCCCAATTGGGCCATCTCCAGTGACTTGTCCGGTAGTATGTTGTCAGGTAGCACTGCGTTACCTTTCTCCAGCAACCACTGCCGAATGTATTTGGACCACATTCCAGTGACCAGAGCGTCCCGAATTTGCTCATCCTCCTGATGAGGACATAATCCTCAATGGACTCACCAGGCCGCTGGTTCTGTTGCAAGAGTTGATGCCTCACTAGGATGACGTTTTGGGGTCTCATGTAGCAGGCCTTCAGCTTCTCAACAGCCACTGCATAAGTCGTACAGTCCCTGATGATCGGGAATCCTTTAGGTTCGATACAAGAGAGGAGCGCCGACCTCATGAGCTCATCCATTGTGTGGCCGACAGGTACATTTGGAAGCACTCCAGCCAGTATGCGTACTCTTCCGGGGCCTCTGGGAACAGAGAGTCGATAAGTGGGCTTCAACAGCACTTCCATCCTGTTCTTTATTGAATAAAATTGTAGTGTGACAGAGAGCACTCAAGACCAGAGAAAGTACAACACACTTTTATTCAATAAGAAATGGCACACATGGTCTGTGGACTGAACTGGGATTTTGGTGGGGTTCCAAGGTTTATTTTGGGATATGCAAGGGCTGGAGTCTGGGGAGGAGCCAGTCTTTAGAGCATCGCACCAGTAGTGAATTCCCAGCTCACTACACATTATGGTTTGGGAAACAGTACAGTTTGATGCTGTGGAAGAGGGATCTCTGAAGGTGATTATATCAGTGATAAAGCAAAATACAGAAGGGAAACTAAGGGAGCTCAGTAGAAAGAGCATTCAGGCTATAAGCAATCCCAATGTAACTGAGGAGACTCTTTCCAAGAAAACCATCCACATTGCCAATTTTCTCCATCGAATCCCACAAGTGGATATATATTCCTATGAGATTTCTCTTTCACAGCCATTTGTCAAATCTATAAGAGCAAATTTCCATCACCCATACTACCGTAATGAATCTGCACTCTGGATCAGTTCCTTTCAAGTGGAGCTTTGCTTATGTGACATCATTTTTTAAGAAAGGGAAAAAGAGAAAGCTCAGGGTACAGTATTAGAGACTGTTAGCCAGACTTTCTTTCTTTCTTTGGCTTGGCTTCACGGACGAAGATTTATGGAGGGGTATGTCCACATCTGCTGCAGGCTTGTTGGTGACTGACAAGTCCGATGCGGGACAGGCAGGCACGGTTGCAGCGGTTGCAAGGGAAAATTGGTTGGTTGGGGTTGGGTGTTGGGTTTTTCCTCCTTTGTCATTTGTCAGTGAGATGGGCTCTGCGGTCTTCTTCAAAGGAGGTTGCTGCCCGCCGAACTGTGAGGCGCCAAGATGCACGGTTGGAGGTGATATCAGCCCACTGGCGGTGGTCAATGTGGCAGGCACCAAGAAATTTCTTTAAGCAGTCCTTGTACCTCTTCTTTGGTGCACCTCTGTCTCGGTGGCCAGTGGAGAGCTCGCCATAGAACACGATCTTGGGAAGGCAATGGTCCTCCATTCTGGAGACGTGATCCACCCAGCGCAGTTGGGTCTTCACCAGCATGGATTCAATGCTTGCGGACTCTGCCAGCTCGAGTACTTTGATGTTGGTGATGAAGTCATTCTAATGAATGTTGAGGATGGAGTGGAGACAGCGCTGATGGAAGCGTTCTAGGAGCTGTAGGTGATGCCGGTAGAGGACCCAAGATTCAGAGCCAAACAGGAGTGTGGGTATGACAACGGCTCTGTACACGCTGATCTTTGTGTGTTTCTTCAGGTGGTTGTTTTTCCAGACTCTTTTGTGTCGTGACTGGAGTCAATTGTTAAAGATGTCTTTGCTGCATATTTGGAGAAAAGTGACAAGATCAGTCCTTGACAAATTCTTGAGTAGCATGGTTAGTGTACCGATTAGCAACACGCTATTGCAGCGCCAGACACCCGGGTTCCATTCCGCCGCTGTCTGTAAGGAATTTGTATGTTCTCCCTGTGTCCATGTGGGCTTCGTCTGGCTGCTCTGGATTCCTCCCACATTCCAAAGATATACATGGTAGTTGATTAATTGACCACATGGGTGAATTTGGGCAGCGTGGGCTTGTGGGTTGGAAGGGCCCATCACCATGTTGCATCTCTAAATTTAAAAAAATCTTCTAGAATTCTTTTTTGAGGTGAAACCAATAGAGTTGAAAATTATGAACCAGTTGATGAGGCGTATTTAGATTTTCAAAAAGCTGTTGGTAAGGTCCCATACAAGACATTCGCTGTTCAAAATTAGAGAGCATAATATAGAAGGTGAATAATGTGGATAGAAAACTTGCGGGAAGGAAGGAAGCAGAGTGGTAATAAATGGATCCTTTACAGATTGACAGCCATTTGCTAGTGGGGTACAACGTTTAGTACTGGTATCCCAACTATTTAAAATATATTAACAATCTAGATGAAGGAATTCTATGTACTATCTTTAATAAGACCTAAGAATGTTTAATGTTTAAAGCTAAGTGGTAGTGCGAGATTGCAGAAGATTCCAAGGGGATGCAGGGTGACTTGGAATGGTTTGGAGGAAGTATAAATGTATGGCAGATACAGTATAGTGTAGATAAGTGAGAAGCTATCCACTTTGTTGGCAATAATAGGAAAGCAGATTATCGGAATGAAGATAAATTAAGAAAAGGGAAGGTGAAATGAGACCTGTGAGTCATCAGTCATTGAAGGTTGGAATTCAGATATAGCAGGCAATGAAAAGAAACAAACAGCATGTTGGACATTATTGCAAGAGCTTTTGAACATAAAAACAGGGAGGACTTACTGCAGTTGTATAGTGGCTTGGTGAGGCTACACATATCTGTACAATTTTGGTCTCATTAAAGGAAGAACATTTTAGCAGCAAAGGTTCACTGGATTAATTCCTGTGATGACTTGACCTATTTATGAAGAAAGATTGGATAGATTAGAGTCATACTCATTGGAATTTATAAGAACGAGAGGGGATCTCATTAAGACATAAAATTCTGACAGGACTAGACAGGCAGGAAGAATGCTCCTAATGTTGGAAAGTCCTGAACAAGGGGTTTGAACTGAGGTGAGGGGAAACTTTTTCCAGAGTTGTGAACTTATGGAACTCCCATTCATAGAAAATTGTTGAGACTAGTCCATTAGATATATTTAAAAAGGAGTTGAATGTGGCTATTATGACAAAAAGGGATCAAAGGGAATGGAGAGAAAGCAGGAATAGGATATCAAAGTTGTATTATCAGCCATAATTGTATTGAATGATAGAGCAGGACTACAGGGATGAATGGCATCCTGCTCCTATATCTTTTTGTAACACCAGGATCACCTGTATATAGAACATATAATGCAAATGGGAACGTAATTCTACACAGCATATATTTTCACACAAAGCATTTGACAGGCAAGACAGATGAACTGTGGAAATTGATTTGCACATGCTATCAGCTTCCTTGGCCTTTGTGCATCTTTGTGCTCAGAAGGTCAGCCTCAGACCATATCCTGACTTTTGTCAGTGGCTTGAAACCTCTTCAAAATTATTTGAAACATGGGTATGAGTATGAGCAAGAACATTCCTTCTCTTAACTTCTAAATATATTGAAACTAGAAGGGAAGTTGAGTGCAAAAAAAACAGAAAGGATTCTGTTCTCTTCAATATCCCAAAGACATGAAGGTGAATTATTGACCATTGTAAGTTGCTCACAAATCTGTAGAATCTGGAGTTAGTTGTAGTGAATAAAATGGGATTAATATAAATGAGTGCTTGATGGACCAAACAGCTTGGTTTGACACTGCAAAACAAACCTGGAAACTATTTTGGTCTCAAAAGCACCTAGCACCTTCCAAACTCATGACATCACCTCTACCAAAAAAGGCAAGTTAAAGGTTACTTATTACCCAATTGTACAAGTACAATCCAATGAAACAGTGTTCTCCGGTCCTTGGTGCAACACACTGCAACCACACAGATAGGCAAATGATGCATATGCACAGGATTTGTAAACAAATATTAAAATTAATATTATTGTTGAAATAAATAGTTGCGTTACGGAGGGCTTGTTTGAGCAATTCATCAGCCGTTCAGCAGTCTCCCTGTTTATGGGAAGAAGTTGTTTCTTAACCTGGTAGTTCTGGCTCTGATATTCCTGTATCTCCCTCCCGACAGGAGTAGCTGAAAGATGCTATGTGGAAAGTGGTCTGGGTTCTCAACGATTTTGTGTGCCCTCTTCAAACAATGATCTCGGTAGATCATATTGATGTGGGGGTAGGGAGACCCCAGTGATCCTCTCTGTTGTTCTTCTTGTCCTGTGAATTGACATCTGATGCAATGCTCTACAGCAATCATACTTCACCATGATGGACCTGGCCAGGACGCTATCAATTGAGCTCCTGTAGAAAGTTGACAGGATGGTGGCCTTGCCCACTTCAGTCTTCTCAGGAAATGCATTTGTTATTGTGTAAGGAGATTTTTTTTGTCCAGAATAGGTCACTTCTTAAGTTGGGCTCTGAGGAACTTGGTGTTCTGTACTTTCTGCACTATTGAGCTATTATGTGTAGTAGAGAGTTGTTGACCCTGGAACTTCTAAAGTCCACAATATCCGTTGTCTTGTCCACATTGAGACTCAGGTTGTTACTGTTGCATCAATTCACAAGATTTTCCACCTCTTCTCTGTATTTCAACATTGTTGTTGCTGATGAGGCCAACTCCTGTCATGTCATCTGAAAAATTGATGACTCTGTTTGAGCTGGATCTAGCCATGCAGTCATGGGTCAGTAGTGTGAATATGAGTAGATTGAACACAGCCCTGAGGTGCTCCAGTGCCCAGTGTGATGGTGCTCAACATTCTGTGGCCAACCCAGACACTGGTCTTTCTATTAGGAAGTCCAGAATCCAGTTATAGAGAGGGGTGTTGAGTCCCAATGAGGACACTTCTCCATGAGCCTCTGGGGAATGATTGTATTAGTGCCAAGCTGAAATCAATGAACAGCAGCCTGGTATATGAGGCATAGTTTTCCAGGTGGGACAGAACAAAGTGAAGGGACAAGGCTATAGCATCATCAGTGGACAAAGATCGAAAAGTATTGGAACACAACCATTTGCAAGTTGCTATCCTTGCCACACACCATCTTGATTTGTAAATATGTCCAGTACCTTCACCATCACTTGGTCAAAGCCCTGAAATACTATCTCATAGAATTGTGGGTCTACCAAATACCCAAAGACTGCAGAAATTCAGAGCTAATTACAGACAAACAATTAAACATTGTACAGCCCACCTCCCTTGAATTGAAAAAAATATAGAAGTTCACCAAACACAATATCTAAAATGGTTTAATGTGCTTATTAATCTTAATGCTTTTAGAACACATTTATCTTTATTTGAAGGGTAAAATGGATATTCAAAAGAGAATCATTATGGGATCATAATTTTTGTTATTGTGTGGTCTGTACCCATGTCCTTTATATATGTTATGAAAACTGGATGTGTTTGTTTTTTATGACACTTGATTAAAAGATGGGCAAGAATGACAACTCAACAATCCAGGATAGAGAATCTCCAGGTGTGATTGAGGTGAATGTATAAATAAAATGTGACCTTTACCATAAAGACTTTGCAATACATTTCATATCTTCACTGCCTAAGCACCTGGGATTTATTTTTCTAATTGGCTTGTAATGATACTGCTTTACATGAGTGAGTGGAAGGTTGCATTATTTGAATGAACATGACAGGACATTTGTGACAATCTCATGTTTCCTGTTGAGAACATTCCCAATACATTCTGCTCAACATGACTGAACATAGCAGCCTAGAAAACTAAGCAGTCCTACCATGACAAATTAGTATTTAAAAAATCAACAAGATGACACTCCTTATCCTGTAATAACCTGGGTTGCATCCCATCCTACCTGGGGACTTATCTATTGGTGTTTTTCAGAAGCTCCAACACTACCTCTTTCTTAACCTTGACATGCTACAGCACATATGCCAGTTCTATGTTAACATCACATTCCTCAAGATCCCGTTCCCTGATGAACACCGAAACAATGTATTAATTAAGAATCTTCCCCCATGTCTTCCACTTACAGGCTTCGTTCCCCCTATATCCCTGAGCCAGCCAACCATCACTCTAGTCATCCTCCAGTTCATCATGTGTGAGTAAAAAGCCTTGGGGTTTTTCTTAATCCTATGTCCCAAGGTCTTTTTATATCCCCTTCCAGCCCTCCAAATCCCTACTATTTGGGGGCCTTTAAAATACTAATTTCATATTTCTGACTTCTGGCTTTGACTAGTGGACAATCTCTTCCTCAAGTATCCCTGATAAGCAATGTCATCCTTCTCCTCTTTTACCTCCCTCCTATCCCTTTTGAAATAACCAAACCGTAGAACATCTAGCAGGCAATCCTGCCCTTGTGATAGCCCCAACACTGTAATGGCCACAACACTGCACTTCCATGCACTGATTCAAACTCCAAGTTCACCACTCTTACAATACTTCTCATTTCAAGTAAACACATTTCATTTCAAGTAAACACATTTAAACTCATCCAACTTAAATGTGAGAGGAACTCAGCAGGTCAGGAAGCATCCATGAAAAGCAATAAGACAGTTGAAGTTTTGGGCTGAAAACCATCAGAAATAGCAGGAACCGGGTGGATTCCTGAAAAGGATCAAGGTGGATACAGGCTGGCAGGTGATAGGTGAATACATTGGGAATGGGAAGGAAAAAATGAATAAGAGGCTGGTGATGGAGAAAGGGAAGGAACAAAAGGAAGAATGGGGCCAGAGAAATAAAGGAAAGCAGGCAGTGAAGGGGACTACCAGAAATTGGAGGTCAATATTAATGCTGTCTGGTTGAATTCTGCCAAGATGGAATACAAGTTGTTGTTCCTCCAGCCTCAACCTGACATAGGTGTATCTAGGGTGCTGCAGCCATACCACATGTACTGGGCGCCACTTGCAAGGGGGTGCCACTATCCTTGCTTCGCCTGCCCGATATCCGAGTCCCTAGCCCAACAATGAATCTCCACCCTAGGGCTGCAGTGCTGCAGAGGCTCACTTGAGTGCCCCAGAGCAGCGCTCTGGCACCTCACTGGGCTGGATTCCCTGGGCCACTTTGGGGCTGCTCCAGCAGTTGGAATTGTTCTGCTCGTGCCAGCACTGGGGAAATGCAGAGTGATTCACAGCTTCATGGTGGATTATGGGCAAGATGGCCATTATGCCCATTAATCCCACTTTGAGCAAAGTGCTGGAGTGGCTATGTGGGAATGCTGGTCTCAAGTGGCTCAGTGAGCTCTGGCAACACTGCACCCAGGGCTCGTGCTACCATTATGTGAACCAGACCTCAGGGGGGCATTGGCGACCCTCTGAACAATCACAGGTTAGACTTAATGTTGCCCTAAAATGACAAGGGGAGAGATTTTGTGCATGGAGTGGGGAAAAAAGCCCATGCTTGACTTGCCCAATCTTTATCTTTACCAGGAGACCTCTTGCATTATCTGTGGCCTACAGCGGACTCTTGCAAAACAAAGGGTGAATCGGAGTTTTCATTGAAGTAAGCGGGGAATTGCAGCAGTGAGAATTCAAGAGTTCACCCAAACTCCCCCCATGTTCTGCTCCCCACTGAAGCAAGGTAGTTATTCCGGGATGAGAAAGGAAATTCAGGCATAGGCTGCCCTTCTTGGGTCTGCAGTCAGGCTAGTTCGGCATGGTCTTGGGAGAGAGGTGCAGTATTCAGTCACCGCAGGTATGATGGCAGTTAATAGCAATGCATTTGCAGTTCTCCAGACAGCATACACCAGTGCCCGTATCTCGAGTGGCTGCACATCAATATAATGTATATTCAACAAGCTGGTTTCTTGAACCAAGCAAATGAGTCTAATCATATGGCTGGTCCAGAGGCTTTAAACAGAGGAGGGAGAGAGCAAGAGAAACTGCTTCTCCCCATTAAAAACATTTTGCCTGTCCCACTTCTAACCCTGTATCAATGAACCCAGCCATTAGGTATGGTGCTGATCTAGGGAACAAGAATTCATGACCTCTGAGGAAGTGCCCGATGCACGTCGCCAAGTAAAATCTTCAATTTCACAATATATTAAACTTTTTAATGCAAAAAAAAAACCCTCCCTCCCCCTAGAAAATGTAAAGCCACACACTATCAGAGCTCACACCTATACTATGCATAGAAAATGTACAAATCTATGTGGGGAAATCACGTGTGCTTATATTGTAACAACATATTTTATTATCATTATTATTATAACTGGGCCTCTACATGGTTTAAATATGACTGCCATATCTTGACAAATGTATCATACTTTTTTTAAAAATTGCGATTTTAGTGCTTGCCATAGGCACTATTTTACCTAGATATGCCACTATCTGGCAGTTCATTAGGCCATCGACACTCATGCCAGTGTGAGAATGGTAAGTGGAAATGAAGTGGCTGGCCTTTGGGATATTCTTGCTCTTGCAGTGCACATAGCAGAGGCAATCAATGAAGTGATCCCCAATCTGCATCCAGTTTCCTCGATGTAGAGGCACCATTGGGAATACTGGAGTTCAGATGTAACCCATCCCTTTTGTGAAAATCATGCCTTCCCCCCAGAAGAGCTTCCATCCAAAAAATTAAACCCTTGCCCCCTACATAGCCAGGTATTCATTTGCTGCATCATCCTGATCTGACCCTTACTGGCATATGGCACAGGCAGTAATCCAGAGATTACTACCCTTGAGCTCTCGCTTATTAGATTTTTTCCAAATCTCTACATTCCCTCTTCAGGACATCCCTATTAGTATTCTGAAGCCTGATGCTCAACATAAATTATAGAATGCTACTACTTGAGCCTTCCTTAATTCAGCCTAAATGGGAAGATTGAAGGTGAACAGACTGGCTAACCCCACCCCAGGAATGCTGGGTTGTACTTAATTATTCAGTCTGAAATACTTTATGTAAAATGAGATTAAGTTACTTGAGATTTGAAACATTTATGCGAAGTAAATGTGTATACAATTAATTTTTAGACATTAACTTCAAAATTCAATTAAATGACAACAAATGTTTTGCAATTAGTTCTTTGGTCAAAGAATTCATTTACCAGTTTTTCCTGAAGCAAAAAGTCTTAATAAGTACTTTCCAAACTAGTGTACTTATTTTCATAGCATCTCAATTCTAAGGAGCAAATAACATTTGACTTTACTATGATCTTATCACGTCACAGGGAATTAAGTTTTATGAAAAGATACAAAATTAACGATGAAAGGATAAACATGCAAACTGGATAAACCTGGTACAGCTGGGAGAAAAGGCTATTCCAAAAGATCAAGATGGGAAAAGAAAAAAAGAGCTCAAATCGAGCACAAGTGACAGCATGGTCTAATTGGCTGAATGACCCATTTCTTTAGTGGTTCCATTTCATCCCATGTAATTACTGCTTTAGGAAGCTGGTGCTGATGGTTTTCTCATCAATAAAAAATTTTCTTCAAGATTACTTCTGTGCATAGAAACACAGAATGTTGCACATAAAAGAAAATTTTGGTTTATGTTCAGAGTGCTTTCTATTCTACACACAAAAATCTTAATATAAAAAATCCAAGTGTTTGGCAAAGACCAGCTGTATTTATAAAAGATTCAAGTGAAACCCTGAAACTACAAATAAATCAAAAGTTTTACTTACCAATCAGTGAGGTTGGTGGCTGTTGTGATAGCTGAGTACCCACTGTATGTGGGAGCCTCAGCTTGGAGTGTGGCGATAGCAGCGATGGTGTAGGAAGAGAGTGCTTTGGCCAGGTCTGTAAAAGGAAAGACAAATCAGAAATCAAAGTGCAATTTCCTGGGTTACTAACTGATGTAATATAATCTCTAGTGGATAAACTGTGGCCAAGTAATAAAGCATTTAATTCAGATGACATCTTGCAGATTTATTGTCATATTATGTGCATTTAAAAAAAGTCACCTCTTCTAGCAGTAGTACACGTGCAAATATTCTAATAAGTTCAAAAAACTTTAAATCACAATTATTTAAACAGCATTATTATAGTTATTTCATTCCATTCAATTGCACTCCAGTTCAAGGCACACCTCCAAACTCACTTGAAATATGAACATTGCCAAGGTAAAAGTTCATGCTGAATTTCTCTTCTTGCTTTTCTAAAAAAATTGTTAAATTAAATGTGACATCGCAGTGCTCTTTTGCAATGCAGCTTTAAAATATGGGCACATGCATGACCTCATAGGCAAGTTGCCCACCACAGTTTAAAAAAAAGCAGCCACTAAGGCTGCAAATTGCCTGCTGGAAACAGTGAGACTCTCATTGTTCCCGCTGCTGCCCATTGATGAGCCAGAAACAAATTGAACATGAATGCAGGAGATATCATGAATAAATTTGCAGATTAAATCAAAATTAGATGTTGCTGCAAGTGTGGAGAATTGTATTAGTTTTCAATTAGATATGGATCAAATGGAAAAATGGGCAGAACAATGGCAAAAGGCACCAAATTCTGATAAGTGCAAGAATAGCCTGTTGCCCTGTTCACCATGTCTCAGCGCAAAGCAGCCAGACACTCTATACTGAATCATGGCCATTCATTGCTGCAGGAGCACCAAATTATTCCTGGCAATGCAATTTCTGCTAGTACAACATTACTTAATCTAAGCATATAGATTCCTTTTCATCCCCCTTTCTTTTGCACTCTTGTCCCTAAGAATGCTGCCTGAGCACTTGGTGAACTTATCTGTACAGGCACAGCTTTTAAGAATACACCAAATTTTGTGAATTGCTTCAAAAGCAATCCCTTTGCCTACCAGGTCCACTTCTTTTCTGAGTTTAACCCAATTTAACACAATACATGCAAGAAAATATTCAAAATAATACCTGAGGAACAAGAAGCATATCTCGATTACGAATTATTAAACATTTGGATACTCAATCGAAATGTACAGCACACCAAATATGTGCAGTAATTACTGGCAGATTGGTATTCAAATGATCTTTTTCTAAGATACGGGTGGTTTGTGTGAAAACCTGATTGTGCCTTTGAATTGTGGTTGGTGATTTTCGTTTAAAATAATGGCAAAATATATTAAACTTATTATTTTCTTTATACAAAACAATTTTTTGTGTTTTAAAGTAGCAATATCATCTTTCAAAGTTAGCTACTTTTTGAGCAAAGACAAAATCAAACAGCTGAAGAAACTCAATGGAGAAAGAGTTGATGTCACCTTGAGACCTTGCATCAGGAGTGTACCAGTGTACCTCCTACTTTTGAATCTGAAACTGGCCCACAAATCAGATGTGCCTACAAATCAGCCAATCAAGCAACAGCTGTGAAAACAGAAGCCAAGTTAAGCTTTAGCACTTTTTACACAGTGTTTTAATTCTAGGATATTTGAGGCATTTTTACGCTACACCTGCTGTGTAAAAAACACTCTTGAGGAATTGGTGGTGGTGGGCGGAGGTGGTTATTCCAGCCCTGGTCTTGTTCTGCCAGCAGAGGTAGTGATGGTGCCGGAACACTGTTTGTGTAAAAGGGACATTGCAGCACCATGATGGAAAGATGTGTTTGTGTACTGTATTTTTTTTAGTGGATTTACTAGTAAGCATTTAAAACTTGGACAAAACATGCAAATAGGATAACAGGAAAAGTCTTTTTAAAAATAATACCGCTGTCCAGCTCTATCTTGTTGTTGCTGTGGGCTGATCATGGAAAAGAGTGAGGGCAATCACAAAGTGTGACGAGGTCTAGCCCCAACCTGGCAATGTATCATTCCCAGTACATCACTGATTTGACACTAGGTCTGCCAGATTGAGCTGCAATTAAGCAGCAAAGGTAAAAGGCAGAGTCGATCTTGCTGACAGCAAGTAGTTCACTAGGGAATACCTGACTGGCAGGCATTTGGGGTTTAGCCCATCTTGGTTGTCTATGCATGTTCCCATAAATGCATGTCTGAATCGAGCTGTCGATGAAATGGCTGGAGCTGGATATGAAGTGAGCTGGTGGATTTGTTAGCTAGGTGAAGCACTGATGTTTTGCTGGGAGAATGAGAGTTAATTTAATTCATAAGTACATAATTCATGGTTTTGACAGGACAGATGTGGGCTGGCTGGTGGTCTTTCAAAATAGGACTTGATCATTCATGAATAAGATAAAAGTATACATCAAAAGGTACTGAGTCTGGAACTCTACAGGAGGGTGTGAATGCTCAATTACTGAATGTATTCAAAACCTTTAGATATTAAGGGAGAGGAGATGTGTTAGGGAGTGGCATTGTAATAAAAGACCATCCCCCACACTGATGCCACCGCCCTGCTCTCAGATATCTCCAGATGTCTCTAGTCATCTTGTCCTGTGAGCAAGCTAGTCCATGGGTTCGTCCTCAGTTTGAACAGTATGAAGCCTACTGCCCCTCTACCCCCTCACCCGACAGTTCCACACCAGCCATCAACAGTAATAAGTAAGGGATTACTTAAAGTGGTATATAAGTGGAAAGGACTTTTGAAATACACAGCTATAGATCAATTCTTCCAGATTTTTCCATTCTTTTATAAATTGTGCGCATATTTTCCCACGCTTTTATAAATTGTGCACGTGTTTTATTCCCGCTATGATTTCCCCATGCTCTTCTACTAATTGTGTGTTAATAAAAATAACATTTCATTGCAAACCTTTGTATCCAGACTTGTCTCTCTCAAACCTGACACTTTCTCAACACAACAATGACCAGTGTGGGCACTGACAATGGGTCACCGAGTCTCCTGACAGCCCGCCACCAGCTCCCACACTGATCCCACCGGCCTGCTTCCCCCCAACATCCCTAATTTCAACTTCACCAATAAGAGCAGGGGAATATTTTTGAGCCATTTTTTTGGAAAAAAAGTGGGTCTAACATGCTGTTATACGTGACATTCAATACTGTTGTGTTACACACCCCACCACTTTTGCTCCAAGAATGCTGGCTTGCTATGTAAAAAGACTCACTGAACCGACATTATGCTGGCTTTGCTTGGTTCAGTGTAAACGACCATAGCCAGCTTCATGCTGGGTCTTCCTTGCAGCAATATCATGGTATTTCTGTCTAAAAAACAACATTTTTGAGGCGGATTATCTTTATGAAAATTGATGAATAAGACATAGATCTGAAAACTATATTCCTCTTACTGATGATGCCTGCATTGTCCAGACTCAGCAAAATGTTACCTTTGCATGCCTTGGTTCAAATACCCTTTTGACTGAGAAGTACATAAATGTAAAATAGTTTGAGCACTTTTTATTTTGCTCTTCAAACTGAAGAGACACATTGGAGTTGACCACAATGATGGGTCTGGAGTTGCATATTGAATCATACCAGGTAAAGTCAGCATATTTTCTTCCATGGAAGAACTTTGGTGAATTAAATAGGTTGCAAAAAGTTAATAAAATTATAGATAGTAATTAAAGAAATTTCCTGAAACTCAAATTAATCTATTTTTTCCAAATACTGTCCTTCCGATTTAAAAGTGTTAATATTCGACTCTAAGAATCATCCTTGATTCTGCCAGTATTGTCTCAGTTGAAGTTTGGTGTTTTTCATTATCTGGATTTCTTGCAACAACACAGATTGCATGATAGTTCCCAGTTTTAATGTGATGCATATGCTTATAGGCTGAACTATTATCACTAACCACAGACTTTGGCACTGCACAAAAACCATTCCACCTTTTAGCAGTTATAAAAAAAATCCTGGCATCAAAAAAATAAATTAATCAATCAAGGGGCAATATTCTGTTGGATGCTTGTTTGTAAGCAACACATATCTATGAACACTGCTCTTATTTCCTGCACAATGCAAATAAGACATAAATGAAGAATGAGTACAAGATTGGCAAAAAGATTTTAACTGATTAGGCAACTGGGCCAACATTCAAAATGAATGAAAATAAAATATTTCAGAGGTTTTGACCAAGTAGAAGATTTAGCAGCATTTTTTTAATGTGTTCAAAATAAATGCCACATTTCAATCTGAACAAAGTGGAATGGAAACAAGGTTTCCTCTACACCAATGGTTCTCAACCTTTTTCTTTCCACTCACATACCACTTAAGTAATCTCTCTGCCATAGGTGTTCTGTGATTAGTAAGGGATTGCTTAAGGTGGTATGTGGGTGGAAAGAAAAAGGTTGAAAGTACTGTTTTAATCATACCTAATTTTAGGACATTTTTGCTCATTACTGTTTAACTTTACACAAGCAGAATGATAATGAAGATAATTAATCTGATCAGTTATCAATATTCATCTGTTTTTGGATGATCTTGCCAGGAATGTGGCAAGGACAGAATCAAGGAGAACTGTTTTTCAAATGGCATGAAATAAAAACCTACCAGTGGTAGACAAGAAAAAAGCCAATTGTATTCGATCCTATCCAGTGTAAAGACAAAGAAGAAAAGCTATATTTCAACTGTGTGAAATGCTATGATCACATCAAGAATGCCAGAGATACAGATTACCACTGATTCTATCATTCGAGATGTTATTGGTGATTAAACCATCTTTCCAGCAGATTACCAGGGATAAAAATATAGTGGAAGAGTACAATTAAAGACCATGAGAAATTTGGAAAGTTACAGTCTATATTACAAGTTCAAAAACTTGAGAAAGGGGGATTTGAGAACTTTTTTTAAAAAAAGGGATGATAATGGTATGCCTCACACATTGAATATTTCAAGTTGTTAATCATTCTTTAATTATAAACAGTGTATTTAGCTAATATCCAACAGGTCAGATTCACAAGCATTTCGCATTACATTTGTGTTGCTCTACACAGCTCTGCCTCCATCACCTTTTCTTAAAAATGTTTTAATATTCAAAATATCATGCAAAGCAAGGTCTTGATAACTTTCATCTCATTTCTTGGAAAGATGGTCTTTAAAAATTATTCTTAAAAGTGAAGAAAATGATGAAAGAATATAGCAATTTAAAAAAAAAACTTGCCCTTAGATACTTCCTTCTAAACCAGGATTTTATGATGTGCAAATTCCTCTTCGGATTAATTAAAAAGCAAAACACAGAAAATATGCAATTTTTAAATTTCTGTTTGTACAGTGAAGACACTGATACTTTAATACTTTCCTAATTCGTGAATATCACTACATAAAGTTGGCCTCAACAAAACAACATTGAATTGCTCAACAGTATAAATGCATTTTGTCTACATTAGATGAAAGGAACAAATGTTTAATGGGACTAGAATGCCAAGTTCTATATATACTTTGCATTTCTTATTTATAAAATGCAAATAATGTAAATGAACAGCATCCAAAAAGATAAAAAATTTCCATATTGGAACAATTTAACTTTGTCTGACAGAATTAAATAAAGATGACTACTTTTCAAAAAAAATTCATGTCTGTGCCTTATTTTGCCAATCCCAAACTTTTGACCTTCAAAAGCAGATTTTCATTTGCATAAACTTGCAATTCAAATTTTCTGTCATTCTTTACCTGTTATCAGGGCATTCTTCTACTAGTAAAATGTCATTTTACAATTGACATTTACTGCCTTAGGTATATTCCCTTTCCATCTCATTCAAATTATCTCTTTAATTATGATTCACAAACCATTATACACAGAATTTCACATACATTCATTATAAACTTTTTATCAGCAATTTCTGGCAGCATCGTGACCCAGGTAGTGAGGTCTCACACCTCCAATGACAGGTTCAATCCCAACCTTGGGCGCTGCTTGTATGGAGTTTTCAAATTCCCTTTATGACTTCATGATATTCCAACAGGTGTTCTGGTTTCCCTTACACTCTAAAGATGTGCGGTTTGGTAGCCATTATAAATTGACCCTATAATATACGCGTATAGTAAAATCTGGGGAGAGAGGATAGAGAAGTGGAGGTAAACAGGAACTCTGCAGGTGCTGAGATCAGAAGCAGTGCAGGATTAGTGTAAATGGGTGTTTGATGCTCAGCATAGATTGGGAAGCTGAATGGCCCATTTGTGACTTTATGACTTAACTGTAAACTGAACTCCCAGCTAATCATAATATATAATTGTTACACACACACAAACATACTTTCTTGCATTTAATGATTTTGAAGGCAAGCACTAATGATAGTCCCCATAAGAAAACGTTGTTGATCTACGTCTGACAATAATTCTGCAGAGGCGCAAGTGTAATAATTCCTGGGATGAGAGCAGCATTCTATTATGAGCATTTCAGAAAGTTTAATCTATCCCTTGTGGAGTTTAGAAGAATGAATGATCTTATTGAAACCCATATAATCCCAAAGAGTTAAATGAGATATTATCACCAATGAGAGAATCATGAACGAAGGAATATAGTTACAAGGGGGTGAAAACACAAAGCTGGAGAAACTCAGCAGGTCATACAGTGTTGTTTATATAGTAAAGTAAAAATGTATACGTTTCAGGTTTGAGCCCTTCATCAAGGTATGGAAAAATGTCAGCAGGTGTCCAAATAAAAGAGTGGGGGTGAGGTAGGCATGGCCGCAAAGGCAGAAGGTAATAGGCGGAGTAGGGAGGGAGGGCACAGAAGCAAACAAGGGGAGGAGGGATGGCTGGGTGAATGGGGGGGGGTGTGTGAAAGAGAGCTGGAAGTGAGAAGGGAAGGGGAAAGGGAAGGGATAGGAGAGCAGGTTAGCAGAAACCTGAAAAGTTGATGTTTCAAAATATATGTTATTGATTTCAGTTGATTATATTAACAAAATTCCAGTTTATCTGACACTTGGTTATCCCTCCTCCCCTTACTCCCTCCCTTCTCCAGCTATTATCTCCTCCCATCTCTTTTATTTGGACATCTACCAAAATTTTTCCATACCTTGAAAAAGGGCTCAAGTCCAAAAGGTCAGTAATGTATTTTTATCTTTGTTATACAAGGGACTCTGTTTCTCCAGCATTGTGTTTTTTACTTTTCACAAACTAACAAACTTCTTAATTTTGTTAGGGACAAAATGGACTTTGTTAGTACTAACAAAGGAACAGCAAGGAAAATTCACCAGACAATGGGAAATTCAAAATAATATTTTTTATTAAACTATAATAACATGACATTTCTTACTTATTTCTAATGTAAACTCTAACTTCAACTCTAAATTTAACCCCACTATGCACAAATGTAAGAGTGTGTGTGTGTCTCTCTGTGTCTGTGTTAAAGTCCCAAACTCTGAAGAGTCAATTATTAAAACTTCTGCATCATTTTGATGTTGTTTGAGGGTCTTAATTTTCAGTTCAGAAATAATTATGAAGCACTTTTAAACATCATATCTTCAGGCCTCCTTAGACTTACAATTCCTTCGATGATTTGTCCTTCAGACACATTTTCCTTCATATAGGAGTGACCATTTTCTGGGCACCAATAAGAAGTGGACATTTATTTAAAAGCCACTTATGTTGTATCTCCTGTGAATAGGATAATACAAGCCCTGTATTTCCTGGAGGTAAAATTTTCTTCTTCTTCAGTTTTCTTCTTAAGAGTCACGTAGTTTTCATCCATGATGAGGCTGCACTCTATTTTCAAAAGAGCAGTTGAAAAGAGGCCTCCCTTTTGAAATCCATTTATTTTCTGTATTGCCCTTTTATTAGGAGTAACACAAAACAGCACCTATTCTGGTTACTGTAATTCAACCCTGTCTTTCTCAAGGTTCCAACTCTGGTGTGTATCACAGGGTTTTAACTTCTGAAACTGATCCAAAAAAGTCTGAATTTGGTAATATATTTCTCCAAATCATGAGACATTACATCATCAACAACAATCTCAATTCTTGGAAACCATGTGCTGGGATCCTTAACAGTTTTAGTTTCATTTCTGCAAAACTTCTTGCCTTTTCCAAAACCAATCCATATCCATAACAACCTCTGACCTCATCCCTGTTCAAGAGGCTTAATTGTTTTTAAGAGTCAACTCCGAGAATGAAATCTTTTCTCTGTTTAATGGTTTTCTGTAAATGTGCTGTGACCTGTGTATGTAATCAACTAACCAATGACATATTTATAATAAATATAGCTTAATATTAACCTAAATATTAATATTAACACATGCATTACAATTTTCGTGTTTTACTTACAAGAGGGTGGTCATTTAAAACCAATGTACATAGGAAGTTCTCAGAATTGTTGATATTCTCCATACCAAAGGGATGTGGAGGTAAGATCATTGAAAGTATTTAAAGTCAAAATGGGTAATATATTTGAAAAAAAAATCAGAGAATTCAGAGCTATTAAGATCGATAGGGAAGGAAAGTAAAGGCTAGGGTTGAACCAGTCATGATCATCTTGAATGGTGGTGCAGTCTTAGGGGATGTGCAGTTTACTTCTGCTCCTATTTTCCTTTGTTCTTGTTTTACAACTTGCTCTGTTGAGATTTTCCACACAGGTGTTAAGTCTTTTTCCTTAACCCCACAACCATAAATGCCAGAGCCCTTGACCACATCTACCTCCTGCATTTCTGCTCTCACCCACTCCTATCCCAAGCAGAGCAAGGAAAAACATCCCTTTCCACCCCACCAGACTTTGCAATCAATGGATTAACTTCAACCATTTTGATGAGAATCATCTCTCCACTTTAGGTATTCTGAAAGGACTATCCCATTTTCAACTTTCTAGTTTGTTCTTCCATTTCTTTTTCTCAGGATACTTTCCCATGCAATTGTTGGAGATGTAAATAATTTTTTAAAACTAATTTTCCTTCCTTGGGTACCAGATAGTCCTTCCAAGTGAAGTAATGATTTGCTTACACTTCTTCCAATTGAGTTCACTGGAACTTCTGGAAATTGTACAAGATGTGATATAAGTGGAACTCTTTCATGTCTCAGCAATTTCTAAGTAATTCATCACAATCAAGTCAGGGCTACCTTACATCATTATTACACAGCACTTTCCTTTCACAAATTAACCCAAGGTAGAGGTCTCTGTTCTTTCATCACCCTACCCACTGGAATATTGTCTGACAAACATTTCCATTATTTGATACAAAATACCAGTTTACTCACCAAGAATCTTGCCATCATTTAAAAAAAAACCAAGACATCTTCTATGCCTGACCAGTTAAAGTTATCATCCAAAACCTTACTGTGGATGACAGTGCTGACATCTTGGCTTTTCTTGAAAACTGATTAAGTAATTGACTATACTTACCAGTTCCTGCTCCTATCCAAATTATTCCACAACTGTTGATAGTCAAGCCAAGTAAACAAAATAATTAGTTTCTCACATCCACTTTTTCCTTCTCACTATTTCCACAAATCATTGTTAGTTTTGACAGAGTGCAGAGAATTTAAATACAGAAGAGTACCTCATTCATACAAAATGATTTTCTCTGTATTTAACATGAAAATTATAAAAATCAAATAGCAATGAACTCTACCTTGAAGTATCTTGCAATGATATCATGGGATTGAGATGAATGGCTGACAGCTAGTATAACAATCTTTTGTAACAGTCATGACTGAAGCTGTTAGAGAATTTCCCCAAAATCGCCAGTGGCTTCAAATTTGTTTGCATACCTTGGTACTACTCCAGGTTGCTGCATCAATGTCTCAATTTAATTCTGGATTTCAGCTCCATCCACAACTGAACTTTAAGTCTGTAATGAAGCCTGGGCCAAGTTGTCCTGAGGGAATCCAGACTGTCTGCTGGAGAATGTGCTTCTTGACAGTCTGATTTGACCATTTCTTTCAGTGAAATTGAGAGTGGTTCAACTTGTTCTATTTTGGAAAGTACATGTCCTGGCAATTACCTACAATGCTAAGTATGTACCAGTGATGGACAGAGAGGAATGGCTGTAATAGCAATCTGGCTAGTTCTGCTGCTCAGGTCTATAACTATACTATAACTATAATGTGATCAGGGCATTTTCTGACTGAACATGAAGTGAATTGTATTATATTAAGACGGCACCTTTAGGATGATGCCAGGAAACAGAGTTAAGTAGTCAACTATGTTGATTTTTTAAAAAATTGATTGAAGGAATTTCCTTGAATTCACAGATAAAAATGTAATATTTTAACATTTTTATAAGTGTTATCAATACTTACACTGTTGAGATAGCTATTGCCCACTGAACTAAAACTTAAATCCCATCTTGTATCTGAAGACATCATCGGTACCATATCTATTAGATAAAAATAGAAAAACTGTTCAAAAGTATTACACATGGATTTTTCAATTACAGTTCAACTCTGATTATCTGAAATGGTCAAGACCGGGCCTATGTTGGATAAATGTTTTTTTCAGATACTGGTCTTTTTTAAAAAAAACAGCCTAGTAGCAACAGCAAATTACTTGTATCAATCTTTAAACAACAAGCAAGGGAAGGCTTTTTATGCATTAAAATGTTTAATTCTCGCCAACGTCGTCGCTGATCCCCGAAATATCCCCACCGCTGCCACTGATCCCTGTGGAGGCTTTCGTGGGCCAGTGGAACATTCACTGGCAAATCGGTGGGCTCCTATCTCCCAGCTCACTGGAGCTCCTAATGCCCAAGTCCTGACTTTAAATCCTCCCCCAGGCCTACTGCACTCTGAGGAGTCCAGTGTATGTGTGCGGTAAGGGCGAGAGGAGGGCTCGGAGTCGGCGTCAGGAGCTCCAGTGTGCCGAGTAGGAAGGAAACACCACCGCTCCAGCCCAGGAGGCCACTCTCCTTGATGATGCTAGATCAAGAGATTCTTCCGACCACTTGTGGAACGCAGCTTGAGAGGGAAAGAAAAGTCAATAGGGGAAGGTAAAGAAAAAATGTAAAGAGAGAGAGTTACCTGAAACAAAGACAATTGTCATTCTAATTTCACGTTGAGTGAATATTTTTTCAGTTCAGCTCAGAAAAAAATTCAGATAAATGAGGATCTCTGAATTGTTTTGGATATCCTCATTTTTTAAAAAATTTGGATAAATGAGGATTTCAGGGAATCTGATTTTGCAACTTTCTAATCAAACATTCTCATCATGCTACTCTGCTAGTTACATACAAATTATAATATGGAAATAGAGCACCTGGTTCAACCTGCAATACACACAAAAGTGCTGGAGGAAATCAACAGGTCACGCAGCATCTGTAGGAAGTAAAATGGAATTAACATTTGGGAACTGAGCGTTTCATCAGGAACCATCCCAGTATCTGCAGATTTTCTTGCTCAACTCCATTTGGCTCATCTGTCCATGTTCATATTTACTGTTCATCACTGTAGAAAGTACAATTTTAAAAGTTGAAACAGTTTTGATGAACATCATCTTTGCTTCACCAATTAGGTTTCTTCTACCTTTTCTTTTCCTTTCAGCCTTATTCAGTCCTTCCTAACACAAACTATTCTACCTAATTTCATTTTGCCCTCCTGAGCTGGTTAATATAAGAATAGCAGTGCTCTAATTAGCCTGATAAAGTTTTATTCAGCCCCTTTTCAGGACCTGGGCATCATTAGCAAGGCTATTATTATTCCCATTCTTAAATGCCCCTGGGTTATATGCCATTTTGTATTCAGCATCATGGCTATAGGTATGGAGTCAAGTACAGGCAAACTAGGCAAGGTTAGTAGATTTGCTCTCCTGAACAACCACTAATTTCACAGTCATCAATGCTGACACATTGTTTTCTTGACATAACTAATTAATAGATCAATATTACAATTATAGTGATTTCAAACTTGGATCCCGAATTATTATTTGAGGTCTGTTATTAGGCTGGTAACTTTCCCACTGTATTTCTTTATGCCTCTTTGAAAGTTTATTTCTTCTACACAGACACCTACAGGATGGTAACTATGGCAGCTTGACTCACATAGGTTGTAGTCTGCTAGAGGCTGGCTCATGGAAATTAGGTATCGGACTTTGATGAAAGATGGTGATGAGGGCAAGAAGGACTCCCAAAGGGCCTTGAGCACTGAAGGCTTCCTGATTGAATTGGAGGTTTGGACCTGAACTGCAGAGTCTGTGAGAGCACTGGAGGCAAATCCATGGACACTCAGTGTCCCTGAAGGGACTTTTGTTTGCCTCTCTTTCTCCTATTGCTTACAGTAAACAGAAGTGTGTAATACATATTACATTTTTAATGATAAAAGGAAACTTCGAAGACTAATTTGCATATCTCCACAAACTTGCCTAAGCTAAGTGTCAGATAAACTGCAATTTTGTTATAATGTTAATATAATCTCACGAGAATACAAAATGTACTAAAAATATAAAGTAAATAAGGCTGAAATTAAAAAAAAACAATGTTCAGGAAATAACTGGTCAGTCAGCATCTGAACATCTACATACCTTGCTGAATTAGATAGTGATCCGTTTCTGAGGTGCTCTGTTGTACTGATTCCTACAATAATGAGATTCAGATCAATATTAGGATAAATTTTATTAAGAAACCACATCTGCCATCATCCATAGTGCTGCAGCTAGGGTAAATCTGTCACATCTTACCAATTTTCCACAAATATTCCATGTTTCTAAAGGCTTTTGAAACTGCCAAAGTAGTTGCTAATATCAGTGTAAAGAAATAGTATAATGAAATATACTTCTTTCTGTATTAGATGGGGGTCATTCTTAAAACCAGTTGTCTCAAATATTACTGAATTAGGAGGAAATCAGACATATAAACAAATAGCAATGAAACAACTCCTAAAAAAGGAAAGCAAGATGACAAATCCTAAAAAAATTCAAAACTTTTTTTTACAGGCTGCAACAAATACCCACAGGCAAATCAGGGAAAAGGAAAAGAGCACATGTAAATTAAAGAGTTTTGGAACACAAAAATGATGTTCATATTTACACAAATTATCAAGAAGCTGTGTTGTGAATGCTACCAGATTGATACAATGTATTCAGTTAAATCAGGGAATGTGTACCCATAAGGCAAGTTGATGTGCAAAATAAGGAACAGCCTGAAAACTATTTCTGTTAGTTGACATCTATTTTCCTCTATAATCTGTACGACCTTCTCCTGAAGCAGTCTACATTTACTCTGGCCTCCAAGCTGCCAGATAACTCGAGGAGGAGTCACGTGATGGAGTAGTGGCCGGACGGTGAACTCCAGCCCTCTCCAGAAAAGTCGGGAAAAACAAGAGAAAACACAAAGGCACAGAAATAAAAGTTACAGAAAAGTGAGTATAAAGGTGGAAAGAAGATGGCGACAAAAAAAGAAAAATCGAAAGCAACGGTAAGAAGAGAGGAAGAGAAGACAAAGGAGGAAAAAGGTGAAGGCCTTACCTGTCCGAAGAGGCCCGCTGCGGAGAGAGAAACCCGCTCCCTCAGGTCGGTAAATAATGGACTACAAAAATGGCTCGCAGAGCCGAGTAAAAGTGCGCAACCGCATGCGCGATGCGAATGAAAAAAAACACACCGACGGGAGGGGGGACCAGCTGGGGAGTCGATCTCCACAGCCGGCAACGACAGCTGCAGAACACCTGCAGCAAGAAGAGACCACAGAAGACAATAGAAACAAGAAAGAAGAGGAGGAAAGGGCAACAAAGAAACAACAGATGGTCAACCCAGAGGAAGAAGAAGAGGAAGAGTATGGTGAAATAGAAGAAGAAAAGAAAGGCAAGGTAAAGGATATACTTGCTCTTATTAAAGGATACATGGAGTCATTTAAAGAATGGAATTTAAGGATTTAAGAAAAAGAATAAACAACACAGAAGAGAAAATAAATAAAATGGAGATGACCTTAACAGAAATGGGAAAAAAAATGGACAAGATGGAAGAGCGGGCAGTAGCAGCAGAAATGGAGGTAGAAGACTTAAAAAAGAAATTGGAGAAATCTAATAAAAAAACTAAAGAGACACAAGAACTACTAGCTCAAAAAATAGATACAATGGAAAACCATAACAGAAGAAATAACATAAAGATAGTGGGCCTTAAGGAAGATGAAGAAGGCAAGAATATGAGGGAGTTTATAAAAGAGTGGATCCCTAAGACCCTAGGATGTCCAGAACTACAGCAAGAATTGGAAATAGAAAGGGCACATAGAGTATTGCCCTCTAAACCACAACCACAACAAAAACCAAGATCTATTGTAGTAAAATTCCTAAGATATACTACAAGAGAAAAGGTACTGGAGAAGACAATGGAAAAAGTAAGAGAGGGCAACAAACCACTGGAGTATAAAGGGCAAAAAATCTTCATTTATCCAGATATAAGTTTTGAACTCCTAAAGAAGAGAAAAGAGTTCAATACAGCAAAGGCGATTTTATGGAAGAAAGGGTATAAATTTATACTAAAGCATCCAGCGGTATTGAAAATATTTATTCCAGGACAACAAAACAGACTATTCTCGGATCCAGAAGAAGCACGAAAATTTGCAGAACAATTACAAAAATAGACTGAGGGAGGAAGACGGGTAATGAGAGTTAAAATGATCACGATTGATATGTATGTGGGTAAAGACAAAAATAGACTGAGGGATGAAGACGGGTAATGAGAGTAAAAATGATCACGATTGATATGTATGCGGGTAAAGAGGTATAAGAGTGAATAGAGACAATGAGCATACATGAATGTATCTGTACTTAGAGGAAAATATAGATAGTATAGACAAGAATTAATAAGGGAAGGTAATGGAATAGAGAGAATAAGGAGGGAATTAAAAGAGTGACCTTTGTGACATATGAAAAGTGAAATCTTTTCTGGGGGAGGCGGGGTGGGGGGAAATAGCGGTCACTGCAAAATCAGTTGACGCTTGCGAGTGGATTCGCAAATCCAAATGGAGAGGGGAGATGTGGTTGTCCGACAAGGGATAAAGGACAACTCAGGAGGTGAAGGGGAGATTGGGGATAAATAAGATAGAAATAGGAGAATAAGGAAAATGATGGATGTTGTAGGAATGTTGTCTTATAAAGAGTTGAAAATAAGAAAACAGAAATGGAAAAGGAGGAAAGGTAATGATGGAAAAACGGAAAGAGAAGATAAACAAAATATAAAAGGGCTATGCTGAACTATATGTCTTTAAATATTAATGGAATACATAAACAAATTAAAAGGAAGAAACTACCAAATTTAAATGAATAAATGTATTCCATTAGAAAAAATAACATATTGGTTAAGAAATAATATTGAAATATTCGAACAAGTATAGGAGCCTTACATTAAATACAATAGCGAAAACCTACCGGGGACAAACATTACCTAAGTTGATGGAAGGAGAAGGAAAGAAAAGAATGGACTCAGTAGAATTTCTGGTGTAATTTTGTTGAATGACAACATTGTCTAACTGGCTTAATGCAACCTAGATTGTATACCTAAAATGGATGAGAGGGGGGGGTGGGGGGGTGGTTTGGGAGGAAAGGGGGGGGAGAAAAAGTCACTGTATATGTGTGAAAAAGAAATAGTGCATATCATGGCTAATGTGATTTATGGTGTGAAAAAAAAAATAAAAAAAAAAATAAAAAGCTGCCAGATAACTCTAGGGCAAGAGACCAAAGCAACATTCTGCAGATTGTACTTAAAAATCAGTATTCTTCCATTTTGAAGGAAGAAGTGCAGAAATCAAAACCAAATACACCAGGAGGTGGAGAATTTCAAAGCTAACCCATAAACACACTAAGCAGACCCTAAACTTGGATGTGTGGTATGGGCTCACCAGATTTGGCTGAACTGATATTCATATAATTTGGAAGATAGAAAGACAACCAGATAATTAAAGAGTTTATCAGTGCAAATACATGAATGACAAATGGCTTCATCAGCAGAGAGAATTTAGCACCTTTTCCACTGGCACATTGTCCCAGGAATTAACAAGGAATTAACTGGGACAGGGTCCAGTGGAAAAAGAAAACAGTCAGCACACTGGCATTAAATGACATCATTTCACACTGGGGATTGACGGCCTCTACCCCTACTAATGTCCCCGGCGTCAGCTGACACCAGCATGCCAATTAAACGAGTGGAAAAAGGACACTCATTTCCAGTTGAAGGTAGACTCTCCAATCCCTAGGGACAAGTTGTGTTTAGTGGAAAAGCAGTCATTGTCACTGTTAAAGGTGGCCCAGTGGAAACAGCACAAAAGGCTTCCTATCCCGGGACACTGCATGGCCAATTAACTAGGATGCCGGTTGAAAAATATCATGATGAAAGGAAACAAGGTGAAACAACGGATTCCAATAAATGGGGCAAGTTCACATATCACTCCTCATTACAAAAGTTGCAATTTATTTTGCCAAATTCCTGGACACAAAATTAGTCAATTGAAATAGAACAGTTTACGTTGTACTTTACAGTGCCATGCTGGCACAGTGACTACATGCAGAAAATAATTTAAAATATTAGATGCACAAAAGAGTTTAAAAAAATTCAAAGCAAAACTAACATAAAAATTCTACTTTTTTAAAGCACAATAAAATAAATCACAATTCACACAATTAAGCAATTGTAATCTATACATTTCTAACAATTTTAAGTGCTCAATATTCTGGGAGGTGACAATATTCCAAAACTGCATCTGGATGAATAAACCTTAATGAGCCCTGTCAATTAACACCACTTCACCTCCACACACACAACAGGTGCACCATCCTCAGATATTTCCGTTAATAGCATCAGCACAAAGTAATTCACCATCTTGTTGCCCCAAAACCTTCTTAACAATTGCTTCTTTTGAAAATGTAATGCATTTTTTATGGAAAGTAGCTCAACTTGGCTGGATTCCCTTGATTCCACCCACAGGGTTACTGCACCTGGGTAAAGACTTCACAAATCAGAAACACCTGGCTTTTACAAGCTTTAAAAAAACAAATTCTATTACAAATACTGATACCTTCCTCTTCAGTAAAAATGTTGGTCTTGGATAACTAAACAATTTTGCTTACTACATAACAGTGTTTCTAGTGAAATAATTAAACAGCTGAAGAGCACACAAAACTCAAAACATCCATCCAATTCCAAATCTCTTGCCAAATCTTTCTCTGCTTAGATTTTTCAACAATTATACTTTTCAAAACTCCCAACATTCTGATATTTTTTTTATTATAATCTTTTGAATTTTTAAAAAAGATCCATGAAATGGATAACATTTTCCAGGCTGTGGTCTGAGATTCTTCAACATCATGCATTCAGAAAACGTGAGACACATTTGAGATGATTTTTCAAGATAAAATTTAAGTTTATTATCAACTGATTGCACAAATACAATCCAACAAAACAGTGCCTCTCCAGATCACAGTGCATTTATGATCACATCATCAAAATCAATTTAAAAATAGGGGATGATTTATATGGTTATTCAGTCTCACAGCCTGCAGAAAGAAGCTATTTCCAAGCCTAGCAGTCCTAATTTTCATGGTCCTGTACATTCTGCTTAAAGATACTGTGTGCTGAATGAATGGAAAGGATCCTCTATAATTCCTTGAGACCTATTTAAAAAATGCTTCCAGTAAATGTTGTCTATTGAGGAAAGGGAGATCCCAGTGATCTTCTGAACTGTTTTAAAAATCCTCTGTAATAATTTTTGGTCAGATGCTTTGCAGCTAGCGTACAACACAACAATGCAGCCAGACAGAACAGTAGTGGACTGAGCACACAGCCCTGAGGTGTGTCAGTGTTCAGCATAATGGGGCTTGAAGTTTTGCTGTCAACATGGACAGACTCTGGTCTTTCTGAAAAGGTCCAGAATCTAGTTGCAAAGGGGTGGTGAGTTCCAGCGAGGATAATTTATCCACAGCCTCTGAGATATGAAGGTGTTGTAGTCAATTAACTACCTAGCATATGAGGCATCGTTCTCTTTGTGGGTCAGTGCGGAGTAGTAGGTCGAGGATATAGCATAATTTGTGCACTGGATTGGGCGGTAGGCAAAGTGGAGCAAGTTCAATATTGCTAAAAGGTCTGTTTTGATGCATTCCATTATCAACTCCTCAAGAATTTCATGAGCATAGCTGATAGTGCCCTCAAAGTCCAGTTACCATCACTTTCTTGGACACTCCGATGACAGGATCTGTCTTGAAACCTGCGGGGACAGTGGAGTGCTGCAGTGAGACTTTGTAATGTCTGTTACAACTTCCATCAGCTGACCTGCACAGACTTTCAGCCCCCAACCAAGTATGCTCTCCCCATCATCGAGAAAATCTACCTGGAATGCTGCTGACAGAGAGCAGCAGCAATTATCAAGGATCCACAGCACCAAGGATAAGCTCTGTTCTCACCGCTGCCATCAGGGAAGTGGTATAGGTGCCATTAGACTCATACCACCAGGTTCAGGAGCAGATGCTACTTCTCCACTATCAGACTTCTAAACAACAAACTCAGAGACTCATTTAAGGACTCTCAGTTCCCACATTATTTATTATTGAATAATTATTTTTTGTATTGTGACCACTGGAATCGCAGTGACATGTTGAAATAACCACATAAAGTGTTTCTAGAGGGAATCAAACGGATTTGCTCTTCATCACCTGCGCAACCATTTAAAAGCCAGAATCACTTGCTCAGCATGTGCTGATATCATCACATGTGATGTCACATGCTGCTTCGATGCCTCCTGGGAGTTGTAGTGCCACCATAGTGCCGCAACAGAGCCCTCCCCCCCCCCCCCCATTCCCCTGAACCAGCAGAAAGGTTTGTCTGTCTTTTAGGTTGTTGACCTCTGTGACAGACTGTTGGCTGCTGCAGAGGGGAAGACATCCACAGGAACTGGTTTAAGTCTGTCAATAGTGAAAGACTGTGGCTTCCCGCCAATGTCCAAAATATAAGTCGACCTAATTTGTTTGAGTATCCTACAAAGTCCTTCATAGGGGATCTGTAAAGGTTGACCAAGTGTCCCCCTTCAGATGAAGACATATTCGCAGTTTTTGAGGTCTTCAGGCACAAAAGAAGAGATTTCTCCATGTGATGATGGTGGTACAGGGGTCATTTTGTCCTTTGGTCTCCCTTAGTCTGCTCAACAGTTCCTTAGGATCAACATTGGATTTGGAATGGTAGGAGACAGACTCCCCTGAAACCACCAACGGTGTGCCATACACGAGCTCTGCAGATGAAGCTTAGAGACCCTCCTTTGGAGTTGTTCTAAAGCCCAGTAATACTCAGGGCAGCTCATCAGCCCAGTTCGGGCTCTCTAATTGAGCCATCAAGGCTAACTTGAGATGTCGATGAAATCCTTCCACCATTTCATTGGCCTGGGGATGATAGGCATTCATATAATGAATTGTTGTACCGAGCAAGCGAGACAAGGCCATCCACAGCAAAGAAGTAAATTGTGGTCCTCTATCCAAAATAAACCAAAATGAGACACCCAGGAACTGAGGAATGACCGAGCACAAGTGTCTGTAATAGCATCTATCACAGGCACGGCCTCAGGCCACTGCGTAAATCTGTCTATTAGTGTAAAAAGATAATGGTATCGATTTGAAACAGGAAGCAGACCAACAATGTCCACATGGACATGAGCAAAGCACTGAGTAATTGCCGGGAAGCACTGCGGTGGTACCTTAGCATGCTGCTGAACTTTTGCAGGGAATGCAGGATTTGTGTAACTTATTTTTTAAGACCGTGCCACACGAACCTGTCCAAAACCATACGAGCGATGAATCTAATCATTGAATGTTAGAGACCATGCACAGAGTCACGAGAGGCAGTTTTTAATCCGAATGGCATTCGTAAAAATTCAAACAATCCAAATGGATAACTATTGCTGTTTTAGGAATGTCTTCTGGCTCTATTGGTACTTGGTGATAGCCACGCACCAAATCTATTTTGGAGAAGAACTTAATTTGATGCAAATTAGCCAAGAAATCCTGAATATGAGGCATCGGATAACAATCTGGGATAGAGGCATCGTTAAGCCGTCTACAATCTCCACAAGGCTGCCAAGCTCCATTGTGCTTTGGGAGCATATGTAATGGAGATGCCCTGGGACTGATGGACCTACGAATTATGCCTTGTTCTTCTTGGAAAACTCCTCCTACAGCTTCTCTGGAGGCAAGCTACATGCTTTATATTGATAGGAGGACCATTAGTACAAAAGTGATGAGTAACACCGTGCTTTGCAGTGGAGGTAGAAAATTGTAGAGTAGTAATCTCAGGGAGAGCTTCCAACAGCTTGGAGAATTCATCTACTGGTTTACTTAATGTTTGAAGGCGCAGAGCAGGGGTATAGTGTCTGCCAGAGGAATAGTCTGAAAAGTAGTTCCATCTATAAGCCGACGCCCTTTTAAGTTAACAAAGAATGAATGAGCCCGAAGAAAATCTGCACCAAGCAAAGTTCAGGATCCTGCTGCTATAATAAAAGCCCAAGTGTAGATGATTCTCGAACTTCACATTCATCTTCCTGGTGCGAAAGGTCAGAATGTTGGAACTGTTAACTGCTCATAGATGCAGGTGCGGGGTAGGGTGTGTGTCAAAATTGGTGGGTGGAAATACACCAACTTCTGGACCTGTGCCCACCAGAAATTTTCGATGGGACAACTGGTCCCATACATACTGTAGGCTTGCACTTTCTTGTCAACCGCTGCAGCCCTTACTGGCGGTTGGCCTGTGTGTTTCCCGTAAAATGACAGGGTGGAAGGCACTTGCGGATATTTAACCCCCCACCCCCACAACGCCTGTGGTAATAACATCAAGACAAGGTGTCCACAGGCTGCTTGCTTGCCTTGGGTGTTGCCTGCTTGTAGGGAATGATGTGCTAAGATCACTAGAGTGTGACATGGGGTTTACATCAGAGGGGTTGGTTGTAGACTTGTCTTTCCTTGCTGTGGTTTTTAGTCAGCCATAGAATGTCTGCCTCCACCGCTACAGTCCTTGGATCTTCAAATAAACACTTGAATAACAAGTGCCTAATATCATCTGGCATTCGCTCTAAAAAGAGCTGCTCTAATAACATAATGGGCCTTTTGCCAGTTGCCAGGAACAGCATTTCATCCATTAGTTCTGTAAGAGTGCAATCTCCCAACTTAGCAAATTGTATTAGTTTGGCCGCCCTTTCCCTACAGGACATACCATATACACATAAAAAAAGTGCTTTAAAAAGTGTCATACTTGCTGGTATGTGGTGGATCTCATAGGAAATCGCTGACCCAGGGCACTGACAAGATGGTAATAACAAATGGTGTCCAATTCAACTTTGCAAAGGCGAAATTGTTCTTCAGCCTATTGGAACCACAGTTCAGGCTCAGCTGTCCAGAAATGTGGTATCTTCACTGCAATGGCTGTAGAGTCCATGTTTGTTCAAAAATACATTTTTGGACTCATTGGGGTCACCAATTGTGGCCACTGGAATCGCAGGGGACATGATGAAATAACCACACAAGGTGTTTCTAGAGTGAATCAAAACGGATTTACTGATGTCACATGGCCGGTTCAATGCCCTCTGGGAGTTGTAGTGCTGCCATTGCACTGCTACAATTTTGCACAGTTCGTTTAGGTTTTTCTTTTCTTTTCCCCCCACCTTTTCTTGAGTTTTTTTTTGACCTACTGATAATTAGAAATTCTGCCTGACCCACAGGAAAAAGAATCTCAGGGTTGTGTAATGTCATACAGCATGGTAACAAGTCATTTCAGCCCATGCTGCCCAATTTACACCCAATTAATCTATACCCTCGGTATGTTTCGAATGGTGGGAGGAAACCAGAGCCCCACTGAAAATGCATGCAGACATGGGGAGAACATGAAAACTCCTTGCAGGATTCAAACTCCGGTCCTGATCGCTAGTGCCCTAAAGGCTTTGCACTACGCCAAACATGTACTCTGACAATAAATCTGAACATTGATGTTATCTGGACCTGGCTATGCAGGGTGCCTGTTCTTCATAGGGAGATAATACTTTCTTTGATATCAACTTGTTTTTCTTATCAAACTGTGCATGGAAAGTATGGAATGTGTCTGGAAGACATCATTGTTGCTGACCCACAGGGTTGACATAGCTATTGTTTGAATAACCCTGGCACAACATGTGCCTCGTGTTGCTGATGTCACACAGGTGTCTATGGATTCTCTGGGCATAGCCACACATTGCCTTCCTGATTACGGGTGAGTCAGCCCCTGCTGATTTTAATGCCATCTAGTCTTTTGACTGAAAGCAACATCATGTGCTCTGAGTAATGCACAATTCTCCACGTATAGCCATGGTTTTTGATTTTTATTGGCTGTATAGCATAGGTTTTCTCATTGGCTATGATTGGAACTGTCTCATTTAGTATCTGAATCCAAAGCAGCTTCTCTACCTCCATTTAAACTTTGCGAAAAGTAAAGTTTGGAATTTACTATCAAATTTGGAGGCTGGAGAACATGTTAGTTCATTTCTTTGTAAGACTTTATCTGCAGTTCTGACTTGTTGAACTCACTATTCAGAAGACATGCCAAGTCAGAACAGGCTCAGGATCTAAGGCTTCGTTAACATCAAAGGGAATTGCATGGCAAAGGTTTAAAATGATAAGACAGAGCATCGAGTCTGCCCAGCCATTTAATCATGAGCCATTTTCCCATTCAGCTCCATTGCCTGGGCTTCTCCCCATAACCTTTGATGCCTGCCCTGGCTAATCAAGAACCTATTAATCTCTGCCTTAAATATTCTCATTGATTTGGCCTCCACAACCACCTGTGGCAACAAATTCCACATATTTACCACCCTCTGGTTGAAAAAAATTCCTACACATCTGTTCCAAGCAGACACCCTTCAATCCTGAAGTTGTGCCTTCTTGTCCTAGACTCTCCCACCATGAGAAACAACCTTTCTACATCTACTCTGTCCACAAACATTCAACATTTGAAATCAATAGGCTGTGGGGGAGAAAGGTTGCTGCCGCGGTGGGAGGGAGGGGAGCCACAATCGGGGTGAGAGAGGTCTCTGCCACGATCGGGTGGAAAGTGGGGGGTGCTACGATGTACCGCTGCTGCAAATGCTGCTCCGGTTCATAGTGACAGCTCAATGCAGGAGGAATGGCCATCTTCTTTATCCATAATCACACATGTCGATGATCCGAAATTGGATTCTCCAAAATCCTTATTTTAAAAATTTTGGATAGATGAGGATATCCGAAACAAATCAGCAAAGCTCTTTTTTTTTGGAGCCAAACTGACTTCACAGGTTGAAAAATAAATTCAACTGATGTGAAATTAGAATGATGATTGTCTTTGCTTCAGATAACTCCCTCCCCTCTCTCATTCCATTTCTCCTTTACCTTCCCCTATTGACCTTTCTCTCCAAATCTCCCTCTCAAACTGTGTGCCGTTGTCTCTCAGCTGCAATCAGTCAGAAAAAAACCTTTGTCCCAATGTCATAAAGGTGAGCGGTCTCCTGGCAGGAGTGGGAACCTCTGTGGGGAGATGTCAGTTTCTGGTAGCAGCCAACATTTTTTTGGTGAGAATTAAATATTATTTTAATGCTTAAAAAGCCTTCCCTTGTTGTTTTTTGCTCTTTAAACACTGTTACAAGTGATTTGCTGTGGCTATTGGGCTATCCTAAAAAAACATTTATCCAACATAGTAGGCCCAGTCCCGATCATTTCAGATAATCGAATTGTACTGTAGTTTTCTTTGTCAGAATTATTCATTCCTTAGTTTACTAATCTAAGCAAACACTTCCTCCTTCCCATATGCTTTTAATCACAAGTAACTAGGATCCTTCATTGTATACTGCCTATGCTACTCCAATGTATGATCTAAATGAATCCTCTCCATTTCTGACCTTTTTTGTTCCTTGTCTTCAGATTTCAAAACCTTTGTCAACTGGGCAGCACACAGTTGGTATGGCGGTTAGCATAATGCCTTTACAGCGTCTTCTATAAGAAGTTTGTACGTTCTCCCCCTGCGTGGATTTTCCCTGAGGGCTTCTGGTTTCATCCTACTGTTTGAAACGTACCGGGGTATAGGTTAATTTGGTGTAAATTGGGCAGATGCTGCAAGTCTAAACTCAAAATTTAAAGTGATGCAGTGATTGAAACTGATTGGCTACCTCACCTATAAGTTTTTTTTTTAATGTCAATAAATCATGAATAAAAAATATGCTTTAAAACCTTTTACTACCACATAGCTAAATGTATTGATGTTAATGTGAACATTTATTTTTGTATTTCTGATATTTCAATAACTGCAGTACTATTTACAAGCTAGTAAATAGTATGGAATGTTCCAGGGTCATGAAAGAATCTGTACAATTGTTAAATGCAAAAAAAAAATTACCGGTACTCATACTTGCATCAGAATGTTAAGTTTTTTGGAATCAAAAGGTGTATGCAGACAATGTTATATCCACACTTGTTAAAATAATTTTATTTAATCTAAAACCACTTAACAAACATATCACAATATTTCAAACTTAATCCAAATACATGTGGTATTTAATAAATAAAAAAGGAAAAATATATTTAAAAAATGAAAGAAAATTGTCCTCTAAATCCCCCCCATTATCTAAACTAAAAGAAAAAAGGTCAAGAAAACCACAAAAGGACCACATATTTTTTTCCATAGGAGAAAGTGAATGTTCAAGATTTATCTAAATTTTAATACCAGCAGTTTGTAAATTTCACAAAAGGTATGATATTTATCTCTTGCAATTTGAACAAATTTTACTTGATATATATTCAATTTTAATTTAGTTTAATTCCTCTTACATCTCCCAGTAAAAATAACATTGGATCCTGTGGGAATCTTACTCCAGTTATTCATTCTAATAAATTAGCCAAATCAAACCAAAAAGTTTTAATTGTGGAACACTGCAGAGTCGAATGCAAATAAAGTACCAACTTCTTGTCCACATTGAAAACATAAATCTGAATAAATATAATTCATATTATGTAACTTTTGTGGTGATAAATATAACTGATGAATAAAATTATATTGAATTAACCAATGCCTCACATTTATTGTATTTTTCACACTCTCTTTACATATCTGAATCCATCTATGTTCATCTATTTGCTTATTTAAATCTACCTCCCATTTATGTCTTGATTTATGAACTCCTTCTATTTGAGCCTTCTTCTGTAATAATTTATACATTTCTGAAATAAATCTCTTTACATCCCTTTACTTAATAATAGTTCTACTTCTGCCTCCAGTGGTAATACTAAATCTTGATCAAAAATTTCACAAAGAAATCTCTTAACATAACATAATAACAAAATTTTGTATTTTCCAATACGTTAAAATTTTCATTCATTCTACTAAAAGTGGTACATTTCCCAGCTTCAAAACAATCTTTAATTTTCTTAATACCACAATTTTGCCAAATTAAAAAAAAATTATTTTCCATAGAAAATGGAATGTCTATTTTGAAATAAAGGTGTTCTTCCAAATATTTCTCCAATCTCTTTATCAATTTTATTCCAAAATTCAATTAAATGCTTCATCATGGGTGTTTCTTTACTTGCTGTTAACAATCTTGCATTCCATTTATAAATAAAGTTCTATGGATCAGTTTCTCCTCTTTTATCAAGTTCAATATATATCCAGGTTGAAACATTATTTAACTCAAATTAGATTTATTAAAGGTCAGAAAACTGCAGATAATGTAGTGAAGCTTCTTAGTTTAATACATTTGGTTCAAAAAAGGGTAGACCTGAGTGTGACAGTTACTTTGAATGCTGAAAAGTCATTTGACAGATTAGAATGGGATTTCCTCTAAAGTTTTAGAAAAATGTAAATTGGATTCAATTTTTATAGATTGGGATAGAATGAATTAATGAGATCAAGTAGACAAGGTTGTCCACTGTCACCAACTTTATTTGCTTTAGCAATAGAACCATTAGCTGAATTAAAAAACGAGATTCAAAGATTGTGGGTACAAAGGTAAAACAAAATACATTTACTTGCAGATGAAGCTTTGATTTATTTAACAGATCCTTTAAATTTTTTGCAACAATTTAAAATTAGAATAAAACAATATGGAGATTTTTAGGCAAAACTCCTTTGTACCATAATAAACTTTTTCCCTTTACACTTAATAATCAACTTTTGAAGTTATGGGATCAAAAGGGTATTAAATTTGTACAAGATTATTATGAAATGGGTTATTTTATTTCTTTTGAAAGAATCAAAGAGAAATATGATATATCTTCAAATACTTTATTTTCTTATTATCAAATTAAAGTTTTATTATTGGATAATTTTGGGCATACTTTATGGTTACCTAGATTATCTAAGTTTGAAACTTTACTTACAGAGGATGATAAGAAAGAATTTATATCTGAGATGTATTCTTTATTACAGAATAAAATGCCTATATTGGATTTGCATAAATCTAGGTTGGATGAATTTATGTAAGGATAGTATGACTAAAAGTATAAATGTAAGGTATCGGTTAGTCATTAGAATTTTATTCATCAATTATATTTAACTCTGGAAAAATTAATGAACTATAATTTAATTTCTTCAGATTTATGTTTTAGATGTCAGAAGGAAGTAGGTTCTTCTTTACATTATACTTAGTTATGTGAAATAGTAAAACCATTTTGGAATAGACTTAAGGAAATTTTAGAAGTTAATTTTGAAAGTACAACTTTCATTAGATCCTTAAGTATTTTTGTTGAGAAACATTAAAAAAGGTTGAGTTTTTAATTAAGATTAAATAGATTTCAAATTGTATTTTTGAGATTGGCATTAGCTGTAGCTAGGAAATGTTTGGCAATTACTTGGAAAAATGAGTGATTTGAATATACAGAGAGGGCATATGGAATTGAGGTCTTTATTCCATTGGAGAAAATATAATTGTAATTTACGTGATAATGATTTTTTTTTAAATCGTAAAACTTGGAGCCCTTATTATGGGTCTGAGTTTTTGAACCCCCTACCTGCATGGTGGCAGTGTTTCTCTAATCCATGATAATTAATCGACAAATTTTATTATTATGGTTAGAGATGGAAGGGATAGATACCCCGATCTCCCAAGAGGACCCAGGGGAAAATACCCGAACCCCTGCTTATGCTCAATGGCCCATCCCCTCTACGGGATGGCCTAGGCCTCGTCCTGTCCACTGGGCAAAGGACCCTGTGGGCCAAAGTGGGAGCAGAGGTCAAGAGCAGTCAATGATGCGTGACTTCTCTGTAAAAGAGCTGGCTGCCATTGGAGATCGATATAGGCAAAAGGCAGGTGAAACTCTGGCAGCCTGGCTCCTGCGTGTTTGGGAGCAAAGAGGGGGTAATGTATATTTAACCCCTGAGGAATTGTTGGGATTAGGAACATTGACTACTGATATCCGGGTCACTGCTGAGCTGCGGGGTAGAGGAAGAGAGGTGGATTATTTGCTTGCCACTCTAGGGGATGCCCTGCTACGAGTATAACCATCACCAGTAGATTGGGATTTACATTTACAGAACAATTGGGGCACCTCAGAGGAGGGTATAGCAGTAATTCGTCAGCAGGCCCTGGCCTCTGCCTTGAATGCAGGGCGTTTGAGGCTGTGGGTACATGGGGGGAGCCCTGATGAAGAGATATTCACAGCCGGAATGCATACCAGATTGGTTCGTTCTGCCCAACCCACTGTACGGGGACTGGTTCTGTCCGTAACTAGCCCGCTAATTGGGCACCCTGTGTCTGAGGTGGTGCACGCCTTATCTGGGCTTAGAGAATTAGAGTTGGGAGGTAAAATCCACTCACGTACAACCAGGTTAAATCAGACAAGCAGGATGAAAAGAGAGGGGCTGCTGCTAATAACGGACCGACAAGGAAGGACCTTTTTCTAACCTTGTTAAAGTTAGGCGTAGCTAAAAGTGATATTGATGGGAAACCTACTGCAGTCCTTTGTGCCCTTTATAAGAGAAAAGCAGGGGAACATCATCCCCAGCTGCTGAGTCCTCCTGGCCCAGCTGTGCCTTCTGCTCCCCCTGCTGCTCCCACTGAGCCAGCTTCTCTTGCTCCAGTTATCCGTGATGAGATACAACAAATGGTTAAAAAGGCTCTTATGGATAATAGTGGCCTGGAAGCCCCCCGAACCCTACTAAAGCATGAGGGTGTGGGCAGGGCCCCCGTGTCTACTCCATTGAGATACGGCAGATTCACGGGGACCCACGGTCCTACATACCGTTAACAGTCCATTGGGGTGGGGGTAATGACCGCCAATATTTGGCCTTGGTTGATACCGGTGCGGAGCACTCGGTGATTCCAGGTAACCTTGACCTCTGGACTGGACCAACATTTCGAATAGAGGGGATGGGAGGAGCGATCACCCTGGTGAAGGAAATAAAAGTCTGAGCCACGGTGGGTGATGGCCCTTCCCCTGTATGGTTACATGCCCTGGTGGCTGCCACTGATGAGTGTAACCTGGGTATCAATATGTTGGCCGGTACGGCCCTTAATACTAGTGAAGGGGGATTTGCATTTGGAATTCGGACTATTACTAAAAGATTAATGGTGGGTCGGGCTAAGTGGGATCCTGTGATGGTGCCTCCCCCCCCAAAACCAGTGTGCATTCCACAATATCGTCTCCCTGGGGGGCAGGAAGAGATTACTGCCACCATCGATGCTGTGCAAGAAGAAGGGGTAGTGAGGCTCGCAACGTCGCCCTTTAATAGCCCTGTTTGGCCAGTCCAGAAGCCGGATGGCTCCTGGAGAATGACAGTTGACTATCGTTTTTTGAACAAACATGCCCCACCACTTGCTTCGGCAGTTCCGGACACTGTTACCCTTATTGAAAACATTGCTACTGGGAACTAAGGAACATGGTATGCTGTCATTGATCTCGCTAACACCTTCTTCAGTATTCTTATAGACGCGGTCTCACAGGATCAGTTCGCCTTTACCTGGAAGGGGTGCCAGTATACCTTCACCTGCCTCCCTCAGGGCTATGTACACTCTCCCACTATTTGCCACAGCCTAATTGCCCGTGATTTGGAGACGATGCCAGTATCGCCTTCTTTCTCAATTCACCGTTATATTGATGATGTGATGATCCAAGGGGCCACGGAAGAGATGGTACAGGAAGCAGAACAAGAGGACGGCTGGTTTACTGATGGTAGCAGCTGGTGGGTGCAAGGAAAGCAGAAGTGGAAGGCGGTGGCTTACCATCCCAGGTCAGGAACTCACTTATTGGAGGAGGGGGATGGTGGCTACAGTCAGTATGCTGAGTTGAAGGCGGTCATTTTACCACTAGACCCCCATGATCACCCTCTTCGCTTGTTTACTGATTCCTGGGCTGTGGCTAATGGACTAGTGGTATGGATGTCTGATTGGCAAAAGAACGACTGGCTGATACACGACCGTCCAGTATGGGGAAAACAGCTGTGGCAGCTGTTGTGGGATGCTTCCCATCATCGTGAGATAACCATATATCACGTTGATGCCCATACCAATGCGATGACGAACATGGCACAACATAATGCAGTAGCAGATCAGCTTGCCACTATCAGCCGTGCCTATACTGTCCCCCTGGCTCGATGGGCACACGAACAGAGTGGCCATTTGGGGGAGAAGGGATTAGCTATGTGGGCCCGTACAAATGCCTTACCCGTCCATCAGGACGATGTCCGCATGGTCGTGTGTACATGCCCAGCATGCCAGCTTGTGAAGTCCCGCACCGTTCCTCCTGGTCCGCATGGCTGAATAAGACGGGGAGATCGCTCAGCTGCGGTCTGGCAAATTGATTACACGGGCCCCATGCTGACTGTATGGGTAAGTGTTACTTCCTAATTATGGTTGACACCTTTTTGGGCCTGGTTTTTGCTTTTCCCACCAAGACGCCTGACCAAGCTAGCACTATCCAAGGACTAAACCATTTAATTTCTCATTATGATGTACCAGAAGAAATTCAGTCTGATAATGGCTTACACTTCTCCGGGAAGGCAATCTGTGATTGGGCTACTGACAACAGTATCTTATGGGTCCACCATATTCCTTATTACCCTCAGGCTGCCGGGTTAGTTGAACGACTGAATGGCTTACTGAAGGAACAAATTCGTTTGTTAACACCACTGGGGACCCTGAAGGGGTGGTGCCATGTGCTGCAGCAGGCAGTCGACACTTTGAATCATCGCCCTCTGAAAGGAGGTACACCTTTCCACCGACTTCTTCACGCTTCTGAACTATAGCCTATTCCAGAGGAAAAACAGTCATTGCCCCCCATTCCCAAGCTAGAGAATGCCGGACAAAAGGTATGGGTGGCACCAACAGGTAGTGGCCCTCCTGTAAAAGGAGAAATAGTGACACCTGCCCAGGGTAACATTTGGTAGGTAGCTATTGAGGGGCAGGATGGTTTAGATCAGGGGTGTCAAACTCAAATTCACGGAAGGCCAAAATTAAAAACTTGGACTAAGTCGAGGGCCGAACTAAATATTTATTGAAAATTTTCAACAACATCTGCATGTTTTCTCTTCTTTCAACATATGTAATGTTTAACTTTTTCTTATTAAAATAAATGTTTAATAATAGTTTTGGATAAACTCTTACATTATCATTGGCCCATTTCCTTTAGCGTCTGAAACCGTGCACATGACGAGTCAATGAGGGATGATTAAAGCAGTAGTCTTCAAACTTTTTCTTTCCACCCACAGACCACCTTAAGCAATCCCTTACTAATCACAGAGCACCAATGGCACAGGGACGTGAGTGGAAAGAAAAAGGTTGAGAACTGTGGTATTGTGGTAACTCCACATCTGATTAGGTTAATTGTTAGGTAAGTGGTCAGAGAAGGACCCCCCCCCCCACCCCAAGAAAGGCTTAAATCACAGGAACAAAATAAGCTTCCATCTCACTGCTCCCAATCTTACACACAGTCCTGATGTGGAATGTGGGGTCGCAGCTCCACGTTCACCCGAGTTCAGGTGCTGTCTGTGTGGAGTTTGTACGCACTCCCCTTGTCTTGGATCAACAGGTCGGTCGCCTGACGAAGGCACCCGAACCCCCCGTTGAAATGCCGGCGTCCGGGGTGGTGGAGGAATTGGCTGAGAAGAGCGCGTTGCTCCCAGCCCCCTCCCATGTTTGGAGAGGGATTAAACTGCGATCTCACGGCGCCGGGCTCATCTCCAACAAAAGGAGCGGGAGGCAGAGTCCGCCGCGCACGGAGAGAGGGGGAAGGCATCGCCAACGAGACGTTCGGTCCGGCATCGCCGCTGAAGCGCAGACCCAGCGAGGATGGTCCCCAAGTCCAGCCGCGTCTGTTTGTCCGGGAGTTGGGCGGGCTGAGTGCGGTGCTCCGATCCCCGGGATTTGGGACTCTGAGATCCCTCCACACCTCCGGCGTCTTCATTTTCACCTTCAGTGTGCATGCGCTATACTGGCGCGGCGGCCAGCAGGCCAACTCTAATATATATTTAATATGATCTTGCGGGCCAAATATAATTATATCGCGGGCCAAATTTTGCCAATCTTTTGCCAAACCACATGTGTGGTTTAGATTGTTTAAATACTGAACGCTTACGGCATTGTGAGTGACATATGTCAGGTTTCTTTGTTCCAGGTCCTCCATTTTGTGCTCCTGCTGATCTGGCTTAACCGCTGCTTTGATGCCAGCAATTAGATTTGTAATGCCGAGGACGTTCTGAGGGAGTTGCCCGTGGGGGACATGGCCTGATGTATCCATTAATATATCTGATATTGTTAAGCATGTTTCAAAATCTGTTCGTGAGCTTCAGTGTCTGGGTATTGTGACCCACAAGGATAGTTTGAATCCTTTTTCATGGTTAAATGGTACATTTGAGGGATTGGGCCACAATATTCTCCGTTGGTTGCTCGCATTATTGTTTGTTTTTGTGCCTATTATAGTTTTAGTTTCTCTATTTTTCGCTCCTTCTGTACGCAAATGCTTGTTAGGTCTCGTAAGTGACAGGCTGCGACCAAGGGGTGGAATGTAATGGAAGATTTAAATTGTGTTTCTTACTTTTGCAGCCAAGGCACACCTAAATTCCACCATGGGGCCCAGGGATGCATATGAATCAGTAGACATTATCCAACTTCCACCATGAGGTCAAGAGATGCAGTTGTCTTTTGTTGGTCGCAGACTGTCAGGAGACCTTGAAGATAATTAAATCATTTGTTCAAAGAGATAAGATCTGAAGTAAACAACTTTTGGGTAATATAAGCCATGGTCCCACTGCTGAAGTTTGAGACTCTCCAAGAGGTGGCAACATCTCTTAGCAAGAAGAAGAACTACCGGCGCCCAGACAACCTACTACAAGTGTGCAGTCGTCGCCTCGCTTTGGCAGTTGGATCCAGTCCAGGCATTGATAAGTATAATTGGGAAGGGCTTGCATATTGTAGTGTGAATTCAGCTTTAGATTTAGTAATAAAGACTCGTATAAACTGAACTGCTCTCAGTGTGTGTGTCTATTTTCTTTAAATAACTACATCAACGTTGTGGTCAATTCACCAAATTAACATTTATTTTTACACTGGAGTTTTCATAAATGGCACTTACCAAAACAGAGTCCAGTTTTTGCTTGACTTTTTGCATTTTCAAGGACATTCTGGAAGAATGTCTAAGTGAAGAAAGAGAGGCATCATGTGCAGTCCGACCATCAAAACTGTTGTTAAGAATCTTGGGCCCTTTTGGTGTAGATGTAGTTGTAGATCTTAAAATTGCTCCAAAGACACTTTTCATACTTTCTGCTTCCATTTGAGCAACTAGGAGAAATTAAGAAAAATAGTTGCATATGGACCACTATTCTCTGCAGTGCTTTTATTAGACTGAAAAAAAAATTGTAAAAGAAAAAAGATCTACATCTAATACACAGCTATATTATATGAAATAGGTATTACTGTAAGAACATAAAGACATTTACCACTACCTACAGGTACAAGCTTAATGGAATAAAACAATAAATATTCACAAGTTCCCTTTTAGTTTGAAAAGGCAGTGTATAAGGTTAGAAATGCAAAACAGATGCCAAAAATGTGTTTTTACATTTCACTTCTTTAATAAATAAATTTAATCAGTAGTCAGCCAAGCTGCATTTTTGTGTGGTGTGCATAAACAGCCAAATAACTGATCTGCTCTTCTGGATTCTTTGTAGAGTAACAAGGTGAGTACTGAATGAGAAATCTCTTCTGGATAGAAGTCTGGGTGATTAATTTACAACATTCCACAGAAAATGAGCAGTGAAGGTAGCAACTTGTTGTAGAACACAGAACATTTCAGTAAAGGCCCTGTGGCTCATGTTATGCCAACCCATGTACACCTACCAAAAAAAACTAAACCCTCTCTAGCTCATAGCCCTTTATTTAACTTTCATTCATGTCTTAAGAGCCTCTTAAATGCCTTGTATTGATCCAGCCTCCACCACCACCCCTGGCAATGGATTCCAGAAACCCACATTCGCTGTGTAACAAAAAACTTAACCTGACCTATTCCCTAAACTTTCCTCCCTTCACTTTGGACATTATGCCCTCTGGCAAACACCAGCTGACTGTCTAACTTAATCTTTTAGATCTCCATTAAATCACCTCTCACCCTAGTTTGCTTCAAAAAGTAAAGCCCCAGTTCAGCTAACTTTAACACCCAAGGCCTGTTTTCCAAATCAGCTAACATCCTGGTAAATTGCGTCTGCACCCTCTCCATTGCTTCCACGTCTTTCCTGTAACAAGGTAAACACTGAAATTGGAATGAGGGAGGTTGTGTTATCTAAAGTGCTTCTGACTCAAAACCAACATTCTATTTACAATGAATAATCAATTTTTAAATATTTGGTCTTGTAAAAAAATTATATATATATATATATAGACTATTATGAAGGAGGAAATTTAATATTATTTTAACAATTAAATAAATATGGGACACAAAATAATACTTTTTTAAAATTATTATTATTATCGTCAATTAAGGGCATAATTAAAAGATAAATTGGGTCCATGTCATTACTGAAATGTGGTGATGTGGAGAAGTTGATTCATAATAAGCATATAAAGAAATTTACTTCAGCTATGTTTTTTTTCTTTGGCTTGGCTTCGCGGACGAAGATTTATGGAGGGGGTAAAAAGTCCACGTCAGCTGCAGGCTCGTTTGTGGCTGACCAGTCCGATGCGGGACAGGCAGACACGATTGCAGCGGTTGCAAGGGAAAATTGGTTGGTTGGGGTTGGGTGTTGGGTTTTTCCTCCTTTGCCTTTTGTCAGTGAGGTGGGCTCTGCGGTCTTCTTCAAAGGAGGCTGCTGCCCGCCAAACTGTGAGGCGCCAAGATGCACGGTTTGAGGCGTTATCAGCCCACTGGCAGTGGTCAATGTGGCAGGCACCAAGAGATTTCTTTAGGCAGTCCTTGTACCTTTTCTTTGGTGCACCTCTGTCACGGTGGCCAGTGGAGAGCTCGCCATATAATACGATCTTGGGAAGGCGATGGTCCTCCATTCTGGAGACGTGACCCATCCAGCGCAGCTGGATCTTCAGCAGCGTGGACTCGATGCTGTCGACCTCTGCCATCTCGAGTACCTCGACGTTAGGGGTGTGAGCGCTCCAATGGATGTTGAGGATGGAGCGGAGACAACGCTGGTGGAAGCGTTCTAGGAGCCGTAGGTGGTGCCGGTAGAGGACCCATGATTCGGAGCCGAACAGGAGTGTGGGTATGACAACGGCTCTGTATACGCTTATCTTTGTGAGGTTTTTCAGTTGGTTGTTTTTCCAGACTCTTTTGTGTAGTCTTCCAAAGGCGCTATTTGCCTTGGCGAGTCTGTTGTCTATCTCATTGTCGATCCTTGCATCTGATGAAATGGTGCAGCCGAGATAGGTAAACTGGTTGACCGTTTTGAGTTTTGTGTGCCCGATGGAGATGTGGGGGGGCTGGTAGTCATGGTGGGGAGCTGGCTGATGGAGGACCTCAGTTTTCTTCAGGCTGACTTCCAGGCCAAACATTTTGGCAGTTTCCGCAAAGCAGGACGTCAAGCGCTGAAGAGCTGGCTCTGAATGGGCAACTAAAGCGGCATCATCTGCAAAGAGTAGTTCACGGACAAGTTTCTCTTGTGTCTTGGTGTGAGCTTGCAGGCGCCTCAGATTGAAGAGACTGCCATCCGTGCGGTACCGGATGTAAACAGCGTCTTCATTGTTGGGGTCTTTCATGGCTTGGTTCAGCATCATGCTGAAGAAGATTGAAAAGAGGGTTGGTGCGAGAACACAGCCTTGCTTCACGCCATTGTTAATGGAGAAGGGTTCAGAGAGCTCAGTCCAAGATTCCGCCCTGCTCCAGCTCCCTCAACAGCCCCTAAGGCTAGAGCTGGATGAGGTTCCCACCCTGGATGAGACATATAAGGCAATCGAACAACTGAAAAGTGGCAAAGCAGCAGGTATGGATGGAATCCCCCCAGAAGTCTGGAAGGCTGGCGGCAAAACTCTGCATGCCAAACTGCATGAGTTTTTCAAGCTTTGTTGGGACCAAGGTAAACTGCCTCAGGATCTTCGTGATGCCACCATCATCACCCTGTACAAAAACAAAGGCGAGAAATCAGACTGCTCAAACTACAGGGGAATCACGTTGCTCTCCATTGCAGGCAAAATCTTCGCTAGGATTCTACTAAATAGAATAATACCTAGTGTCGCTGAGAATATTCTCCCAGAATCACAGTGCGGCTTTCGCGCTAACAGAGGAACCACTGACATGGTCTTTGCCCTCAGACAGCTCCAAGAAAAGTGTAGAGAACAAAACAAAGGACTCTACATCACCTTTGTTTTCCTCACCAAAGCCTTCGACACCGTGAGCAGGAAAGGGCTTTGGCAAATACTAGAGCGCATCGGATGTCCCCCAAAGTTCCTCAACATGATTATCCAACTGCACGAAAACCAACAAGGTCGGGTCAGATACAGCAATGAGCTCTCTGAACCCTTCTCCATTAACAATGGCGTGAAGCAAGGCTGTGTTCTCGCACTTCAGCTATGTACATTTTATTGAAAAAGGGAACTTCAAAGCAGGGGATACATAGGTCCAGCTAGAGATGAGAGTTGGATTTAAATATTAATATTGATGAACAATGGTCGGAGTTATGCCGAAATAGTATGACAAACACCAGAAATGTTAGATACAAATTAGTTCAAAATAACTTTCTACATCAATTATACTTTATGCTGCAGAAATTAAATAGATCGAAGTCAGATCTATCAAATCAATGTTTCAAAGGAGGCCAGGAGATAGGTACCTTTTTACCTTCTACTTGGTCCTGCCCTAAAGTGAGACCGTTTTGGATAAACTTGGGAACTTTTTTTGAGCAGGTTACAGGAATTAAATTTACACAAAATCCAATGTTATTTTTACTAGGTAATATTGTAGGGAGGACCGAAATTGAAACTAACTATATATCAAAAAGAATTTGTAAAGATTGCATTAACAATAGCAAGAAAATATATAGTAATAACGTGGAAATCAGACACTCATCTAGGTATGGAGCGATGGAACTCAGAAATGCATTGCTGAGTTCCCCTTGAGAATATTACTTAAAATTTAAGAAACAAATATCATGCATTTTTGAAAATTTGGCACCCATATTTACAAATTGCAGGTATTAATTTACAGATATTTTCCCTAAACTTCAAGAACCTTGTTAACCTCCTAGGAAGAATTAAAAATGTATATAGTTAGAACCGTGTGATGGGCAGTGTCTTCTTGGCAACCAGGTTTCTTTTCTTTCTCTTTTATTTACTTTCTTTTCTTGTTTTTTTTTCTTTTTTTTCCTGATCATTATTTTTTTCTTTATTTGGATATTTTTGCAGGGTTGGATTTTATACTATCATGTATAATGGAACTGACATTAATATTTATTGTATTCTGCTACTATTACATGTATGGATACATTTTTAAAATAAAATATTCAAGAAAAAAAGAAATTAGGATGAAAATGGTGAGTAAAGCCGACAATGATCATTGTGGCTTCGTGGACTTGTTGGCGGGCTGTCATGGGGGGAGTGGGGTGGTAGGATCAGTGTGCAAACTGGTGGTGGGCTGTCAAGAGACTCTCCCAGTGCCTGCTTTCGGTCCCCGCACTGGTCCCGCTTCTCCGCTCCTTCCCCCCCCACCCCTACAACCCGCCACCAGTCTCCACACTGATCCCTCTGCACCGTTCACCCCCACTCCCCCCCCAGAGAGAGCAGGGCAGTGGACCAGCGCAGGGACCAACAGCAGACCACGAGGAGAGAGTAGGGCAGTGGGACCAGTGCAGGGACTGACAGTGGTAGTTTGCTTTTATAAAATGTTTCTACTATAGCTAAATTTCTTTTGTTTTCTCTTGTAAATTACAGAAGTATTATTTTATTAAAAAGATTTTTCCTGTTGTCCTAGTTGCATGCTTTGTCGAAGTTTTTTTTTCTGCTTATACTGTAGCTATATATTTTAATAATATAAAATGTTTACCCGTAAATACGCTAAAAAAATCTTAATATTCCCTTGTGGCGAACCGTGCCACTCTATCAAACTGGCATCCGCAGTTGTGGGACGGTGTTCCCAGTGGCTGTGGAGCACAAAGAACTCAGGGAGGTGCATGACATCAGATGTCGAGTGATTGTGATAGCACACCAATTGTAATTATTTAAACACCTGTAAAGATTCCATTAAATAGTTCTGTTGGTTCAGCTCACAGACAACTTCTGTTGTGCTTTATTCACTGCACCACTCGCTACACTGGTGACCCCGACAGCCCAAACAACATTTTGGACCTCACTATGGACATGCAGAATGACGTTGCGCTCAAACTTTTAGTATTTTGGACTTCACAGCCACAGTTCTGGATTGAGTGGGCCAAAGCCTAGTTCCATCTATGTTGCTGCATCACTGGATCAAGACACCATGGGGTGTATTGCCGATTTCTTATGCCAGCTTCCAGCAACAACAGGTATGAAGCCATCAAAATCCCACTCATACGTATTTTCGACTTTTCTTGATGCAACTGGGCAGCACAACTTCTCCTTATGGATGGCTTGGGCGACCACACACCTTCCAAACTAATGAACAAGATGCTGGCACTCATGGACAGACACAAGCCCTATCTGCTTTTCGAGTAACTTTTTCTCGAGCAAATGCCAGAAGACATCAGTTTGCAGACAAAGACTTTAACGACCCCTGTAGCTAGCAGCCCGTGCTGATGAGTTGTGTTGGGCGTATAGCAGTGCCACTGCAAGGGACTTGAACCTTGCACACTCTCGACTAGACGCAATGCAGAGAAACAGCAGTGGTGCTATTACCATTAGAGGTGGGGGAGGGCTGCAGTCCGGTGCTGCTGTGTCTCTCCTGCACGCATCCAGGAGACGCCAAGGCTGGCTGTCATAGTGGCCAACAGCTGGCCACAAAAGCAACGTCCTTTTCCTCTGGGATCAACACTCGGCATCGATTCTTGGTTGACACTGAAGCAGACGTTAGCGTGTTTCCCTCCTCCAGGACAGACACAAGTTCAGAAAGAAGGGCCCTCTTCTCATGGCCACCACCAACAGCAGTACTTGTACATACGAGTCACAGATTATTCCACTCAATTTCTGCTCCTCCGGGTTCAGCTGGTCCTTCACCACTGCTAATGTATCACAGCCACTCCTGGCAGCTAATTTTTTGCGAGCACCCTCCCTTCTAGTAGATCTCAAAGGTCACCACCTAGTTAATTCGAAGACTTTTGAGTCCTTCACCTTGCACCCCGCGGTGTTGCCTGCACCTCGCCTCGGTGATGCTCTTGGACAATGAATACACCAGAATCCTAGCAGAATTCCCAAGCTTTATTACTCCAAAGCCTTTGACGGCACAACAGAGACATGAAGTACAGCACCACATTCTGTCTCATGGACGTCCCCCATATGCTTGAGCATGCAGGCCATCTCCTGATAAATTGCGATTGGCAAAAGATAAATTTTGACACATGGATTGTTCGCCGCTTTGACAGACCTTGGGCATCACTGCTCTATATGGTACCTAAGGCATTTGGAGAGTGGAGACCTTATGGGGTCTATCGGAGACTGAACAACATCACTGTGACTGAACAACATCACAACTGGATTGCTATCCAGTTCCCCATATACAGGATTTCTCTACAATCCTTCACGGTGCTGTTTTCTGCAAAATCGACCTGTTATGTGGGTACCATCAGATCCGAGTTCACCCTCACGATATTCCTAAGACTGTCTTGATTACACCATTTGGGCTATTTGAATTCCTCCGTATGCTTTTTCGGTTTAAAAAAGTGGCACAGACATTTCAACGCCTAATGGACACAGTTACCCAGGGCCTGGATTCATATTTGTTTATTTGGATGACATCCCTATCACCAGCTATTCACAGCAGCAGCATTGGGCCCATCTCCATCAACTATGTAAGCGGCTAGATGACCATGGGTTAGTGATCAACCTGGCCAAATGCCAATTTGGCCTCACATCATTCTATTTCCTCAGCCACCACATCAGTCAGCACAGAGCCATTCCACTACCTTCCAAGGGCAAAGGCCATTTGTAAATTTCCAAGACCCTCTACCATTAAAGGCCTGCAGGAGTTTGTTGGCATGATTAACTTCTACCATCGTTTCGTGTCAGCTGCAGCCGAAGTTATGCAGCCAATTTTCACACTCTTGTCTGGATGTCCCAAGGAACTGAAATGGAATGACAAGGCTGTGGCTGCATTCGAGACTGTCAAAGGAGCACTAGCGAGAACTGCTATGCTCGTGCACCCAAGGGTTTACATGTCAATGGCTCTGACGTGGATGCATCAGGCATTGTGGTATGTGGGGTCCTGGAGCAGCTCATCAACAGGATCTGGAAACCTCTAGCTTTCTTTAGTTATCATTTGATACCACCGGAGCAAAAGTAGTGCTTTTGACAGGGTGCTCCTTGCCCTCTACTTGACCATATGGCATTTTCGCTATTTCCTAGAGGGCAGAGGGTTCATGGTCTACATGTATGGCGTCAAACATGGATCACAAACCATTGAGTTTCACCTTCACCAAGATGTTAGATCCGTGGTCAGCACAACAACAATGACAACTCTCCTACATTTGAGTTTACGACTACGACATATCTGGTTACTGACATGCTATCACACACCACCATCGCTTCCCTCCATTCGCCTGCTCCTGGTGTAGACAACGCGGCTTTGGTAGCAGCTCAGGAGGAAGATGAAGAGATAGCTGTGTATGGCACTGCCATATTGGAACTGAAATTGGAGGACATACATTTTGGTCATCAAATGCCTACCTACTTTCTGATGTATCCACCTGCCAACCAAGGCCCATTGTACTTGTTGCATGCGATGTCGGGTGTTTGACGCCATACACAGTTTGGCTCAACCTTTGATTAGGATGACAAGGTTCATGGCGGGCAAATTCATGAGGCATGGACTGTTCAAACAAGTCGACACTTGGGCAAGGTCATGCATCCAGGGGCTGACCTTAAAAGTTCAGCGCCACACCAAAGCACCACTAAAGGTTTTTACACCCATGTGGCGTAGGTTTGATCACATCCACATGGATATCATTGGTCTGCCCCTGTGCAAGGGCGCTACTCACCTCTTGGATAGATGAACTGCCTTGGGTACTTTTGGGTATCCGTACCACACCGAAGGAAGATCTATCTATGCCCTCCGCAGCATTGGTTTACGAAACCCCTCTAACCAAAGAATTTCATTCTGGCAGCACATGGGCAGCAGGAATCTCCCACTTTGGTTCTCACATACTTGAGGAAGAAGGTGGGTACACTGGCACCTAACCTGGCCTTTTAGCTTGGGTCTATGACTTCAAACATTCTGCCTGAACTCAAGGACTGCCTTTATGTATTCCTGTGAAGGGATGCTCACAGGATGCCACTGCAACGGCAATATGAAGGTCCTTTCAAGGTGGTACAGAATGATGGCTCAACATTTATAATAGACATTGGTGGCAGGCAAGAAACAGTTTTGGTAGATCACCTGAGGCTAGCACATGTGGACCTAGATCAATCGTTACGGGTGGCATTCCCCCAGCAACAGGGGCATCTACCGGCCTGTTCTAGCTATTTAGGTGAGATTACGGTATCACCTCTGAACTCTGGTTCACGGGGGACGGGGGGGGGGGGGAGGGGGGTGTTAAGTGGCGAACCATGCTACTCCATTATCAAACCAGTATCCGTAGTTGCAGACCCCTGCAGAATTAGGAGTTCCCAGTGGCCGGAGGACACAAAGAACTCTGGGAGGGGCGTGACTTCAGAGGTCGGGTGATTGTAATAGCGTACCAACTGTAATTATTTAGACTGGGGTGAAGATACCACAGACTTCCTACACCATGCTGAAATGGGGGGGGGGGGGGGGGATCGTATAAACCATAGGTATAAACCAAAGGTAGCAGGTAGAGAACTATGTATAGTCTGTTTACCAAAGTACAAGGAAAACGTGTTAGCATGAGATAATCGCCAGGGCTGGAAAATTTTAGATACATGGAATGAGTGAAAGATTGGATTGTTTATTTTGAAACAAATCAAATTTATCTGAGATATACAGATGTTCCTCTACTTATTATGGCTCTACTCACTTTTTTCCAAGTTATGATGGAATGCTGCTGCTATATTTTACAATTAAAAAGTTTTTTTCATGGTGGAATAAAAGGTATTCAACAGTTAATTATGAAAGAGGCTTTGTTTTACATGAATTTGCCAAGCTGTAGGCCATAGTGAGTGGTCTGAGCATATTTAAGGTTGGCGAGGCCGTAATGTTCGGTAGATGCGGATTCTTTTTTAAATTATAATTTTCCACTTACGAAGGGTTTATTGGAATGCAACCCCATCATAAGCAGGGAAGCACCTGTATTTGGAAAGTACCAAATTATCAGCCTAAACAGGATTAACTGGTCGGAAATATATCTTCTTATCATAGTCTGTTACTATGATGTATTGATTTAAGAGCATTGATGGAAGAAAAAAGAAATGAACTTATAGAATTATCTGAAAGAATAACAAAAGTACAAACTGTAATGTATGGGCTACAACAAGTGTGGAAGGAAGACACATACACGAGGAGTTGAAATTGAAGACTGATTAATTGCCAGCTCTGCTTATATGGGCCCCGGCGCTGACGTCAAGGTCTCGCATTATCTGCCAGAGTTCCCCGGCTTTCTGCCATGTGGAGGTCACCTGGGATGATGGCCAGTGTCACCCTCAGGTCCGTGCAGTTGCCGCTACATGACCCCCCCCCAGAACTAGAGACCGGGCCATTGTCCATAGCCTTCGATGGCCTGCCCCCACTATGCGGGGGCAGCGTGGAGACCGGCTTGTTACTGTCCAGATATGCCAGTTTCAGGCTGTCAATGGTAAAGGTTTCCTCCTGATGAAGGTGGAATCATTGTCTCCAATTACCTTGTAGGGCCCCTCGTAGCGTTGCTGCAATGGTGGTCTGTGATTACCCCTCCTCACATACACATACTGGCAAGTATTTAGGTCCTTCAGGAGGCTATGCTTGGGCTGGCCTTGCGGTGAGGGTTGTCACAGGACCAAGGATCCCAGCTTTCATCTCAGGCACTCAAGGGTCACGACAGGGTCTTCCGGGCATTTATCAGGGGCCAGAAACTCCTTGGGGTGATTAAAAGCACACCATAGACCATTTCTGCTGCCGAGGCATTGAATTCCTCCTTCAGTGTGGGACAAATTCCCAACAGGACCCAAGGCAGTTCATCCACCCAGTTGGGACCCTTGAGCCAGGCCATCAAGGCTGCCTTGAGGTTCCAGTGGAAGCGCACCAGCAACCTGTTGGCCTGTGGGTGATACGCCATGGTATGGTGGAGCTGTGTCCTCAGAAAGTTAGCCAGCGCCACCCAGAATCTGGAGGTGAATTTTGCCCCTTTGTCCAAGGTGAGGTGCTCCGGGACCCTGAATCGGGACATCCATCTGTCAATGAGAGTCCTGGCACAGATTTCTGTGGTGCTATCAGCCAGCAGGACTGGATCTGGTCACCTCATGGAGCAGTCCACCATGATCAAGAGGTATCTTGCCCCACAGAAAATTGGTAATGGCCCCACTATGTACATGGCTGAACCTGCACCGGGACGGCTCAAGAGTCTGTGTGGGCGCTCTGGTGTAAACCTGCATTTTAGAGGATGACAGTTCATGCAGGTCTTAGCCCACTGCTGACCTGTTTATGGTGGCCATGCCAGACAAACCTGTTGGCCACCATTTTTACTGTGGTGTGGATTGCGGAGTGCGCCAGGTTGTGGATAGCCTTGGAAACCTGGCATCTCCATTCAGCTGGGACGATGGAGCGGGTGCTGCTGGTAGAAATGTCACACAGCAGTGTCAGGTTACCTGGGCCGACTTGGACGTCCTCTACCCTGAGTCCAGAGATGGCTGTGTTGCAAGTTGGGATCTCAGGGTCCTGCTGCTGTGCTTTGGTGAAGGCCATGTAATTGACTCCTTGGGACAGGGTGTGTATCGAATCGATTGCGGGTTGTGACATAGCGTCGGCTATCACATTGTTTTACCCTGTGATACGATGGATGTCTGTGGTAAATTTGGACATGTAGGACAAATGTCTCTGCTGTTGGGCCAACTACAAGTCCAATACATTATGGAACGCGAAAGTCAGCAACTTGTGATCGGTGAACACCATGATTTGCTGGCCTTCCAAAAAGTAACAGAAATGTCTCACCGCCAGGTACAGCACTAACAGCTGCTGGTCGAAAGTGCTGTATTTGAGTTCTGTGGAACGGAGGTGCGTGCTGAAAAAGACCAGGAGTTGCCATTGACCCTCGATGAGTTGATCTAGCACACCCCCTACCACTGTGCTGGAGGCATCAACAGTTAACGATGGGGTGGCATCAACAGTTTGGACTGGAGTGGACCAGGAGGGTGGCATTGGCCAGTGCACCTTTGGCACTCTGGAACGCCCTGGAGGATTCTTCGTTCCAAGCAATATCTTTTGCCTTGCTGGTCATTAGCACAAAGAGGGACCGCATGATGCGTGCTGCTTCTAATATCAACCTGTGGTAAAAGTTTATCATACCAGGGAATTCCTGCAGCCCTTTTACCGTGTGTGGCTTAGCGAAGTGCCGGACTGCCTTAACCCTCTCTGGGAAGGGGTGTAGCTCTGTTCCTGTTCCTGTGTCCTAGGAAGTTGATGGCGTCCAGACCAAACTGGCATTTAGTGGGGTTGATTGTCAGCCCAAACTCACTCAGACGGGTGCACAGTTGTCTCAGGTGGGTGGCGTGGTCTTTGAGGCAGGGGATGGTGATGAGGATATTGTCCAATTAGATGAATGCAAACAGGAGGTCCCAGCCCACTGCGTCCATCAGCCACTGGAAAGTTTGTGCCACGTTCTTTAGACCGAAGGGCATGTGGAGAAATTCAAACAAACCAAAGGGGGTCATCATTACAGACTTGGGAATGTCCTGGGGGTGAACTGGGATTTGGTGGTATCCCGGATGAGGTCCACTTTGGAGAACACCTGTGCAGATTGGCAGCAAAGTCTTGGATGTGGTGCACAGGATATCTGTTGGGCGTGGTGGCCTTGTTGAGGCAGCAGTAATCACCACATGGTCTCCTACCCCCTGCTGATTTCGGCACTGTGTGGAGGGGAGGGGACCAGGGACTGTCAGAACACTGCACAATCCCCAGCTCCTCCATCATTTTTAATTCCTCCTTCGCCAGGCTGAGCTTTTTGGGAGGGAGTTGGGGTGCCCTGGCATGGAGTAGGGGCCCCTCAGTCAGTGTACAGTGCCTTATGCCATGCTTTGACTCAGCCATGGAGAACTGTGGCATCACTTTTGAAGGGAACTTCATCAGGATGTAGGCAAATTAATTGTCCGAGAGTGTTATGGAGTTCAGGTGGGGGGGGGGGGGGGTGGGTAGCTTGGCTTCCTCTAAGAGCCTTCCCTTGAGTTCGACCAGCAAGCAGTGGGCCCGAAGGAAGTCGGCCCCTAGGAGTGGTTGCGCCTCTGCCACGAGAGTGAAGGTCCGTGTAAAGCTACTGTTGCCAAAACGATGGGGGATGGTGCAGGCCCCAAAAGTTCAAATGCAGGAGCTGTTGGATACACTCATTGTTGGGCTCTGCTTGCCGCTGGGGGTGTCAAAGCCTGCAGGGAGTAGGACGCTTATCTCGGCACCTGTGTCAACCAGGAAATTCCTTCTCTACAGTGAGTCCAAAATGTGGAGGAGGCTATCACGTAGGCCAACTGCTGCAGCTATCAACGACAGTTGGCCAGGGCATTTCCCGAAAACCCACAGGGTGTGCGCCTTCGATGGGCTTCCAAACACCATCACTGATGCTAGTAGCATAGCTGTCCCGGGTGTTCATGTCTCTCTGCTAGCCTTGATCTCACCAGGGGGTGTTTGTGGGGCTTGTTGATCTGGTGTATGACGGCATTGGTGTCCTTCCTCGCTCTCCAGAGCACGTCTGCTCGGGTGGCGACCCTCCGAGAGTCGCTGAAGTCCTCATCTGTGAGCAAGAGTCTGGGAGCTGCATATTTGCCTTGCTCCGGAGGCTGCCATAGGAAATCTACATCCTTCCTGCTGTGTCCTGATCGAGGGCACTCACTAAGTAGATGTAGTGGGTGTCAATGACTGTGATGTGCCAAAGCTGGAACTGAGCCTCGGCCTGCTTGAATCACACGTGCAGCTGTGACACCCAGAACGTCAGTAGCCTGAGAGAGACAACGTGGATGGTCGCCAATTCGTGTCTCTGTTCACGAACTACTATAAAACTCATTTTTAAAAGGTATTTGGATAATTATGGTGAATCTACACGGATTATAAGCTAAACCATATAGCTGGATAAAACATTCACATTCATCTTATTTTTCACGTCATGGACATGGGCTGAATGGTTTCATTTATGTGTCATGAATTTTTATAATTCGATGACTGGGGTTCAGTGCCATGAATTTTTATGATTCGATGATTGGGGTTCATTACTTACCTTTAAATTTTTCATAAAGATACATGAAAGTCACAACTGATACAATTTGCTCTTTTTATTTTCATTTTGTGTCTCCCCACTATTTAGAATCGAGAAACCCATTTCTTTATCATATCCCCAAAAGCCATATTAATATCAGATGTTATCAAAAGGAAGCCCTTTGAGGCTATCTTGGAGACTTATGGCTGAGGCAGCTGGTGAACAGAATAGATTTTTTTTTAATTGAAAACTTTCTAATCAAATTGCTTCAATTTTATGAAAGTTTTTTATGTATGTTCCATCCTCTCTCTCACAATAACGGCAAAGGATGCTACTCTTCCTAAGATGGAGACCACTGACCCAAGGTTCATTAATTATCCATGGCTTCATCTTCAAAAGCCAATGTATCATGTGATGCTGTGAAGCTGAAAAGACATGCCCAGAAAGCTTCCATTTAAAAGCCTTCAAAACAAGGAAAATATAATTCACAAAAGAAAAACAACTTACCCACGCTGAAGCAATACGGGCAAGAGCAAGAAGCAGGCAACTAAAGATCGAGAGCAGCCAGAAACGATGGAAAAATTGAGTGAAAATTCACTTGACGCTGGTGACCCACAGGCTCCTGCCCTACCAGCGGGGCCTAGCGCGGAAGTCACGAAGGCGAAGCCTGCAATCTTGGGCTAGCCCGACTAAGATATTCTGGCAGCGGTACGGTTGGTGGTGACCCATATTGGAGGTCTGGAACAGCGACTAGTCTCCTAAAAGGAGACTCAGAGGGCCTGCTCAACCTGTGATCCTCAATCAAGACCCTGATGAATTGAGTCAGGGCCTTGGAAGTCAAGATGGAGGACATCTAGGACAGCCATAAAAGACTGGTGAACACAGCCAACGTGTGGGTTGTTGATAAAAAACAACTGACAGATAAGTTGGAATATCTGGAAAATTACAATCATCGCAATAATATTAAACTACTGGGCCTGAAAGAGGGGGAGGAAGGGAAGGACTGGTGGAGTTCTTCCAACATTGGATCCCCAAAGTTTTGGGGAGGGAACGATTCAGAGATCACCCTAGCCATAGAAAGGGCCCATTGGACATTCAACAAAGATATTACAAATTAGGTGAAAAAAACACACACAATATTGGCACGGTAACTGAGAAAAGAGGACCATTGATGTGGTTCAGTCCAGGCTAGACTCAATAACATACAATCCAAGAGAAATTTGGAAATCAGATATGAAAAAAATTGGTGAGTTCCTGGCGAGGACTGAGCTGCCAATACTGACCCGATGGTATTAGATGCCCCACTCTCTAATGAGGAAATTGAACAGGACTTGGGAACCTTGCAAACAAACAAGTCTCTGGGAGAGGATGGTTGCCCCCCCCCCCCCAAGTTTTATAAGGAATTTAAAGATTTACTGATACCATCGTTACTCAGGGTAGTGAGCCAGGCGGTGGAGACGTGGACTCTCCCGGAGTATTTTTAAGCAGCTATCATTGTGGTGATACCTTAAAAAAACATGGACCCAATGAAGCCATCCTCGTACAAACCCATATCACTATTAAATACAGACTACAAAACAATGGCCAAGGCACTGGTCAACAGGTTCGGTCACTATCTCCCTAAATTGATAGATCTGGACCAAGTGGACTTCATTAGGAAAAGACATTTTGCCAATAACTTTGTTGAATAGTCTATTTAAGTTAGCACAGACAAAGCAAGATCCAAGCATAATAGTCTCGCTAGATGCCGAAAAGACCTTTGATTGGCTAGAATGGATTTTCCTGTTTAAAGTTCTGGAAAAATTTGGAATGGGACAAACATTTGTTAACTGAATAAAAAACACTGTACGATAAAACATGGGCAAAAGTCAGTACAAATGGACAAACATCACCAATATTTCCCCTTTGTAGGTCCAGTAGGCAGGGATGTCCTCTGTCTCCAGGGCTGTTGGTCCTAGCAATTGAACCATTGGCAGAAGCTATTAGGAAAGATCCATTGATAAAGGTATTCAAAATGGGTCAATGTAAGCACAAAATAAATTTAATGGCAGATGATGTGTTGTTGTACCTAACAGACTTGGCCAGGTCCTTGCCAAAGTTGCTCACCAAACTGGAGGCTAGGGTACAATATTGGGCTACAAAGCCAATATAGAAAAAAGTAATATCATGCCACTGAATAAATTTGACCATGAAGATCACCAAAGAAACAGTAACTTCAGTTAGCAGACAGGAGCTATAAAGTACCAAGGCATCAAGATTGATAATAATCTTGAAATCCTATACAAACTTAACTACCCCCCTATGCTTGAGAGATTGAGGGAGACTTGATGAGGTGGAGGGATCTGCCCATCATTTTAATAGAAGGGTCAACTACATAAAGAGGAAGGTGATGCCACAGTCTCCATGGACACACACTGGAAGCACCGACACCATACTCAGCCTCTCGTTTCTTCTTCTTTCCTCCTATCTTTCTTCCTGTCATTTCTACCTTTCCTTTTCTCCTGGGGTGGGAGGGAGAGGCATCATATATAAATAAACTACTGGATGACATTGACATGCTCTGTAACAATAATGATGTGCTCTCCTGTTTAATAATATCAATTAATTTCCAATAAAGTAAATACATCACCACACCACACAATAAACTATTATAAGCATGAAATAGCAGCACAAAATCCTAAGTAGTTTCACCCTCAGTTTTGCTGAAAACAATCCCACAAAAGCAGTTTCTATTTCTTCTGTCTCGTGATTCCTATCTCTTCTTAACCTATCTTTTGGAGTCAAGAATGACTTGCTTTCATCCTCACTCTGTGAATGCTGAGATTACTGAAGAATACTGTGTGGGATGCATAAGCCCCTTTCACATTTGCAAGTGATCCCAGGTATAAAACGCCAATCGGCCTTTAAAGCGGCAAGTGTGAAAGCAAAATCAGCTCAACGCCGGCGTCAGACAATGTCTTATCATATCGGGGATTGACGGCCTCGACTCCTAGTACAATCCCTGGCGTCTTCAGATGCAGGCTTTGCAATCAGGCAACTGTGAAAAGGGTAATTGCATTGTGGGATTGAAATGACCCAAGTTTTTGCGTGAGTGCAGGAAGAAAAGATTAAAATGAAGATATAAACTTTGCCATGGGAAAGTCACAGTGGGAGGGAAAGAGAGTGAGAGGAAATAAATAAAAATAAAGAGCTGGAGCGGCAGCTACACTGCTAACTGAAGGATCGCAAAACCAGACGGGTTGAGTACAGTGAGCAAAACTGATTTATTGCAGACTGTCTGGCTGGTCTTATACTCCTAGCTTGGACCTGGCTGAGAACTGCGCTGGGGGGCCCCGACATCACCGGAGCATCACGTGGGTCGCCAAGCGCAGGCTTCTGAGCCTGGGAGGAAACCCCTGACGGCGCCATTTTGGCCGGCTGCCCCGCCGTGTGTGGGGCCGGTTTGCCTGCCTCATGGCGTACTGCCAGAGCCATAAATAGCAACAGCAGACAATTTTTAAACAGCATGGGAAGATTGATAGCGCTATAGCGCACAATTTATAAAGATCGTGGCAAAAAAAAAACAATGGTAGACCTGACTTCCCAGAATCCCATCTGGCAGAAACCCCTCTTTGAATGTTCTATGTATGCAGCCAAGCATACAGCCCTTTCTCTGCCGCATGGAATTCTGGGATGTCAGGTCCGCTTTTGCTTTTTCCCCCCCCACAGTATTTATAAATTGTACACGATAGCGCTACCAACTTTCCCACGCTATAAATTGTGCACTATACTTTTCCACGCGATATGAATTGAGTGCTATAGCGCTACCAACTTTCCCACTTTGTTTAAAAATTGGCTGCTATTACTATTTATTGTTTGCACTTTCCCACAGTCCCTTATATAGGTGGGCACAACACCCACAGGAGCTGAAGGGCTCATACATTGATCAATACATTGATCAGGATTTAGGGCAGGTTCACCATCACTCGATGCGTCATGACATCACCAGTAGAAGGTAGAACAGTTCTAACCCTGGGGATGGCTCTTTGCAAGTGTGAAACTGTTCAGTGTCCCAGTTAGGAATGGTCAAGTGTGAAAAGCCAAACCCCCATTCCTATCCCAGGTCACTGAATGGCCAATTTAGTGGGATGCAAGTGTGAAAGGGGCTACAGACGCCACATAGGGTGGGGCAGCTGGTGCTTGGCACTGCATGTGGGTGGGCTGTTTGGAATATTATGCACTTCTGGTGGCCTCTGTATACTCCCAATATAAAGAATGGAAATGTCCTGTGCTTTCCTGAATGTTCCAGCTCTATTTTTAACGCATGCCCATTTGTCCATGAGTTCAATTTTTTTTTCATCCAAGGAGATGTTGTTAAAATGAGTTTTCCCTCTCCTTTTGCCATGATGGAAGCTTGGACTCGAGTGCTCGCTTCAGTATTTTGGTGTGAGCAAGCAGACAATGCAGCCATTGGAGCTGGTTCAGTGTGAAAGCCACAATGTTTGCCTGCAACAAGCGGCAAAGTTTGTCTGTCTTTCCTTCCAATGGATTTTGCAGTGACAATATTTTTGGAAGTTCACTTGTGCTTTGAGATGTCCAATCTTGGGATACCTTCATCCTCCAACAGGAAGGTCTGAAAGCTTCTTCCTGGAACAACCTTCTGAACAGTTTCTCTCCACCAACACTCTCGTCAATCTGTGCTCACCTGAATAACATTTCTTTGACACTGGTCATTTCCTTCCAATCAAAGGAGTAATCATGAGCACTCTCAGGAATCCTAGCCATGTGTGCCTTTTTGTTCTTTGCTTAGAACCCATCCTTCAACTCTTTTTCCATTGAAGACTGTATTGCATCTGCTTCCTGCACTTGGCAGAACTCAATTTTATCAACTTTGCTACTACCCTCCACCTTCCTCTGAAATCCACTTAAAACATTTTGGTCACTTCTCTCTGTTTCTTTGCCTCATCTCCATCTCAAGAGACATGCTAATATACTGACCTCTCCTACAAACCCACAGACTCCCACAGTTTCGTCAATTGCACTTCCTCCCTCTATTCCCCCTTCAAGAAAGCTATCCTGATTTCACTGCCTCCACTTCTACTTGTCAGACAAACCCTTCCATTCTCGGACATCTCCTTTTTCAAGAAATATGGCTTTACCACTACTGTGGTCAAGACCCATCTCCTGCATATCCTCTGCTTCTCAGAGTTTGACTCTTACCCCTCTCTCTCCAAACAAAAGAAAATGATCAGTATTTTCAGATTTCTTGATGCAGCTCTACTCCATCTATTCTGTTGTTTGTATTTAAACAGTTGTAATCTCATGGTCAGCTTAAGCCAAAACACAAGTTGCATTTCCAGATAAAAAGGAGTGTTGCTTCTTGGAGTAGATGTGTCACTATGATGTGATGAAGAGAAAGGTGAGAGTCGTTCATCACCTTTGCTGCTAACTATGCACACCTTCACCAATATTTGGTCTCTTAATGTTGCTTTCCCTTCCTCGAGTTTCCCAGCTCTATTTCAGGTTATATACATACTAAAGAGCAGGATTCCTAAAAGCTTTTCTTTGCCAACAATTCTGATTCATCCTTCTTCTTGGAAGGACTCCTTTGCATTTCTCCCAGGTTATTGGACTACATTACATCTGTTCTGATAAAGAGATTTTTCAGATAACTGCTTTTGATACATCTTTTATTATCCACTCAACCACAGCTTCAGCACTTCTACAGTTGACAAAGCCCACAGTCAATCCATTCCATTTCCTGTTGCCCTCTGCCTCTCACCGAGGCATTCCGCAGCCAACCAACCACCATATTTATCTGATCATGCTCTACCATTTCAGGATCACCTTTTTCTGCTTTCCCTTACCATCATTCCAAATAAATTCTTTCCACACTGATTCACTCTTCCATTTCTTCATTTATTTTGCATTTTATTCTGGCATATGCCTGATTTTCCACATTCTAAATGAAGGGTTCAGGCCTGAAATGTCGATTGTATTTTACTTCCTATGATTACCATGTTTCTTCAGCATTCCATTTCTACCAATACTTGTGTTGAATACGACACTACAAGAACAATGATCTGAATTGTTGACAGCCTTTTCTCTATAGATGCTGATTAACCCACTGAACATTTCCAGCATTTTAAAAAAAATTTTGTTTCCCATCTCCAGCATCAGAAACCATCTGCTTTTCAACTACATATTCTACTTTTGGTCAGAGGTTTCAAAATCCCAGTTCCAGAGTTGGTTAACCTGCAGAGGATCACTAGATTTCCCCAGTCACGCAAGACAGGGCACATCACTCGAAAGAACGTGCTATTAATTTATAATTGCTTGTTGCTTCTGCTCAATCTGCCACCTGGTCAGTTTCCATGCAGAACTGAAACCTGAAGCCACTCAGCAGCTGCAGGAATCAAACATTGGCAGCACTGTAACCAGAACTACCATCAAGCTAATGGTAATTCAAATTATTCCCTCCAAAACATACTCAATGTTTTCAAAGCCATGCATCAATGGCCATCAACAAATGCCCATACAGGACAGGATGCAAGTCATTAAACACAGAATGATAATAATGAAGATGACATCAGTGCTGATTAAGGTTCCATTTATTCCAGTGTAAGCCTAAATGATTATGGAGCATGGTCAGTCAATCTTTTGGGCCAGGAACCTAAAGGGTCCATTTTTATCCACAAATGCTATCTGACCTGCTGAGTTCCTCCAGCTTCTCTATGTTCATTTAAATTTTTGGAGGAATTTGTAATCAAACAATTAGTGATGATTTTCCAAAATCCTCTGAGCAGGCTATAGCAGATTGGAAGACGGCTAAAAGAGGATGTAGGCAAAAGAAAGGCCACTGCAGGCCAATTAGCTTAGCATCTGCAGTAGGGAAAATATATGAAGCTATCATTAAGGAAGAAAAAGTTAAATATTGGGTATAAATTATTCTATCATGCAGATACAGTATGGATTCACAAGGGGAGGTTCTGTTTGACAAATTTAGTGGAGTTCTCCAAGCATACAATATGCGCTGCGGATAGTGGTGAACAGGTGGATGCTGTATATTCTAATTTCAAGAAAGCACTTAACAAGGTGCTGTATAAAAGGCATCTATAAAGTAAGGACGCATGGAGTTGGGGGTAGAATATTACCATGCATAGAAGATTGGATAAGCAAAATAAGGCAGAGTTGGAATTAATGTATTTCTCTAGTTGGCAATTAGGGGTGAGCAGAATGCACAGGGATCAGTGCTTGGCCCACAACTTGTTTGCAATATGGATTCATGATTTGGAATCAGGGACCGAGTGAAATACACAAAAAGGCTTCAGAAACTCAGCAGGTCAACTAGCATCTATAGAAAGCAAAGGGTAACCAACATTTTTGGTCTGAACCCTTCATCAAGATAGAAGTAAAGCGATGCAAGTGTCTGGGTAAAAAGGAGGGTAGGAGGAGAGGAAAGAGAAGGGAGAGAAATACAAGGAAACAAGCAAGAAATTATAGGTGGGAGGGTATAAAAGAAAAAAAAAAGAAAAGTGATGGAGGAGGGGGTAGCTCTCTGAATGGAGAGGAAAGGGGGGGTGAGGAGTTAGAGAAAAGGAGACACAGAAATAGGGAAAGAGAGAGATTCAGGAGAGGAGTTTTACAGTCAATGTTAATGCCACCTCGTTGGAGAGTAACCAGATGGAATCTTAGGTGTTGGTCCTCCAATTTGCAAGTTGCCTCAGTTTGGTAGTATGAGCCCATGGATAGTCATGTCTATGTGGGAATGGTGTGTGGAATTATAATGGTTGGCTACTGGAAGGTCGCTGTTATTGCAGTGGACAGAGTGAAGGTGCTCAACAAAACAATCTCCCAGTCTGTGTCCAGTCTCTCCAACATAGAAGAGGCCTCAACAGGAGTACTGGATCCAGTAAATGATCCCTGCAGATTCACAAGTGTTGCTTCACTTGGAAGGACTGTTTGGGTCTCCAAACAGTGGTGAACGATGAGGTGAGGGCACAAGTGTAGCATTTGTTGTAGTCGCAGAGGTAGATACCAACCAAGGGGGCGATTAGTTGGAAGGGACAAGTTAACAGGGGAGTTTCAGTGGGAACAGTCACTATTAAATAATCTATTGCATAACAGAGCAGCATATCTTGTTCCTATTTCTTATGTTCTGGGAATTCAACAGGTTGAGCCGCAACTATGATGTGGTTGGGGGGGGGGGGAGAAGCAAGGGGGATAAGTTGTTGATGGTTGGGTAAAGATGCAGCACAAGGACAGAGAGGAAAAGAAAAAACGTTATTTTCACTCATATAATATGCACACGCATATAAAATTTTAAACTATGTAAAAATATTCTCGTATAGCACATATACATATATATTGTGTGGGTGTAGTATTCGACAGACCACAATCTGCTACAGAAAACCTCCTGTGATTTACAATGATTCAACATCTCCCAGAGGTGTCAATCACCTATTATATTGGGTCTGGGCAATTAACATTGAAAAGGTGTCGTGCCCTAGCCAGAAAATCCTGTTTCTCAGAATACCATGGCACTCAGGCCAAAGAGATATTCCCAAGACTGCAAGATCAAAATACCTAATTCCCATCTTCATCTGTAAATTATGTGCATATGTTTCATTGTCGCCACGGCCGCTAAAAATTGTGCACAGTTTCATTGCTGCTACTACTTTCCCACGCCTGCTATAAATTGTGCGCATTGTTTCAACATGTAAAAAAAATTCTGAAAGGTGCACATGCATATAACATGCGGTGGGTTACCTGGTTTGTAAAAAATGCATATAACGCGCACGCGCAGTTGTGTGAGTGTGTATACACACACCAAAAAAATAAACCCTCCCTCTTTCCTAACCCTCAATTTTCCTTCATCCACGTGCCTGTCTAAGAGTGCCTTAAATGCCCTTATTGTTCCACCCTCTACCACCACCCCATTTCAGCATCTGCAACTGTGAAACAAAACTTACCCCTGATGTCTCCACTAAATTTTCCTCCCTTCACTTTGTACACTCCCACCCTGAGAAAAAGGCGTTGGCTGTCCACCTTATCATGCCTCTCATAAACTGGTAGACTTCTATAAGTCACCTTTCATCCTTCTTTGCTCCAATATGCCCTAGCTCTGCTAATGTAGGCTCATAAGACCTACTTTTCAATCCACGCAACACAACATCTTGATAAATCTTGTCTGCACCCTTTTCATAGCTTCCACATCCTTTCTGTAATGAGGTGACCAAAAGTGTACACAATATTTCAAGTGTGTCTCACCAGATTTATAGAGCTGCAACAATAGCTCACAACTCTTGAACTCAATCCCCCAACTAATGAAGTATACCATAAGCTTTCTTAACTGTTCTATCAACCTGTGCAGCAACATTGAGAGATCTATGGATTTGGATCCCAAGGTTCCTCTGTTCTCCCACATTGTTAAGTATCCTAGCATTAATCAAAATGTATCACCTCATACTTGTCCAGATTGAATTCTATTTGCCACTTTTCCGCTGAACTCTACATCCTGTCTAAATCCTGTTGTAACCTCAACACTTCCAACCTTCATATCATCCGTAAACCTAATGTCCCATCACTCTACTTCTTCACAAAGAGCAGGGTCTCAGAACTGGTCCATGTGGAAATCCATTAGTCACTGATCTACAGGCAGAATACTTTCCGTCCACTATTACACTCTGCTTTCTACAGGTAAGTCAATTCTGAATGCATGCAGTCAAGGCTCCATAGATCTTATGACATTCTGAACAAGTCTCCAATGGGGGACCTTGTCAAATGCCTTACTAAAATCCATATACACATCTACTCTCCTACCCTCATCAATTTCTTTTGTTACCTCTGCAAAAAAAATGTAATTAGGTTTGTGAGACACAACCTTCCCATCACAAAGCCATACTATCCCTAAGAATATACTTCCCTAAATGCGCGTAAATCCTGTCCTTAAGAATCCTCTCCAATAGATGCCCACCACTAATGTAAAACTGACTGACCTATAATTCCCTGGAATCCTTCATTACCTTTTTTTAAACAAGGGAACCCCATTTGCCATTCTCCAATCCTCCAGAATTTCCCCTGTACCCAAGGAGGACGCAAAGATCATTGCCAACGTCCCAGTAATCTCTTCCCTCTCTTCCCATAGCACCCAGGGGTACATCTCATTCAACCCCAGGGACTTACCAATTGTAACTTTTTCAAGAAGATCTAGCATTTCCTCATTCTTAATCTCAACATGGTTGTTCTAGTCTGAACTCACTTTGGCAAAGGTCCTTTTCTCCAGTGAATACAAGGAGCAAAGTATTAATTTGTCTCCAGGTATATCCTCTCTCCTTTATCCTTAAGTGCTCCTACCCTCACTTTAATCATCTTTTTGCTCATCACATATGCATGCAATACCTTAGGGTTTTCTTGAATCCTACTTGCCAAGGCCTTCTCATGTCCTGTTCTAGCTCTCATAAGTTCTTTCTTAAGTTTCTTCCTGATTCTCATGAGCCCTTCCTGTTTTTTACTTCCAAAATCACAAGTATGCTTCCTTCTTCCTCTTAACTAGCAGATTTCTTTTTCCTACTATCTTTTCCTTGTTTCAGTGGGAAAAACATATCTAGAACCCCATGCAAGTGGTCCCTCAAAATCCTCCATATTACTTCTGTGCTTTCTCCCATGAACATCTGTTTCCTAATTTACTCTCCCCAATTCCTATCTCATCCCTTGATAATTAGTCCATCCCCAATTAAACACTATTATTTTGTCTGCTTTTATTCTTGTCCACAGCTGGTATCTGCATCAGCCAATCCTGTTCTTGCATCAACCAAGTATCTGTAAGGCCAAATCATTGTAATTCGATGTATTGATCCATGCCCTGTTCATCTCCTTTATTCCTAATACTCCTTGCATTGAAATAGACACATTTCAAATGCTCCGATTACATTTATGCTACTCCCCTGCCTGTTCTTCACCACAAACCCATAGCACTCTGCATCAACCTTTTCACTTTCTTTGTTTTCTACCCTCACATTCTGGTTCCTATTCCTCACAAAATTAGTTTAAACTTACATGACAGACACGTGGAGGAGGAGGTGAGTGATAGCTGAAAGCAAATAGAATGACAAAACTATGGTGGAGCTCAGTGGGGGAAGAGGGGGTGAAGGCAGGAACAACAACTGGAGGGTGATAAGCAGCAAAATAAAGGTTATCTGTGCAGGAATCTGATAATGGGAATCATTAAGGGAGAGGTGACAGACAGATAGAATTAGATGGGGAGGGAGACAAAAAATGGGAGAACCACAGGTGTATTGCAAGAGAGCGAGGGAACCGAAGGATGCAAGGGTCAGCTAAAATTGGAAAATGTAAATGTTCATACCATTGGATGAACAGACAAGGTGATGTGGGAATGGGAAGGAGCACTGAAATAGCATACAACCGGAAGATTGGGATGATCACTGCAGTCAGGGCGCAAGCGTTCTGCAAATCAGTCTGCTCTTGGTTCTGGCAACGAAGAGGAGGCCACATCAGGAACACCAAATGTAGTGGACGAGGAGCAAGACTTGTTCTTGCACCTCCTTCAACACAACCCAGGAACTAAACACCCCTTCCAGGAGAGCCAAAGATTCATGTGCATCTTTTCAAACCTCATCTACTGCATTACAGAATAATTCCTGCAAATAGGCAAATGTAATTATAAAAGGAGAGAGAAAAATCAGGAAACTACAAAACATTTGGTTGGGATAATTGTTCGAAGGTATTAAATAACAAGGGATCCCTGGAAAATGCACAAAGTCAGCTATCTAATCACAGTCATAATGAAACTGACTAGATTTATTTTTTTGCTTGAGGGTATAACAAACAGAACAGGCAAGGGAGAACAAATATATAGTGTGCACTTGGATTTCCATATAAAGTTTTAGAAAATGAAATTACAAACAACTCGGATTATGAAGAGTTCTCAGGAATGGAAATCTGTTGTAATCTGGCGACATTGCAATTTTTTGAGAAAAGAATTAGATGGATGCATGTTGGTCCCACATTTTGGCAGTGTTGTGAGAGTAGGCTAGAAGAACCACAGTGTACTTTGCATAGAGCATTCACTATAGTCATGGTGCAATGGTGATAAGGAAATTATTAGGATGGTTTGTTATGTGGATTGCCATTCATACACGCTGCTGTGTTCTGTCAAGTTTTGACTGTTGTGGAGCTGCATTGATCCACAACATACCTTTAAGATGGCTTTGGAATATCAAGAGATGCGTCACTCATCACAAGATACTCATTCATAGGGTACAATATATATCTGAATTGAGTTTTGGGTCAATGGTGATTTCCTAGCTTTTGATAATGGGGAAACTTGGCAATGATAATGTCACTGAAAGTCAAGGCATTGTCTTTGGAGACTGACACCCCATGGTACAAATGTTGCTTCCCATTTATCAGCTCCTCTATGAGCATCATCTATCTAGATCTTGCTGCACGCAGGCATATAATGCTTCACTTCTTAAGGAGTTGCAAATGGAATTATGAAAAAAATTAATTGGGTAATTATTAGCAAATATCCCAGTTCTTACGACTAAGCAAGGCCATTGTTACAGTAGCTGAAGATGGTTAGGCTTAAAACAATACCTTCAGAAATACACATCAGATTTTCATATTCAAAACTTAGTCAACTTTTCCTGGGGCAAACTGAATTTTGAATGCAATTAAATAAATTTAAATCTTATTACTTGACTTAAAATCTTAATTGCAATACTTGTATCATACTGAAGTCCCACATGTAGACGGATCTGAAAGATCAGACTGCATGAGATCCAGGATGAGCTGGGTAAATGGATACAAAATTACAGGGAAGTGCTGGGTAATAGAGTACATGGAACAAGCTGCCAGACAAAGTGGTAGAAGGAACAATTGTAATGCTCGAAAGACTTTCAAGACAGATACATGGATAGGAAATGTTTTAGAGCAAAGCAGGTAAATGGGACTAGCTTGGTTGGCATGGATCAGTTGAATCAAAGGGCCCGATTCTGTGGTCCATAACTCTCAGACTCATTTGACTTCCCTCCTCACACCCACCAAAAAATTAATGGGAATTATGAAACTAATTTAATCTCTACAGCTGAATCATATCCTGCTATGGAATTTAAGGGTTGAATGACATTAAGTTGGTTCTAGCACTTCAGAATGCAAGGCACTCTTATTTGGAAATTTTGAAATTCTCATTTAATTCTAGCTAACTCCATTCTGGTTGTCAATGCTTTGGGAAACACTAAATCAGAAAGCATTTTGAGGTATCATAGTTGACTAAAACAATTTCTATAGCACGTAAAAAGTGATTTAATACAAAGATTTATAGACATACCATATTTGCAAAGTTACAAATCTTATTGAAACAAAACACCTGGACATATATCTTACAAAGAACATTTCTTCTGGATAGTACTTTAACAAGAAACTCACCTTGTTGGTCATAAAGAAAGACAAGTATAGGCTGATTTGGTCCAAAGGCACAAAAAGCCACCATGTGTTCATGGGGATGAAAGGCTACACATCGGAGAGCTGATGTATAATTAAGATCAGAATACATTGCTACTTGGTCGCCTACCAAAAGAAAGAAAGAGAACCCAGAATGGAATTAATTACCAAGATTATTAGCCAAACACAAATTGAACAGAAATCATTAATGCAATATGAGACACTATGAAATAAATTTTGTCACAGATGCAAGTAATTTTTGAAACACATTAGAAAGGTGTGGAGGAAAATTGAAATGCAAATGCAAAATGTTTTTCTAAGAATAGAAACATTTTTATCAATTCTGACTTTAACTATTTGTCCCTAATTGGCCCCTGAAGAACAAGACCCCATCTGTCATTTCTAGTCCATCTCCAATGCCACTTTGTAAAACTTCTATGGATATGTAAGAGCAAGAGAAAAATTAGAAGTTAATTTGTGTTCCTGACATACATCGACAAGAGAAGGTCTCTATGGGGAAATAAGTGGATGATTGATAAATTAAATATTTTGTGTCTGTCTGAATGGCAGATGCAAATATCTTCCAGAGGTAGTGGACAGTGCTAGAATAACGATTGGATTGGGCAGAGTGAACAAAAACTTGTTGACTGAGGAATAAAGGTTTACAAAGCCACAAGAACTCAATTTTTCTTTGGAACGGACATAGGATTTTTAACTTCCACATAAATGTGATAGATGGCCCTCTGCAGAATGCCTTATGTGAAAGACGGCCACCTCGTGGATATAGCATTTCCCCACTATTACACTGAAAGACGATTCCTATACAGGGATATCAAAGCAGAAAGAGCAATTTCTTGGAGTTTGTTTTAGCAATGACTTGGGCTTTAGTTATCATTAAAAAATGATTTGATCATTTTCAGATTTGCCCTCGCTTCCTGTGGGTTTTTAGTTTCCCAAGTCACTGTGCTTCAAAATTGCTTCATTGACTGTAAAAATATTTGGCGGTGTAATTAAAAAAACTCAAAGATACAAGCCTTTTTAATTGATTTTCATAAAACTAAATTAAAAAGGATATATAGATAGATGAATTTAGAAACGATTTACGAAAAAACAAAGCCTTTGAAAACCTTTACTTTGATATCTGATAGATGAAAATCTACAAAAATACATTTTTCAGATCAACTATTTGGTGGCTTATAGCAAGATATAGCTAGCAATACATTTTACAAAGATGAAATGATTGTGTGAAGGAAACCAAGGAAAATCTAGGTTAACACTTTCATTCCAATGTATTGTAGTTTTCATTGAAAGTGATCCTTGGTAGACAACAATGCAAGTTTTTTGTATTTTTTTTCACTTGCCAGCTCTTTAGTCATATAGGCATGACTCTTCATGAGATCATTAATGTATCCTTTAAATACAGAGGGTTCCTGCCTTCACTAACCTAGTGTCAAATTGCAACTGATCTTTACATGCAAAACATTATGAACTATCCTCTCATCTTTCCTCTTAAATCCTTCCCCATTTACAACCACTCTGTCAGGGAAAATAGATACTCTAAATCTCCCATAATTAATTGACAGTGTCCTTCGTTCCCAAGAAAATCAACACAATTGCATTGCATCATTATTATTATCCACCCAGATAACATTTTAAAATCTTTTGTTTACCTTCCCATCGCATTCAAGCTATGACCTAACCGACGTTGTCTCCAGTACAATTTTAGCATCTTACCATGTCATACAATGAGGATAATTGTGAATATTATCCATCTTTTGTATTTATTGTCTCTTAATTCAATTCATGGATACTATTATAGTCTTCTTAATGAAGTGCCTGTTTAGCTGCAGCAAGAATTTTAATACACATGTACACTGTACAAAATATAAGACAATAAACGTTATAATTTATCATGCATTACCTCAAAGGTCGCTGATCTAAAGGACAAGTCTTAACAAATGAGGATAAGACATTCACATTAATAGTTGAAACACACCTGTATCTGCATTCCAAACATAACATATTCCATCTTCACTGCCTGAGAAAAGAAATGTCCCACATGGTGTGAATGTACTGTAGACATGTTCACGGTAATTTGTAGCCCCTGTGTACTTCTTTGTAACTAGTCTAGAAAGCAAATAGGATAATACATTAAAGTTTAATAATAAGGTATTACAGAATCAGAATTTGTCATGAACAAGTCACGAAATTTGTTGTTTTACTGCAGTATCACAGTGCAAACGTTCATACAAACCACCTTACAAAAATAAATAATAATGCAAGGAAAGTCAAAGTAAGGCAGCGTCTTTAGTTCATTGATCATTCAGGAATCTGAAGGCAGCAGGGGAAAAAGCTGTCCTTGTGCTGCTGAGTGCTTGGTTTCAGGCTCCTGTACCTTTTTCCCCCAATGGTAGCTGAGTGAAGAGGGCATAGCCTGAGTGGAGGGGGTCCTTGAGAATACAGGCTGTTTTCTAAGACACCGCCTCTAGTAGACGTCCTCAATGGAGTGAAGTCTTTTGTCTATGATATCGCAGGCTAAGTTAACATCCCTCGAAATTATCCTTGTGCTGAGCATCGGCACTTCCATATAAGACAGTGATGCAACTAGCCACAATGCTCTCCACGAGACACCTATAGAAGTTTTCAAGAGTCTTTGGTCACATATAGAATCTCCTCAAACACTTCACCAAGTACAGCCACTGGTGAACCTTCTTTGTGATTACATCAACATGGAGGCTCCAGGACAGATCCTCAGAGATGGTGACACCCAGGAATTTGAAGTTTTGACCCTCTCCACCACTGAGCCCTCTATGAGGACTGGTTTGTGTTCTCCTGACTTCCTCCTGAAGTTCACAATCATCTCCTTGTTTTTGCTAACATTGAGTGCAAGGTTATTGGTGGGACATCACTCAATGAGCTGATCTATCTACCTTCTGTATGCTTCCTCTTTGCCATTTATGATTCTGCCAACAACCATGGAGTCATCAGCAAATTTGTAGATTGCATTGGAATTGTGCCTGGCCACACAGTAAAGGATGTATATTTGAGTAGAGCAATGGGCTAAGCACACATCCTTGCCTATGTGAGACACTGTCTCACACACCCATAAGTTCTGGTCTCAAAAGTGTTAATATTGAGAAATGCTTAGTCTATGAAATTTGATAAGACTGTTGTTCAAATAGTTGCCTTGATAACTTGATCACAAGTAGCGCAGGATGACCAGATGGAGTTTATCCTCAATGATTCAATGGACAGTTTCCACAAAATTTAACTTTTCTTTCTCTCCAAAAATGGGTACAGAGTCAGAGAATGTCTATCTGTGATATAAATAAGTGGATGATACAAGAAAGACCTGGAAGCTACAATTCCTGGATGGAAAGCGGCTATTAGAAATTCACAAAACTGCTTTGGAAATAGCTTAAAAAAGCCATTGCAGCAATGGAAGAGATTTTGCCTATCTGGACTTGCAGCATGTCTTTTGATCAATTATCACACACTACTTTACTTAACAAGAAAAACAAAGCTGCTGGATTGTCTAAATAAAACTAACAAGTATCAAGAACTCCATTTTGATTTTATACTGGTCACCAATCATATTAGACTGGAGAAGTCAAATTTTTGTCCCCCTCTTGTAGTATATGATTCAGCAGGTACAAAGACCTTGCTCTTTTAGTGTTAGAACATCTTAAAAGACTGAAAAGAAAATCTCTAATTCTATGCAAAACTGAAGTACTGGTTTGTGTAATAATGTTATGGATCACCATCTATATAGTTTAAAGCTTACTCCTTATGATTCAGGAGAGGTATAAGTTCTGTATAAACAGTGATTAACCTCTGCTTAAGTGCTAACAAGCAGCCACCGTTACAAGATGGGATAGTTACTCTCCTTACCACTAACTGCTGTAAAAGGTTAATAGGTGTGTATATGTGTTTTAAGTTGGTACAGTGATACACTTTTCAGCAAATTAACTTACACTCTCAGATCCATCACTCTCAGAGTGCTGTCCCTGGCATGGATTAACAAGCGTCTGCCATTTGGATGAACTTCCATGTAATTTATAGGTATACCTTTTAGGTCATTTTGTAATATGTTCTGCAAAGAAGGTTGAACATAAAATTTTCAATACGGTATCAAATCATCAACCTTTACAATTACCACTCCTGAATGACAACACTGTATATTGCATAACTTTCAACACTGCAAATAAAGTTTCTGAAAGCAATTACAGTTGAAATGACCCAATGATTTCCAAAGAAGAAATGACGTATAAATCAATTGTTTCAGAAAATTAGGATGGACAGCTGAAAACTGGAGAAAACATGAGATGCAGCTCAGGTAGGTGGGGAAATTCCAGAGTTGAAGGTCCAAGGTGTAGCAAGAACAAATGGTTTCAGAGAAAGCAAAATTTAAAAACAAAATGCAGGAGGACTGAAAAGGAAATGGAAACATCTGTAAACATGTTAACAATTCTCTGCAAATGCCACTGGGGAATAAAAGTGACACTACAAACAAAAAAAAGTACTATAAAGGAAATTAAAATTATTCAGAGATACAAAGAATTTAACAAAACAGTCAATTAATTCAAAGCAAGTTTAGGTATGTAAATAACAAAGTATAACCATAATTGCTGATTATATCTTGATTTCTGAACTATCTGATACTTCCTTAGAAGGAAGCTATTTTTAATCAAGTTGTTACTCTGGAGGCATTTTATTTGAAATTGCTGTGAGAGACAATTTCTCAATTAAGCTAGTTGCACAGTTAGCAGTCAAGTAAAAGGAATTACACTTTTTCCACACATTTTTAATGGTGAGATCACAAGGTACTCAGCAGTTACCTGCATTTAGCCATTGACCTTGTGCAGCAAATAACTGATGCCTTGATTATACTGGAATTTTAACTCATCAAGGTATGAACTGCCTTTGCTCCAATTACATGGTACCCTGACCAGACCATACCTAGATTGCTGTTTATTGGTTTAACCACTGAGGAAGGATATTATTGGAAGAGTGTAGGAAGTGAAATAAACATTTGTCAGATGATTTCCTGAAATAGTTCAATTGTACTTGGAGTTTAGGATCATGAGAGAGGCGATCTCAATGAAATGTAAATGTTTCAGAGTATATTGCAGAGTTGATGTTTCTTTAGACTGGAGTGTCTATAACCAAGAGATACCAGTCTCAAAACAAAGTCAATGATTCAGGATTGGGAGTTATTCAAGAGGGACCTGTGGAAATTTTCCACCCAAGAAGCATTTAGAGATTTAAATGCACAAATTACTCAAGGCAGACTTCAATGGCTTTTGAAAAATGAGGATTCAAAAGAAATGGGATTAGTGCAGGAAAGTTCTGAAATAAATGATCAACTAAGATGCCAATAAATGATGCAGCAAAGAATGGCCGAAAGCCTACTCCTCCAACGTACTAACTTCTGAATTCCTTGCTATTTACCTTGTCAATATTCCACCGCTGAACTGGATTTTCATGCAAACCTTCATTTACAAATGTACTCCAAACAATGATCAGTCCTGAACTGTCCCCCGAAAACATGCGTAGCCCTATGCAACAACAAAATAAAAGTCATATATCTGTGCAAAAGCTAAGAAATTATTTTTTTAAATGTCAGATGATACAAAATTTAGATGCACTTTATTCAAATTTTGGATTACATGCAATTTTAAAAACTGATGGTATATCAATATCAGGATAACTCACCAGACTTGACATCTATATATTCAGAAATAAAAAATGATTTGAATTTCACCATCAATAACCACACTCATCCACATTATGATTACTATAAGAGAACAAACAACCGAACATCGAGACCACTATCGACTCAGACCCTTGCCACAATATCATTTTTGCTCCTCAGCCACCTGCAGATCATTGAAATTGAACAGGGTGTTATTTATTTCATGTCTTCACCTGCGTTTCCACGTGTTCAATTACCCCACCATTCTCCTTCCTAGTAAGCCAAAGTAAAATAATTGGTTTAGCTTGGTTCTTGGTTTAATACTCTGTTGTAATTTTCATGCTCTGGTTCAGTATTTCTGGTATCATTTACATCTTCTCATTCTAAATTTCTTGAAGTTGTAGGTTTTGTCAACATCCCCTTTTTAAAAAAAATGTTTCTTCAATTTGCACGTGCAACTTAGAGATATTTTAAAAGGAATATATAAACATCTGAATTCTCATAAAATGCAAAAATCAGCACACTCGTCATTAGCCTACTAATTCCAAACTATTTTTCTGAATTAAATTACATTTTAGAATGGGCAGCATGGTTAGTGTAGTCGTTAGTACAAAACCCAGTGATCTGGGTCCAAATCTGGCACTGACTGTAAGGTGCTTGGACATTCTTCCCGTGAAGTGCAGGTTTTTCCCAGGTGGTCCAGTTTCTTCCTACTCTCCAAAAATGTACAGAATTGGCAGGTTAATTGGGTGGCAGGAGTTTCAATGGCCAGAATCAGTTTCTATTGCATTGTACATAAATTTTAAAAAATAAACAAAAAAAAAAATTAGCTCAACTTTTTCTAAACTATACAGCAAAAATTGTCATTTCTACCAAGAAATTCCTTCACAGAGAATGAAGCATTAAACGTGGAGGTCCAAAATTCATTTTACACAAAGGGCTGCTGCTCCAGACTTAGAACAGGCCTTGAAAATTAGTAAGGGTCACTGTGGTGGGGCGAGGGAGAGGACCTTGCAAATCAAAGGAAGTAGTATGATAATGAAGAAAAGCCTACACAGGCAAGGGCTGATGGCAATGGTGATTTGGGGTGGGTGAGAAGGAGGGGAGTTAGTATTATGGAGATTAGCATCTATACAATTATGTGCAACAATGGGTGGATGGGTTAAAAAAGAATTTGTAACGTGCAGTTTTTAGCTTCAGGAATTTTGCCATGACAGGTTTTGACTGGTGAATTTCCAACAGAGACTTTGTTAAGTCATCACATTTACACTGAAGGCTTCCTTAAATAGGAGCCTTCATCCCAATTGCGGGCCATACATGCATACAATTTTCATGGATGTGTATCAAGATGTGCATTGCATAATAATGAACACCACAGATCATATCTGATACCAAGTGTGTTGTCATTCAGAGGCACAGAAAACTTAGTAATAACATTTGAAATTCCATGCATAATTTTCTGACAAAATTATTGTTATACATTCTAGTAATTGTAAATATACAAACAGTACAACTTCTCTGAAATCCTCATTTATCTGAAAATTAAATTTCTTCATTGTCCTCATTTCAGATAACTTCCTCCTGTCTCTCTTTATATTTCTTCTTTAGCTTTTCCTATTGACTTTTCTCTCTGACTCTCCCTCTCAAACTGTGTGCCACTGTTTCCCAGCCACATGCGGTCAAAAGAATCCCTTGTCTCAGCATCCTCAAGGAGACCGGCCTCCTGGGCAGGAGCGGAACCTCAGGCTCAGTGCCATTCTCTTCCCTTCCTTCTCACCCTCTTCAACACACTTGAGTTCCCCAACGCTGACTCAGAATCTTCCACTCGGCCTACCACACATGCACACTCTGGTAAACCCAGGGGAGAATTCGGAGTCAGGACTCAGGTGAAAGGAGCTCCAGTGTCCGGGGAGTCAGAAGCCTGCCAACTCGCCATCAGACTGGAAATCCTCCCCAGGGATCAGTGGCGGCGGTTGGGACCTGCAGGGGATCGGCAGCAGCCAGTTTACTTTTTTTGGGAAAGAAACATTATTTTAATGCTTAAAAAGCCTTTCCCTGTTGTTGTTTAGACATTGATACAAGTGATTTGCTATTGCTACTAGGCAGTTTTTTAAATAAATGACCAGTTCTCCAAAAAAAGCCATTTATCCGACTTAGGCCCAGTCCCGACCATTTTGAATAATCGGAGTTGTACTGTAATTGTTTTTACAAATATGTTATTCTATGCATTTAATATTTTTGATATCAAATTCATAACAAGCATAACATTAAACTAAAATGAAACGCTAGTCTGTCTTGCAGCTTCAAATCAAATTAGACAGAAATTCTCACAGTAGTTATAAAAGACAATTTTGCCTGTATAACATAACAATTACAGCACGGAAACAGGCCATTAGGCCCTTCTAGTCCGCACGGAACCAAACACTCCTCTCTAGTCCCACCTATCTGCACAATGACCATAACCCTCCACCTTCCTCTCATCCATATACCTGTCCAGCTTTTTCTTAAATAATAAAATTGACTCTGCCGCCACTATTTCTCCCGGAAGCTCATTCCACACCACTAACACTCTCTGAGTAAAGAAGTTCCCCCTCATGTAACCTCTAAACCTCTGCCCCTTAACTCTTAACTCATGTCCTCTTGTTTCAATCTCTCCTACTCTTAACGGAAATAGTCTATCCACATCCACTCTGTCTATCCCTTTCATAATCTTAAATACCTCTATCAAATCCCCTCTCAACCTTCTACGCTCCAAAGAATAAAGACCTAATCTGCCCAATCTCTCCCTGTACTCTAGATGCTTAAACCCAGGTAACATTCTGGTAAATCTTCTCTGCACTCTCTCCACTCTGTTTATATCCTTCCTATAATTAGGCGACCAGAACTGCACACAGAACTCTAAATTAGGCTGCACCAACGCCTTATACAATCTCAACATCACTTCCCAACTCCTATATTCCATGCAATGATTGATAAAGGCCAGCATACTAAAAGCCTTCTTCACCACCCTATTCACATGAGTTTCTACCTTCAGGGAACGATGTACCGTTACTCCTAAATCCTTCTGCTCTTCTGTATTCATCAATGCTCTCCCATTTACTACGTATGTCCTGTTCTGATTCTTCTTACCAAAATGAAGCACCTCACACTTATCAGCATTAAATTCCATCTGCCATTTTTCAGCCCACTTTTCTAAGCAACCCAAATCCCTCTGCAATCCTTGAAAACCTTCTTCATTATCCACTATTCCACCTACCTTAGTATCGTCTGCATATTTACTAATCCAATTCACCACCCCATCATCTAGATCATTAATGTATATAACGAACAACAATGGGCCCAATACAGATACCTGAGGCACACCACTGGTCACCGGCCTCCAACCTGACAGACAATTTTCCACTACCACTCTCTGGCCTCTCCCTTTCAGCCAATGTTCAATCCATTTGACTATCTCAAAATTTATACCTAAAGACTGCACCTTCCTAACTAACCTTTCATGTGGTACCTTATTGAAGGCCTTACTGAAGTCCATATAGACAACATCCACCGCGCTACCCTCATCCACATTCCTAGTCACCTCTTCAAAAAATTCAATCAGATTGGACAAACAGGACCTTCTGCTCACAAATCTGTGTTGAGTGCTCCTGATCAGACCCTGTCTATCCAGATATTTATAAGTACTATCCCTAAGAACTTTCTCCATTAATTTACCTACCAAAGAAGTCAAACTTATAGGCCGATAATTGCCAGGCTTCCTCCTTGAACCCTTTTTAAATAACGGAACCACATGCGCAATACGCCAATCCTCTGGCACTATCCTCATCTCTAATGACATTTGGAAAATTACCGTCAGGGAGACAATTGCAGGCATTTGGGGCCTAAGCAGCTGATGTAATATAATTAAAAATCAAGGATATGAATTAGAGGCCAAAACTGGGGAATGCAAAGATCAGAGAGTGGTCAGAGATTACAGAGATTAGAAATTGCAAACTTTGCACTGAAAAAAAAATTGACAGTGATGCAAACTTCAAATTCAAATTGTTGCTAGATTAAGTTCATGTACATCATGAACTTTTTGACAGATGTATGGACTGGCCTTGCATGAATTTAGACCCAAATGGAACCACATCCCAAAGAAATTTACCTAGTTCTAACATGCAAGGATGACTCTAGACAGCTGGTGCCACCATTATGGGACATGGCAAATAGGAAGAGAGAATAACCAAAACATTTTTTAGCTGGTTTGCCCCTTTCTGCTCTGGTCTGCAATATGAAATCTTTCTTCTTTCACCGATTTGATGAATTGTTTTCTTGGGTTTCAATTCCTCCTTCAGCCACAAGATGAACTCATACCTCTTCCTTATTGGCACAATGACACAGTGTCTCAGACCGTTAATTCAACTATGTCAGTCAAGATAAAGAAACAAAACTTTAATTTAACTGCCAGTAAATCAAGCAATAAGTATTATGAACATTAAATAGGATGAATTTATTAAAACGTAAGACATTATGAAGAGAAGGAAGTTTTATATATCCTTTCATGAATTTGCAGGAAATTTTAGAAACTTTAAATGATATCCAAACAAATCCTTTCAAAATAGTGTTATAGTCACAGAATTAGTTGACAACAAAGAAGCTGGAATAAATCAAGGAACAATCAGCTCTTCACTCAGTCTTAATGGTGCACTTCAGGGATATTGGTCTGCAGCATATTATTTTTTGGTTTTAAGTATTTTAAAATGTTGCAATTTCAGAAATTATTTGTGAACAACCTTTAAATCCAACTTTGAAACATCTCTATTTCCACTGACAGAAATTATTTAAGGCTGGTTTCTGCTGTTCCATGCCTTCAAGAATTGATGAAGAGAGACAAGTAATTTCCAAAAGAACAACAGGATTTTGAATAAGAGCAAGATCCTATTTAAAAGGCCTTCACCAATGGAACCACTAGATTGTTGTTCTGACGCAGGAGCAAGAATTAAAAACCAACATATTTTTCAGTTCTCAAAAAGAAGAACAGCTCCCCCAAGTGTTCCATTATATTAGGCAAGTAAACAAGAACTATCAGTTTCCTTTTTGGGGAAAAATGTTCATCTAGAATTTAAAAATTGTGCCGTATTTAGGTTTAAAATTGATGGTGGTGATGGGGGAATTACAGTAAACTGCAAAATAGACGAGTAGAAGGTTATGCAAGTGATAATGTGAGGTGCACAGAGCGATGGGAAGTGTAAACTCTACCAGAAAAGGAGAAACACCTGGATGATGTAAAGGACCAGAGAGGAAAAGACAAAACTTTAGACATGGAGGGATATTGAGTACCGCAGCCGACACTTAAATAGAGTGGCTGTACACACAGGTTCAGAAACAGGTTTTCCATCCGAGAACTGAGAAGTTTGTAGCACTCTATGCTGCTCCAAGTCCAACCTGTGCAGTGCAGTACAAGCTGGTCGTACCCATTGCAGATTAGATGCCATCACTGCCTTAGGTCTATGCCCGCAAAGAAAAATAGGACTACTGCAGAGAAACAATGCTGGTGTCAACATCTGATGTATTTGTTCAACAGAGAAAAAATAATCACATTACCCACTTACAGGCATAAACTATAACAGATATTGGCATTTATAACCTGGAATTTTCCATAGACAAAGGGGCATATTTACTGCTCTAATGCAGGTGGTTGGAACTTCAATAGCAGAGAATAATCTTGCTAGAATTTCCTCGGAGACTAAAATCAATGCGACACTAACCAGGTCAGACCTGGTGCAATATTAGGAACCCCAATGATTTCAATACAGATCACAGACCCCAAGGAGGAGGCAGTTTTTTTTTCTTTAAATTATTTTACTTCAGTTTAATGGTTTTATTATTTTTGAGTATTGCTAATCAATTTTGCTGTGGACGCAATTTTATACACATTGAATAAATGTAAATAGTTTCCAAAGAAATGGAAAATACATTAAAAGAAAGCTCTCAAAATCCTTCAGAGTAGCAAAGCTTTGCTTCACCTCTGCCATATGTCAAAATCCTTTCTGAGTCTCTGGAGCATACCAGCCGCCAAGAATCAGTCACCAGTTAGATCTCTTCAGAGAATGCAAGCGTGCAGCAGTCCAGCAAACTTCACCCTCTATATTCAGCCCGGGTGTGTGCCAGAGTGCAGGGATTCAGATCCAGAAAGAATCACCCATGATCTACTTTAAGAGTTTGCAATACATGTTGGAACTTAATTGGTTAATCCTTTTATTTAAAAACAACATTAAAAATAAAACGGCTTTCAAGGTAATGAGGTTTCTGCGTATGATTATGTTAATTAATTCTGATGCTAAAAAAATAAATAAAATGTATGTTTTATTAAACCAACCTTCAGCATCAAAGCAAAGTGTGTTAATGAAGCTTTTGTGGCCATCGAGTTCTTGGAGCAACTGACCATTGATTTCAGTCACATTTGTATTCCAAACACGTACAATACAATCATAGCCTCCTGTAACTACGAGGTACTGGGCAAATGGATGATACTTTGCAGTATAGATAAACGAAGGGTGTGGAAGCATTTTCTCAGCTGGATTCTGATAGGTTTCTGTATTCCAAACTCTAAAAGCAGGAAACACATGAAAATTTAGTTAGCTTTTGCTTAAAATAATTTATTTGATAGATTTCGTTAGCACCTTGTAATGTGAATTCCCAGATGATAAAACATAAAATGCTGTTTGACGATTTTCTTGGAAATCATTTCAAATACTAAAACTGAGGATGCAGATATATACAGTAACTCGTTTGCAACAATTAATGCTCCATCATGAAATACAGTTTTTGATCTACGTTGAAATATTTCAAAATGAGATAGTCTAGATTGCTTATTTGATGATTATAGATTATTTAATGAACTTTAACAATGTACAGTGACAACAGAACGGTCTACAAAATATAGTAATAATAAAATGTTGGACATTTTGCCCTTTTAAAAACTTCAATCCCCTCAAATGTGCTAAAGATGACAAATTTGCACATTGCAGGGATGAAATTCCTGCAAGAATTTTCAAGTCAATCAAGAATAAGCATGGCTCATTTTCTACTACTAGCACCAAAGATCCAAAAACCTTTTAAAAGGCGTATATGTACATTTAGAAAATAATAGAACATTGTCAATTTGGAATTTTTGAAAGTCCATATTTGCTTAATCAGAGTTCATGGTTGCATTGAGTGAAGAAACCAACAAATGTAATGTATTTGGATTTTCAGAAGCCTTTCGATGAGATCCCACACAGAAAGTTGGTAAATATAGATTTGGGGCAACATACTAACATGGACTGAGAAGTAGGTTGCAGACTGAAGCCAGTAGGAATAAACAGCTTAGCAAACTGTGACTAAGAGGATATCTTAAGGATTGTTGCTCAGGCCAAAGGATTAAATATAATATTTTCAAGTTTGCTGATAACATATAGAAACTGGAAAAAAAGAGGCAATTCATCCCTTCCTCATTAATAATCACTGCCTTTACATAGCACATTGAAAAGCACAGAAAAGGCCTTTTGTCCCATGATCCCCGAATTAAACCTAATATCTGCTGCTTGCACGTGATATAATCCTCTATTCCTTCCATGTTCATGAGTCTACCTAGAAGCCATTGTAACACTACCATTGTATCTGCTTCCACTATCATGACCTTCACAGCCAGTTCCAGGCACCTGCCGGTCCATGTGAAATAAAACTTGCTCAACACATTTTCTGTGCATTTCTACCCTCCTTCCCCACCCTACTTTAACAGTCTCCCTCTAGAATGTGAGATTTTTAAACTGAGAAAAAAAATTCTACCCAATCTATGGCTCTTGCAATGTTATAAACTTTTATCAGGTCGCTCCTCAGCTTCCAACACACCAGAGAAAACAACACTAGTTTATCCAATCTTTCCCCATACCTTATCAGCCAGGTAGCATCCTGGTAAATATCCTCTATGCCATTTCCAGAGCCATACATCCTTTCTCCAGAAGGGGTGACTAAAATTGAACACAATACTCCAAACACACCAGAAACATAATTTTATATAGCTGCAACATGACTTCATTGCCCAAAAGGCAGTAGGTATTTCATTCACCTCTGTTACCATCCTATTTATTTGTGTAGGAGCTATGGACCTGGACGCCCAAATTCCTCTGCACATCCATGCATTTAAGATTCCTGCATTAATGCACACCTTATATTAGACTATCTAAAGTACAACTTTGGCAAAATGTTAAGTTTCCTTATATTCCTGAAACATTAAGAAATGTTTTGCACCTTGCTTAATACTTTTAACGGCTTGGCCTCCACTGTTTCTGTGGTAGAGAATTACACAAGTATAACACCACCTGAATGAAGAAATCTTTCCTGATCCTGGTTCTAAATAAAATTCCTCTTATTGTGAGACTGTGATCTTTGGTTCCAGACATTCCAGCTATTATTTCTGTATAGAGTCTGCTTAATCCTGTCATAATTTTATAGGCTTCATTGAGATACCTGCTCCAAAGTCCTTCAAACTCTCTGAGATTAACACTTAATTGTAGAATTTCTGAAAGTTACAGCAGCTCCAGCAGTGCTGCTTTTTAAAAAAATATATATATAGTTGCCTCTTATTCACCATCATTCCAAAGATAAAAGCTTTAGCTCACTCAACTTTCGCAGGATGTGCTCTCTAATCCGGAAACATCCTGGTAAATATCTGCACCACTCAATAGGTGAATAAAGTGCTGAGCAGTCTTTTCCAGCGAATGTGAGTTGGAGTGAGAGGCTGCTCTAAATACAGATTGATCTCGAGTTACGATGTTCCGACTTACGATATTTTAAAGTTACGCTGATCAGAATTAGTTTTGAATGAAGGTAAGTCAGGGTTTACCTGTATCATCGTGATTGTTTTTCCTTCCTTGAAGGAAATGCTTCTATCCAATCAGTGCATGCAGATCGCTTCCCACTGCCACCATTTCCCCCCCTCTCCCCACCCCCCCCCCCACAAATGTCATCATTTCGGTGTTCCTCTTGTGGTTAAATCAAGGAAATGTGCTTTATTGGACCCAATGTCACTTTAAAAAAAAAGGTGATTTGAAATGCATGCGCAGATTGACATTGCTGGAGAGAAACGCTGAAGAGGGAGAGTGATGGCAATCTGCACATGTTCCAAATCACAATGTAGGTTGTGAAGTGACTTCGTTGCCCCAAGTTACCAGGTGCTATCTCGGGAGGCCAACGTTCCCGCTGCTGCCAGGAGGTCGACGTTCCCACTCCTGCCTGGAGCCTCCAAGCAGGAGTGGCTCAGAACTGTACCTGTACAGGTAGACCCTGACTTCGATAATTCCACCTTATGATGCGATTTGCAGAACCGAACCCCATCATAACTAGGGGTCTACCAAAGCGGAGTGGTTATCATGTGAATGGGCCAGAGTTGAGTGGGTAATTGAGGCTTTAGCTTCAAGAGGCTTTGGAGAGAAGAGGTGGAGACTTGGTAAAACTCTCATGAGAGTTTATTAAATTATTCTTTGACCTTGTATTAGCACCGAGGCTGAGTTGTTGACATTATTACAGGATTAGTGTATCTTGCCATCTCCCTGACAGCTGCATCTGTACGAAGAGCAGCTCCTTGCAGACCATGTCATGGAACTGGAGCTGCAGCTCAATAACCTACAGGTTTTACGAGAGAACGAAGAGTTTATAGACTGTAGCTACAAGGAGGAAGTCACACCAAAGTTGTAGGAGGCAGGAAGCTAGGTGAATGTCAGGAGAGGGAAAGGCAAGCAGACAGTTCATGTAGCGTACCTCTGGGGCCATTCCCCTCAATAATAAATATACCAATTTTGATACTGTTTTCTTTTGGGAGGGGTGGGGGAGGTGAGAATATGCTACCAGGGCAAAGCCGCAGTGAACGGGGCTGAGAAGGAAAGGTGGGAGAAAAGGAGAGCAGTAGTGATAGGGGATTCAATAGTTAGAGGGATAGGCTGGATATTCTCAAGACATGAAAGAGACACAGAAGATTTGTTGCCTCCTGGGTGCCAGGGTCAGGGACATCTCTGACCAGGTCCATGGTATCTTGAAAGGGAGAATGAGTAGCCAGAAGTCATGGTACATATTGCTATTAATAATGTAACTAGGAAAAGGGGTGAGGTAAGAATAAGATGAGATGGCATATGCATGCACAGCTGAAGAATTATGCAGGGGACAAGCATTCAGATTTCTAGATCATTGGGTTCTCTTCTGGGGAAGGTAAAATCTGTACAAAAAGAATGAATATTCTGGAAGAGAGGTTTTGCTAGATTAGTTGGGGAGGGTTTAAACTAGTCTAACAGGGGTATGGGAAACAGAATAATAGAGCAGTGAATAGATTTGATGGTGGAAAAGTTTAGTGAATGTGTAGTGAATTGGTGAGGAAGGACAGTGGAGGGAGCATAAATGCAATCAATTGGAGGGTTTGAAATGTGTTTATTTCCAAGCTAGAAGAAATAGAAATAAGGAAGATAAACTTACCGAAGCATGGATCAGTACATTGAATTACCATGTTGTGACTGTTACACTGACTTGGCTGACACAAGGACAAGATTGGCTGATATAGGTACCTGGGTTTAGATGTTCTTAAAGGGATAGGAAGGGAGGTAAAAGCTGGAGCAGGGGTGAGGTAGGGAGTAGCATTACTAATCAGGGATAGTATCATCACTGCAGAAAGGGAAGACATTGTGGAGAAATTGTCTACTGAGTCAGTGTGGGTGGAAATCAGAAGCCCTCTATTGCAAGTAGTCTGTAGGCCCCCATATAGTCCTTAGGTCATTGAGAAGCAGAAAATTAGGCAGATTGTGGCATTGTGCAAAAGTAGCAGGACTGTTGTTATAGGAGACATCAACTTCCCTAATATTGACTGGGACCTCCTAACTGCAAGAGGGATAAGACAGAATTTGTCAGGGGTGTCCAAGAAGGAGTCCTGACACATTATGTGGAAAAGCTAACAAGAAGAGAGGGCATACTGGATCTAGGACTGGGTAATGGGTGTCAGGCCTCTTGGTGGGGGAGCATTTCGGTGACAGTGAGCACAACTCCCCAACCTTTAACATAGTGGACAAAATGGAAAAAAGTTTAATTAGGGAAGGGCTGATTACGATAGGATTAGGCAGGAATTGTGGAGATTTAATTGGGAACAGATGTTCTCAGGGAAAAGCACAGAAGTAATGGGGATATTTTGGGTCCACTTGTATATGGTTCTGAATAGGTCTATCCCATTGGTTAACAAAAGAGGCGAGACAGTAAAGTAGGATTAAGGAAAACCCAAAGGTGTTCTGTGCAAACGTGAAGGATGACTAGAGTGAAGCGAGAACTGCTCAAGGATAAAGGAGGTAACAATGTGACTGTAGGCAGAGGAGGTAGAACAGTTTGCTTCAGTGTTCACCAGAGAGAAGGACATTGGACCTTGAGAGGTCAATATTGAACAAGCTTATTTATTGGAGCACATTGAGGTTAAGAGGATGTGCAGGATCTTATTAAAAACATTAGGAATTATAAGTTCCTGGGGCCAGATGAGATGTACCCCAGGTTACTACAGGAAGCAGGGGAAGAAATTGCTGGGGCATTGGCAATGATATTTGGATCCTCCCTGGCCACAGGAGTGGTACCAGAGAATTGGAGAATGGGAAACGTAGTCCCCTTGTTTAAATAAGACCAGTGAGTCTTAATTTAGTGTTGTATAAACTATTGGAGAGGATTTCTAGGGACAGGATTTTCAAGCTTTTCGAGAAGCATAGCCTGTTCAGCTATAGTCAGCGTTGCTTTGTGAAGGGCAGGTCAGACTCACATGCCTAATTGAGTTTTTTTGAGGAAGTAAGGAAAGAAATTGATGAAGGTAGGGTGGTAGATTTGGTGTATATGGATTTTAGTAAGGCATTTGACAAGGTCCTCTATGGCTGACTCATGCTGAAGGTCATGTGGCATGGGAGCCATTGAACTTTGACTGTGAATTCAAAATTATCTTGCCTGCAGAAAACAGAGGGTAGATGTAGAGGGTATTCTGCCTGGAAGTCAGTGGCAGGTAGAGTTCTGCAGGCATCTGTTCTGATACCCCAGCTCTTTGTGATTTTTATAATGAAAAATTAGAAGGATAGATCAGTATGTTTGCAGATGACAAGAAGATTGGAGGTGTCATGGATAGTGCACAAGTACACGATCCTGAACCCTTGGGGGACAGTGTGTTGCGAATTTTGGACTTTCACGGATTTCGGAAAGTCAGATTTAAGCCCATCTGAATTGTGCTGCTGTATCCACCCACACCCACTTCCAGTCACCCTGCCATTTCCCCCCACCCCCCCGACTCACGTTGCCGGTCCCTCGTCCGCCCGACTCGTGCTGCCGGTCTCTCGTCCGCCCGACTCGCGCTGCCGGTCTCTCGTCCGCCCGACTCGCGCTGCCGGTCTCTCGTCCGCCCGACTCGTGCTGGCGGTCTCTCCCCCCCCCTCACCTGTCTGATTCGCACTGCCGCCTTTCTCCCCAGTTGCCTGATTTTGGAGATTTCCAGATTTTAGATGTCCAGATAAAGGATCGTGTACCTGTAGAAGGTTGTTGTAGGTTACAACAGGATAGACATGATGCAGAGTTGGGAGGAGAAGTGGCAGATGGAGTTCAATTTGGATAAGTGTGAAGTGATGCATTTTGGAAGATCGAACTTGAAGGCGAAGAATATGGTTAATGGCAGGATTCTTAATAGTGTGGAAGAGGACCTTGGGGTTCAAATCTATAGATGTCTCAAGGATGCCACACAGGTTAATAGGGTAGTTAAGATGACTTATGGTATGCTGGCCTTCATTAGGAGGGGAATAGAATTCAAGAGTCAAGAGGTAATGTTGAAGTGTGACAGAATATATAGAGGTGTTTGGGAGATAAATTGGGAGAGGTTTGTTAGAGCAGGTCACACACAAAGACTTTAAAACACAGAATTTTTGCAGGAGCTTTTGCAAGAGTGTTCAGAGTCTCATGATGGACTGTTATTTGCAAAAGGCAACAAATGTAACAACATGCAGTGGCAGCTTTGTTTGGAAAACAGAATTTATTGTTTGGAAGGTCATGTGATCTTTGTAGGCAGAGAGGAGGAAAAAACTGGCTGTCCGATGTTTCCCTTGGAATAGGAGAAACAGAAAGGACCTGAAAGAAAGAGGTAATCATCTGGAGAACCCTAAAGGGGAAAACTTTTGTCAGCAAGACACTGGAGAGGCTGATTAAAAAGGAATCGGTTATGGATGTCCTGGAACAAGAAAAACTCTCTCTCTCAAAACCAACAAGAACCCTTCTGAGTGGTAACCATTTACCTGTTAGGCACCAAAGCCTGGTGAATTTTATTAATGTTAACTTCTGTGCACAGTACAAAAATTACCTGCAACCAGTGAGATTGGACCGTGAACCAAAGAACTTTGCTGAACTTACACACACATTACACACATGTGGGCTTAGAATTAGAAGGGGGTTAAGTAGGTTAAGTGAGTCAATAGACACAAGTTAAAGGTTGGTTCTATTTTCATGTTCAAAGATAATTAAAAGCAACTTTTATTTAATTAACACTTTGTCATGGTGTATATCTATTGCTGCTGGATTTTGGGGTCATCTGGACACGCAACAGCAGCTTTATAAAACTCTGGTTAGACTACACTTCCTCATTGCAGGAAGGACATAGAAGCTTTAGAGATGATGCAGAGATTTTCTAGGATGTTGCTTAGATTATAGAATGACTCTTATGAGGTAAGGTTAACTGAGTTTAGGGTTTTCTCTTTGGAGCAAAGAAGGATGAGAGTTGACAATAGAAGTCTATAAGATTACAAGAGGAATAGATAGTATGGGCAGCCAGCATCTTTTTCCCAGAGCGACAGTAGCAAATACCAGAGGACATCTATAGAAGGTGAGGGGAGGAAAGTTTAATGAAGATGTTAGGGTAAGTGTTTTTTTTAACATACAGAGTAGTAGGTGCCTGCAATGCGTTACCAGGGTGGTGGTGTAGTCTGGTAAAACAGGAACATTAAAAGGCTATTGGACAGGCACATGAATGCAAGAAAAATAGAGGGTTATGGGTATGAAGTAGATAGAAGGTTTAGATTGTTGAGTAGGTTTATATAGGTTGACAGAACATACAGTGCTACAATGTTTTAAGTTATCTCTACAGTGTTCACATCTTTTCTATAATGAGGTGACCAAAACTGAAGACAATACTCTTGTGGCCTACCGAGAGTTTTATACAGCTGCAACATTGTCTCTTGAACTTGATCCCTCAACTAATGATTGCCAGTGCACCATGCACCAGTGCATCAGTCTATCAAATTTCATAACAACCTTGTAGGATTTATATACTTGGACCCCATGTCCAAGAATATATAACCTCCATTTTGCCTCACTGCAAAGAATCCTGTCATTAACCTTGTACAACACCTTGAAGCATTCACTCATCTATTCTTCTTGCTTTAACCTCAAAAAAATTAACAGGTTTGACAAACGTGATTTCTATTTCATATATCCATAAAATATTTGCCATATTCTGTTGTTACTTTTCAAGTGCCCTGTTACCATCTCCATATTGACAGATCCTGCACTTTAATCAGAAGCAGACCCAATGCTCTCAGAAAAGGCAATGATAATAACATAATGCAAAACAAGCTATTTTCAAAGATCATTTCATTCTACACGCATATTGAAATGTGCACTAACCTTACTGTACCATCAGATGATGCAGAGAGGAGAGTTTTATCATTATTCGACCAGCACAGAGAGTACACAATATTGAAGTGTCCATTAAATTCTCCAAGCAGATGTCCCGAAGGAATTTCATATACTAAATGTTTACACAAAAGTAAACTGATTAGTTCAGATAAAATCTGTTAAACCTTCTATTATTTTTGAAATTGAAGAAAAACTATATTTTGCTGCCATCTATTGGCATAGACCTTTTCTGCCATTTTATAATTATTAACTTATGACACAAAATGGAACAGGCATTTTCTTTACTTTTCCAAAAATAGTATTTTATATTTTGTATAATGAGCTCCTTGATGCATCATGTTTCTGAACATTTTGTTTTTTCATCTATTGCTTCCAAGTTGTTTATTTATTTTTTAATCAAAATTCTACAAAAGTTTTCATTACATCCCTATAATTTGTATTGGTAAATCTTAGTCTAGAGCAGCAATACATCATTTAGTTATTTATTCCATATAATTAATCTGCTTTCATAAAACTTACATTTTATAGCGCCTTTGGAAGACTACACAAAAGAGTCTGGAAAAACAACCAACTGAAAAATCTCACAAAGATAAGCGTATACAGAGCCGTTGTCATACCCACACTCCTGTTCGGCTCCGAATCATGGGTCCTCTACCGGCATCACCTACGTCTCCTAGAACGCTTCCACCAGCGTTGTCTCCACTCCATCCTCAACATTCATTGGAGCGACCTCATCCCTAACATTGAAGTACTCGAGATGGCAGAGGCCGACAGCATCGAATCCACGCTGTTGAAGATCCAACTGCGCTGGGTAGGTCACGTCTCCAGAATGGAGGACCATCGCCTTCCCAAGATCGTGTTATATGGCGAGCTCTCCACTGGCCATCGTGTCAGAGGTGCACCAAAGAAGAGGTACAAGGACTGCCTAAAGAAATCTCTTGGTGCCTGCCACATTGACCACTGCCAGTGGGCTGATATCACCTCAAACCGTGCATCTTGGCGCCTCACAGTTCGGCAGGCAGCAACCTCCTTTGAAGAAGACCGCAGAGCCCACCTCACTGACAAAAGACAAAGGAGGAAAAACCCAACACCCAACCCCAACCAACCAATTTTCCCCTGCAACCATGTCTGCCTGTCCTGCAGCGGACTTGTCAGCCACAAACGAGCCTGCAGCTGACGTGGACATTTACCCCTCCATAAATCTTCATCCACGAAGCCAAGCCAAAGAATAGGGTATGGTTCTGCAATTCTTTATGTTCACAAATTATGTATCTTGCAAGACAATCTAAATTCACCAAGTATATTGTTACAGGGTAGATTATATATAAATTATTTAAGAAATAGATTATGGGGTTTTAGTATAGGTCACTTTACAAACGAAGTAACACTTAACATCTCATTTAAAATGCAAGAGCCTGACTGAAGCCATTCATGTAGGCACCAGTGGCTTTGCAGAAGACAATGGGACTGTTTTGAAGGAATTTTAAAATGCAGGTGCAAATATACAGTCCAGATTCAAAGGATTGGGTTAGCCCTGCAAAAAGTTCTGGTTTTTACAAGCAGAGAGAAAAGAACCAAACAGGATTTGAGAGTGATAGCGAGAGAGAGAATTCAGTTGGAAAGTTTTACAGTGGCTTTTGGAGGCTGCAACATGACAAGCTAGAAATTGGTTGAAAACTCCATTTTGAAGATGGGTTGTGAGTTCTGACTTCAGCCTGTTGAAAAACCCCTGTAGTCCTTACAAGAGGAAATGGCTGGCTAGAGTGTTTCTCCTGAAATAAGGGAAATAAAGAACTCTGTGGTGACCTGGAAGAAAAGGTCATCATTAGGAAAACCCATGAAGGGGGAAGTTTCTTCAGCAAGACACTGAAGTGGCCGATCAGAGGAGATCAGTTTGTGTGTGTCCAACGAGCAACGAGTGTCTCTCTGAAACCAATGTGAACCTTCCTGAGTGGTAACCATTTATCATTTAAGCACCAGAACCTAGTGAAATTTCATAAATGTTAAATTCTGTGCATAGTATAAGAATTGCCTGATACCGGTGAACTTGGAGGAGTGAGAAGTGAGATTGGTCTGTGAATCAAAGAACTTTCCTGAACATATACACATTACGTGCGCTTAGAATTAGAAGGGGGTTAAGTTAATAGTATTAAGTTTAAGATTAAACATAAAAACAGGATTAAAGAAAATTAAAAGCAACTTTTGTTTAAGTAACCATTTGTCTTGGTGAATTTCTATTGCTGCTGGATTTTGGGGTCCTCTGGACTCGTAACAATATTGTTGCTATCACTCAGTGATCAGTTTGCATTTATTAGCAGAAAGCACCGGAAGTGTTCATGGGCAGTAATCTGATTTTCTTTTTCTCCTTCCAGGTCCAAAGCATACAGGTTTTTTTGAGCAAAACTACATTTGCTCTTTTAAAAATTTATTTTTAAAAATCAAATTTGATGTCAGAGAAAGAGCACCTACATGATTTCAAAGGGACAGGGAAATTGCAATGACAGTAGAGAGATGTTCAAGGATCAGCACCCAGTTGCAAACTATCCATTCGAATGAAAATGTCCTTTTTGGCCTTGTGAGTGAAGAAACTAATTTCTGGATTATTTGATGGAACAAGACAATTGGCTGGACTGAACCTTATTGATGATACTCACAGGATGAATGAACACTTTATACCTTCAATCACGATTTGACATTTTGAAAGTAATTGCATGCTCTGATATATTTATAGCTTATCAGTTAAAGGACAATGGTCAGAATTTATTGGTATCTATATAATTTTGTCCTTTTCAGGATTTAAAACACATAAGAGGGGATAACTCCTTTCAACAATTAAGGTAAATGGAATACACTTTTTAAAAAAAAAAGAATTTCATGAACCCCTGAAATATACGAGTCATAAAAGGTAGATGTTATTTGAAACATCTTGTATCATACACTATCATTCTGAACTATCTGAGCTTTTATGAGGCTTCTTAACATTAAAGACACATATTGTTTTCTAATTGTTGATGTTTATCATTGTTGAAAAACTTGACACTGCAAACAATACAAAATATACACATGAAAATAGTCACATGAAGGACTTTGATTCCACTCTTTCTTATCTCACCTACAATAAAGTGGCCACTCCTGTCAGCACATGATGCTGCCAAGCTTCTTCCATCATGAGAAAATGCTATAAAGAAACATCCAATATGTCCTCCTCGAAACGACAGCAAAAGCTGGTTAGGAATACGACAAACCTAAAAGAAAGTAGCTACAGTAAATTTTACTCATAGTTGGTATTCAAGGCATTTTGCACTAAAGCAGCAAGATAATTTAAAAAAGAGGTAGAGGTAGTTTCAATCAATATCTGACTAAGATTTATAATTGCAGAGGTGGGGCGGGGGCTACTTTGATGGCAGTGTAAAGGAAACAAGAGTCAATAATTATCCAGCTTTGCATTCCTAATGAATTTTAACTGCATTCACTGTATAGTTAATCAGGTTTCTTTACCTGCCCAGGTAGTCTGGTCCATTTCAAAAGTTCTAACTTCTCTGCATCTTGATTTGATGGAACACTTGCCCGTGTCAACTCAGATTGGAGCTCATTGTATGAAATAGTGCCTTGCTCTTGCTGAAAAACCATCATGGAGCGTACAGAAGGATTCACCTGTGTAGGAGAAAGTGATTTTATTTTTAAAAGTTCTTAATACAAGTTAAACAAGAAAGTCTGCAAATGCTGGAGTCGAATACAATACGCAAATGGTCACTCAGCATCCACAGGAAGTAGTCAACATTAGCAAAGACATCTCCAATTTCTGTTACCCCCCCCTTCCCATGGGTCTCTTTCATCTATGTCCTTTCCTTCAGCTCCCCATCTTTCCTCTATCACCTAATTTTTTTCTCTTCTTCCCTTTACCTGTATCTACCTCTGACTCTTACCTGTTCATCTGTCCTCCACCCCTGCCCCTTCCTCTCCTCTTCCCACCTTCTTATTCAGATGCCTGTCTGTTTTTGAGTATACCTGACAACAGACCCAGTTCTGAAATGTTGTTTTCCCTTTACTTCCTATAGATGTGTGACTTGCCATGTTTCTTCAGCACATTTGTAATAAAGGAAATTTAATGAGAATGACAGTTTACAAATATTTCTTACTCATAGTTCAAATGGTGATAATAGATGAACGAGCAGGATACATAATAAAAAATGTCATGAAGATGGACTTAGCAGCTGTTATATAATGCAATTTTTTGGATTAATTGAGAAATGCACATGATCAATAGGGAAAATGATTATTGAAGGGTTGCACAGGTTACCTTTAAGACGGTTATAAATCTAGGTCTGGCTGGGAGTTAGCATAGCAGTTAGCGCTTTGTTATTACTGTGCAAGCGACAAGGGTTCAAATCCAGCACTGCCTGTAAGGAGTTTGTATGATCTCCCTGTGATCTGCATAGGTTTTCCCCAGACACTCTGGTTTCCTTCCACCCTCCAAAACATATGTAGGTTAATTTGGGTGTAATTGGGCAGCACAGGTTTAATGGCCAAAATTGGCTTTTACCATGCTATAAATAACATTTAAAAGTAATACCAAAAAACACAACCATTTTAATGCTCATTACTCTAATGGCTGAGAAATTCCATTTGTGCTGGCAAGAGCAGTAATATATTATACGAGACCAGACTGAAATGAAACCAAGTTCAAATAAGGCTTTGTCTTAACTCTGGCCTTTTATGCAGGAATTGAGCATGGAACATTTTTACACAGAAATTTCATAATAATTCACAATTTAACATCTTGTACTGATTCAGACAGAAACCTTGCTGAGTTCCAGAGCTTCTTTTTTCCATTAAAATCCATTTGAATAATTTTCGTGAACTGTTAAAAATTTTTATGGGCAAAGCATTAAATTTCTTAAATTAGGACTCACATTTTGAGGCAATTTTAATCCTTTCACTGTTACATACAAAGTTGATGGGTAATGGTCCCATGGGCGTTTCTTCCACCATTCAAATACTTCAATGGAATTTGAAAGCTTCTTGACCTTCGAAGGTGGATAATATAATTGTAGGCGGAGTTTCCCATTGATATTCAATACCCCATTTGCACCCACAAGCTATCAAAAAAAGGCAGTAATATCTCTTTAGGATTCATATATGTATTTTTGCTTTTACCACATTAAACAAAATAACTGATATAACAGCAGTGCAGAAAAGAATTATAAGCAAAAGAAACAAAATGCAGCCAGACAGAAATTCATATTTTCTTCTTACCTGGACCAAAATAGAGACCGAGTCTCACTGGGAGTCCCTCGGGACCAATTTTAAAACATAGTAAATGACATGTTCAGAAAGAAATGTTGAAGAAGAAATTTGGGGATTGTTCATAATTCCCTGAAAGCGGCAATGTAGGTTGATAGGATGGTGAAGGAGGCAAACAGCACACTTGCCCTCATAGGCCAGGAAAAAAATAAAAGTTTGGACATTATATTGCAACTTGACAAAACATTAGTCAGAGCACACTTGTAGCATGCACAATTTTGATCACACACTATACAATTGTGCTGACAGCATGTTGCCTGGATTAGAGGTCTTTAGTTATGGAGAGAGATTAGATAGGCTGAGCTTGTTTTCCCCAGAGCCAAGGAGGAATTTGACAAAGGTATTTAAAATGATAAGGCAAATAAGTGTGGAGGGTTATGGGCCAAATGCAGGTCATTGGGACAAGGTGGGACAAGATGTTTGGCACAGACGAGCAAGGCCAAACTGGCCTGTTTCTGTGCTGTAAATGGTTAAATGGTATTTGGTTTGTAATGTAATGCATTTCTTCCAAGTTTTGCACAAGGCTTCTGTCTGCTCCCAACACATGAACTTAAGGTTCTCATCACCATTCTAATTGCTTTCTCTCCACCAGAGTTCTGAGTCAAAGATTCTCAGGAGTGAATGTTGTATTCTTTAAGGTGGGTTCAAGAATATCTTGAGAATCTTTTCCTTTTTCAATTTAATTCTCTTCCTCAGATAAACCTCAAAAGAGAGCATCTAGTTATTTGTACAATATTGCTTGCGCAAAAAGAGATTATTGAGTGTAATAGGCTCTCAATGCTAAGAATGTTGTCTTGGGAAAGGAGGCTGATGTTAGTTCACTTATAATTCCAGTAGGTAAGAAGAATTTTACAGGAAGAGTTATACTCGTTTCTTCTCAATGCCTTGGAGTGTAACAGTGCCCTTCCATAATGTTTGGGACAAATACACTTACTTTCCTTTATTTGCCCCTGTGCTCCACAGGTTTATATTTGTAATTAAACAATTCACATATAAGTAAAGTGCACATTCCTGAATTTATTCAAGTGTGGCAGGCTGAGCCATGCTGAGGAACGAACCAGCTCACGGAGTGTTGAGTTAGCAGGGGCAGGAAGCCCCAAGGTACTGGGCTCACTGCCAGTCAGCAGGGATGATGTCATTTCCGGACCGAGCGTCAGCAAGTTGTCTGGAGCAGGTTGTTTAAAAGGTGCGCATGATTACTGAGTAAACCAGTTGGCCTTGACTCAACTGCAACGACTTGCATGTTTATTTTGCTACGCTTCTAAACAAATGCAGTGATGACCCCAATAGGCCCAAAAGGTGATTTGGACCCAAAATGAGCAAACAAAACATTTAGAATGCAGCAGCGCTTAAGCTTCTTACTTCTTGAATGTCGCAGCCTGTGGTCTGATTTCAGCAGGAAGAGGCCCCGTTTCAAGTTCAAAATATTACAGTGGATACCATAAAGTAATATTACATGGGCAGTTCACTGGACCAAGGCAAATCAAGAAGAATTGTCGATTTCCTTAGTGAACTACCTGAAGATGACAGGTACGATGCCATTAAAGCGCTACTCATTTGTGCCTTTGGACTGACCCGCCGCAAATGAGCGGTTACTATCAGACATGGTGTTCTGCGATGTGCCATTGCTTCCTGCCTTGCTCATACCCGGGAAACGCCCAGGTGGCCGTCGTTGGTGGCTGCAGCGACTGGCAATCGTGACAACTTCCTATCTATGGGATTGGCATTCAGTTAACATTTCCTGGTCGACACAAGAGCGAAGATCAGTGTTTTGTCTCCTATGGGCTGAGACACCTGTAATGGAATGACTGGACCATCCCTCACAGGTGCCAGCTACAGCAATATTAGGACCTATGGGTTGCGGACTATTCCACTTGAATTCTGCCCTTGCCAATTTAAATGGACTTTCACGTTGGCTGATGTATCGCAACCTCTGCTGGGTGCACATTTCCTACAAGCTCACTGTCTCTTGGTGGACATAAAGGGTAAGTGGTTGGTTAATTCCAGGATGTTTGAATCACTGACCTTACATCAATGAACTCTGCATGCACCCCATTTGGATTCAGTGATCTTCTCCCCGAACAAGTATGCCAAGAATTGGCAGAATTTCCAGAATTGTCACCCCACAGTTCTCCATTCTTTTGCCCAAGCACTGTGACCAGTATCATATCCCAGCAGGAGGAGCGCCACCGCACGCCAAGGCGCACAGACTACCTCCAGACAAGCTACGCATCACCAAAGACAAGTTCCATAAAATGGAGGAAAGGGGCATAGTCTGTTGCACGGACAGTCCATGGGTATCTCCCTTTCACATGATACAGAAAGCGACTGGTGGGTGGAGCCCATGTGGAAATTTATCACCAGTTAAATGATGTCATGACAGCTGACCGGTACCCTATCCCTCACATTCAGGACTTCTCTGCAAATCTGGATGGGGCCAGGATCTTTTCCAACATTAACTTGGTGTGGGGATATCATCAAATTCCGGTTCACACTGATGATGTCCCCAAGACGGCACTCATCACGCTATTCGGCCTCTTTGAATTTCTGCATTTTCCCTTCAGTCTGAAAAATGCTGCGCAGACTTTCCAGAGGCTTATGGAATTTGTGGGTCGTGGCATGGATTTTGTATTCATTTATTTGGATGATATTCTGATTGTCAGCTGCTCTCATCAAGAGCACGGTAAACACTTGCATCTACTTTTCTGGCGACTCAAATGCCAGTCTGGCCTGTCCTCCATTGATTTTCTAGGCCTCTGCATCAATTGACACAGATAAATGCCACTCCCATCCAAGGTGGAGGCCACACAGAAGTTCTCCAGGCCAGACACAGTAAAAGGTCTGCAAGAATTTTTCATCATGGTGAATTTTTACCATTGGTTTTTTGCCATCGTTGACCTGAATTATGCGACCTTTTTTGGACTTCTGTGCAACCAAAAAACCTGGAGTGGGACGAGGAAACGACAGAGGCCTTTGACAGAGCCAAGGAAGCGTTGGTCAATATGACCATGTTGGTGCATCCTCAACTCAATGCCCCCACTGCTCTCACAGTGAATGTGTCTAGCACGTCATCGGTGGTATGCTGAAACAACTAGTCAAGGGCAATGGGAAGCCAATGGGCTTTTTCAGAAAGCAATTAAGGCCTCCTGAGCAAAAATACATCACATTTGATAGGGAGTTCTTGGCCCTTTACCTGGCCATCTGCCATTTCAGGTACTTCCTCAAAGGGAGAGATTTTGCCATCTTCACAGACCACAAGCCCCCCACTTTTGCCTTTGCCAAGGTTTTAGACCCATGGTCAGCAAGGCAACAGATGCATCTCCCTTTTATTTTGGAGTATACCACATCCATTTCCACAGAGAATGTGCTATCCCGCACGATCATCCATTCTGTTCATGCATTGTCTCCGGGTATTGTCTATGCAGCTCTCACAACAGCACAGTGGCAGGACAATGACATAGCAGCCTATCGTCCTGAAGCATCAGGGCTCAAACTGGAGGATTTGACATTCAGACCTTCCGCAGCTATGCTCCTGTGCGATGTGTCAACAGGCCAACCTCGACCAATTGTTCCTGTTGCTTGGAGATGAAGGGTGTTCGATACAATTCATGGACTGGCACACCATTACATTCAAGCTGCCACGCAGCTCGCAACAGGAAAATTTATGTGGCGCGGTCTACAGAAAAAGGTTGGACACTGGGCTAGAACTTGTGTACATTGTCAGATCTCCAAAATAGAGACATGTGAAGACACCGCTCCAGTCTTTTCCCCTAGTGCACAGGCGTTTTGACCATGTGCATGTGGACATCATGGGATTGCTGCCACCATCGCAAGGTGCCATGTACCTGCTCACAATGGTCGATAGGTTCACCAGGTGGCTGTCCCACTCTCTGACACCTCCACGACATCTTGCACCAGAGCCTTTATTGTGAACTGGGCAGCTCATTTTCGGTTGCCGATGGACATGACTACAGATGGGTGTTGCAATTGACGTCAGCATTGTGGATTTTCCCTCAGCACTCTTAACGCGACTACGTGAGAAAGTCAGCACATTGGCACCTTTTCTACGAGACATCAAGGACTACGAATAAGTTTTCGTACACGAGGGATGCACCGTACTCCTCTTCAGCACCCATACGTGGTCCGTACAGAGTAATTTGGCACAACCATGTAACGTGTGTGTTGGACATTGGAGACAGGCAAGAGACATTCACAATTGACCACCTCAAGCCAGCAAACGTGGACTTGCAGTAACCTGTGATAGCTGCATGCCCTCGGAGAGGTTGCCCACCTAAATGGGCAGATGGGGTATTAACATGTGCATCATCACCTCCTGATATTGGTTCTGAGGCTGGGGTCGGGGAGGGGGTGGTGGTACTGTGGCAGGTTGAGCCACACTGCAGAACGAACTGGCTCATGGAGTGTTGAGTCAGCAGGGGTAGGAAGCCCCGAGGTAATGAGCTCACTGCCAGCCAGCAGGGATGAAGTCGTTTCCAGGCTGAGCTGTCTGGAACAGATTGTTTAAAAGGCGCACAATTACTGAGTAAAACAGTTGGTCTTGACTCAACTATGATGACTTGCGTGTTTATTTCACTATGGCATTAAATGACAACACAAGGTTATTTGTATACATCATGGTTTTACTATGTAGACATTATAGTACTTTTTATACATTGTCCCTTCATTTCAGGGCACCAAAATGTTTTGGACATTTGGTTTTACAGGTGTTTGTGAGTACTCAGTTATGTTTAATTGCTTAATTGGTGCAAGAGAACTAGGCTTGTTTCTAAGTTCCGATCACCTTTGGAATCTGCAATTGTCATTTTTCAACACGAGGTCCAGAGTTGTGCCAATGAAAGTCAAAGGAGCCATTATGAGGCTGAAAAACAAGAATAAAACAGTAAGAGACATTGCCCAAACATCTTTGGCTTGGCTTCGCGGACGAAGATTTATGGAGGGGTATGTCCATGTCTGCTGCAGGTTCGTTGGTGACTGACAAGTCCGATGCGGGACAGGCAGGCACGGTTGCAGTGGTTGCAAGGGAAAATTAGTTGGTTGGGGTTGGGTGTTGGGTTTTTCCTCCTTTGTCTTTTGTCAGTGAGGTGGGCTCTGCGGTCTTCTACAAAGGAGGTTACTACCTGCCGAACTGTGAGGCGCCAAGATGCACGGTTGGAGGCGAGATCAGCCCACTGGCGGTGGTCAATATGGCAGGCACCAAGAGATTTCTTTAAGCAGTCCTTGTACCTCTTCTTTGGTGCACCTCTGTCTCGGTGGCCAGTGGAGAGCTCGCCATAAAACACGATCTTGGGAAGGCGATGGTCCTCCATTCTGGAGACGTGACCCACCCAGCGCAGTTGGGTCTTCAGCAGCATGGATTTGATGCTTGCAGACTCTGCCAGCTCGAGTACTTCGATGTTGGTGATGAAGTCATTCCAATGAATGTTGAGGATGGAGCGGAGACAGCGCTGATGGAAGCGTTCTCACACCAACCCTCTTTACTGCCCAAACATCAGGATTACCAAAATCAACGGTTTGGAACATCATTGAGAAAGAAGAGCATACTGGTGAGCTCAGTATCACAAAGAGATTGGTATTCCAAGGAAGACCACCACTACTGATGAGAGAAGAATTCTCATCTTAATAAAGAAATGTACGTCCGATAGATTAGAAACACTCTTCAGGAGGCAAGTGTAGATGTGACAATGACTACTGTCTGCAGAAGACCATGAGCAGAAAGACAGAGCCTACACTGCAAGATGCAAACCACTAGTTAGCTACAGAAAGGATGGCCAGAATACAGTTTGATAAATATTTAAAAGAGCCTGCAGAATTCTGGATAAAGATCTTGAGGACAGATAAGACCAAGATTAACCTTAATCAGAGTGATGGCAAGATCAAAGTCTGGAGGCATAAAGAAAATTTCCAAGATCCAAAGCACACCGCCTTTGCCATGGTTTGCATCTTAACAGTGTGGTCTCTCTATTTCTGTTCATGAAGTCTTCAAAGCTTTATATCTGCACCAATGAAGCAGTTAAACATACCTGAGTACTGTGAAGCCAAATATCCCAAACTTTATGGTGCCCTAAAATGGGCGAACTACCTGCATAAAGTGCTGTAATTTCTATATGGTCAAACCAAAATGTACACAAATAACCATAGAACACCACAGCACAGAAATGGCCACCTTCAGCCCTTCTAGTCTATGCTATATCATTTATTTTTGTCTAGTCCCACTGACCTGCAGCCAGCCATAGCCCTCTATACAGCTCCCATCCACATACTTGTCCAAATTCTTCTTAAATGTTAAAATTGAGCCCACATTCACCACCTCAGCTGGCAGCTTGTTCTATTCTCCCACCATTCTCTGTGTGAGAAAGTTCCCCCTCATGATCCCTCTAAAATGTTCCCCTTCACTCTTAACACAGGTCCTCTGGTTGGCATCCTCAGTGGAAAAAGTCTATCTACATTTACTCTGTCAATCCCTTCATAATTTTAAAAACCTCTATCAAATCTCCCCTCATTCTTCTATGCTCCAGGCAATAAAGTCTTTCCCTGTAACTCAGTTCCTGAAGTCCAGGCAACATCCTATTAAATCTTCTCTGTGCTCTTTCTATCTTATTGCTATCTTTCCTGTAGTTAGGTGACCAAACCACCTGTGACGCCACATTCAGGAAATTATGTATCTGTGTTCCCATGTCCCTCTGTTCTACCGCACTCAGTCCCCTACCATTTACTGTGCATGTCCTTTCTTGGTTTGTCCTTCCAAAATGCAACACCTCACTCTTGTCTGTGTTAAATTCCATCTGCCATTTTTCAGCTGGTCCAGATTCCTCTGCAAGCTTTGAAAACCTTCTTCGCTGTCCACATTGCCTCCAATCTTTGTGTCATGTGCAAATTTACCATATTATCATCCAGATCATTGATGTAGATGAAAAACAACAATGGTCCCAGCACCTATCCCTGAAGCACACCACTAGTCATAGGCCTCCAGTCTAAGAAGCAATCATCCACCACTACTCTTGGCTTCTCCCATCCAGCCATTGTTGAATCCATTTCACTACTTCACCAAAAATACCTAGCATCTGAACCTTCCTGACTAACCTCCCATGCGGGTCCTTGTCAAAGGCCTTACTAAAGTCCATGTAGACACCATCAACATCCTTTCCTTCTTCAATTTTCCTGCTAACCTCCACAAAAAACTCTACACGATTGGTTAAACATGACTTACCATGCATAAAGCCATGTTGACCATCCCTAATTGGTTTCTGGCTATCCAAATAATTGTATATCCGATCTCTTAGAACATCTTCCAATAATTTATCAACTATTGATGTCAGGCTCACCTGCCTATAAATTCCAGGGTTACTTTTTGTAGACAGCCGCTCCTATTGGCTGTCTACACCCACTGTACTCGCCACGACACTATTGCGCCAATCCCTGCAAAACGCACTAGTTAAAAATAAAGAGAAATGGAGCTTGACTGGTAGTGGACACCATTTCCAGGGGCTCCCGTTATACGCTGTATCGTTGAATTTAAAAGTAACTTATTTGTCAGAGGTTGCCACTTTTTGTTGTCAGGTTATTCGATGTAACAACAAACATGGTGTCAGAAATCTGAACCCGAAGCCTTCAAATGAAGAGTAACCAATGCCACATTTGTAACACATTTGTGACTGCGCCATAATGGCAGATGAATTCAGAAGGCCTGACCCGTTTGTGTTTGAAGGCAATGTGGCTGAGAAATGGCGCATATTCAAACAAGAATATGACATTTTCATTGCAGCAGCACATAGGTGATAAGTCTTCCCAAGTCAAAGCATACATTTCACTAAACTTAGCGGGCTCTGAGGCAATCAAAAGGGAAAGGTCATTCATATATACAAGCGAGATGTGTGAAGGGAGTATCATTATCAGCCCAACTGAGTCAAGAGAGGACCTCGAGTGTTTAAAAAGAAAATTTCAAGAAATGTGCAATCCACAAAAGAACTTAACGATGGAAAGGCACAGATTTAATACCAAAAACCAGCAACCGAAAAATTAGGGCAAGGACCTGTGACTTTGGAGCACTCCATGAAGAGTTGACTAAAGACAAGATGATCTGCGGCATCTGTGACGAAGCATGAGAAAGGCACTGCTACATCACAATGAACTAACGCTCTCAAAGGCCATCTCCACGTGTTTCTTATGAAATCACAGAAAATAACAGCAGAAAGCTAGCCCCTCCACAGCAGCAAGGCGCTAGGGTAGATGCAGTCCAGAAGGAACCTGCGACCAAAGACGAAGCCAACCAAGGCCTGCTACACTCTCACCCAGGACAGAGTGCGGCAACTGCAGTGGCAACCATATGGTGAGACAAGAGATGTGCCTGATGTTCAGCCAGAAGTGCAGAGCCTGCCTGAAATTGAACCATTTTAGCAGATGCTGCAGAGCTAGATAGCACACGTCTGAAGATAGAACTTTGAAGTCCCTGTGCACTTTTATCAAGGGCGGCTGGCCTGACAAGCAGTGCAATCTACCACCTGAAGTGCAACCCTACTTCCCATTCCGGGCTGAATTACTAATCGAGGGCAGATCATAATGAAAGACCTAAGAGCAGTAGTTCCAAGTTCACTGAAAAACATCTATGTCAACATGCTGCACAGATGGCACTCAGGTGCAGAAACAACCATACACAGGGATAGAGACATAGCTTTTTGACCAGGGATGACCGAGAACATAAACCAGGAGGTGTGCAAAAGCACCAGGTCGCAACAACAGAAAGACCTGTTGCAGCTTCACACAGTGCTGGACAATCGACATCTTCAAATGGCATGGTCAACAGTATTTGGCTCTTGTCGATTCATATTCTAGATGGTTTGAGATAGATCTTTTACTCGACATCACCTCATCGGCAGTCATTATCAAGATAAAATGCATGGGGCATCCCACATTTTGCTATTGGACAATGGCACCCAGTTCATCAGTGAGAAATTCAGATACTTTGCAACAATGTGGGATTTCAACCACATCACTAGCAGCCCAGAGTACCCACAATCAAACAGTTGGCTGAAAGTGCCGTGAGGTTCACGAAGCAACTTATGGAGAAGTCCTGCAGGGAAAACCCAAGGAACATCCCCGGTGCAACGACTCATGTCTAGGCAAACACGAACGACTCTGCCAGTGGCAAGGAGACTCTTGGAGCCTCAGCTAAAGAACCCACAAAAACTGGGCTAACTATAATTATTGTAATGTACGACACCTACATGGATTGTGGTATGTGAAGGGGGTTGCACAAGAAAGGGGATGTAGACAGCAGCTCTTATTGGCTGTCTGCACCTGCTGCAGCCACTGTATTTGCAACAATGCTATTGTGCATGCACGAGTCCCCACAAAGCACCCTAGTTAAAAATAAAAAAGAAACAGAGCTTGGCTGGTAGCAGACACCATTTCCATGGGCTCCGTTATTCATTGTATTGTTGACTTTAACAGTAAAGCATTCGTCAGAGGTTGCCATTTTGTGTGGTCTGGTTATTCGATGTGACAACAAACACTTTTGGAGCCTCTTTTAAAACAACAGAACAACATGAGCTACTCTCCAGTCCTCTGACATCACATCCATGGGTAAGGATATTTAAAATATTTCTACCAGAGCCCACTAGCTGAGGGAACATCTAGTCAGGCCCTAGCTATTTTCCTACACATACTACTGTCACCTGTACTGCCTCGTTCTCTAAAAGGAGATCTAGTATTGCATTCTCTCTAGTTGGTATCTCTATACATTGATTTTGAAAACTTTTCTGAACACATTTGACAAACTCAAAATCATCCAGCCCTTTTACAGTTTGAGAGTCTCAGTGGAAAATTAAAATCTCCTACTATCACAATCGTACGTTTCCTGCAGCTGTCTGCTATCTCTCTAAAGATTTTCTCTTCCAATTCTTGTTGACTATTGGGCGGTCTATAATACAACCCTATGAGTGTGGTCATGCCTCTCCCATTCCTCAGCTCCACACATTATAACCTCAGTGGACCTTGAATAAAATCTGAAATGTGCAATTTAATTACATGTAAATTCTTTGATTACAAATTTAAATCTGTAAAGCACAGGGGAAAAAAATGGTTTTGTCCCATACATTATTGGCGTGCACTCCATACATATTTAGACCATCAGTTTTGTTGATGGTTAATCTTAGTCATTTTCCAAAAAGTAAGCTATGCCACTAACGTATAAGAAAACCAATAATCTCTAGTGCAAGTAATCAATCTTGTATTGGACTTATTTGAAGGTCACAAAGATCACTGAATCAGAGTTGATGCTAGTTCCTCCAAAGTCTCTTCAGTGAATGGTAGAAATTCTCCCAACATGCTCTGCCCCTTTTGACTAGAGGAGGAGAGCGAGGGAAGGGGGGGGGGGGGGGGGGGAGTTAAAAAAAAACAGTAAAAAAAAACATGGGCCTACTGCAAAAATATAAAATGCAAAGACAAACAGATGCAGTTCTGGCACACAAGGATAAAAATAAACAAGTGGTTATTTGCAATAAAAAAGAATTTCAATTCTCAAATTTTCTTCCGCACCATAAAAAATCCTTCATTGAAAATAATTCAGAGAAAATAAAATGAAATTATATTTTACCCGTCTTGATTGATCAAATAGCTTCCTTCCCTATCATAACCTATAAACACTTAGGAGTCCAGGTAAATCCATGTTGCACTTTCTTTTTTTCATAAATTTTTTTATTTTTCACACCATAAATCACAATAGCCATGATATACACTTTTTCTTTTTCACACATTTACAGTGACTTTTTCTCCCCCCTTCCCTCCTCCCAAGCCACCCCCCCACACCCCCCCCTCTCATCCATTTTAGGTATACAATCTAGGTTGCATTAATTCAGTCAGACAGTGTTGTCATTCAACAAAAATACACCAGAAATTCTACTGAGTCCATTCTTTTCTTTTCTTCTCCTTCCATCAACTTAGGTAATGTTTGTTCCCGGTAGGTTTTCGCTATTGTATTTAATGTAAGGCTCCCATACTTGTTCGAATATTTCAATATTATTTCTTAAACTATATGTTATTTTTTCTAATGGAATAAATTTATTCATTTCTATATACCATTGTTGTATTTTCAAATTATCTTCCAATTTCCAGGTTGACATAATACATTCTTTTGCTACGGCTAGGGCTATCTTAACAAATCTTTTTTGTGCATCTTCCAAGTCAATTCCAAATTCTTTATTTTTTATGTTACTTAGGAGAAAGATCTCTGGATTCTTTGGTATATTGTTTTCTGTTATTTTATTTAATATCTGATTGAGATCATCCCAAAATTTTTCTACTCTCTCACATGTCCAGATTGCATGAATTGTTGTTCCCCTTTCTTTTTTACATCGAAAACATCTATCAGATACTGTTGGGTCCCATTTATTTAACTTTTGCGGTGTAATGTATAGTCTGTGTAACCAATTATATTGTATCATACGCAGCCTCGTATTTATTGTATTTCTCATCGTTCCAGAACATAATTTCTCCCATGTTTCCTTTTTTATTTTTATATTTAAATCTTGTTCCCATTTTTGTTTAGTTTTACCATTTGTTTCCTCATTCTCCTTTTCTTGCAGCTTAATATACATATTTGTTATAAATCTTTTGATTAACATTGTATCTGTAATCACATATTCAAGGTTACTTCCCTCTGGTAAACTCAAATTGCTTCCTAATTTATCTTTCAAGTAGGATCTCAGTTGGTAATATGCCAGCGCTGTATCTCCAGTTATATTGTACTTATCTCTCATTTGTTCAAAGGATAAGAATCTACTTCCTGAAAAACAATTTTCTATTCTTTTAATCCCTTTTTTTTCCCATTTTCTAAAGGAAAGGTTGTCTATTGTAAAAGGGAGTAGCTTATTTTGCGTCAATATTAGTTTTGGTATTTGATAATTTGTTTTATTTCTTTCTACATGAATCTTCTTCCATATATTGAGGAGATGGTGTAATACTGGAGAAGTTCTATGTTGTACCAATTTTTCGTCCCATTTATATAATATGTGTTCAGGTATCTTTTCCCCTATTTTATCTAATTCTAGTCTCGTCCAGTCTGGTTTTTCCCTTGTTTGATAAAAATCTGATAGGTACCTTAATTGTGCGGCTCTATAATAATTTTTGAAGTTTGGCAATTGTAAGCCTCCTTGTTTATACCATTCTGTTAATTTATCTAGTACTATCCTCGGTTTCCCCCCTCTCCATAAAAATCTCCTTATTATTTTCTTTAACTCTTTGAAGAATTTTTCTGTCAGTTGTATTGGCAATGCCTGAAATAAGTATAGTATCCTTGGAAAAATGTTCATTTTAATACAGTTTATCCTTCCTATCAGTGTTAGTGGTAGCTCTTTCCAATGCTCTAAATCGTCCTGTAATTTTTTCATTAGTGGATTGTAATTGAGTTTATATAATTGGCCTAGATTTTTGTTTATTTGCACACCTAGGTATCTTATTGCCTGCATTTGCCATCTGAATGGGGATTCCTCCTTAAATTTTGAGAAATCCGCGTTATTCATAGGCATTGCTTCACTTTTATTTATGTTTATCTTGTATCCCGACACTTCTCCATATTCCTTCAATTTCTTATATAGTTCTTTTATTGATAGTTCTGGTTCTGTTAAGTACACTATCACATCATCCGCAAATAGACTGATTTTATATTCCCTGTCTTTTATTTTTATTCCTTTTATATTATTATCTATTCTTATCGATTCTGCTAGTGGTTCTATAGCTAGCGCAAACAATAATGGTGATAGTGGGCATCCCTGCCGCGTTGACCTGCTTAAGTTAAATTGCTTTGATACATGTCCATTTACTGTCACTTTCGCTAACGGTCCCTTATATAATGCTTTAATCCAATTAATATACTTCTCCGGTAAACTGAATTTTTGCAATACTTTGAACAAGTAATTCCATTCTACTCTGTCGAAGGCCTTCTCTGCGTCTAAAGCAACTGCTACTGCCGGTGCTTTATTTCCTTCTACTGCATGAATTAAGTTAATAAATTTACAAATATTGTCTGTTGTGCGTCTTTTTTTGATAAATCCAGTTTGGTCTAAATTTACCATTTTCGGTACCTGTTCTGCTAATCTGTTTGCTAATAGTTTAGCTATTATCTTATAATCTGTGTTTAGCAGAGATATTGGTCTATATGATGCTGTTGAGAGTGGATCTTTCCCTTGTTTTAGTATCACTGTAATTATTGCTGTTTTACATGAATCTGGTACTGCACGGATGGCAGTCTCTTCAATCTGAGGCGCCTGCAAGCTCACACCAAGACACAAGAGAAACTTGTCCGTGAACTACTCTTTGCAGATGATGCCGCTTTAGTTGCCCATTCAGAGCCAGCTCTTCAGCGCTTGACGTCCTGCTTTGCGGAAACTGCCAAAATGTTTGGCCTGGAAGTCAGCCTGAAGAAAACTGAGGTCCTCCATCAGCCAGCTCCCCACCATGACTACCAGCCCCCCCACATCTCCATCGGGCACACAAAACTCAAAACGGTCAACCAGTTTACCTATCTCGGCTGCACCATTTCATCAGATGCAAGGATCGACAATGAGATAGACAACAGACTCGCCAAGGCAAATAGCGCCTTTGAAAGACTACACAAAAGAGTCTGGAAAAACAACCAACTGAAAAACCTCACAAAGATAAGCGTATACAGAGCCGTTGTCATACCCACACTCCTGTTCGGCTCCGAATCATGGGTCATCTACCGGCACCACCTACGGCTCCTAGAATGCTTCCACCAGCGTTGTCTCCGCTCCATCCTCAACATCCATTGGAGCGCTTACACCCCTAACGTCGAAGTACTCGAGATGGCAGAGGTCGACAGCATCGAGTCCACGCTGCTGAAGATCCAGCTGCGCTGGATGGGTCACGTCTCCAGAATGGAGGACCATCGCCTTCCCAAGATCGTGTTATATGGCGAGCTCTCCACTGGCCACCGTGACAGAGGTGCACCAAAGAAAAGGTACAAGGACTGCCTAAAGAAATCTCTTGGTGCCTGCCACATTGACCACCGCCAGTGGGCTGATAACGCCTCAAACCGTGCATCTTGGCGCCTCACAGTTTGGCGGGCAGCAACCTCCTTTGAAGAAGACCGCAGAGCCCACCTCACTGACAAAAGGCAAAGGAGGAAAAACCCAACACCCAACCCCAACCAACCAATTTTCCCTTGCAACCGCTGCAATCGTGTGTGCCTGTCCCGCATCGGACTTGTCAGCCACAAACGAGCCTGCAGCTGACGTGGACTTTTTACCCCCTCCATAAATCTTCGTCCGCGAAGCCAAGCCAAAGAAAAACATGAATCTGGTAAGTTTTGTGTCTCATCAATCTGGTTGATTACATCCAGGAGGGGCGGTATTATTAGATCGTTAAATGTTTTGTAGAATTCTATTGGGAGTCCATCCTCTCCTGGTGTCTTATAATTTGGTAAATTTTTTATTATCTCTTGTATTTCTACTGTTCCAAATGGTTCTGTTAATTTATTTTGTTCCTCTATTTGTAGTTTTGGTAGTTCAATTTTAGTCAAAAATTCATCTATTTTCCCTTCTTTCCCTTCGTTTTCAGTTCGGTATAATTGTTCATAGAATTCTCTGAAGTTTTCCTTAATTTCTTTTGGATTATATGTAATTTGTTTGTCTTTTTTCCTTGTTGCCAATACCATTTTCTTAGTTTGCTCTGTCTTAAGCTGCCATGCTAAGATTTTGTGTGTTTTTTCACCTAGTTCATAATATTTCTGTTTTGTCTTTATTATATTCTTCTCCACCTTATATGTTTGTAATGTTTCATATTTTATTTTTTTATCCGCCAATTCTCTTCTTTTGGTTGTATCTTCCTTTATTGCTAATTTTTTTTCTATGTTTATTATTTCCCTTTCCAACTGCTCTGTTTCCTGATTATAGTCCTTCTTCATCTTGGTTGCATAACTTATTATTTGTCCTCTAATGAATGCTTTCATTGCGTCCCATAGTATAAACTTATCTTCCACTGATTCCGTATTTACTTCAAAGTACATTTTTAATTGTTTTTCAATAAATTCTCTAAAATCCTGTCTTTTAAGTAGCATGGGGTTTAATCTCCATCGATACATTCTTGGAGGGATGTCCTCTAGCTTTACTGTCAGTATTAAGGGTGAATGGTCCGATAGCATTCTCGCTTTATATTCTGTTTTTCTTACTCTATCCTGCATACTAGCTGATAACAAAAATAGGTCTATTCTTGAGTATGTTTTATGTCTAGTCGAGTAGTATGAGTATTCCTTTTCTTTTGGGTTTTGTTTCCTCCATATGTCCACAAGTTTCATTTCTTGCATTGATTTAATTATAAATTTGGTTACTTTGTTCTTCCTGTTAATTTTTTTCCCCGTTTTATCCATATTTGGATCCAAATTCAGATTGAAATCCCCTCCTATTAGTATGTTCCCTTGCGTATTAGCTACCTTCAAAAAGATATCTTGCATAAACTTTTGATCTTCTTCATTAGGTGAATATATATTAAGTAGATTCCAAAGCTCCGAATATATCTGACATTTTATCATAACATATCTCCCTGCTGGATCTATTATTTCCTCTTCTATTTTAAATGGCACATTTTTGCTAATTAATATAGCCACTCCTCTTGCTTTTGAATTATACGATGCTGCTGTTACATGTCCTACCCAATCTCTCTTTAATTTCTTGTGCTCCAATTCAGTTAAGTGTGTTTCTTGGACAAATGCTATATCTATTTTTTCCTTTTTCAGTAAATTTAGTAGTTTCTTCCTTTTAATTTGGTTATGTATTCCATTAATATTTAAAGTCATATAGTTCAGCGTAGCCATTTTATATTTTGTTTATCTTCTCTTTCCGTTTTTCCATCATTACCTTTCCTCCTTTTCCATTTCTGTTTTCTTATTTTCAACTCTTTACCAGACAACATTCCTACAACATCCAACATTTTCCTTATTCTCCTATTTCTATCTTCTTTATCCCCAATCTCCCCTTCCCCTCCTGAGTTGTCCTTTATCCCTTGTCGGACAACCACATCTCCCCTCTCCATTTGGATTTGCGAATCCACTCGCAAGCGTCAACTGATTTTGCAATGACCGCTCTTTTCCCCCACCCAGCACCCCCCAGAAAAGATTTCACTTTTCATTTGTCACAAAGGTCACTCTTTTAATTCCCTCCTTATTCTCTCTATTCCATTACCTTCCCTTATTAATTCTTGTCTATACTATCTATGTTTTCCTCTAATTACAGATACTTTCACGTATGCCCATTGTCTCTATTCACTCTTATACCTCTTTACCCGCATACATATCAATCGTGGTCATTTTTACCCTCATTACCCGTCTTCATCCCTCAGTCTATTTTTGTCTTTACCCACATACATATCAATCGTGATCATTTTAACTCTCATTACCCGTCTTCATCCCTCAGTCTATTTTTGTAATTGTTCTGCAAATTTTCGTGCTTCTTCTGGATCCGAGAACAGTCTGTTTTGTTGTCCTGGAATAAATATTTTCAATACCGCAGGATGCTTCAGTGTAAATTTATATCCTTTCTTCCATAAAATCGCTTTTGCTGTATTGAACTCTTTTCTCTTCTTTAGGAGTTCAAAGCTTATATCTGGATAAATGAAGATTTTTTGCCCTTTATACTCCAGTGGTTTGTTGCCCTCTCTTACTTTTTCCATTGTTTTCTCCAGTACCTTTTCTCTTGTAGTATATCTTAGGAATTTTACTACAATAGATCTTGGTTTTTGTTGTGGCTGTGGTTTAGGGGGCAATGCTCTATGTGCCCTTTCTATTTCCATTTCTTGCTGTAGTTCTGGACATCCTAGGGCCTTAGGGATCCATTCTTTTATAAACTCCCTCATATTCTTGCCTTCTTCATCTTCCTTAAGGCCCACTATCTTTATGTTATTTCTTCTGTTATAATTTTCCATTATATCTATTTTTTGGGCTAGTAATTCTTGTGTCTCTTTAGTTTTTTTATTAGATTCCTCCAATTTCTTTTTTAAGTCTTCTACCTCCATTTCTGCTGCTATTGCCCGTTCTTCCATCTTGTCCATTTTTTTCCCCATTTCTGTTAAGGTCATATCCATTTTATTTATTTTCTTTTCTGTGTTGTTTATTCTTCTTCTTAAATCATTGAATTCCTGTGTTTGCCATTCTTTAAATGACTCCATGTATCCTCTAACAAGAGCAAGTATATCCTTTACCTTGCCTTTCCCTTTATCTATTTCACTGTATTCTTCCTCTTCTTCTTCCTCTGGGTTGGCCATCTGTTGGTTCTTTGATGCCCTTTCCTCCTCTTCTTTCTTGTTTCCATTGTCTTCTGTGGTCTCCTCTTGCTGCAGGTGTTCTGCAGCTGTCGTTGCCGGCTGTGGAGATCGACTCCCCAGCTGGTCCCCCCTCCCGTCGGTGTGTTTTTTTTCATGCGCATCGCGCATGCGCGAGGAGTCGCGCATGCGCGGTTGCGCACTTTTACTCGGCTCTGTGAGCCATTGTTGTAGTTCTTTTTCTACCGACCTGAGGTAGTGGGCTCCTCTCTCCACAGCGGGCCTCTTCGGACAGGTAAGGCCTTCACCTTTTTCCTCCGTTGTCTTCTCTTCCTCTCTTCTTTCTGTTGATTTTGATTTTTCCACCTTTATACTCACTTTTCTTTAACTTGCATTTCTGTGCCTTTGTATTTTCTCTTGTTTTTCCCGACTTTTCTGGAGAGGGCTGGAGTTCACCGTCCGGCCACTACTCCATCACGTGTCTCCTCCCCATGTTGCACTTTCAAGGGGAATTCGCTCTTCCCAAATTTCATGCTTATTCTAGTTTGTAATCTTGACAAGCTAGGCAACATCATCCAGTCAAAAAAAAAGTTGCAATTGCTGTTTATTGTCCAATTAAAACAGAACCAAACTGTACTTTCAAACAAAAGTATATTAAACAATCTTGGAAAAAAAACACTGGAGACAAGTTTCCGGTTTTATTCTTCAGAATGTGGTTAGTCAATGCAATCTTACCTTTAGAAATGCCCACGCTATCTTCCGCCAACCACCTTCACTACTTTGAGTTGCAAAGTTGACTTTGGCTTCATCCATACTAACAAACTCAAGAATCTAGTGTAGTAAAGTTTCAGATTAGCACTTAAAAAAAAACACTACATAATATTTAAATTACACTTAGCTCAGAAATGAGGTGATCATTTGAGTCTTTCAAGCTTGAAACTTCACCTGTTGATTGTTGGTGTAGGCCTTTGCTGCTTCCTTTCAAGCAACAACATATGCACAGTTGCACATGCCAATCCATCCTATGCAACAGAAGTATATTCCTAATTCAATCCTGGAAGTCTTGTATTGAAGACTACATTCCCGCACCTCCCAATCAGCAGCAGCACTTATCTACCATGTATCCTTTCCCTTTTCTGTCATAATTTCAATCAAATTACCAAGATTTCTAAATTCCAGGCATCGATACATTTTTGATGAATTCTTTCCTCTTAATTACTAATTTAAGACTTGGTACAGTCCACTGCTTTTGAGTGGAAAGAATAGGAATTTGGCATTTATCAATTTGTAAAACCATTTCTAACAGGCTGCCTTTATCCTAACTATTTAGTTAAGCTCTTTTATAAGATTTTTTTCACTTGCATATTCTTTTTCAGCACTGACAATTGTAAGCCATCTGCCTTCTGGTTCTGCCCCAAATTTAGTGTAACCGCTTACCCATAATTACTGTCGGCTTGAGATCAAGGGAGAAAAAATTTACACTAATTCTACAAAATGCAAATTCTATTGTGTGCCAAGAATGGGATTTGTTGAATCAGGCAAGAGGTGCTGTTGATACTCAAAAACAAAATACAGGGTTGAATTGAAAAATACTGTATGATAAATCACAAATGGCACATTGAAAGAATTTCAACTAGAGGCAGACTCAAGGATTGCATTAAAAGAGAATAGGAAAAGCAATTGTAAAGGAAAATAAATTACACAGTTAGTCTGCTTACTCTTGGGGTCTTGATTTGATCAAATAGCTTCCTTCCCTGTCATAACCTATAAACACTTGGGAGTCCATGTTAATCCATGTTGCACATTCAAGGGGAATTCGTTCTTCACAAATTGCATACCTGAAACAGCTTAAGAGTCAACTATACAATGCTTTCTTTGATGGTAGGACAACTTCTATTTTTATGGATTGTATCCTATTAGGATTTTTCTCCCCGAAGTACCTGCCCAATATTTTAAGATCCATTCACTATTCTACCTGTGACAAACTTGTAGAGATCATCCCAGCAGCAAAATTATTAAGAACATCTCCCATTATACCTCCTGAATTCTGCCATTTTAAATTCACACATAGATTCAAAATATTATTAATTATGCAAACTTCAACAATGGCTGTGGTGTGGTGGAGTTTAACCCCCAGGAGGTTCATCAGCTGAGCCCAGAGCGTGGAAGTGAACTGAGCACCCCTGTCACTGGTGATGTGCGCCAGGACTCCTAACCTAGCGATCCAACGATTGATTAGGTTCCTGGCACACGTCTCTGCGGAAGCCTCTTTGATGGGTATGGCCTCCAACCATCTCGTGGTCTGATTGACTATTGTGAGAAGGTAGCACACTTCTCTGGACATCAGCGGGGGGGGGGGGGAGGGGGGTCTACGAAATCAACGTGGATGTGCTGAAATCTCCGCACCGCTGGGTCGAACTGTTGGATTGGGGCCTGCATATGCCGGTGGACCTTGGAGGCCTGGGACCTGGTGCAGTTCCTCGCCATCTCGGTCACCTCCTTTTTGAGCCCGTGCCACACAAACTGCTCTACAATCCATTCACACCAAAGTCTTCACCGAGGGGTGGGCTAGGTCGTGGACTAAGCTGAAAACCCTCGACCTCCACTGCAGTGGGACTACCGGGCGCAGTGAGCCGGTGGAGACGTCATAGAGCAGTGGGTCCAGGCAGTTGGGCAACTGAATGTCCTGGAGCTCGAGGCCAGAGATGGTGGTACAGAGAGCCTGCGTCTCTGTGTCCAGCTTCTGGGCCTGTGCCAACTGTGTGTAGTCAAGGCCAGGGCAGAGAGCATTGATCGCCAGCTGAGAGAGTGCATCCGCCACGACGACATCTTTACCTGGCCTGTGCCAGATGTCGGTGGTGAACTCCGACACGTAGGAGAGGTGGCGTTGCTGGTGAGCTGACCGTGGATCTTTGGCCATCATGAGTGCCTGTGTGAGAGGCTTGTGGTCCGTGAACACCATGAAGGGCCTGCCCTCTAGAAAGTATCGAAAGTGCTGGATGGCCAGGTACAGCACCAGGAGCTCCCAGTCGAAAGCGCTGTACTTGAGCTCCGGCGAGCACAGCTGTTTGCTAAAGGCGGCCAGCGGGCGCCACTGTCCATTGAGCCACTGCTCGTGTACGCCCCCTACCACCATGGCTGAGGCGTCCACCAAGATCGCCGTGTTTGCCTCCCGGCGTGGGTGCACCAATAGAGTTGCATTAGCAAGGGCCTTCTTTGTTGCGGCAAAAGCGTTCTCTGCCTCCTCCGACCAGGTCAGGACTTTCTCCTTAGTGGCGATCAATGCGAACAGCGGTTGCATGGTGCAGGCGGCACCGGGGATGAACCGATGATAAAAATTCACCATCCCCACAAACTCCTGCAGGCCCTTGAGGGTAGGTGGCTTGGGAAACCGCTGGACAACCGCGACCTTCTCTGGCACCGGGGCAGCACCTGCTGCCGAGATGGTGTGCCCCAGGAACTGCAGCGTCTGCTTGCCAAACTGCCACTTGGCCATGTTGACCGTGAAGTCAAACTCCGCCAGTCGGGCAAACAGGGTACGGAGGTGGGCCTTGTGCTCTTTGTGGTTGCAGTTGGCAATAAGGATATCATCCAGGATGATAAACACAAAGTCCAAGTCCCTACCCATTGTGAACATGAGGCGCTGAAAAGTCTGGGCCGCGTTCTTGAGGCCAAAAGGCATATGCAAGAATTCAAAGAAGCCAAAGGGGGCAATGATCGCCGTCTTGCCGATGTCCTCGGGGTGGATCGGGATCTGATGATACCCCCGCACCAGATCGACCTTGGAGAAGACTTGCGCGCAGTGGAGATTGGCCGAGAAGTCTTGAATGCATGGAACTGGGTACCTGTCCAGTTTGGTCGGGTCATTCAAATGCCGGTAATCGCTACAAGGTCTCCAGTCCCCGGAGGATTTGGGGACCATGTGGAGAGGGATGCCCAGGGGCTGTCCGAGCGATGGACGATCCCCAACTCCTGCAGCCGGGAAAACTCCTCCTTTGCCAGCTTCTCAGGCGAAAATCATCTGGGCTTAGCGTGCAGCGGTGGGACCTGCGTGGAGATATGGTGGTATACCCCATGCTGGGGTAAGGTGGCGTTGAATCATGATTAAAGGATGGCGGGGAACTCAGAGTATGTTCGAATACTCATCCCTGGAAGTGACGATGGCTGCGATCTCGGGACTGCAGGCGTTCATGGTGTCCAGGTGCACTGAATGGAAGGTGCGAGCATTGACCAGCCTCTTGCCCTTCCTGTCGACTAAGATTCCATCTGCCCTCAGGAAGTCGGCCCCTAATAACGCAGTACCCACTGATGCTAACATGAACTTCCAGCGGAATTTCTCTTTTCTGATCTGGATCTGCGTCCTGTGGGTACCAAAGGTCTTGATGGCAGAACCATTGGCTGCCTGCAGGGTGGGACCACGAGATTGGGTGCATGATTCGAGGGTGGTGGGGGGCAGGATACTCAGCTCCACTCCTGTGTCCACCAGGAAACATAGGCCGGTGGACTTGTAGGTAACGTGAAGGAGGCTGTCCATGTGGCTAGCCGTCGCAGCCATCAATGGTGGCTGGCCAGGTCGTTTTGCCTAGTAGTCACACGATTGTAGGCACTTATGAGCTTGCGCTCCCCAGCGCTGATGGTAAAAGAACCAGGTGGAATGGTGCTCCTCCGGCTTATGCTTGAGGGAGTGTTGTAGTCGTCTGGATCTTGGTCGTGCACCCTGACTGAGGGGTGCTTCATTCTCCCTCTTGGTGCGCCAGAGGGTGTCCGCTCGGGCTGCGACTTGGCATGGATCCGTGAAGTCCTCATCTGCCAGGAGTAGTTGGACGTCCCCGGGCATCTGCTCAAGGAAGATCTGATGGAATAGGACACAAAATTTGTGATCCTCCGCCAGCATCTCGTCCATCAGGGCTGATGATATGCGGTCCCCAAGCCCGATGAGGTGCAGGAGCCCGGAGGCATGCTGCCTCGGGGAGAGCCCGTAAGTGTAAAGGAGCAGGTTCTTGAGGGCAGGATATTTAACCTTGGCAGGTGGGTGGTGTATTGGATCGTCCACCCAGGCTGCCGTTTCTTCGTCCAGCACGCTCACAATGTGGTAGAATATTGTGGCGTCTGCTGAAATGTTCCTCAGTTGAAACTGCGCCTCCGCCTACCCAAACCACGTACACGGGCGATGGGTCCAGAAGGGGGGCAGTTTGATGGCAAAGGAGTTGATCTCTGCCGGTTCCATGTTCTTGAGGCGTCTGGGCTCAATGGGGTAACCATTGTAGTGCTGGACACAGCCAAAAAAGACTCAGCCATCACATTGAAAGTCGTTAATGACGGTTTTTATTCAAATTCAGCACTCCCCTTTAAGGGCAGCATGAGCTCAGTCACCTCGTGCATTGTGACGTCATAATCACTGCCCCAAGAATGCACTGGGCAGGAGACTTGAGGCAGGGAGACACCCTGACAGCACCATCTTCCCATGGCTGCCCCACCAAATGCGTTACACGCGGGGCCGGTTCGCCATGAGAGGGTGCGCCGCCACAGGATGTCCTTTTATTCTAAAGCTGTCCTCTCCCATTCCTAGAAACATATTCTCCACATTCACTCTACCAGTCCTTTCACTATTTGGCAGTTTGACTCCCAGCTATGATTTTCTATCAGCCATGGCTCTTATGCCTCAACATTGTACTTGCCAGTTACTAAATGCACTCTCAGCTCATCTACTTGTTTCATACATGTACATTTAAATAAAACACCTTCAATCCTGCATTCACTACCCCTTTCACATCAATCTCCACACTGTCTTACTTTTTTATAATTCTGGAGCCTTCAGCAACCTCTCCTGTGCTCTCCTTCACTTTTCCTTTATCCATACTTTTCCAATCTGTTGAACCCATCCACTATTTAGGCCTATCCACAGCCCTAGTTACTTGATTCACCTGAATCCTGACCACAAACTCATTGTTTTGAAATTATGGGGAACAATGGCACAAACTCTCACCTTTCAAACCTTATAGCTAAAAACAGTCACTGGTATTGGGCTTTCAAACCTCTATTGTGGAATCAAAGGGCAGGGAGACAAATTATTCTTACAACTTTTCTCTTATTCCCCACTGGTCCTAAAGAACTTTGAACTTTCAGATAATCCTGACTGAAACAGATGCCATATTTATTCAAACTCTCTTACTCTGAGGGTTCCAAAACCACAAATAGCAGCAATGATGGTACAAAGTCATTTAGCCTCATCTCAGTGTTTTAAATGGACTTTATATATAAGCAACTTGGTCTGTACCAGAATTGAGAAAAAAATAGAAACGAGAAGATGGTCTGAAACCATAATAATGAAGATACTGTACTTACAATCTGAAACAACTACAGAAGATGCTGGAATATTTTCAGAAACTAATTTTTTTCCTGCAGACATGCTCCCTTACAATAAGCACTCAATAAGTAGCAATGAGCCATTGGCCCTTGTGTCTTCGCTGCCATTCAATGAGAACACAGATGTTTTACCTCAGCAGAACTTTTCATATTCAAAATCCATCAGTATATTTCTTGAATATACTCAATGGCTGAACCAACTCAGGTCTCTTGGGTCGAGAATTACAAAGGTTTTGGGTGAGTAATTTCTCATTTTTGCCTGGACACCTGATCCCTTACTTGACCCACAGTTCTAAGCACTCAAGTCAGGGAGAAATATGATCTCATGAAGGAACTCACAGCAGGTTGAGCAGCAAGAGTGGGAGAGAGAGTATTGTTAATACTTCAGGTCAGAACACGAAGTTTGGATGAAAGGTTCCGGCCTGAAACATTGACAGTTCTCAATCTCCCACTGATGATGCTAAAATTTCAGAGTTTTTCCAAGCAGACTGGAGCTTTGCTCCAAATGCCATCATTTTCAGTCACTAATGTTCCCCACCCCACCGCCCCAGGGAAACATCATCCCTGCATCTATCCTGTAGAGCTCTGGAAAAAACATTCTGGGTTCCCCACAACCTTCTGAGTATTTCCAGCACTTCATTACAGGGTGGAGTTGTCGTGTGATGAGGATGAGTCTCACCCCTTTACTGACTTTTGTAAGTCTGCAAACAAGAGTGTTATCCAAAAACAAAAATGTGCAAGAGGCATGTCCTGGCCTGGCGATTCAACTTGCACATTGTACAAAGCTGGAAGATTAATCTAAATTCAAACTATTGATCACCATCATCACAAAAGTAGATTTTGCATTTATAAAAATCGCAGAATTGAACGAAAAATCTAATTCAGCAATTTTGATAGCAATGACTTTATTTTGGATAGTACTCAACACTAGTGGGCACCAATGTGTTCAAAGTAAACTTATTCAAAATCCAGAATTTAGAAATATTTTCATATCAAATTGTTATCTAAAACTGCATATAGTACAGAATCACCAAGCTAATATCAAACTCATTAATACCTCAAAAATTAGAAGAGTACTAGGTGAATCTATGAATTCTTTTAGGAAGTAACCAAATCGCTCATTGAAGACAAGTTGTTCATTCCAGACTGGAATCCTTGATCTGTTTTTTCTAAAATCATACGGTTGTGTCATGATGGGAAGGATATGTTCCACACCGTCTTGCTCATAATATGAAGTGACATGTCGATTCCTATCAAAAGAGACAAAAAGCAAATTGTTTTGAGTTCTCCAAGAAACTTTTCCTCTGGCAAATATTTAGAAAATAAATTTAGAATATTCTATATAGAAATTTGTGGATTTAAATTAACGGGGTCAATGTTCAAAACATATTTTTCTAAAATATGGAAAAACATTTACTTGTTAGATATTAAATATCAAGTGTATGGCTGATACATTTAGAGACGACCTTTCCAATTTCAATTGTCAGATAGGTACAATGCAAACTAATTTTTCCTTGCCTTTTATTTGAATGAGCTTCGGAATGATGCACGTAATTTGATAGTTCAACACAACACTGAGGAATTGTCATCTTCCAAGCAAGACCATCTCAATATCAGTTTATCTTTACAATGGGTGTCAGAAATCACAAGGTATTATATGAATGGAATGGAATTCAGGGCCGATATCCTGATAAGCACGTATTCCTTTATCTCATACAACACAATAAATTAACTGACTGCTGTTCATTAGACCAAACTATACACTGTATTGCTTTATTTTCCAATGACACAAAAAATCTGCAAAGTGTTACAAGATATCAGTAGGAAAGTTAATACAATTCGATCTTAATATTCAATGTTCCGCATAACTAAAGCACTATGCATTTCCAACCAAATTTGCTACACACTGCTTACTTTAAAAAAAATTTTGTGCCTTACCTGTGTTCTTTCCTAACATATTGACCAGTTTCTTCATTAATTATATGAACTTTCACTGAAGGATGGGATGTTATAATATCTGTTTTTAATAGGTCCGCCCTATGGATGTTTACACCAAGAACTAGATCATCGTCAGTAACGTATTTCGGTTTTAACTGCTGAAATTCAGCATCAAATGTAGAAGCAGCTTCTTCACCGTCAGAAACTTCATTTAATTTTTCTTCTTTCATCTTTATTTTTTCCACTATCATGGAAAAAGAATAATTGCAACATCAATCTTCAAACTTTTTTTTAATGTTATGCTAATAACTAATGTCTTTAATTTACCTCCATAAAAGTTTCAATGCTACCACTGCAGCAGTACCTCTGCAAATATATTGTAAACCAAGATCCACTTTCTTTGATTATTTCTGGTTATTCCCATTTTCCATCACATCTTTGCCATAGCTTAATAGACTGGAACTTGTCAGGAAACACCATTTTAATCCCTCTTCACCCTGAGTTTTAACCTTCAAGAAGTTTAATTTACTTGTTCAAACTTTGCAATTACAGGTTGAGACCTGCTTAAGTATTTTCTTTCTTTTTAAATATTTTATTGATTTTCCACAAATAAGCGTGCAAATACAAACATTTATGGAATGCATAATATTAAATAAATTAAAATTAATAAAACTCGCCAAACTATAAAACATATATAACATAACCATAATACAAAATTACACAATAAAAGATTGTTTCAAATCATGTACAGCATGATTCTAAACCCCATCCCTTAATTCAAGGGAGATGACTAAAGAAAAAGTGTACTTCATCCATGAAATAAAACTGCAAATATTAAAATTTAAATATTATACTTAGAGGTCATGAAAGTAATTCAGGAATGGTCCCCACAACATTTGAAACCTTGTACTTGAATTATTAATTGAATAACAGATCTTTTCTAAATGTAAACGGGACATAATGTCCTTCAGCCAGTGAATGTGAGTGGGCGGGACAGCATCCTTCCATCTAAGCAATATTGCACATCCAGCCAAGAGAGATGCAAAAGATAGAGTATGACATTTTATTGGAGTTAAAAGAATATCATCCTCTCCAGTTGTATTAAAAAGAGCAATCAAAGGATTAGGCCCTAATACATTAAAAAGAATTAAAGATAAAGTTTGAAATACCTCCCTCCAATATTTTTCAAGGCTAGGGCACATCCAGAACATGAACTGAAGAAGCCTCACCTCTCTTACATTTATCACAACAAGAATTTACATCTGAATAGATATGAGATCATTTAACTTTGGACATATAGGCCCTATGTATAACTTTAAATTGCAACAAGCAATGACGGTATACAAGGTTGTAGTATTAACCAGCTTAAGAATTAGATCCCAGACTTCGTTCGTAAATGGGAGGTTTAAATCCTGTTCCCAGGTATTTTCAATTTTAATTAGCTGGACATGTCTCAAACCTACCAACTTATCATGAATAATGGATATTAAACATATGCGAGAATGTGCTAGCCTAAATAATACATCAACAATGCTCACATGAGGTGCCTCAGGTATATGAGATTTAAGAAAATGTCTGATTTGCAGCTATCTGGAAAAAAAAGAGCATTTGATAAATTGGACTTTCCAGAAAGCCGTTCAGATGATGCAAAACTGTTGTCAATAAAAATATCTTTGAAACATTTAATTCCTAATCTAAAAAATTCATGACAAATAGGATCATGCAAAGATGGTTGAAAAAAATGAATATTTAAAATAGGGCATGAAAGAGAAAAACCATGAAGTCCAAAATGTTTTCAAAACTCTCACAACAGGATTATCAATTCATTTATTTAAAGAGAAGGGAAGTGAGGATCCAAGAGATGTTGGAATGGAAATGTTTTTAGTAGAGTTCAACTCTGTTTCTCATCCAGGGTGGGAACCTCATCCAGCTCTAGCCTTAGGGGCTGTTGAGGGAGCTGGAGCAGGGCGGAATCTTGGACTGAGCGGTTGGTACTGAAAAGAGATTGGAAGTGTTCTGACCATCGGTTGAGGATGGAGATCTTGTTGCTGAGGAGGACTTTGCCGTCTGAGCTGCGCAGCAGGCTTTGGACTTGGGGTGAGGGGCCGTACACAGCCTTTAGAGCCTCGTAGAAACCCCTGAAGTCGCCAATGTCCGCGCTGAGCTGTGTTCGTTTGGCGAGGCTAGTCCACCACTCATTTTGGATCTCCCGGAGTTTGCGCTGAAGATGGCTGCATGCGCGACGGAAGACATATAAGGCAATCGAACAACTGAAAAGTGGCAAAGCAGCAGGTATGGATGGAATCCCCCCAGAAGTCTGGAAGGCTGGCGGCAAAACTCTGCATGCCAAACTGCATGAGTTTTTCAAGCTTTGTTGGGACCAAGGTAAACTGCCTCAGGATCTTCGTGATGCCACCATCATCACCCTGTACAAAAACAAAGGCGAGAAATCAGACTGCTCAAACTACAGGGGAATCACGTTGCTCTCCATTGCAGGCAAAATCTTCGCTAGGATTCTACTAAATAGAATAATACCTAGTGTCGCTGAGAATATTCTCCCAGAATCACAGTGCGGCTTTCGCGCTAACAGAGGATCCACTGACATGGTCTTTGCCCTCAGACAGCTCCAAGAAAAGTGTAGAGAACAAAACAAAGGACTCTACATCACCTTTGTTGACCTCACCAAAGCCTTCGACACCGTGAGCAGGAAAGGGCTTTGGCAAATACTAGAGCGCATCGGATGTCCCCCAAAGTTCCTCAACATGATTATCCAACTGCACGAAAACCAACAAGGTCGGGTCAGATACAGCAATGAGCTCTCTGAACCCTTCTCCATTAACAATGGCGTGAAGCAAGGCTGTGTTCTCGCACCAACCCTCTTTTCAATCTTCTTCAGCATGATGCTGAACCAAGCCATGAAAGACCCCAACAATGAAGACGCTGTTTACATCCGGTACCGCACGGATGGCAGTCTCTTCAATCTGAGGCGCCTGCAAGCTCACACCAAGACACAAGAGAAACTTGTCCGTGAACTACTCTTTGCAGATGATGCCGCTTTAGTTGCCCATTCAGAGCCAGCTCTTCAGCGCTTGACGTCCTGCTTTGCGGAAACTGCCAAAATGTTTGGCCTGGAAGTCAGCCTGAAGAAAACTGAGGTCCTCCATCAGCCAGCTCCCCACCATGACTACCAGCCCCCCCACATCTCCATCGGGCACACAAAACTCAAAACGGTCAACCAGTTTACCTATCTCGGCTGCACCATTTCATCAGATGCAAGGATCGACAATGAGATAGACAACAGACTCGCCAAGGCAAATAGCGCCTTTGGAAGACTACACAAAAGAGTCTGGAAAAACAACCAACTGAAAAACCTCACAAAGATAAGCGTATACAGAGCCGTTGTCATACCCACACTCCTGTTCGGCTCCGAATCATGGGTCCTCTACCGGCACCACCTACGGCTCCTAGAACGCTTCCACCAGCGTTGTCTCCGCTCCATCCTCAACATCCATTGGAGCGCTCACACCCCTAACGTCGAGGTACTCGAGATGGCAGAGGTCGACAGCATCGAGTCCACGCTGCTGAAGATCCAGCTGCGCTGGATGGGTCACGTCTCCAGAATGGAGGACCATCGCCTTCCCAAGATCGTATTATATGGCGAGCTCTCCACTGGCCACCGTGACAGAGGTGCACCAAAGAAAAGGTACAAGGACTGCCTAAAGAAATCTCTTGGTGCCTGCCACATTGACCACCGCCAGTGGGCTGATAACGCCTCAAACCGTGCATCTTGGCGCCTCACAGTTTGGCGGGCAGCAGCCTCCTTTGAAGAAGACCGCAGAGCCCACCTCACTGACAAAAGGCAAAGGAGGAAAAACCCAACACCCAACCCCAACCAACCAATTTTCCCTTGCAACCGCTGCAATCGTGTCTGCCTGTCCCGCATCGGACTGGTCAGCCACAAACGAGCCTGCAGCTGACGTGGACTTTTTACCCCCTCCATAAATCTTCGTCCGCGAAGCCAAGCCAAAGAAGAAGAAGACTCTGTTTCTAACCATGCTGGACCAGTCCACTCGAATGTGAAAATGTAACCAAAACATAAGGTTGTGCATGTTGACCAGCCAATAGTAACATTTAAAATTAGGTAGAGCCTTTTAGGTTTTGAAGATGAATTTTCTTTAGTTGAGAGTGCTTTCCCTTCCATATATAAAATGATATACTAGAATCAAGTGAATCAAAAAAAATTATTTGGGAATGAAAATTGGTATAGACTGAAAAAGGTAGAAAGTTTAGGTAAGTTATTCATTTTAATAGAATTAAACTGACTGACCAAAGATCTAGAAAAGTTGACCATTGTGCTAAAGACTGTTTCACATGCTTTAATAATGTATGGAAGTTATCTTTCAAAACGTACATGATTCTTTGAAACTGTGATATTTAAATTGATTCTTCACAATCATAAAAGGGAAATTGGTGTACACTGTGTAGGTGTATTCAAAGGGAAAAGTTCATTTTTATGCAGATTTAATCTATCCTGAAAACTTACAAAATTGGGAAAGAATTGACATTGTGGAGGGTAAACGTGACAAGATTTGAAGGGAATCCCTTTCAACAAATCCCTGAAATGTCCCCATATTGTCGAAATGCAATCGCTAATGTCTCTAAGACAAGATCCAAAAATAATGGGCTTAAAGGACTCCTTTGACGGGTTCCCCGTTGAAGAGTGAAAGGTTGCGATGGTTGAAAATTAGTGAGAATTGAAGCCATAGGACATGAATATAACAATTTAATCCATGAAATAAAACCTGATCCAAAATTGAATTTTTCTAAAATCCAAAATAAACGTCCATTCAACTCGATTGAACGCTTTCTCTGCATCAAGGGAAAGAACACATTCAGGAGCTGCACTTGAAGGCAAGTACAAAATATCCAATAAACAACGATTATTAAAATAACAGTATTTTTTTTAAAATAAAACCAGTCTAGTCTTCAGAGATGATAGATGGTAAGACATCCAATCTACAGGCCAAAACTTTAGCCATAATGTTTACATCAACATTTAATAAAGAAATTGACCTATAGGAAGAGCACTCAGTTGGATCTTGACGTTTCTTTGCTATGGGAGATATACGCTCTTCATTCAATGTTACAGGAAGATTACCCTTCCTACACGAGTCCAATAATACCAAACTTAATTGAGATGAAAGTAATTGAGAAAAAGATATGAAAAACTCCACAAGTAACCTGTTGGATCCCAGAACTCTTCCAGGATGTAGTGAGAAATAGCAGCAACAATTTCCTCATAAGTTATAGGCCGATATAGTCTTGTTTGGTCATCCAAAGAAAGAGTGGGAATGTTTAAACAATCCAGGAAATTTTCCCATTGAATTATTATCATTTGTGAATTCAGAAATGTAAAGGAAGGAGAAAAATTTCCTGTAAGTATCACTTATCTCAGAATAGTCTGTAGTAATGCTACCATCCTCCTTTCAAATCTTTGCAATTTGTCTCTTGGCTTCAAAACCACTCACTTGGTTAGCTAAAAGCTTGCCTGATCTTTCACCATGGATATAAAACTGACTCTTACTTTTGAACAATTTGATTTCAATCGGATGTTTTGAAAGAAGATCAAATTTAGTTTGAAGTTCAACTCATTTTTTATATAACTCAGAATTTTTAGTTTCAGCATGTTATTGATCTATTTATTTAATTTGATTAATTAATTCTAATCTTTCTTTATTGGTCTTCCTTTGTAAGAAATAATTTTCCCCCTCAAAAAAGCCTTCATAGCATCTCAAGCAATCAGACTAGAAATGTCTGATGAATTATTTGTATCAAAGAAGAAAGTTATCTGCTTTTCCATAAATTTCATTGTCATTACCTGATAATAAACTCGAATTGAAACGCCAATGCCTTTTTATTTGAGGAAAGGCAGGAAGAGTCATAGATAACACAACAGGGGCATGATCTGATATTATGATAGTTTGATAACTACACAAACAACCCAGTGGGATTAGTTTATTTGCAATAAAAAAAATTGCAAATAAGTTTGATGAACGTGTGAAAAGAAATACTCTCTACTATTTAGATAAAGAAAATGCCAAACAACAGAAATACCATAATCTGATTTCAAAAAAATGAATTAATGAGGTAGATTTATTCATTTTAAAAAAAAATTAAATTTTTCCATACATGTAATCATAACCAAATGTAAAATTCAATAATCAAGTATTAATATCAAATCCATTATATATGGTGTAAAACCCCAACCCCTCCAACCTTAATAAAATCCCAAGCAAAAAAGAAAAATAAGAAAAGCACAGAAAAATAGAGGTAAGGAAAATAAGAAAAACAAGAATAGAACCTAGTTACCAGAGGACACCCCTCATCACACGGTCCTGACCATTTGTATTCTTAATACTTCCAAGGAAGTTAACCAGGTTCCAAAGTTTAGGAAAAACATCTATAAATTAATTCACGCAATTTGTTAATATGGGTGTCACATTTTCAAAATTACATCATATTTATTTCTCAGATCATAAGTAATCTTCTCAAGAGGAACACAGCTATGCATTTGTGCATTCCATCACTTCAGACTTAAATGGGTGTCTGAATTCCATATTACTGCTATACATTTTCCTGCTACTGCCATTGCAATCTTTACAAATTCTTTTTGATATATAATTTCAATTTTGGTCTTACTGCTTTAATTCATAATAAAAATAGCACTGGAGGTTTGTGGGAATTTAATTCCTGCAACCTGTTCTAAAACAAAAGTTGCCAAGTTTATCCAAAAGGATCTCTCTTTAGTGCAGGGCCAAGTAGAATATAAAAGAAGTACCCATCTCCCAACCACATGTAAAACACTGGCCTGATAAGTCTGATTTAAATCTATTTAACTTCTGTGGTACAAGATTTGTGTAAAAATTATATTGAACTAATATATATCTAACATTTATAGTGTTTGTCATACTACCTTGACATAACTCTGACCAATTTTTTTCATCAATGTTAATATTTAATTCCATCTCCCATCACTGTCTGGACCTATGTATCCCTTTTTTGGGAGTCCACTTCTGCAATAAAGTGTACATGGCTAAAATAAATTTCTTTATACATCTATTTTGAATCAGCATTTCCACATCACCACATGTTGGTAATAACATTGTTGGACCCAGTTTATCTTAGATAAGCCTTTAATTGATAACAACAAAAGTGTATTATTTTGTATCCATTATTAATTTTTTATTGTTCAAATGTTCCTTCCTGCATAACAATCTACTAAATATCTAATTACTTTCCGAGACCAAATGTTTAAAAATTGATTATCCGTTGAGAATGGAGTAAGTCAATTTTGTATCAAAGGCATTTTAAGCCAGACAACACCCCTACCACCTCCCCCCCCCACCCCTGTTCCAATTTCATTGCTTACCTTATTCCAGATATTAATTGTGTTTCAACGAAGGTGCTTCCCTCTCACCAGATATTAATTTTGATTTCTATTTATATATAAAATCTTCTGATATTGTCTCTCCCATTTTATCAATTTCTATCTTAATCCATGCTGGCTTTTCTCCCTCACCAAAAAATTAAGCAAGAAACCTCATTTGAGCTGCCCTGTAATAGTTTTTAAAATTTGGTCACTGTAAACCTCCTAACTCAAACTTCCACATCGGTTTATCTAAAGAAACTCTCAACATCTTACCCTTCAAAGAAAGTTTCTTATATATATATATTTAACTCTTGAAAATACTTTTGAGGTATCACTATCACTAATGTTTGAAATAGATGTTGTACTCCAGGAATTATATTCATTTTAACACAATTAACTCTATCCAATAATGTTAATGGCAGTATCATCCACTTGTTCAAATCTTCTCCAATATTCTTAAGTAAAGGTAAATAATTCAATTTATATAAATTATTTAATTTATTACCCCAAAATTAATTTATTTATTATCCCAAAATAATACCTGATATAATACTTCCATAAAAGGAGAAATCAACATATCTTTAAATTCTTTATAAGATTAAGGCGGGAAACCATCTTTTCCAAGAGATTTATTACTTTGTAATGAGCTCAATACTTCCCACTCCTCCACTGGGGTGCATGGGACATCCAGCTCCACTTGCTCTTGTAAATTTAACCTTGGTAGCCTTAATTGTGACAACAAGCTTTCTAGTTTATTAGAGTCTCTCTGTGACTTTGATTTATATAACTTAGAATAAACTTGCTTAAAGGCTTCATTGACTTCTTTAGGTTTATGGGTAGTCACATTCAATTCTATTTTCAACTGCCAACCAAAGATGTTATGTGTCCTTTCACCTAACTCATAATATTCCTGCTTAGTTCTCATTATTGATTTCTCTGTTCCATATGTTTAGAATGCATTACAGTCGTTTCTTAGTTAGAAGTCTTCTACGTTTTTCCTTGTAAGTCCATCTTTGCAGTTCTTTTTCTAAACAGTCAACCTCTTTTATATAATCCTTCTTAATTTTAGAATATAACATAATTTATCCTCTTAAATATGCTTTCATCGCATCTCATAAAATAAATTTATTATTAACCAAATTAGAATTAGTCTCAGGAAAATCTGAATTTCCTTTCTGACAAAAAAAATCAGGCCTTTTTAATAACATTGAGTTTAAATCTCCATCTATATATTGATTGTTATCTAAAATTGTAACTGTCATTAATAAAGGTGAATTGATCCAATAAAATTCTTGCTTTGTAATCAACTTGATTAATTCTACCTTGAAGATTTGTTGATATTAAAAATAAATCTATCCTTGAACAAGAATCATGTTCATTTGAATAAAAAGAATCTCTCTCTCTCTCTCTCTCTGGTAGATTCTTCTCCATATCTATTAAGTTCAAGTCCTTCATTAATACCAAGGTGGCTTTTACTGCCTTGCCCTTGTTACTACTTAAGTTAATCTATCTAAAACTTGGTCTAAACAAAATTTGAAATCCCCAGCTATTAAATTATTCTGTTAAGCTTCTGACAAATTAAGAAATGTTTCTTATATTTTTTTTTTGTCATCTACATTTGGCACAAATATCTTAGAAGAGTCCAGAATTCTGAAAAAAATTGACAATGTACTAAAACACATCTTCCTGCAGGATTAATTATTACATTTTGTATTGTAACTGGAAGGATTTCTTTATCAAGATTGCCACTCCCTTTGCTTTTGAATTAAATGAAAAAGCTGTGATATATCTCACCCAATTATTTTAATTTTTGATGTACTGTTTCAATTAAATGAGTCTCTTGCAAAAAAAAAGTTGCGTCTACTTTCATTTTTTTTAAAAATGTATTCAGTATTCTTTTCCTCTTCATAAATCCAGTTAATTTGTTAACATTAAAACTTAAAAAGCTCTCATGTCTGTTGAGTGTCTTAAAGAAACTCTGGAACAATTGTTATGAGCCCAGAGGACCCATAAACTCAGCAGCAATAGATATTCACCAAGACAAATGGTTACTTAAACAGAAGTTGCTTTTAATTATTTTTAAACATAGAAACAGAATCACACTTTAACTTATCTCAATTGACTTAACTAACCTAACTTCACCCCCTTCTAATTCTAAACGCCTGTGTATGTAATGTGTGTGTAGAAAAGTTCTTGGGTTCACAGTTCAATCTCACTTCTCACTCCCCCAAGTTTACTGGTTGCAGGCAATTCTTATACTGTGCACAGAATTTAACATTTATAAAGTTCACCAGGGTTTGGTGCTTGAAAGGTAAATGGTTACTGCTCAGGAGGGTTCTTGTCAGTTTTTAGAGAGAGATTTGTTGTTTCAGGACATCCACAATTGATTTACCTCCATCAGCCACTTCAGTATCTTGTTGACGAAACTTGCCCTTTTAGGGTTCTCCAGATGATAACCTCTTTCTTTCAGGTCACCACAGAGTTCCTTTTTGTTTTACTTTTTCCAAGTGAAACATTAGACAACCAGTCCTCTCCTCTTGCATTAATCACAAGGGCTTTGACCAGGCCAAATGAAGAACTCATAATTGTCTTCCAATTTGGGGCTATCCACAAGCTTGACAGCTTGACCTGTTCCAGTCCTAGCTGCTGTTGCTTGCTGTAACACTGTAGAACTGATCTCTCTCTCTCAGAGAGAAAGCCTGTTTGACTCTCTCTGCTTGCAAAACCACATGACCCTCTTAGAACAGTTCCAACAAGATCTTTCATCTGTTGCCTTTTTGTAAGCAACAATCCATTAGTGAAGTCTCTTTGGCACTCTCCAAAACTCTTGCAAAGGCTGTCGATATGTCTAGCATTAGCAGAGCTCCAGTATTTCAAATAACATATGTTTTAAAGTGTTTGTATGTGACATACTCTAACAAATCTTTCCCAATTTATCTCCCAAAAACTTATCTATAGACTCTGTCACACAATGGCATGGGCAAAGATTGAAAAAAATATTGTAGATATATACGATAGATATCATGTAAATTTTAACCTTCCCCATCAATGTTATGGGCAGATTTATCCATCTGTGCAGGTCCTCCTCGATCTTTCCAAGTAGAGATGAGATAATTCAATTTCTATAAATTTTGTAGTTTACTATCCATCCTTATCCCCAGATACTTAATCCCTTTTTGTGGCCACTTGAACTTCCCACTCTCGCGCTGATACTCTTCATAATCCACTTTAGTAAGTAGCATTATTTCACTATTATCATAACTGATGTTGTATCTTGAAATTTTATTGTAATATTCCAGTAAAGTCTGTAACCTGGCCAATAACTCAGATGGTTCTGTCAAATATATCAACACATCATCCACAAATAAGTTGATTTTGTGTTCTTCCTGTTCCACTCTAAATCCTTTAATACCTGGATACTGGCAAATGGATTCTGCCAGCGGTTCAATAGCTAATATGAATAGAGCTGGGGACAGCAGACAACCTTGTCTACTAGAGCTGGTCAGTGGGAAGGCTGGAGATATTTACCCTTTAGTAACATCCTTGGCCCTGGGTTTATGGTATAACATCTTGACCAAATTTATGAATGATTGTTCCAACCCGGGGGGACGTGGCAAGATGGTGTAGAGTCTAGACGTGCAATCTCGACCTTTTTGGCTAGACTTTTAAATCCTGTTTTTTAACTTTTTGTTTTCAAGTTTAAACTTTTTAAATTTTAGTTTAAAGTATTAAGGAATTATTATGGCCACTAATGGTTAAAAGACTAAACCTCAAATTCAGAAGAAGTTACATTTTCGAAGTGCTGAAGATTTGGGGGCTAGACGAATTGATACAGCCCCAGGCTCAATCTCTTCATTGTCTAAACCCCAAAGATTGCTTGTGGGGGGTGAAAAAAAAACCTATTACTCACCAAATGAAGGATGGCGCTGGAATTACCCGTTCTCCAGAAGAAGGTGTCTGTTCCCAAGAAGGTGTCTGTTCCCAAGAAGTGGACCCCGATTTGGAAAGCCTTTCAATTTCAATGGAGGGAGCACACAGGAAGACGACTCCATTGTTGGAAATGCATCAGGTAGAATTTCAATCTGAAGAAATCGTTTTTCTTCGTGAATTGATGAAAAAACAACGAGATAAGGGGGGAGACCAGTGGCAACTCCCTGAGGAAGTCGGAGTGCCGTCACTGGGAGTACAGACCCGCAGTAAAAATTTTTAAATGCCTTCTGTTGAGTTGCAGCAGGAGCTGCAGTTACCTTGTTCTGCCAGTATGTAAGAGAGAGCAGAGCTGAGCATCACTGAATCACAGTGTATGCAATTAAATGAAGTTATTCAAGCTGTTATAAAACCTTTGTTGACATCTCAAATGAATGAAATGGCTCAAATGAATGCTGGTATAAGAGCCCACCTCACTGACAAAAGACAAAGGCGGAAAAACCCAACACCCAACCCCAACCAACCAATTTTCCCTTGCAACCGCTGCAACCGTGTCTGCCTGTCCCGCATCGGACTTGTCAGCCACAAACGAGCCTGCAGCTGACGTGGACATTACCTCTCCATAAATCTTCGTCCGCGAAGCCAAGCCAAAGAAGAAACATAAGTTCAGAATTAAATATGGTTAAGACACGTGTGGATGCATCTTATGAAGAATTTAAAAAATTTCAGACTGCTTTTTTGGACTGGAAACTACAAGTGACTTCTAACACAAAAAAAGTGTTGAAGGTGGAAAAATCAATCAAAGAATTAGGAGAACGTGAGAAGGAGCTAGAAAGAAAAATAGATTACTTGGAGAATCAAAGCAGAAGGAATAATGTGAAAATTATTGGTTTGCCAGAAGGTATAGAAGGACAAGATCCTCTTCGTTTCTTTAAAGACTAGATTCCACAAATATTAGGGCAAGAATTTTTCTCTGGGGGATTGGTACTGGAAAGAGCCCATAGACCTTTAAGAAGAACACCTTCAGCTGGTCAACCACCGAGACCGGTAATAATTCAATGTTTGAGTTATTTGGACAGAGAAGCAATACTTCGACTTGCAGTACAAAATGCGAGACAACGACAAACCCCATTATTGATTCAGAATAGTAGAGTCTTTTTTTATCCTGATTTGAGTCAAGAGGTCATTCAATGTCGACGTCGATTCAATCCAGTTAAAGAGGTTTTGTGGTGTAAAGGTGATAAGTCTACTTTTCGTTATCCTGCAGTGTTGAAGGTGTTTTATGGAGACTATCAATTTTGGTTTTTTGAAACTGATCGTGAAGCAATGATTTTTGCTGATTCATTGCCAGATATTAAAGGACAAAGACATAGTTCACCATTATCTCCTAAAGAAAAACCTGGTTGCTCTGGAAAAGGAAGAAATGGGAAAAACGGGAATGGAAAGAGTCTACATCCTTCTGAAATGGGATCTTTGAGATTGGAATCTTCTGGATGAAAAGAAGAATTTTCTTATTCCATTTTTTCTTTTGTTATTATGATATTTTGATGTTACTGATTGCTTGGTTGGAGAGGAAGAGATTTGCACTAAGTTCTTTACTAGTCATCAGCCACTGGTGACCCACACCCAATTTTTGTTTAGGGGATTACTACCTTTTGGTAGTTTTCTTTTGGGGGGGGGGATTTCTTTTTTTTATTATTATTTTTTGTTTTTTTTAGTTTTTAATTTGTGATTTTTATTCTATTGGAGGGCCTATATATGTTGATTTGAGTTTTTAGATAAAATCTTTGGTATTTAGTAATAATAGTAGATATGTCAAAGTTGAGGTTTGCTACTTTTAATGTACAAGGATTAAATAGGACAATTAAGTGTAAGTGAGTCTTGCCGTATATTAAGAAAATGAAAATTGATATTGCCTTTTTACAAGAAACACATTTGAATGTGAAGGAAAGCGTGAAGTTAAAAAGGGACTGGGTTGGGCATGTATATTCTTCTTCATTTAATTCTAGAGCTAAAGGTGTAGCAATTTTGATACATAAAAATTTATCTTTTGAATTAATCAATAGAGGAAAAGGCAGGATGTATTCTTAAATTGAATTGTAAGAGTTTTAGTGAATTTTGGACTTTACTTAATATTTATGCCCCAAATGCAGATGATAAAATATTTATTTCAGATGCATTTTTATGTTTGGGTCAGGCTAATAATATTTTAGTTGGTGGTGATTTTAATTGTGTTTTGGAACCTTTATTAGATAAATCTCTGAAGTTAAAAAATCCAAGATTGCAATTCAGGTCCAAGCATTGATGAAAGATCTTAATTTAGTAGATATTTGGAGATGTCTTAATCCGACAGAGAAAGATTTTTCCTTTTATTCATCGAGACATGAATCATTTTCAAGGATTTACTTCTTTTAAGTAACGGCACATTTACAAGGGAAAATACAACAAGCGGAATATAAAAGTAGGGTGATTTCAGATCATTGTTATATTTTATATATGAAACTTCTGAGAAAATTCAAATAGCTTATCGTTGGAGATTTAACAATGTTGTTAAAAAATCCTGAATTTATTGATTTTTTGAAAAAACAAATTAATTTTTTTTTAAAGAAAATTCTAATTCTGTTCAAAGTAAGTTTATATTATGGGATGCTATGAAAGTTTATTTAAGAGGACAAATAATTAGTTATACTTCTAAAATAAAAAAAATCTATTAATCAGAGTCTTGAATTAGAGAACCAGATCGATGAGTTAGAAAAGGAATTTCAGAAAGATGCTACAGAAGATCAGAAAATAGAATTATCTAGGCTGAAAATGAAATATAATGCTTTGCAATCTTATCAATTTGAATGTGTGATTGATAGGACTAAACAACGGTATTAAGAATGGGGAGAGAAAGCACATAAGGTACTGGCGTGGCAATTAAAGAAAGAACAGATATCGAGGACTATTAATGCTGTTAGACAGAATTCTCTTATTACTTATAAACCTCGTGAGATTAATGATGAATTTTATTCATTTTATAAAAATTTATTAGTTCATTGATGGATTTGGTATGGCCTCCTAGTTGGGCTAAAATTGAGATGGCAAGTATTTCTGAATTTGAAATACATCAATTTTTGTTTAGGTGGAATATAAATTTGTTATAACAATATAATGTGTCTATTCTAAAACATTTAATAAAGTTATGGATAAAGAAAAATAAAATGATAGGCTCTCGGAGTAAATTATTGGCTTTGACTCCGTTATATAATAATCAACTTATTTCTTTTTCAATACATAATCAAAGTTTATTGCATTGGTGATTTAAAGGTGTGAAAAATTTGGGATATTGTTTTAAAGAGGATAAATTTTTATCTTTTAATCAGATGAGGGAAGATTTTGGTATTGATAAGAACTCTTTATTTCTTTATTATCAAATTCGATCTTTGGTAAAATGTATGGTAGAGATATGATTTTACCTAAAATGACTAAATTTGAGACTTTTCTTATGAAGGTACCAGAGAAGGGTTATATTTCATCTATGTATCAAATATGACAGGATGGTATGGATAAAAAGGGTTGGGATAGATCTAAAAGTAAATGGGAAGCGGATACTGGTTTTATTTTTTCCGAAAATGATTGGTTAGATATCTGTTATGATAGTGTAATGATAGTGTAAGTTGATTGATAAATGCACGTTATGCAATGATTAATTACAATTTTTTACATCAATTATATTTGACACCTGAAAATTTTTTAAAAATATGGATTTAATGAATCAGATTTGTGTTTTAGATGTGGTGATACAGTTGGAACTTTTTTCATGTTGTTTGGTTATGTATACATATACAATCTTTTTGGAGGAAAATTCAATCATTTTTAGAATATCTGTATAAGATTAAAATAGTTTTAGATCCAACAGTATTTTTATTGGGTAGTTTGCAATCTCTGAAAGGTTTGGGATTAGATAGATTCCAGCTTGCTTTTGTACATTTAGCTTTATCCGTGCGAAAAAATATATTGCTAGTATGTGGAAAGATAAAAATATGATTGACATTAATAGATGGCATAATGAGATGAAATATTGTTTAATGGGAAAAAGTTACGTATGTTTTGCATAATTATAATTTTTTTATTAAATATGTGGCTGTTATACTCAGAATATTTACATTTCAATTTATATTGATTAGATTTTAATATGTATATTTAACTTTTTCTTTAATATTCTTTCTTTTTTCTTTTTTTATGGCTCTCCTTAGGAAAGTTGGCTGAAGGGGGGGTTCTTTTATTCTTTTTTTTCTATATATAGAAAAAAAATTCATGTTCATGTTTAATTGCTGCATATGTCATATTATTTGTTTTTTGAACAAATAAATAAAGTTAAAAAAAGATTGTCCCAACCCAAAGAGATTAAATAATTCAATATAATATAAAGAAACTTTAATTTAATATTCAATTTAATATAAAGAAAAATACTAAACTAAAATTTGAAATAATATTACTGAAATATAAATTGTTGGGTATAAGCCCACCCTCTGCTGGACATCATGAAGCCCATGTCATGATGTCACCCTTCCATATATAACCCTGTGTGTCAGTAGGCAAGTTAGTCTAATAGAAGTAAAGGATGAGAAGTCATCATGTTTCCGAATCTTAATTGTGTGAGTGCATACACAACAGTGGCAACGAAAAACGAAACGAACTCTACACATACTCCATGCACCAACCGTGAGAAGGAAAGCAACAGGAGAAAGGTAGAAAATTACTACCAAACAACCCCAACAAATTCCCGTTATAAGATCAAGATGAAAGTGTGCCAAAATGGCGGAGGGAAAGTTTTGGGGATTCAACAAAGTAGAAGAAAGTTGGGATAACTACATAGAATGGTTTAACCACTACTGCATAGCCCACAATATTGTGGAAGGTCCAGTAAACCGCAAATGTGCCCTATTCCTCACTATAATGGGAAGCAAAACATTCAACCTCCTTAAGACCTTGCTGGCCCCGGAGGATCCAAGGATGAAGACATTCAATGAATTATGCACAGCTCTAAAGAACCCCAAACCACCAGTTATGGCAGAAAGGCAACGATTCTATGAAAGGAGAAAAGGACCAGGACAAACATTGTGAATACCTGGCATCATTGTGCAAACTGGCAGAGCACTGTCATTTCAAACAGTTTCTAAATCAGGCACTGCGACAGAGATTAGTGATGGGGCTGGCAAATCGCCAAGCAAGGCAAAAATTATTAGCAATGGATGAAGATGTTATGTTACAAACTGCATACAGGGCTGCCTGCAGTTCTTAAATGGTAGATAAAATCTTGGATGTGGGTCAACCAGACTTATTGGTCAGGAGGTCTTACCGCCAACAATGCTTCCATTGTTGGAAATACAACCACCGACCAGAAAACTGTTTCTTCAAATATTGTAAATGAACCATTGCAAAACAGAAGGACATATCAAAGCTAAATGTCTGCTTCTAAAGCACAGGTGGCCTGCAAGTAAGCAGGCAGCTATAGTCGAGAGAGAGAGCGCGAGAGCGAGAACATTAAGCAAGATCCTATATTGAAGTCATTCCAGAAGATCTAAAATCTTACCACACATGCCACCATGAACTATCAATTGAAGATGGATGTTTACTATAGGGTACCCATACCATTATTCCAGCCAAATGGCAAACTACCATTTTATCAGAACTACACAACTATCCGGGAACGAAGACATTGGCCCAGATGCATGTCTGGTGGGCCTGCATAGACAGAGACATTGAAACAACAGTAAGAGAATGCAAAGTATATCAGTCAATGCAGCTAAAAATGCCCCACGCCGAAGCTAACCCATGGAAATGGCCAGCCAAACCCTGGCATCGGATTCATGTAGACTTCGCTGGACCATTCATGGGTGTGACTTTCCTTATAGCTGTGGACGCGCACTCCAAATGGCTAGTAATTTCACAACTGAAAAACACCAAAGCAGATCCCACAACTGACTGTCTACAAGCTATCTTTGCCACTGACAGATTGCCTCATGAATTAGTTACGGACGATGGGCCTCAATTTACATCAGAACATTTTTTGAAATTTATGCACAACATCAATATCAGACATATTTTGTCTGCACCCTATCACCCAAATACTAATAGGGAAGCAGAAGGTTTTGTACGAACATTCAAAAAAGCAATGAAAACCGTGAAACTTCTAAATGCCTCCTGGACACACAAAATCACAGATTTCTTATTGGGGTACAGAAACACACTGCATTCTACCACAAAATGCACCCCAGCAGAACTAATGTTTGGCCGCAACCTGCGGACGAGTCTATCCATGGTTCATTCAGATCTGTGTCTCCGATTGCAAAAAAACCAGCATCACCACAAACCTCACCTCGAACACTGGAAGTGGGCAAGAGAGTTCTGGTACAAGATTATAGAAAATATAAAGACCCATGGGTGGTAGGAGTAATCTTACAAAAATTGAAGCCCTGCTCCTACTCTGTTCTAGTGGGGGACAGATTGTGGAAATGACACATTGATAAATTATGAGCATTGACTGACATTATGGTCCATGAACTGCCTCATGAACTGGAGGAGGTGGAACCAGACCTGCCCCGACTATCTCAGCCCTCAGGGCAGCAAAGAAGACGGGCAGTCACCGCCGACTAGGCCGCCAACCTGATCTACGGATCCCGAGCAAAGACTGGCACAGCAAACACGCCAAGGCGGTCCAAAAGAGAAAGAAGACCACCTGAATGCTTTAAGAACTATGTGCCCTGATTATTATTAAATTTTTTCCCTTTTATAATTATTCATAGATATATTTTAATTCTCACTTGTAGTCCTGGGCCCGATGCAATCTTATTAGTTTGAAGGGGCCCAGTCAGCATTTATCGTATGGGGCGGGGGGGGGGGGGGGGGGGGGAAAGAGTGTTGGGTATAAGCCCATCCTCTGCTGGACATCATGACGTCAATGTCATGATGTCACCCTTCCATATATAACCCTATGTGTCAGTGATCATGTTAGTCTAATAGAAGGATGAGAAAGCATCACATGTCTGAGTCTTAATTGTGTGAGTGCATATGTATTTCTTAGTATTCTTCTCGTAAAAATCTAATAATTCAATGTATTTAATAAAGAGAGAAGGAAAAAAACTTGTATGAATACAAACCTAGAAAGTTTATGATCCCAGAAAAAACAAAAAGAGAAAAATTACCCAGGTAAAAAGAACCAACCAGTCCTCAACCAATGATTGTTATGTAATAAATGTTGAAATCCTTAAAAGCAATAATAGTCAATCATCTTGATCCTTTCAAGTAGAAGTTCCCGCTGGGCACAATGTAGTAGCAAATTCTTCTAGGTAGCTCCAAGCCTTTTCAACAGAACACAACATCTTCTGACTATTAGAAAGTGTAATGTTGAGACTCAGGAGACAGTAGAGAAGGCTTTAAACCACGATTGCAAAGCTCTGACATTACTTCTCTGCATTCACCACACTGCTTCATGACTTCGAGACAGTAATCTTCGATAATTGTGATATGCTGGCTGCGATATTCAACATATTCAAGGCTTCACAAATCAAAGACTTCTTTATTTGATAAAGATGGAGCTGAATAATAACTGAGCACAGTCTCAGGTCGGGAGTTGGCTTAGATATTAAAAGGTGGTGAGCTCTATCACTCAATGGGGGAGATGAAAGAAGCTCCTCCGCAAAAACCTCAACAAGAATTTTGTGAGTTGCCCATTTTCTGTAGATTCAGCCAAACCCAGAATACACAAGTTCTGTCGTCTGCTCCCCGTCTTCCAGATCAACGACTTTTGCCTTTTGTTTCAAATTATTGTCACTTAATCTGGAGCAGGTATTTTCCACTTCATCGAAAGGGTCAATTAAGTTCCTCAATTCCTGTTCAACAGATGTCAAACTTCCACCAAGTTTTTTTTTAGTTAATTTTTGGACTTGGGTCAAGTTTAGTATTATCTGACCCAAAACTTCTTTAAAATCGTCAGTTAGCGTCTGTCTATGCTGATCTAGTACCTCAGTAATAGTCTCCATAGGCAGACTTCAGGTTGGCTACAGCATGAAGTAACAGCAACAATCTAATGCTCCTGCTTACTTTACTGTTCTTTCATCTATTCAATTCTTTATTCTACAACTAAAGTGCTCCATATTATTCGCCTTTTCTTTCTTCTACTTGTGCTCGCATTGAAATGGCTACTGAAGTATTTTCAGCTCCATGCCAATGCTGAACTCTGCATGGATTCAGCAGTAGAGTACTAATTATCAGAGTTCCCCAGCAGTTATGCTCATTCATTTACATGGCAAAGAATGGCCTACCAAATCTGTGGCACCATCAAGTACACATACTGTAGAATATTACAGCACAGAAATGCGCCCTTCAGCCCATCTATGCAAATTATTTACTTGGCCTAGTCCCATCAACCTGCACCCATCCAATCTATGTACCTATCCAATTTTCTATTAACCCACATAACCACTTCACTGGCAGCCCATTCTACACTCTCACCACCCTCTGAATAAAAATGTTCCCCCTAATGTTACTTTTGTAGCGGCGACTACACTGCTCCTACAATAACACACGGAACCAGACGGGTTGAGCTCAGTGAGCAGACTAGTTTATTGCAGGCTGCTGGGCTGCACTTATACTCCCAGCCCAGACCTGGCTGAGAACTGCGCTGGAGGGCTCTGACGTCATCCGGGCATCACGGCCATTTTGGCTGGCTGCCCTGCCACGTGGCTTACAAGAGGGGCCGGTTCGCATGTTTTGTGGTGAGCCGCCACACAGCCCCCCCCTCTCAAGAACTTATGCCAATGTCCTTTTTGTTGGGCGGCCTTGCTTCTTGGGCTGGGCAACGACCACGGGCTCTGTGGGATCGAGGTGTGCTGGCTTCAGCCTTTCCATGGTAAACAGCTCCCGCCTGCCGCTCAGATCCATCTTGAACGTCAAGCCGGAATGCTGTATAACCCTGTACAGCCCCTCGTACAGTCACTGCAGAGGGGTCGCGGTCGGGCCCTGCTGAACGAAAACGAACTATGCGGAAAGCAGCTCGCCAGGAATGTGAGACGGGCGGGTGCCATGCCTGGGCGGCGGTGGGGGTTCGAAGGAGTCCAAGCGTGCCCTGAGGTGAGGAAGTAGTTCATGCGGAGACCGCTGGGGATTGTGAGGTGTGTTGATGAACTCACCAGGTAGTGCCAGCAGTGCACCGAGAACCAGCTGATGATGCCTGCAAAATGGAGCAGATGCCCAGGAGCACCCAAGGAAGTTCGTCCGTCCAGTCGGGACCGGTGAAGTAGGCCATGAGTGTCGACTTGAGGTGGCGGTGCAGACGTTCGACCAGTCCATTGGCCTGCGGGTTGTAGGCCGTGGTGTGGTGTAGCTGGATCCCCAACCTGCTGCCGAGCTGTGCCCAGAATGCAGATGTGAACTGGGCACCCCAATTGCTAGTGAGGTGAGCCAGGACGCCAAACTGGGCGACCCAAGCATGCAACAGGGCTTGGGAGCAGGAGTCGGTGGAGGCGTCTGGCATCGGGATCATCTAGGGCCAGCGAGTGGTGCGGTTCACCACAGTAAACAGGTAAATGTTGCCCAGAGAAACAGGTAAGGGCCCGACAATGTCCACGTTAATATGGCTGAACCGTTCCTGGACGTGCTCGAACTCCTTTACGGGCGTCCTAGTGTGTCTGTGCACCTTGGATGTCTGGCAATGGGTGCATGTTCTGCTTCCACAGCTCATGCCATATGAACTGTTCTGCATCATCCGGACTGTGGACCTGATGGACAGATGTGAAAGGTCATGGATGTGATGCAACGACTGCTGCAGAAGCACTGGCCTTGGGGTGCCCAAGGAGATATCGCACAGGATGGTGCCTTCGCCGCTCAGAGTCAGGAGGTCTCAGAACCGCAGGCTGGTGATGGCGGTCGTGAAGGCCCTCGTCTCCTCATCAGCTTCCTGGTCCTGGGCAGGCTGGTCAAAGTCGAGGCCGGGCGTCAGCGTGCAGATGGCCAAACGCGAGAGTGCATCGGTAACCACATTGTCCTTACCCGCCTTGTGCCGAATGTCAGTGGTAAACTCCAACACGAAGGAGGTGACACTGCTGGCTTTGCCATCGCGAGCGCCTGGGAGATGGGTTTGTGGTCGGTGAAGATGGTAAAAGTTCTCCCCTCCAAAAAATAGCGGAAATGCCGCACCGCCAAGTACATACCCAGTAACTCACGGTCGAAGGCACTATACTTGCATTCTGGTGGGTGGAGCAGGCGGCTGAAGAATGCCAGCGGCTTCCAATGCCTATTCACCTGCTGCTCCAGGATGGCACCAATGGCTGTAGCAGAGGCATCGACAGAGAGTGCCATATGCAGGTCAGTGTGCAGGTGGGTGAGCATTGTAGCCTTCGTGAGGGCGTCGTTGGTGGCCTCGAATGTGGTGCAGGCTTCTGGGTTCCAAGTGAGCGTCTTGTGCTTGAGTGCGATGAGGGCAAACAAAGGCTGCATGATGCGTGCAGCTCCCGGGATGTAGTGGTTGTAAAAGTTGACCATACCCACAAACTCCTGCAGCCCCTTGAGGCTGCTCGGGCGTGGGAACACCCTGATGGCGGCAACCTTCGCAGCGGCGGGCATGGCTCCTTCGGCCGTGATGTTATGGCCCAGGAACTGCATGGACACTTTCCCAATCTGGCACTTGGCCGGGTTGATGGTAAGGCCGAAGTCAGCCAAACAGGAGAAAAGGGCACGTAGGTGGGCCTTGTGTTGCCCCTGGTCCTTGCTGACGACAAGGGTGTTGTCCAAATAAATAAAGACAATGAGGTGCTGCAAGGTCTGAGCGGCGTTCTTGAGCCTGAACAGCATGCGCAGGAATTCGAAGAGGCCAAAAGGAGTGATGATGGCCGTCTTGGGTACGTCCTCAGGGTGCATCAGGATCTGGTCATATCCGCGCACCAGGTCAACCTTGGAGAAGACCCTCGCGCCATGCAGGTTGGCCATTAGGTCCTGGATATGAGGGATGGGATAACGGTCAGGAACGGTTGCCTCGTTGAGCCGTCGATAGTCTCCGCAGGGACGCCAGCCGCCGGAAGCTTTCGGGACCAGGTGGAGCGGCGAGGCCCACGGGCTGATGGACTGCCGAATGATCCCCAGTTCCAACAGGTGCGAAAACTCCTCCTTCGCTACCTGGAGCTTGTCAGGCAGGAGCTGGTATGCCTTGGCAGGCCCTGGGTGGGGATTTGGTGGAACACCCCGTGGCACGACGAGGCAGTGGAGAACTGTGGCTTGAGAAGTGTTGGGAACTCGTCTCTGGGCGTGCTGATCGTGGCCATCTGCAGTTGCTCTGAGCGGGAGGCATCGAGGCGAACGGCCTGGAAGGTTCAGGTGTCCACCAGGCACCTACCTCGAATGTCCACCAATAGCCTGTGTGCGAGGAGGAAGTCTGCACCCAGGATGGCAGATGGGAGGGACAAGACAGTGAACCTCCACGCGAAATTCTGTGGGCCGATCTGGAAGTGGACTGTCTTGTCTCCATATTTCCGGATTGCCGTTACGTTAGCCACACGGAAGGGAGGTCGACGAGGTCGGTTCCTGGATTCGATGACCGTAGCCGGTATGACGCTGATCTGGGCTCCAGTGTCAATGAGGAACCACTGGCCACTGTCTGAGTCCCACAGGTAGAGAAGGCTGTGTCCTTGGCCAGTCGCCGCAACCATTAACAGCGGCCAGCCTGGTCGTTTCCCTGGAACGAGCAGGGCTGACGACACTTCCGAGCTTCGACTCCCCAGCACTGGTGGTAGAAGCAGAGGCCTGAAGCGGATGCTGCGGCCTTGGTTATGCTCTTGGGGGCCCCTGCAGGGACCGGGTGATCTACCGCAGCGCTAGGGACGGGCTTGGCATGGTCATGCCCATGCCTCATGACCTGCTGGACCACTGAGCCTTCTGAGAATCGTGCGAGCCATAGCTCTTGGGCCTTCTGGGTGACCTTCCTTGGGTCAGTGCAGCTCTCCTGAACAAGCAGCAGGTGGATGTTCCCGGGCATATGATCGAGGAAGATGCGCTCGAAAAGAGGGCAGTTGGTGTGCTCACTCAGGAGCGCGAGCACCTCATCCTTCAATTCCATCGGGGACCTGTCCCCCAGGGCGTCGAGGTGCAGCACCCAAGCGGCACGCTGTTGTCTGGATAGTCCAAGGGCCCCGGTAAGCACTCGCTTGATGGTCTTGTACTTGTCCTCAGCAGGTGTGTGCTGAACAAGGTGCAGCACGCGTCTGGCGGTGGCCTGGTCCAGGGAAGCGACCATATGGTAGAATTTGGTCGTGTCGGACGAAATCTGGCGGAGGTGAAACCGTGCCTCCACGTGGACGAACCAGGTCTCCGGCTCCTGAACCCAGAATTCAGGGAGTTTCACGGCTATAGCGCTGATCTAAGGCTCGCTTATGATGGGTTCAAAGATGTATGAACCAGTCGGGGTCACCAATTGTAGTGGCGGCTACACTGCTCCTACAATAACACACGCAACCAGACGAATTGAGCTCACTGAGCAGACTAGTTTATTGCAGGCTGCTGGGCTCCACATACTCCCAGCCCGGACCTAGCTGAGAACAGCGCTCGAGGACGCTAATGTCATCCGGGCGTCACGTGGTCCCCAAGTGTGGGTATCTGAGCCCCAAGCTGGAAGGAAGGGAAACCCCCGACGGCGCCATTTTGGCCGGCTGCCCCACCGCGTGGCTTACAAGCGAAACCAGTTCGCCTGCCTTGTGGTGAGCCACCACACTTTAAACATTGCCCATTTCACCTCAATCCATGTCCTCTCATTCTGTCCCAACCTCAATTTACCCCATCAATACCCCTCATAATTCTGTATGCCTCAATCAAATCTCCCCTCATTCTCTGACATTTCAAGGATTTTGAGGTTTACAAAATTATGATGGGTATAGCTAAGAGTTGATGCAAGTAGCCTTTTTCCACTGAAGTTAGGTGAGATACAAACCAGAGAACACGAGTTAAGGGTGAAAGGATAAAAGTTCAGAGGGAATATTAGGGGGAATTTCTTCACACAAAGTGGTAGGTGTTTGGAACTAGCTGACAACTGAAGTGGTGAATGCATGCTCAAGTTTAACATTTAAGGAAGTTTTTGACAGATACATGGATAGAATGAGTATGGTGGGATAATGCAGGCTATTAGGACAAAACAGAATAGTTCAGCACAGTCTAGAAAGAACAAAGGGCCAATTTCTGTGCTGTAATGTTCTATGGAATAAAGTCTTAACCTGTCCAACTCAGCTCTTCAAGACTCAGCAACAACCTTGCAACCTCTGCAGCTTTTCAGATCAAGTACTATTTATTGTCAGGTAATAAAAGAGAAATGTCACTTTACACAAAATTGCCTCAAATCTGCCATAAGGAAGACAAAGATTCGCCATTAACATTGCCTTTGCAGTCAGAGAAAGCAAAGCAAGAGGTCCCTCAAAATTGCTGTGTGTCCGGGGATTGGCCTCCAGCATTCCCGCAGCCTCGGATGCGCACAAGACTCCAGGACAGTTTAAATTATGGGCAACCCAAGCCCAGATTTAAACTTTCAATGCAATAAGGAAGCCTTCAGTACCCAGGGGCATTCAGGACCCCATCTTGCCCTCAGCAGCCCCTCAAATCCTGGTTCCGATATCTGATTCTCATGAGCCAGTCTCCAGCAGCCCGTGGTCCATGTGAGTTCCACACCCCCAAGTCATCAGTAGCTCACTGCATAGGTGTCCCCTTCAGCTGCAGAGCCCCTCACTGGTTAGCCACCATGGTCACCGTTCTTTGTGTTGTCTACTTTTCAATGGGAGGTGTTCTCCCTGTTACTGGTGCCCTGCACCAGATCACTGGTGATGCCTTGTGCTGATGAATGGCTCCGCCTCCCAGCTCCGCCCCCACCTAAACCCTGAGCCCTTCTAAAGACCACTGTAAGACCTTATCCTCAGTTATAAGCTAATAAAAGCGCAAGTTCTCCCCCCAGTTGTGAGAACTTTTATTTATGCTACAATTCCATTCGCTTATTCCCTAGAAGATGGAAGCGCTGCTCAAGCCTGGTTTGCTGCTGATAGACCCTCTGTCTCCAACGCGGCTGAGGAGTTCATCTACTGGCTAGACTGCTTCCAGGTCTACTTGAACACGACCAGAGATGACTTCCACACCAATGAACTCAAGAGGTTCGCACCCGTTTCCAGGGTAGGAACAAAAGGGTTAGCAGTCATTAGGGACTGCACCACATATGACGCCGCCATCGAGGCTTTGAAGGCTCGGTACTTTAAGTCGCAAAACGAGGTTCAAGTGAGGCACCGACTCGCTCTATGCCTCCAACAGGAGAGACCATCAACTATTGCCTGCTGGATTTGTGGAAGCTTGCCAAGAGGTGCAGGTATAAAATGGCTACAGGCCGTCTTCCTGAGGAAGAACAGATCCGGGACACTCTAGTCGCGGGGGTCTGCTCGAGGAACATGAAGCAACGATCATAAATTAGATCAGCCATGATCGTATTGAATGGCGGAGCAGGCTCGATGGGCCATTTTTGGCCTACTCCTGTTCCTACTTTCTATGTTCCTAATGACTACTCAAGACGGGTAAGAAGGACCTAGCTAGCCACATTGGGCTGGCCAAGTTTCTGGAACGGACCAAGCTTGAGATCAACGAGCTCAAAGCTAGCGAGCTCGCTCACCCAGGTGATCCCTTCCAAAGACCAGTGGCTCCCGCTACCCTATTGGCTGCCACTTCCCATGTTAGGGAGCACCCCCTCACTAGGGAGTACTTCTTCTGCGGCAAGAGCCAGCACCCGATCTTGTTGCCAGCTAAAGATTCAGTTTGCTCCAAGTGTGGCAAGAAAGGACAATGGGCCATGTGAGGGGAAGTCCGCAGCCTGCAACACTCCCAAATCCAATTCCAGCCCCAAGACATCTGCCCCAAATTCACATGAACTCACTCACTGCGCTACAAGCCGAAGGAGGGCAGCTGTGAGAAAACAGCACAAAAAGTTTTGGCGGCCATCTTGCTGTGACACAAATTCAAACTCGACACCTTCATCATCAGAAGAAGGAGGAGGGCGGCCATCTTGCTATGCCACGAGGTCAATGGCATCTTACCCGCGGACAACCCAGGTTGGTGGGGGCCATTCAAGTGAGGAGTACGGAGTCTCTGGAGTCCTAGCCTCAATGGTTCTAGGTCAGGACAGACCTCACCAGTTTGGCAACTCCATAGAGACTGTTAAGGTAAACGGACATTCCACTAAATGCCTAATCGACACAGACTCTCCTGAAAGCTTCATAGTCTCACTGACTGTGCAAGAGTATATCCTTCCAATTATCGTATATTTCTTGCGTACCATTCGCACTCTACCTGTATTCTAGAACATTGTATAGTACATTTGTCGTGTGTGTGTGGGTGGGTGGGGGGGGGGGGGGGGGTGGCGGCAGAATTTTGTAAAATACACCTGTATGTACTTAATAAATTTTGTGCTCAGGTGCTGTTGGGTCTGGACTTCCTGTGTCACCTTAAAAGCGTGACCTTGGAGTATTCTGGTCCCCTCCCCGCTATAATAGTTCGGAACAGAGGTTCTCTAAAATCAGAACCAACCTGCAGCCTCTCCACACTGAATATCAACCCCACTTCTCTCTTCCTGAGTCTATCCCCAGACTGAAAACCTATTGCTACCAAGAACAGGAGGTACAGCACAGCAAATTAAGACTTCATAAAGCCTGAGACACAACATCTAACAGGTCCCAGCTGGACGGACGAGTTGCCCTGGGTCCTGCTCAGCATCAGAATGGCTCTGAAAGAAGACCTACAGGTATCATCCGCCGAGTTGGTCTATGTCGCGCCGCTGTCACTAGCTGGGGAGTTTTTCAGCCAAGCACTGGTCCCACGACCTAGAGTCGAACCTTGTTGGCAGACTTGCAGGGAAGAGCTTGCCTCACTGCGCCCCCACTATTGACCCACCACAGCAGCCGCCTGTCCTGCATCCCCAAGGAGCTGGCCATGGCCGATTTAGTTCTCGTCCTGCGAGGTCCACACACCACACCCCTGCAACACCCCTACGAAGGCTCCTACAAAGTCCTGCAACACTCAGGCAAGAGTTCACCCTGGACATCGAAGGCAAGGGGGAATTGTTCACAGTCAACCAAGTCAAGGCGGCAGGGTACTTTCCATCTCTCCGTATTTTTCAGACTGTCAGTTTTTCTGTTCATGTCAGAACTACTAAGTCTGATACAAGATCTATCTTAACTGAATTTTCTTACATCTCCACAGATGCTTACTGATTTACTGGGTATTTCTAAGAGTATTCAGAAACTGCTGAGTCCTGGCTTTTAATTCCAAAGTATTTTTTTTTTCTTAGCATCATAGAATGATTATAGAACCAAAGGAAGTCATTTGTTTTTATTTTTTTAAAAACTCTCCAGTTGCCCTCGTTCTTCTATGAACTGTACAACTCCAAAAATATTGGATTTGGACAACCTAAGTCTCTAGCACAGATAATCCTTTTGTTTTCTCCACCCCCTCCATCTCTGCAATTTATTTCACAATTACCTTCATTTCTCCAGTTGCTATCGACTTATGTCCATGAAGTTGAAACTTTCCCAACGTATAAAAACTTAGAAGATCTGTTTGGAATACTATCAATATAGTAACTTGGAGACGCAAGAACTGCAGCTTATGGAATTATGAAGCAAAAAAAAAAACTGCGGAGGAACTCAGAGGTTAAGCAGCATCTGGGGAGGAGTCACGTGATGGAGTAGTGACCGGTCGGGGAACTCCAGCCCTCTCCGGAAAAGTAAGTAAAAGACAGTGAAAAAACAAAGGCACAAACACAAAAACAAAAATAAAGTGAAAGTAAAGGTGTGGAGAAAATGGCAGCGAAGAAAGAAAAGCCAAAAGCAACGGGAAGAAGAGAAGAAGAAAAGACGTCGGAAAAAGAAGGTGAAGGCCTTACCTGTACGAGGAGGCCCGCCGTGGACAGAGAAGCCTGCTCCCTAAGGTCAGTTGAAGCCCCGAACTCAGGACTACAAAAATGGCTCGCGGAGCCAAACAAAAGTGCGCAACCGCGCATGTGCGAGGAGTCGAGCATGCGCAATGCGCAAGACAAAAATAACACTGACGGGAGGGGGGAACCAGCTGAGGAGTCGATCTCCACAGCTGAAATTGACAACCACAACAAAGCAGCAAGAGGAAAACATAGAAAATAACGAGTACAAGAAAGAGAGTAAAAAGAAATCAAAGAAACAACAGATGACCAACCCAGAGGAAGAAGACCAGCATCAAGACACTTCTAGTAAAAATAAGAAGACCAAAAATACCCAACAAAATAAAACAAACAAACCAATAAGAAAACCAGAAGAGACAGAGGTAAAGGACACAGATCCTGGAGTGGACTCAGAAGAAGAGGAGGAAGAACGCAGAGAAATGGAAGATGAAGGGAAGGGCAAGTACATGGATATATTTTTTTTTAAAGAATATATGGAATCAGTAAAAGAATGGCAATCACAAGAATTCAGTGAAATAAAAAGAAGAGTAAAAAGTACAGAAGAAAAAAATGAATAGATTAGAAATGATCATGTCAGATATAGGAAAAAGAGTGGACAAGGTGGAAGAACGAGAAACAGCCATAGATGACTTAAAAAAGAAATTAGAAGAATCTGATAAAAAAGTTAAAGAGACACAAGAGCTGTTAGCTCAGAAGATAGATATAATGGAAAATTATAATAGAAGAAACAATATAAAGATAGTGGGCCTTAAGGAAGATGAAGAAGGCAAGAATATGAGAGAATTTATAAAAGAATGGATCCTCAGGGTCCTAGGAAGACCAGAATTACAGGAAGAAATGGAAATAGAAAGGGCACACAGAACATTAGCCCCTAAACCACAACCACAACAAAAACCAAGATCCATTCTAGTAAAATTCCTAAGATATACAACAAGAGAAAATATATTGGAGAAAGCAATGAGGAAAATAAGAAGACAAAAAACCACTGGAATACAAAGGTCAAAAAATGTTTTTCTATCCAGATATAAGTTTTAAACTCCTGAAGAAGAGGAAAGAGTTTAATACAGCAAAAACGATCCTATGGAAAAAAAGGATATAAATTGATGCTAAAGTATCCAGCGGTACTTAAAATAGTTATTCCAGGGCAGCAAAACAGATTATTCTTGGATCCGGAGGAAGCACGAAAATTTGCAGAACAACTACAAAACAGACAGAGAGATGAAGATATGTAACGAGAACAAAAATGACCACAAACTATATGTATGTGTATATAAAAAAAAGAGTATAGGTAAAAACTAAGAAGGGAAAGAAAGGGAAGAAAGGAAGTATGGGGGGAATTAAGAGAGTGACCTTTGTTATATATGAAGATCAAAATCTTTTCGGGGGGGCTGGGTGGGGAAGAATTACGGTCACTGCGAAATCAGTTGACGCTTGTGAGTGAATTCGCAAATCCAAATGGAGAAGAGTAACTCAGAAAGGGGAGGGGATAGTGGGGTTAAAGGAATTTTAGATAGGAGAATAATGGAATAATGGAAATATTTCATGTTTTAGAAATGTTGTCTTATAATGTGTTCAAAAAAAATAAAGCAGAAATGGATAAGAAGGAAAGGTGATGATGAGGAAACAGAAATGAAAGATAAACAAAGTATGAAATGGCTATGTTGAACTATATGACTTGAAATATTAATGGAATACATAACCAAATCAAAAGGAAGAAACAGCTAAATTTACTGAAAAAATAAAAAATTGATATAGCATTCATACAAGAAACACACTTAACTGAAGTGGAACACAAGAAATTAAAGAGAGATTGAATAGGACATGTTACAGCAGCGTCATATAATTCAAAAGCTAGAGGAGTAGCTATATTAATCAGTAAAAATGTACCAATCAAAATAGAAGAGGAAATAATAGATCCAGCAGGGAGATATGTAATGATAAAATGTCAGATATATTCGGAGTTTTGGAATTTACTCAATGTATATTCACTTCACGAAGAAGATCAAAAATTTATGCAAGATATCTTTTTGAAGATAGCAGACACGCAAGGGAACATACTAATAGGAGGGGATTTCAACCTTAATTTGAATTCAAACATGGATAAAACTGGGAAAAAAATTAACAGAAAGAACAAAGTAACCAAATTTATAATTAAATCGATGCATGAAATGCAACTTTTGGATATATGGAGGAAACAACATCCAAAGGAAAAGGAATATTCATATTATTCGGGTAGACATAAAACATAGTCAAGAATAGACCTATTCCTTTTATCAGCTCGCATGCAAGAGAGAGTTAGGAAAACGGAATATAAAGCTAGACTATTATCGGACCACTCACCCCTGTTATTGACAATAGAGTTAGAGGACATCCCACCAAGAATGTATGGATCGAGATTAAACTCCATGCTACTTAAAAGGCAGGATTTTAGAGAATTCACTGAATGACAAATTAAAATGTACTTTGAAATAAATACGGAATCAGAGAAAGGTACGTTTATACTATGGGACACAATGAAAGCGTTCATCAGAGGGCAAATAATAAGTTATGTATCTAAGATGAAGAAGGACTAAAATCAGGAAACAGAGCAGTTGAAAAAGGAAATAGCAAATATAGAAAAAGAATTAGCAATGAAGGAAGACACAACTAAAAGAAGAGAATTGGCAGATAAAAAAATAAAATATGAAACACTACAAACATATAAGGTGGAGAAGAACATAATGAAGACAAAACAGAAATATTATGAACTAGGAGAAAAAACGCACAAAATTCTAGAGTGGCAGCTTAAGACAGAACAAACTAAGAGAATGGTATTGGCATTAAGGAAAAAAGACAAGCAAATCACATATAATCCAACGGAGATGAATGAAAACTTCAGAGAATTCTACGAACAATTATATCAAACTGAAAACGAAGGGAAAGAAGACAAAATAGATGAATTTTTAACTAAAATTGAACTACCGAAATTACAAACAGAGGAAAAAAATAAATTAACAAAACCATTTGAAATAGAAGAAATACAGGAGATAATAAAAAAACTACCGAATAATAAAACACCAGGAGAGGATGGATTCCCAATAGAATTCTATAAAACATTTAAAGATTTATTAATTCCTCCCCTTCTGGAAGTAATCAACCAGATTGATAAAACACAAAGCTTACCAGATTCATGCAAAACAGCAATAATTACAGTAATACCAAAGACAGGGAAAGATCCACTCACACCAGCGTCATATAGACCAATATCTTTACTTAACACAGATTATAAGATAATAGCCAATCTATTAGCAAACAGATTAGCCGACTATGTACCAAAAATAGTAAATCTAGACCAAACTGGATTTATTAAAAAAAGACGAACAATAGACAATATCTGTAAATTTATTAACTTAATTCATGCAGTAGAAGGAAATAAAGTTCCAACAGTAGCGGTGGCTTTAGACACAGAGAAGGCCTTTGACAGAGTAGAATGGAATTATTTATTCAAAGTACTACAAAAATTCAGCTTACCAGAGAAATATATTAATTGGATTAAAGCATTATATAAGGGGCCATTGGCAAAAGTGACAGTAAATGGATATATATCAAAACAATTTAACTTAAGCAGATCAACAAGGCAGGGATGCCCACTATCTCCCCTATTGTTCGCGTTAGCCATAGGACCACTAGCAGAACTGATAAGAACAGAAAATAAAATAAAAGGGATAAAAATAAAAGACAAGGAAATAAATCAGTCTATTTGCAGATGACGTTATAGTATACTTAGCAGAACCAGAAATATCAATAAAAGAATTACATAGGAAATTGAAGGAATATGGAGAAGTGTCGGGGTACAAGATTAACGCAGATAAAAGTGAAGCAATGCCAGTGAATAATGCGGATTTCTCAAAATTTAAGAAAGAATCACCATTCAGATGGTAAACGCAAGCAATGCGATACCTAGGTATACAAATAAATAAAAACCTCGGCCATCTATATAAACTCAATTATTATCCACTAATGAAAAAATTACAAGACGACTTAGAGCAGGGGTGTCAAACTCAAATTCACAGAGGGCCAAAATTAAAAACTTGGACTAAGTCGAGGGCCGAACTAAATATTTATTGAAAATTTTCAACAACATCTGCATATTTTCTCTTCTTTCAACATATGTAATGTTAAACTTTTTCTTATTAAAATAAATGTTTAATAATAGTTTTGGATAAACTCTTTCCAGAAGCATTAATAAATGAGAAATAAAATATTTAATAAATAATATTTCTCTATAGAGGATTTGTCAAATGTTGCTAGTGTGCTGTCAAATAGTAAAATCTGAGGGCTATTGAGAATGTGGGAGAATAATATGATTCCTGAAACAATCAAATGGGTGACTGATTGTAGGCATGAACTCTAGCAAGGTTATTTGCCATGCCCTTTTTCCATTAGTACAGATATCCTTTGATTTACACACTTTTCAAGTTTTATGCCTAATGAGCTTGTATCCAGGTGCAGGACCATTTTTAACCAGGAATATATTTATCACTGTGACATGAAACTATTGGAAGATCGTTTCATCCTGAGATTAAAGTTCATAATCCTTACTCAGGCCTGTGTGTGGGAGGGTGGGGTTTGCGGGCGATCGGGTTGGACAACGACAGTGCGGGGGCATCGGCTCTCGCTGCAGGGCAGCGTCTTGGCGGATCAGCGGCCCCGTCACCGTGAGTCGCGGGTTGGCCTGCGGCAGGGAGGGGGAGTGGGCAACGGTCCTGGCGAGGTCAGGCTCCCCTGAGTTTCTGCCGGACCCCCCTTGACCTGCTGAGCTTCTCCTGGAACCCCCTTGACCTGCTGAGTTTCTGCCGGACCCCCCTTGACCTGCTGAGTTTCTCCCGGACCACCTCCCCTTGACCTTCTGCGTTTCTCCCGGACCCCTCCCCCTTGACCTGCTGAGTTTCTCCTGGACCCCCCTTGACCTGCTGAGTTTCTGCCGGACCCCCCTTGACCTGCTGAGTTTCTCCCGGACCCCCTCCCCTTGACCTTCTGAGTTTCTCCCGGACCCCTCCCCCTTGACCTGCTGAGTTTCTCTCGGACCCCCCTTGACCTGCTGAGTTTCTCCAGGATCCCCCTTTGACCTGCTGAGTTTCTCCCGGATCCCCCTTTGACCTGCTGAGTTTCTCCCGGATCCCCCTTTGACCTGCTGAGTTTCTCCCGGATCCCCCTTTGACCTGCTGAGTTTCTCCCGGATCCCCCTTTGACCTGCTGAGTTTCTCCCGGACCGCCCTTGACGTGCTGAGTTTCTCCCGGGCCTCCCTTGACCTGCTGAGTTTCTCCCGGACCCCCCTTGACCTGCTGAGTTTCTCCCGGACCCCCTTTTCTTTCCGTGCCGGTGTCCCAGGACCTTTCCAGGGCAGTCTCCGCACTCAGGACCGCGCTGGGATCCCGGTCAGAGGTGGAGGAGCAGGTGAGCACGGCTAATCCCGATCCAGCCCATGCCACTCCCAAGATTGGCGGGGGGTTCCACCCTACCTGCCCGATCAGCCTCGCTCTCCACGTGTACTCCGGGCACCCGCCGCAGGTCCAGTGGGAAGGCGCAGGGCGGCCGGCGGCCCCCATCGCCCGGCGGGGAGCCCCAATCTTCCCTCCGGCGTCCCGACTCCATCTGCAGCTCCAAGAAACGCTGTGCCACTGGGGTTCCGCGCGCTGGGAAGCGGCCTTGGCTTCCCCTGACACCGGCCAGGCCGCGCTGCAGTGGGCGGGGGGACACCACAGCGTGTTTATAAAACCACCCACCACTACTTTTCAAGGACCAGGATTTTTCTCTCTCTCTCACCTTGAGACACAGCGCTATACTGGTGCGGCAGCAGCGGGCCACCTCGAATACATTTTTGATATGATCTTGCGGGCCAAATATAATTATATCGCGGGCCAAATTTGTCCCTCGGGCCTGAGTTTGACATGTGTGACTTAGAGCATTGGAAAGACTTACCACTAACACCGATAGGAAGGATAAACTGTATTAAAATGAACATTTTCCCAAGGATATTATACCTATTTCAGACATTACCAATACGCTTAACAGAGAAATTCTTCAAGGAGTTAAAGAAAATAATAAGGAAACTTTTATGGAAAGGGGGGAAACCGAGGATAGCACTAGATAAATTAACAGAATGGTATAAACAAGGAGCCTTACAACTACCAAACTTTAAAAATTATTATAGAGCCGCACAATTAAGATACCTATCAGATTTTTATCAAACAAGGGAAAAGCCAGATTGGACTAGATTAGAACTAGATAAAATAAGGGAGAAGATACCTGAACATATATTATATAAATGGGATGAAAAATTGGTACAATGTAGGAATTCTCCAGTATTGCATCATCTGCTCAACATTTGGAAGAAGATTCATGTAGAAAGGAATAAAACAAATTACCAACTACCAAAACTAATACTGACGCAAAATCAGCTAAACCCTTTTACAATAGATAACCTTTCCTTTAGAGAATGGGAGAAAAAAGGGATCTAAAGAATAGAAAATTGTTTTTCAGGAAATAAATTATTATCCTTTGAACAAATGAAGGATAAGTATAATATAACTCATGATACAGTGTTGGCATACTACCAACTGAAATCCTACCTGAAGGACAAATTGGGAGGCAGTCTGAGGTTACCAGAGGGAAGTAATTTTGAATATGTGATTACAGACACAATGATAATCAAAAAATTTGTAACAAACATGTATATTAAACTACAAGAAAAGGAGAATGAGGAAACAAATGGTAAAACTAAATAAAAATGGGAACAAGATCTAAACATAAAGATAAAGAATGAAACATGGGAGAAGTTATGCTCCGGAACTATGAGAAATACAATAAACACGAGGTTACGTATGATGCAATATAACTGGATACACAGGCTATACATTACACCTCAAAAGTTAAATAAATTGGACCCAACAGTATCTGAGAGATGTTTTCGCTGTAAAAAGGAAATGGGAACAACAATTCATGCAATTTGGACATGTGAGAAAGTGAAAACATTTTGGGAAGATCTAAACCAGATATTAAATAAAATCACAAAAAGCAATATACCAAAAAAACCAGAGATCTTCCTCCTAAGTAACATAAAAAACAAAGAATTTGGACTTGATTTGGATGGAGCACAAAAAAGATTTGTTATGATAGCCCTAGCTGTAGCAAAAAAATGTATTATGTCAACCTGGAAATTAGAAGATAATTTGAGAATACAACAATGGTATATAGAAATGAATAAATGTATTCCATTAGAAAAAATAACCTATAATTTAAGAAATAACATTACAATATTTGAACAAATATGGGACCCATACATGAAACACAATAGAGTAAACCTACCATGGACATCTACCACCTAAAATGACAGAAGGAGAAGAGAATGAAAAGAACTGACTCAGTGGAATTTCTTGTTTATTTTTATTGAGTGACAACATTGTTTGACGGGTTTAATGTATCTTATATTCTGAACTTTAAATAAATGGGAGGGGAGGTGAGGGAGGGAGGGGGGGTGTAGAAAATGACACTGTATATATTTAAGAAGGAAAATGTATGTATCTTGATCAATATGGTTTATAGTGTGAAAAATAAAAAATTTTTTAAAAAAAGCAGCATCTGAGGAGGCAAAGGGATTTTTAGCGTTTCGGGTCAGATGCTATATTAATTATTTTTGCATGCTTGCTTGAGTGATTCTCTCTATCCTAGTTTTTAGACTTGTGAGATACTTTTCCAAAAAAATCCTATAAAGCATTGAACTAAGCAAATTTTATGTACAATTTTAAAATATTGTTTTGATACATTTTTCCATGAATAACAAAATCTTTAAATGTACAAATACTTCAAAAATTATTCTTCAATATATTAAGTTTTAAAATCCTAATACAAATTAAATTATACATGCACAACTTTTGTACCTTTGGTTTTCTTGTTCTTCTTTCTTTTTGTTCTTTGCCAACTCTCTTCCTCTCCCTGCTTCTGTTTTTCTTCATCTCTATTCACATCTAACGTCGGTAGCAATCTTCTATGAGGAATCTTTTCCCTCATATGAAAAGCTTCATCCTGACCATCTTGCAATTCTGAAATGTCCATTTCACTTAAGCAAAAGAGAACAATAAGCAATCAATATAAATTATGATTATTAAAATAAACTCTTTGCCTGGACCATGTAAACACACTTCTAAAAATTAGCCCATTCTATGTTAGCATAATTATTGCAAACAAATCATTGTTAAATGACAAATAAAAGAGCATTTTATTTGAAATTCCCACATTATGAAACTAAAAAGGCTATTGAATGTTACAGCAAATGTATGCCTTCTGAAATTATAATCTGCATTTAATTCTGGATATATATACAAATGAAATAAAAAACAGGAAATCTGCACTGTTTCTTTTTAAAAAAAATTCTACCACTGGTGCAAGGGCAGGATTTATTCTCCAACCATAATTGCCCCCAAAAGTTAGCATATAGGCATTCCACTGAAGATTCAATCACATCAATAGGTCTGAAGTGAGGACACAAAGCAAGTAAATGAACACAGGTTTTATTAACTTTCCTCCTGCTTCAGACTCAGCTTGTTATTGCAGCCGTGTAATTATTAACATTTAAACATTTTCAGCAATCATTGAGAGTTCAAATTCTTTTTTTTCTGGACCAACAGTCCAGATCTATGGATTACTGGCTCAATAGTATACATAAAATAGTAATAGGTCTGTCTCCATGCACACCTTCCAGATTAAACCTTGTTACTGGCTCAATTCTTAATTTCAATAGCTAAGAGATACAGTAAAATCCCCGTTAGACAGAATTCAAGCAATCGACAACCTCAAGCAACCAGCAAAAAAAAAATCAAGGAAATTTTTTTTAATGGAAATAAATAAGAATAAATACAAATTTAAATTAACATGAACCTTTGGTGAAGATGGGAGAAAATATTTAGCCTTGGTGTACTTTGCTCATAGCAACTGTTTAAATGAAGTTGTGTTTGAATAAAAAAGCCCATGATAAAGAGCTAATTGATGCCGCTCACTAATGACTGTCTGCTTAGTAAGTCTAACTCCCTGCTTAGCAAGAGTCTTTATCTTTAGTAGTATTTAATTAAGTATATATTAGTAAGGCCTTGACTATAAACTTGGGGGAGGAGTTAATTATCTATAATGTCATTGTTCATCTTTTGCATGGCTCCACGGAGATCCAGCAATGGCTAAATGTTTTCAAAGAATGTGACTGAAAATAAAGTAAAATCTTTAAGATTTATATATTCATGCAAGTACAGTTTGTTTAGTGCAAGTACAGTATTGTAATTTTGTCATTTACACCATTTAGTCTTGCATTTATTAATTATGCATTGTAAGAATGAGTCTCAAGAAAGAAGAAAATGTGTTTATCCGGCATCTACCAATCCCCATAGGAGCCAGATACTGTGGAATTTACTGTACTTCTTTTTTTGAATATTTTATTTCTAATTTTTCAAACTCAGTGTCAACGATCCATAATAATCCAGAATAATTTTTAAAAATCACGTTTTCCAATTATATACAAGCTTCACTGTCACGTTCAATTCCCCCACCTCGTTCCTCTCTACCATATCACAAGTTATACATCCAAAGACAGAATTAAATCGACAATTACCATAAAAAGAAAAACAACAACAACAATAAATTTGCCCTCATTCCTTATTCCTGTAGCATTTTACAGTATTTCTTTAACTTCCTGAACAATTACGGGCACAAAAGGACCAAAAAGTCAAACAAAAGTTACACAAAAAAATTCTTACGAGAAAGTAAAAACAAACTCAAGAGTTAAATTGGAAATTGTAGGATTCGTCGGGATCCCACCACCAGCCTCCAGGTCTTTAAATTTTGTGACTCAACCTGATTAAGATGAATTGCCACCATCCCTCGCGCCCCCCAGGAGAGGGTAGGGGAGAATAGAGTGAGAAAGAACAAGGAACTGCACTATATCCTTGCACCTAGATAGCGCGAAGGTGTTGTAGTGGGCTGAGCAACCACACAGTTAATTAATTGGGCCAAATCGCCATCTCACTCAGTGGGTACAAGATGGTATAGGCCCCCCTTCCCTTCTCAAGAGAAGCCCACATTGGGGACGCACGTTGCCTGGGAGATGTCGCCACTTCCTGGTTGCAGGAATGGGACAGGCAGTGACTCCACAACGCGCACCCCAGACAGGAAGTGGGCCAGCCCCTAAAAGCAGTGCAAGAGATTCAAATAAAGTCAGTTATTGGTTCACCCTCATTGTATGAAAGTACTTCATTTCAGTACCACTGCCATTAGCAGTTGCTATAGTAGTGACCCCAAAGGTTCCAACGTCTTTAGAACCCATCTCGAATTTAGGATACTAAGACTGCTATAGTTGCAACAGCTGCGACCAACGATGTGGGTGTGCATTTGGCGCTCTTCTGGGCCAACCATCCCAGCAGCGGGTTACAATTGACGAACCACAGTTCCAGGTCAGAGGCATTGACTTGGAGGACACCAAGTTCTGGTACATCATCAATGCCCTGGATGCTGCTACTGCAGCCGAAGTAAACTCCTTCGTGGAAAACCCTCCAATGGGGTATAAATACCAACAACTCCAGTGTTTCCTTCTCGATTACCTGGAAGTCAGCTGGCACGAGAACACCGTCCGCATCCTGAATATGCAAGGCCTGAGTGATAGAAACCCTTCCGAGCTCATGCACAAAATGGTGACTTTAGGGAATGGGCACATAAACTATTTCCTATTCGAAGCCCTGTTCCTCTCCAAACTACCGGTGCACGGTTCCTTGGTAATATCAGACATGGACTTCCGTGCCCACACCTGGTAGCCAAGGAAGCAGACAGACTTTTCCACACCCCGCAGCAGAGCTCTATGTACAACCGATCTACGTTGTCGGCGCCTGCAACTCAGCCCCGTACCAGGGGTTCCTCCTCCGTCAGTTCCACCAGCAGTAGCCGCGGCCCAACCACTACGCAATGAGCACTCAAACAGAGTGATTTCTATTTCTACCATAGCAGATGGGACCACAATGCCTGGTGATGCATTCCTCCATGCTTGTACCCCAGTGCCAAGTCAAGCAGACACGGGAAACGAGCAGGCTGTCCGCCAATAGTGGCCTTGGCAGTTGCCAAACATAAAGGTCTGCTCTACCCAAGGGTCCAGTGGACAAGGAGGGATTACTTAGTCAACACAGGTGCAGAGATAAATCATCCTGCTGACGTACTTTGAGCTCAAGGGCCTTCCCCTAAAGACACCCAACAGCTCCTCCATTCCAAGCTTCAGCACCTGTCTGGTCACAATTCATGCCACGGGAACTGTTTTCTGTTGGAAGAGTACTATTATGTCCGTTGGGCAAGTTCTACTCTAAGCCAATTTCCTCCGGGCACATGAACTCCTGGTAGACATGAACAGATGCTGCTTGGTCAATGCTACCACATTCCAATCATAACCCCTCATGCTACGGCAACATTCCTTTTTGCCATTGGGTATCCAAGCTCTAGACTGCAACAAGTATGCCATCACTGTTAGTGCCTAATTTCCATGATGCTAAACCAGCACATGGCATGGAATACCACATTGAATCGAAACCACCGAACCACCAGTGTACGCATGGGCACAGAACTCCCACAGGACAAAGTCCACAAGCCAAGACTGAGTTTGCTGCCATGGAGGATTTGGGTATTGTCCACCAATCAAATAGCCCATGGGCATCCCCGCTGCACATGGTCCAGAAGAACTCCAGTGGTGGGCGCCCATGTGGCGACTACAGATGATTCAATCACATTACATTTCCAGATAGATACCCCATCCCACACGTCCAAGACTTTGCTACAGAGCTCCAGGTTTGCCAAATTTTCTCGAAGGTGGATCACGTCAAGGGGTACCATCAGATTCTGGTGCATCCTAACGACATCCCGAAAACGGCCATTATTGTGCTTTTCGGCCTTTGAATTTCTCTGGAATTCCTTTGGATTAAAGAACGCAGCCAGACGTTTCAGCGTCTCATGGATGTAGCCGGCAGGGACCTCAATTTCATCTTCTATCTGGATGACATCGTCATTGCCAGCACCTGACTTGGTTTTTGATAGGTTGCAGGAGTTCAGACTCACGGTGAACCCGGCTAAGTGTCAATTCAGCCTGGAACCAATTCACTTCCTTGGACACTGTATCACCCGTGAGAGTGCCACGTCGCTGGCAAATAAGGTAGAAGCCATCCAGCAATTCCCCAGGTCGAGCACCGTCAAAGGCCTACAGGAATTCCTAGAGAAAGTGAACTTTTATCATTATTTCCTCCTGGGAGCAGCCACCCTCATGCAACCCCAATTCAACATCAGTAGTCACACAAAATTGTGAAAGCGTTCCAGGCAACTAAAGTGGCACTAGCGGAGGCCACATCTGTGGCTCATCCTGATTCTTCCTCACCCTGGCCCTTACAACAGATGCATCGGACAGAGCGGTCAGCACAGCGACACCCCCCCCCCCCCCCGGCCTACTTCAGCAAACATCTCCTGACACCAGAACTCAAATACCGCATGTTTGACCATGAGCTGTGGGCCCGACATCTGGCAATACAACATTTCTGGTACATGTTAGAAGGAAGGGTTTTCGTCACCTATATTGACTCATGCACTCAGCAAGATCTCAGACCCATAGTCAGCAAGGCAACAACGACACCCCTCCTAAATTTCTGAATATACTATGGACATGTGCCACGTTGCAGGCAAGTCCAATGTTGTGGCTGACACTCTGTCCAGACTAGCCATCTCTGCTATCTCAGGAGGACTCTATGTTGCTCAACTGGCCATCCAGGCCTACCGGACTGCCATCACCAATCTGAAGGTTAGCGATTTCTGTCCTTCACTGGGGAGCCCGACTTTACTGTGTGACATAGCCACAGGCTTCCCCAGACCCTCCTACCCAAAACCTGGCAACACCAAGTATTCATGGCCTGTCATATCCTTCAATAAGGTCCATGGTCCATCTGCTGTCGACAAGTTCATGTGGCATGGCCTCAACTGCAGTGTAACCCGGTGAGCTAAGACTCGCTTGGACTGCCAGACACACCAAGGACCTTCTCCAGAATTTCGCCCTGGCGCAACGCCGGTTTGACCACGTGCACGTGGACATCATTGGCCCGCTCCCTGTGAGCCAAGGTATACAGGATTTATTCACAATACTTGACAGCTTTACCCGTTGGCTGGAAGCGATAGCCCTGCCCACATGTGACACAGAGACTTGCATCAGAGCTTTCTTGTCTACTTGGGCCATACACCTTGGCGTCCTGACCCACATCACCTCAGACCAAGGGGCCCAGTTTAGGTCCTCGCTCTGGTCAAACCAAGCCAAGTTCTGCCTCACCCAGTTACACCACACTACAGCCTACTATCCTCGGGCAAACTGATTTATCAAATGTTTTCACTGCCATCTGAAAGCAGCCCTAAAAGCTCATCTACAAGGCCCGAATTGGATGGACAAACTCCCATGGGTGCTGTTGGGAATTCACATGGCTCCAAAAGAAGGCCTGCCAGCGTCATCCGCTTAGATAATGTAGGGCTCCCCACTTACCATCCTAAGGGACATTCACTTTAACCCTCCCGGCCCACAACCTAGTGCCTTAGACATCCTCCAACGCTTGATGGAACAAATGGTAAGCCGAAACCTCCGTCACCTTCCCGGCATAGCTCTCCACCCTACCATATCCCTACGGATTTACAGTCCACCAACTTCGCTTTTATTCACAGAGGACAGCAAGGAACAGCCCTTCAATGCCCTAAGAAGGCCCATTCAAGGTGTTACAGCACGACGGTGTTGTTTTTAATCTGGATATTGGCGGGCAGCAGGACACATTTACCACTGACCGCCTCAAGGCAGAGCATTTGGACTCAGCCCTGTCTGTCCTGGCTCTCCACGCTGCCCACCTAAAGACAGTACTGTGATATACTCAAAGGGTGTCAGCAAGTCTTGGGGGGTGGTGTAGTATAGCAGGCTGAGTGACTGCGTGGTTAGTTGGGCCAAATTGTCGCCACAATCAGTTGTTACAAGATGGAGTGGGGTCCCCCTTCCCTTCTCAAGGGAAGCCCATGTTTGGTGACATATATTGCCTGGGAGATGTTACCTCTTCCCGGATGCACGTCGCTGGGCAGGCAGCGACTCCGCAACATGCTGACATCACTCCCATAGACCAGCGCACCCCAGACAGTAAGTGGGTTGCCCCTAAAATCAGCGCAAGAAATTCATATAAAGTCAGTTACAGGTTCGCCCTCGTGTTGTATGCACGTACTTCATTTCAGTAGCGCTGCCGTTAGCAGCTGCTACAGTGTCATATTTCCTCCTCAAGTTATAGGTAATTTTCTCCAGGGGAGCACAGCTCTGCTTTTCCGCATTCTAGCACACAATGACTTGATGAGAGTCCGACTTCCAAGTAACTGCTATCCATTTCCTGGTCACGGCCAAATGATTCAATGCAAATTGGATTTGAAATTTGGATAGCTTCATCATAAGACTTATTATGCCCATGATGTTTCCCAAAAGGAACAACTCTGGATCCTATGGAAATTCTTTATCTATGATACTTTTTCTAGGACTTGGCTTAGTTCTACTCAAAAGGGCCTCACCTTGGAGCATGACCAGATTGAGTGCACTAAGGTTCCTGTCTCTATGCTGCACCTAAAACATTGATCTGAAATTTCTGACTTAGCCTTGCTTAATTTCTGCAGCAAATAGTACAACTGGTGGAGAAAATTATACTGCACCAGCCTGTATCGAGTATTAATAACTGAGGTCATGCTATCATGAAAAAAGTCTGAACAGAACTGTTCATCAATCGTTACACCCAAGTCTGACTCCCACCTTTGCCTAGATTTATGATGACCTGGCTTCAGGCTTTCTGCTTGGAGCAAGAAATACAATACCGAAATAAACTTGCATGTGTTCCCCATTCACATCAGGGCTTCCATGTCACTGCACACCAGTCGGACCACAGCTGGACCTAATTTGTCCCTTTAAAAAAAGAACTTAACTGAAGATAGCAAAAATATGTCCCATTTGACAAATCATATTTATTTTTAAATTATTCAAATTACATAAGCTGCCCCCACTCAACCATCCGCGATTCACCTGATCCCTTTCTGGCATATTTTACTGTACTTGTTTTCGATATGTTGGAAAAACTGGAATCAGGTACCTAATGCTATGTACACCATGGCAAGCACACCACAGCTCCAGTGAAATACCAGTTAACTCAGGTTTCTTTCAATGCAAATGAACATGAGTGGAGGTTTCCACATGAATAACTAGTTTCAAAGGAAATAGAACATTACAACACAGTAGAGAGCCTTCAGCACACAATGTTGTGCTGACCTACATACACCTACTCAACAATATAAACTTTTCCTACCTCACATCCATTTTTATTGCGTTCATGGGCCTGTCTCAGTGTCCTTAAAATGTTCCTATTGTACCAACCTCTACTACCAGCCCTGGCAATGCATTCAAGGCACTCATGACTGGGGGGGAATAACCTTGAAGTGTCCCCAGAACTTTCTTCCCCTTACCTAAACAGATATCTCTGGTATTTGTGACTGTCACCACAGGAAAGATATGCTGGCTGTCCACTCTATCTCATGCCTCTAATAATCTCATAGACCTCTATTTAGTTACCTCTCATCCTTCACTCCAATTTTAACAATGGCTCATAAGTCACATTCTCCAATCCAGTCAACATCCTGGGAAATCTCCCCTGTGTTCTCTCCAAAGTTTCCACGTCCTTTCTGTAATGAGGTGACCAAAACTAAACACAATATTCCAAGTGTGGTCGAAACATAGTTTCATAGAACTGCAGCATTACCTCATGGCACTTGAACTCAATCCACCAACTGATGAAGGCCAGCACACCATAAGCATTCTTAACCACCCTATCAGTAACCTTGAGAGATCTATGGACTTAGACCCTCTGTTATTCCAGACTGTTAAGAATCCTGCCATTAACCATGTGCTTCATCTTAAAGTTTGACCCTCCAAAATACATTACTTCACACTTATCCATGTTGAATACTATCTACCACTTCTCCACCCATCTTTGCATCCTGTCTATATCCTGTTGTAACCTAAAACAACCTTCTACGCTATTTACAACACTTCCAACCTTCATGCCATCTGCAAACTTACTGACCCATCCTTCCACTTCATCACCGTGGTCATTTATAAAAATCATGAGGAACAGAAATATCAGAACAGATCCCTGCGTACTCAACTAGTTACTGACCTCCAGGTACAATATGTTCTATCTACTACTACCTCCTGCTTTTTGCAGGCAAGCCAATTCAGAATCTACACAGCCAAGGTTCCATGCCTCATGACTTTCTGAACGAGTCTCCCATGGGAGACCTTGTCAAAAGCCTTGCTAAAATCCATACAGATCACATCTACCCCCTATCTTCATCAATTTCTTTTGTCACTTTCTCCAAAAATTCAATTAGGCTCATGAGGCATGACCTGCCCCTCACAAAGCCTCGCTGACTATCACTGAGAAGACTATGCTAAATGCTCATAAATACTGTCCCTAAGAATCTTCTCCAATAGTTTGCTCACCATTGACATATAAGACTTACTGGTCTATAATTGTCAAGATTCTCCCTCTTACCTTTTGTAAATAAGGGAACTACATTTGCTCTTCTTTAACCCTCCAGTACCTCCCCTGTGATCATGGAGGACACAAAGATCAATGCCAATGCCCCAGCAGTTTCTTCGCTCGCTTCCTGTAGTAACCTTGGGCCTTCTTCAATTAAACACCTTGCCATTTTGTCTACTCCTATCTTTGTCTGTAGCTATGCTGAATGTTAGGGAGTTGTGGTCACTGTCACCAAAATGCTCCCCCATGGAGAGATACGTTACCTGACCTAGTACAGTACTAGGTTCATTGTGGCCTCTCCCTACAAATTCACTGCTGATAACACAGTAGTTGGTCATATAAAAAGAGTCAGCTTACAGGAAGGAGATTGAGAACTTGGTTGAATGGTGCACCAACAACAATCTTGTACTCAATGTCCCCAAAACCAAGGAACTGATTGTTGACTTCCGGAAGGGAAACTAGATGTGAATGATCCAGTGATCTTTGGGGGATAAGAGGTGGAGAGGATGAGAAAATTTAAGTTCTTGAGAGTCACTATTTCAGAGGATCTTTCCTGAAGCAAGCACACTAATGGTATTGTGAAAAAAGCACTTCACTGCCTCCACTTTTTCAGGAGTTTGTGGAGGTTTGGTATGATATCAGAAACCCTGGAAAATTTCAACAGATGTGTGGTGGAAAGTGTCCTGACCAGCTACATTACGGTCTGGTATGGGGGCACCAATACCTCAAGCAGAAACCCCTGCCAAAGGTCATGGGCACAACCCAGGACATCTCAGGCAAACCCCTTCCCACCATCGAGAACACCTACAGGGAATGCTGCCATGGGTGAGCAGCAACAATCATTAAGGATCCACACCACCCAGTACACACTCTGTTGTCGCTGCTACCATCAGGAAAGACTCGCACTGCCAGGTTCACAGCACAGCTACTTCTCCACCATCTAAATCCGCAACAACAAACTCAATCAACAAACTCAATTTAAGGACTTTTACTTTTGTACTTTATTGTATTTTTCTCCTCTCTGTAATGCAGGTGTTTACATTTATTTGCCCATGTTGTGTGTGGAAGAAATGTGGCCTCCCTGCCTGTCTCGAATGAGTGTCCTGTGGGCGGTCACGTCCTCCCCATCTGAAACTTATTCAGAACTCACATCACCTGTCAATCAAGGTTGGACTCTGGCCACCCATTAGAGCACATCTTGCCATTGGCTAATTTAAAATCACCTAGGATCATTATTGGCTAGAAGCACAAATTACCATTGTATACAACATCAAAGCGCATCACATTCTCTCTGCCTCGTAATCCAAGCCCCAGACATTGTTCCATGCCAGGTTGCTACTGTGGACATCGGTGGAAATGTTGCGGGTAAGGTATGCACTACAATGAAGCTGAACCATTAATACTACGAAAGGTCGGTACTCACGGAGAGCTGCATCCCTGTTGGCACAGGGAATCAGGTGTCTGTGTAAGAGTCCCTATGTAGTGGGTGAGCAGATTGAGTATAGGTTTACCCTTGTCAGAGTCCAACTGAAGTCAGAGGTGAATGTCTATATCGTCACTTATAAGTGAAATAGTGATCGAGTACCATTTAAAGTTCTCCTTTGTTTCCCGTGTGTTAATAAAAGTTGTGTGTGATTGTAACTCTAGTGTCCAGACTCATCTCTCTGTGAACCCACAAAATCATTTATTCTTACCGACAGTCTACATGTGTCTATTCTGTACAGTTTTTTTTGCACTACCAGTAAGTGGTAATTCTGCCTGGCCCGCAGGAAAAGAAATCTCAGGGTTGTATGTGATGACATGTATGTACTCTGATAATAAATCTGAAATCTGAACTCATCTGATCCTGTGGACTATCAATCTGAATGTTTTCAAGAAGATCTAGCACTTCCTTTATTTTTTAAAAGCTCAATATGCTCCAGTAATGGACTCACATTCTGAGCACTGAAACAAAGTATTAATTTAAGACCTCCCCGACCTCCTCTCCCTCCAGGCACAGGTTCCATTCTTTATCCTGAAGTAGCCCAACTTTCACTCTAGTCATCCTTTAGTTCTTCACATATGCATGGAACTCCTTAGTTTTATATAAAACTACTTGCCAAGGCCTTCTCGTGCCCCCTTCTCGCTCTCCCAAGTTCTTTCTTGTTCCTTCATGGCTACAATATAATTCTCATGAGACCTTCCTAACTTTTGCTTCCTAAATCTTAAACATGCTTCCTTCTTCCTCTTAACTAGCTGTCTCACCTCTTTTGTCAACCACAGTTTCCTTATCCTCCATCTTTTCCCTGTCTCAGTAGGACAAACCTATTCAGAACCCAACACAAATAGCCCTTCATTATTTCGGTGATTCCCCCAACCCTCTTTGTTCCCAATTTACACTCCCAAGTTCTTGCCTAATCCCATTTTAATTACCCTTTCCCCAATTAAACATGTTGCCATTTTGTCTACTCCTATCCTTGTCCATAGCTATGCTAAAGGTCAGGGAGTTGTGGTCACTGTCACCATAATGCTTCCCCATCAAAAGATATGTTATCTGACCAGGTTCATTATCCAGTACGAGCTCCAGTGTGGCCTCTCCTCTAGTTGGCTGGTCCACACACTGTGTCAGAAGTCATTCTTGAACAAATCTGACAAATTTTGCCCTATCTGTTCCTTTTGCAATAAGGCAGTACGAGTCAATATTAGGGAAGATTAAGTCTCTCTTAACAACCCTGTTATTTTTGTACCATTCCAAATCTATCCACTTACCTTCTCCTTGGTGTCCCAAGGAGTATTTGGAAGACTATAAGCTACCCTCTAATGGTGATCACCCACTTTCTGAATCTGACTTCCATGCACACTGACTCCATAGACCACCCTTCCACAACATCCTCCCTTTATGCATCTGTGATACTATCCATATAACCACTTACAACACAGAACAGGCCAGTTCGGCCCTACTAGTCCATGCCGTAACAAATCCCCACCCTCCTAGTCCCACTGACCAGCACCCGGTCCATACCCCTCCAGTCCTCTCCTATCCAAGTAACTATCCAGTCTTTCCTTAAATGTAACCAATGATCCCACCTCGACCACGTCTGTCGGAAGCTCATTCCACATCCCTACCACCCTTTGCGTAAAGAAATTTCCCCTCATATTCCCCTTATAATTTTCCCACTTCAATCTTAAACCATGCCCTCTAATTTGAATCTCCCCCACTCTTAATTGAAAAAGCCTATCCACATTTACTCTGTCTGTCCCTTTTAAAATCTTAAACAGCTCTATCAAGTCCCTCTCAATCTTCTATGCTCCAGAGGAAAAAGCCCCAGTCTGCACAACCTTTCCCTGTAACTCAAACCTTGAAATCCTGTCAACATTCTCGTGAACCTTCTCTGCACTCTCTCTATTTTGCTTATATCTTTCCTATAATTTGGTGACCAAAACTGTACACAGTACTCCAAATTTGGCCTCACCAATGCCTTGTACAATTTCATCATAACCTCCCTACCCTTGAATTCAATACTCCGATTTATGAAGGCCAACATTCCAAATGCCTTCTTCACCACACCATCTACCTGAGTATCAGCCTTGAGGGTACTATTTACCATCACTCCTAAATCCCTTTGTTGCTCTGCACATCTCAATAGCCTACCATTTAATGCATATGACCTATTTAGATTTGCCTTTCCAAAATGTATCACCTCACACTTATCTGTATTAAATTCCATCAGCCATTTCTCAGCCCACACCTCCAGTCTTCCTAAATCACCTTTTAATCTACGGTAATCTTCCTCACTGTCCACAACACCACCAATCTTCGTATCATCCACAAACTTGCTTATCCAATTCTCCACCCCTACTTCCAGATCGTTAATATATATAACAAACAATAGTGGACTGAGGACCGATCCCTGAGGAAGAGGAACTCCACTAATCACCGGCCACCAATTGGACAAACAATTTTCTACCACTACTGTCTGACACCTCCCATCCAAACATTGTTGAATCCATTTCACTATCGACTCATTTATACCTAATGCCTCCACCTTTTTTCCTAACTTCCTGTGGGCAACTTTGTCAAAAGCTTTACTAAAGTCTAAATAGACAACATCCACAGCTTTTCCTTCATCAACCTTTTTTGTAACCCGCTTGAAAAACTCAATCAGGTTTGTCAAGCATGATCTACCCCTGACAAAACCATGCTGATTACTCCCTAGCAATCCCTGTACCTCCAAATATTTGTAAATACCATCCCTCAGAACACTTTCCATCAACTTGCCCACCACAGACGTCAGACTCACGGGCCTATAATTCCCAGGTTTACATTTAGACCCTTTCTTAAACAGCGGAACCACATGCGCCACCCTCCAATCCTTTGGCACTACCCCCGTGGCCAGTGACATCCTAAATATCTCTGTTAATGGCCCCACTATCTGTCTACTAGCCTCCCTGAATGTCCTTGGGAATATTTTCTCCGGTCCCAGAGATTTATCCACCTTTATCTTTTTCAACACAGCCATCACTACCTCCTCAGTTATCCTTATATGCTTCATTACCTCCCCACTATTTTTCTTTACCTCAACTGGTTCAATATTTTTTTCCCTAGTGAATACCAAGGCAAAGAAATCATTCAAAATTTCCCTCATTTCCTCTGACTTCTCACTCAGCCTACCCTCACTATCTACAAGGGGTCCAATTTTATCCCTCACTAATCTTTTACTTTTAATGTACTTATAGAAACCCTTTGGATTTATTTTTACTCTGTCTGCCAAAGCCTCTTTGTGCCTTTTTTGGCCTTTCTAATTTCTTTCTTAAGATTCCTTCTACACTACTTGTAGTCCTCCTTCAAATTATCAGCTCCATGTTCTTTATACCTCTTGTACACCTCCCTTTTTCTCCTAACCAAATTTCCAATATTCCTCGAAAACCAAGCCTCCCTATGATTTCCAGCCTTTCCTTTGATCCTCACTGGGACATAACTACTCTGTACCCTCAAAATTTCTTTTTTGAATATCCTCCATTTTTCATTTATACCCTCACCTGAAAATATCCTGTCCCACTCAATACTCCGCAAATCCCTTCTTATTCCTTCGAAATTTGCTCTTCTCCAATCCAGAACCTCAATTTTAGGCCCCTCAGTGCTCTTCCCTAAAACTACCTTAAAACTAACAGAATTATGATCACTAGACCCAATTGGATCTCCAACATTAATGTCTGATACCTGACCTGGCTTGTTCCCTCACAGGAGATCCAGTATTACACTGTCCCGAGTCAGTTCTTGTACTAATTGATTCAGAAAACAATCTTGAACACATTTAATGAACTCTAGCCCATCTAGCCCTCTAACTGTATGGGTATCCCAATCAATGTGAGGGAAGTTCAAATCTCCCATGATCACTACGTTATGATTCTCACACATATACGTTATCTCTCTACACATTTGTTCCTCTAGTTTTCTTGACCCATTTGGTGGTCTGTAATACACCCCTATTAGCACCCTCATGTCTCCTTCACCCCTCAATTCCACTCAAACAGCCTCACTGGACGATCCCTCCAGACCATCTTGCACCTCATGGCAGTAATGTCCTCCTTAACGAGCAGAGCAACTCCTCCCCATTTTTTATCCCCGATCTATCACATCTAAAACAAATGTATCCTGAAACGTTAAGTTGCCAGTCCTGCCCCTCTTGTAGCCAGGTCTCACTAATTGCCACAATATCGTGACCCCAAGTATCTGTCCATGCTCTAAGCTCATTTACCTTGTTCACTATGCTTCTTGCATTAAAATATATGCATTTCAGAGAATGACCCTCACATACATTCTCTTTTCTACCTTCTACCCTAATCTCCATCCTACCTTTGTTATCGTTTTTATTCTTATCTAGGTGGCTATGCTCCCTTGACACTGCTCTCACACTCTGTTCCCCACCCCCCTGCCAAACTAGTTTAAACCTTCCCCTACAGCTCTAGCAAATCTGCTTGCCAGCACATTGGTCCCCCTCCAGTTCAAGTGGAGTCCGTCCATTTTGTACAGGTCTGAACTTCCCCAGAAGAAATCCCAATGATCCAGAAACCTTATCCCTTGCCCCCTGCACCATCTCTTTAGCCACACATTCATCCTCCACATCCTCCTATTTCTACCCTCACTAGAGCGTGGCACCGGCAGCAATCCAGAGATTACTACCTTGGAGGTCCTGTTTTTTAACTTTCTACCTAATTCCACATAATCCTGTTTCAGGACCTCATCCCCACTTCTAGCTAAGTCATTGGTCCCCACGTGGACCACGACTTCTGGCTGTTCTCCTTCCCCTTGCAGAATGCTATGTACTCGATTAGAGATATCACTGACCCTGGCACCAGGGAGGCAACAGACCCACCTGGATCCCCAATCTCGTCCCACAAACCTTCTATCTGTCCCTCTGACTAACGAGTCCCCAACTACAAGTATCCTGTTCTTATCCCTCCTTCCCTTCTGAACCTCAGGGGCAGCCCCCGTGCCAGAGACCTGACCCCTACGACTCGTTCCTGATAGGCTGTTCCCCCCAGCAGTATGCAATGCAGAATACATGTTGCTGAGGGGCACTTCCACAGGGGTACTCTGCACTGGCACTCTCCCTCCTTTCCTCACAGTCACCCAATTCCCTGACTCCTGCCTTCTAGGGGTGACTGTCTCCCTGTAACTCCTCTCTATCACTGCCTCTGCTTCCTTTATGATCCTCAGTTCATCCAATTGCAGCTCAAGCTCCTTAACACGGTCACTCATTATATGCAATTGGATGCACCTTTTGCAGGTGTAGTCATCAGAAACAGCTGTGGTGTCTCTGATTTCCCACATCCCACAACTGGAGCACTTAACTACCCCAACTGACTCCATTTCCTCCTTTCTTAATATAAATACCCTTCCCACACAAGTAGCTCCTTCTCATCGAAGTCACTCGAGCCAAAGTCCTCAGACCCCACTCCTTCAACTGGGCCACTCACTCACTGCGCTGCTCCTTGCTGGCCACTCCCTCCCTTTCTACTCCTTTTATTAGCCCTTACCAATTAACCCCAATTAACTCCCGGCTCCTCCTCCTCTCACCCGACACCAGGCACTGACTCACTGTCTTCTCCGACCCCGAGTCTGACCTTTCTGAGCCCAAGCCCCGGTAAGTCCAGCTATTTATTATATTCACCCTGATGCTGTCTCTTAGCTCCTCCTCTTCTCACCCGACACCAGGCACTGACTCACTGTCTCCTCCGACCCCAAGTCTGCCCTTTCTGAGCCCAAGCCCCGGTAAGTCCAGCTATTTATTATATTCACCCTGATGCTGTCTCTTAGCTCCTCCTCTTCTCACCCGACACCAGGCACTGACTCACTGTCTCCTCCGACCCCAAGTCTGCCCTTTCTGAGCCCAAGCCCCGGTAAGTCCAGCTATTTATTATATTCACCCTCTGATGCTGTCTCTTGGCTCCTCCTCCTCTCACCCAACACCAGACTCACTGTCTCCTCCGACCCAGAGTCTGACCCTGATTAATAATGCTACACTCCCACTCTTTTACCTCCATTCCTATCCCTTTTGAAGCATCCACATCAGCTGACACAATGACAGGATTTCCCAAGTCTTTGCAATGGCCAGATCATCATAATTCCACATACTGATCTATGCTCCAAGTTCATCTTCCTTATTTCCTCATACTTCTTGCACTGAAGTAAACACCTTTCAATCCTTCCAAAGGACTACATTTATGCCCCCACCCCCCACTGCCTGTCCTACCTCACAATTTTACTATATATTAATATATTGCATCAATTTTTCCACCATCTTTCTTCTCTGTTCACATCCCCCTGCTAAACTAGTTTAAACCCTCCCAAACAGCTCCAGCAAACCTCTCTGCCAGGATATTGGTCCCCTTCCGGTTCAGGTGTTACCTGTCCTTTTTGTACAGATTATACCTTCCCCAGAAGAGATCCCAATGATCCAGAAATCTCAACCCATGTCCCCTGCACCAATTCTCCAGCTATGCATTTATCTGCCATATCATCATACTTTTTAGCCTCATTGGCAAATGGCATAGTCAGCAATCCTTAGATTGTCACCCTTGAGGTCCTCTCTTTTAGCTTCCTCCCTAGCTCCCTGTATTCTCTCTTCAGGATCGCATTCCTTTTCCTACCTATGACATTAATACTAATATATACGACTTTTAGCTGCACATCTGCCCTTTTCAGGATGCCACAGACCAGACCCATGACATCTCTTCCCCTAGCACCTAGAAAGCAACAAACCATCCAGGTATCTCCTTGTCAATATAAGCTCCTGTCAACCTGTTTAACTACTGAATCCCCTATTGTTCTCCTTTCCTTCTAAGCCACAGGGCCAAGCTCAGTGCCAGAGACCCAGTCACTGCAGCTTTGCCCTGGTAGATCGCAGCTGGGCACTGAGCCTGGCCCTGTGGCTTAGAAGGGAAGGATGGAGAAACAACAAACATGTTGCTCAGATATTTTCTCTCCTTGATTGATGATAAACAGATGAAGACAAAACAATCAGAAAGTCAACTTTTTAAAAGTGCTGGAAGGAATTTTGTAAAAAGTTAAGCAGTTGAACATTATTTTGAAATTTGAAGTTTGGAGCTTAAAAGAATAAAGACAGCTGCTGATAGGTAACCTGGCATACTCATTTTTTTTAAACAAATTTTAAAAGTTACACAGGGCCCTTGTACACTGTGCCATTAAAAGACAGGAATTAGCCCCCTTTTAACTGCTTCACTTGCCTGTGTAAACGCAACAAACATAGGATGAGGAGTCATTTTCATCCCATGTATTACCCACCACGGTAGGTAGCATCAGAGATGTTGTGTTTCGCATCAGCTCCTGTCTAAAAGGCATACTGTCTCAGCTTTTCTTGGTTCAGTGTGAACGACACAAGCTGGCTTCACACAGCAATTAAGTGGGATTGCTGTGTAAAAAGGTAACAGATTATCACTTTATCAACTGTGCCATGAAATAATACTATATCAAGTCTTGTTTTAGTTAGCTTCACATTTTATTTTTCTGACAGATTGCAAATATCCAATGGAAAAATGCAAGAAGATTTTTTGTTCACCCCAAATCACATGGAAAAAATACTACAAACAGAACTACTGCAGTGCAAGTGAATTTTTCATAAAGAAGTAAAATTCTCAGATTACATCCAATGCAATATATATAGTTGATCCAAATTTGAAAACAAGCAGGCAATGAGAAAAATTTGGAAAACAGGTATTTACACTGTTGAGGTTCTCTCCTCAACCATACAAAAGCCATTTCATCTGCATATTCAGATATCAAAATCACAATAAAATTTTACACAAGGATACCTGCAATATTGCAAACATAACATTTATTTGAACAAACAGGAGGTAATTCCTTGTGTTAGTGCATTTGGAGTCATCCAATTAGTTCTTTCTCCACAGGCCTACAACTTTCTCCCATTCATTCATACAAAATTCCTCTGAATGTCACTATTGAATCTACTTTCCTTCAGATTTATTGGCAGAGTACATACATTACATCACATACAATCCTTAGATTCCTTTTTCCTGTGGGTGCAGCAGAATTACCACTAATTGGTAGTGCAAAAAATAAACTGTACACAGTGTAAACAAGAAATAACAAATGTAAACAAACTGCAATTCAGAGAGAACAAAAGAAAATCAATAAAGTGAGAGTTCTTAAATGAGTGTAAGTTTGTTGTTGAGGAGTCTGTGGTGGAGAGGTAGCAGCTGTTCCTGAACCTGGTGATGCAATCCTTGTGGCACCTCTACCTCTTTCTGATGGCAGCAGCGAGAACAAAGCGTGTGCTGGGTAGTGTGGGGTGTTTGATGATTGCTGCTGTCCTGACAGCAGTGTTCCCTGTAGATGTACTCAATAGTGGGGAGGGTTTTGCCCACTACCTTTAGGAGGGTTTTACACTCAGGGGTATTAGTGTTCCCATACCAGACCATGATGCAGCCAGTCAGCACACTTTCCACCACACCTCTGTAGAAATTTGTTAAGGTTTTTGGTGTCACACTAAACCTCCACAAACTCCTGAGGAAGTAGAGGTGGTGACCTGATTTCTTCACGATGCCATTGTGTGTTGGGTCCAGGAAAGATCCTCTGAGATAGCGACTCCCAAGAATTTAAATTTGCTCGCCCTCTCACCTCTGATCCCCCAAAGATCATTGGATTTGTATCTCTGGCTTTCCTTTCCTGAAGTCAACAATCAGCTCCTTATTTTTTGGTGACATTGAGTGTCAGGTGGATGTTGGTGCACTACTCAGCCAAGTTATCAATCTCCATCCTGTAGGCTGACTCATCCCCTTCCTTGATACAACCCACTTCAGTGGGATCATCAGTGAATTGGTAGATGGCATGTTTCGGTCTGCCAGCACACATCACTTCTGACAGGGGTGCCCAATTCACGTCAAGCCTGTGGTCAGCAATGGCCATCCTGGAAACAAGTTGCACCACAACTGCATACCGCCCCCAATCCAAAGGGCTAGTAGAAATTGGCACTTACGTTGTGTCTGCAGGGACTTAACCGAGTTGACAAATTGCCGTGAATACTCTTATGCATACGAATGGATCCCAAGGACGATATAGGTGCCATATTGGCAGAGCTGGTTATTGTCATACCAAGCTACACAGTTGTAGGTGTAAATGGAGCAGAGCAGGGGACTAAGAACAAAACGCTGTGGCACTCCAGTACTGATGGAGATTGTGGAGAAGTTCTTACTAATCTTCACTGATTGTAGTCAAGAGGTGAAGAAAGCCATGATCCAATTATACACTAGGGTTTGCTGATCAGTTTTGAGGAGATGATGGTGTTTGATGCTTTGTACCTCTCATTAGTTTTGTAAAAATGCAAAAAAATTTGCAGATATTCACTACAATTTTTTTAAACTTTGGAACACAACATTAATATTTTTGCAACTTTTCCTCAAAATTGCCTTATATAAATTGAGAGGGCATACACAAGGCAAGACTGGCACCAACTGAAATTGCCGGGACCCGCTCTTAAGCCAGAATTTTCTTCCACTATGGTCTGACTCCTTGAAGTAGCCAAGTGCACTGCAGTGCAGCTTAGTCCAGGGCCTCTTAAAAGGTTGGTTATGCTCTAAAGAGCTCTATGGTACCAGGTGAGCTCCTTCCACCACGCTCACCAATAATCAAAGATGACATTTTAATTAACTATCAATAGCATTCACAAAATTAAAGACAGATTTCAAGATAATGGCACAGAGCATACTTTAAAGAATTCAGGATTCAAGAGTGGCAATAATGAAGATATTGTAGCCAAGTATTCTATACTGAGCTACTATAGACGGCGGTGTACGTTATGGAATCGCTGTACACACTAATTGTCACATGGACAAGGAAGTGATGTCATCAGTGATGCTATCAGCCCAGATAAAAACCTGTGTTGGATGCAGGAAAATTTCCCGTGTTTTCCACAGGACATCATCCATTTTGGGAGCCAGTTCACTTGCTGGTCAGTGGGTCATCAAATGCACCCATCCATCCAGAATCAGCAGTCCCACTGCACACCCCCAAACTTTGTATATTTTTTTTGTTTGGGCGGCCTTCCTCTCTGCCGAGGCGCTTAAATCACGACTGATCTGTCCAGATCTTGGTGGCCAGGTTTAGGCGGTCAGTAGCAAAAGCTTCTCTTTACTTCCAATGTCTAAAATGTACGTCAAACTATTGCGTCTTCATACCTCGAATACAGACACTGGAATGGTGCTTGGGGTGTGCTCCTTTCTGCACTAAAACGTACTTGCAGTCCTGCAAGTTCTGGGGTATATAGGAACTGACTTGACCGCGTTGAGATGTCGATTTGGGCGCTAAAGATCAGAGCTTCTCGCGCAGCTTGCTTTGGACCTTTGTGGGCATCTCTACCCGTCCTCTCAAGTCTGATACAAATTCTCCTGGGACCATCAGGTGTGTGCCATAGACCAGCTCTGACGATATGGCACCTATATTGTCCTTGGAAGCCATTTGTATGCCCAAGAGTATCCACGGCAATTTATCAATCCAGTTAAGTCCCTGCAGACATAATATAAGTCCTGATTTCAAATACCTGTGGAACCTTTCTACTAGCCCGTTGGATTGGGGGTGGTATGCAGTTGTGATGCAACTTTGTTCCAAGCAGGGTGGCCATTGATGACCACAGGCTTGATGTGAATTGGGCACCCCTGTCAGACATGATGTGTGCTGGCAGACCGAAACTTGCTATCCAGGCAGCGCAGGTGTCAATAGTCACGCCTGCCAGTGGAACCGCCTTTGGCCACCACGTGGCCTGATTCAGAAGAAAACGGGAACCCCGTGACACTGGCAGGGGGCCTACAATGTCCATGTATATGTGGTCAAACCTCCGATACATCAGCTCAAAAGACTGTAGTGGGGTTTTTATGTTGCTAGACTTTGGATATCTGGCAATGAGTGGATATCTCCACCCAATTGCTGACCTTTTTTTGAAGGCCATGCCACAAAAATCTGTTGGCTACCATCCAGACAGTCATTCTGATCAATGGATGTGCCAAACTGTACACCGCATCAAATACCTGCCACCTCCAGGCCACCGGAACGATTGGGAGAGGACAACCTGTAGATACGATAAACAGGATTTTGAGCTCCCCCGGGCCTACCAGAATTTCTTCAGGCTGCAGATTCGTAATGCGGAATTTTTTTTGTCTGCCTGTTGCGTTTTCGTGAGTGCAACATAGTCTATCTCTTGGGCTATGGGGTGCACAGATTGTATGGCCGAGTGAGTCAGCGCATTTGCCACTACATTGGCCTTTCCTGAGATGTGTTCGATAGGTGTCGTGAACTCAGAAATATATGATAAATGTTTCTGTTGATGAGCCAACAATGGATCTAATACCTTAGTGAAGGCAAATGTAAGCAGCTTGTGGTCCATAAAAACCGTGAAATGCCTACCTTCCAGAAAGCACTGTACACGAGTTCTGGTAGTCCTAGGTGCTTGCTAAAGAAAGCCAATCGTTTCCAATGCCCATCAATGTACTGTTCAAGCACCCCTTCCTACTGCCATACTGGATGCATTCATTATCAGGGCTGTCAGGAGATCCGTTCCTGGGTGGACCAGCAATGCAGCATTAGCCAGTGCTTCCTTGGCGATCTCGAATGCTGCCAACGATTCTTCGTCCCAAGTGACATCCCTTGCCTTGCCTGACACTAGGGTGAAGAGGGGGTGTATGATGCGAGCCACTGATGATAAAAACCGGTGATACAAGTTCACCATTCCAATGAACCTCAGGAGGCCTTTAACTGTGGTAGGCTTTACAAATACCCAGATCACCTCAATCTTTGCCGGTAGCGGCTTTGCTCCATATTTGTCAATTCTATGGCACAGAAAGTCGATGGTCTCTAACCCGAATTGACTGGGATGATGGTCAGCCCAAACTCATTCAAGTGAAAAGTTTGCACAGGTGGAACAGATGTTCCTGCCGACTATGGCTAGCGATAAGTATGTTGTCTAGGTATATGAAGGTAAAGTCAAAATTGCGTCCCACTCTGGCCATTAAATGTTGGAAAGTCTCCACAGCATTCTGGAGTCCAAAAGGCATCTTTCTAAATTCAAAAAGGCCAAACAGTGTAATAATAGCCTTTTAGGAATGCCATCTGGGTGTACTGGGATCTGATGATACCCCGGACCAGGTCCACCTTGGAAAAGATGTGGATTCCCTGCAGGTTGGACGTGAAGTCCTGTAATATTTACAGGAATATTTACAGGACTTTACAGTGATCCAGTGCTGTAACCTCGTTAAACCTTCAGAAATCACCGCAGGGTCTCAATCTACCTGCGGCCTTGGGTACCATGTGGAGTGGGGAGGCCCAGGAGCTATCGGATTGTTGAACAATACCCATGTCCTTCATCCTTTCAAACTCCTCTATGGTCAGACGAAGTATATCTGGAGAGAGCCTGCAAGCTCAGGCTTGCAGCAGTGGCCCTTCGGTTGGTATATAGTGCTGCACCCCATGTTTCGGTATTGCCAAGGTGAATTGCAGTGAATTTATTGTAGGGAATTCTCCTAACAACCTAGCGAATTCATGCTCCAAAAAAAGTAACAAAGTCTAAATGTGGGATGGCAGCTTGGCATCACCTCAAGTGAAGGTCTGGAAAGTGTTGGTATGAACAAGCCTTCGTCCCTCTAGATCAGGGGTGTCAAACTCAAATTCATGGAGGGCCAAAATTAAAAACTTGGACTAAGTCGAGGGCTGAACTAAATATTTATTGAAAATTTTCAACAACATCTGCATGTTTTCTCTTCTTTCAACATATGTAATGTTAAACTTTTTCTTATTAAAATAAATGTTTAATAATAGTTTTAGATAAACTCTTTCCAGAAGCATTAACAAATGAGAAATAAAATATTCAATAAATAATATTTCTCTATAGAGGATTTGTCAAATGTTGCTAGTGTGTTGTCGAATAGTAAATTCTGAGGGCTATTGAGAATGTGTGAGAATAACATGATTCCTGAAACAATCAAATGGGTGACTGATTGTGGGCATGAACTCTAGCAGGGTTATTTGCCATGCCCTTTTTCCATTGGTACAGATATCCTTTGATTTACACACTTTTCAAGTTTTATGCCTAATGAGCTTGTATCCAGGTGCAGGACCATTTTTAACCAGGAATATATTTATCACTGTGACATGAAACTATTGGAAGATCGTTTTATCCTGAGATTAAAGTTCATAATCCTTACTAAGGCGTGTGTGCGGGAGGGCGGGGTTTGCGGGCGATCGGGTTGGACAACGACAGTGCGGGGGCATCGGCTCTCGCTGCAGGGCGGCATCTCGGCGGATCAGCGGCCCCGTCACCGTGAGTCGGGGGTCGGCCTGCGGCAGGGAGGGGGAGTGGGCAACGGTCCTGGCGAGGTCAGGGCCGAGGCCTCCGGTTCCGGGCGCTGGGAAGCGGCCTTGGCTTCCCCTGACACCGGCCAGGCCCCAAAACCAGAGTCCACGGTGAGACCCTGCAACGTAAACAGAGGAGGTGGGGGCGATTAGCGGGCTGACGCCAATGCATTCTGGGATTTGTAGTATTAGCTGTGCATGCGCTATACTGGCGTGGCGGCCAGCGGGCCACCTCTAATACATTTTTGAAATGATCTTGCGGGCCAAATATAATTATATCGCGGGCCAGAATTTGACATGTGTGCACTAGATCAACCAGCAGGCCATGTGCTCCAAGAAGTTAGCTCCCAGTAGCAGTTGTGCGACTGTGGCCAAAGTAAACGTCCAAGTGAACTTAGTATCGCCAAACTGACGGGATCCTACGCATGCCAAATGTCTGGACAGTACTGCAGTTTGCGGCTTTCATTGATGGCCCAGTTTTCTGTTACTTGTGTCACAGCCCTAAGGGGGAAGCATGCTGATCTCTGCTCCTGTATTCCCCAAGAAATACCAGACAGAATATCTATCCCAGACATATAAAAGTCTGTCTCGATGGCTATCTACCACAGCCATTAGTGACAGATGGCCCCCAGCATTTCTCTGAAACACACAGGGAGGTCAGCATCAGCAAGCTTCTGTGTCCTATCGCCAGCTTCATCCCATCGTCTCCCGGCCAAATGACAGTTTGACAACGGATTTGAGTGACCCTGCTGCCAGTCTTGGAATTGCACAGTTCTGATGCTCGGAGCAAAATCTGGTGACCTGTCCTATGAATGCCATGCTTTCTTGATTAGCTCACCATAGAATATCATCAGCATGGGCCACAATTCTGCGTGGGTCACTGAAATCCTCATCGGTCAATGGCACGTGGATATCTTCTGGTAACTGCTCCAACACAGGCAGGGCCTATGCCCTTCTACTAGTGCCAGCATTTCATCCATGAGTGTAGAAGGGATCCTGTCTCCCAAGCCATCCAAGTGAAGTAAACTGGCCGCTTGCTCACATCAGGAGGTCAAAGGTATGGATGAGCAGACTCTTGAGCACCATATACTTACCCTCCTCTGGAAGCTGCTGCAGAAAATTGGAAACTCAGCACGTTGTCTCTTCATTCAGGGCACTTACTACTACACAGTAGTATTGCATAGAATCAGATGTTATCTGCCACAACTGGAATTGGGCTTCAGCTTGGTCAAATCATAAACATGGTTGTGAAGACCAAAACATTGGCAATTTCAGAACCTCAGCATGAATTAAATAAAAATTTCCCATGTTGAGGTGCAGATATCATTTGGTGCATATTCTATACTGAGCTACTATAGACATTAATGTACACATTGTGGAATCACTATACATGTTGTCAAGTTGATGTACACACCACGGACTCAATTGCAAGACTGACACACCCATGCTTGCTTGATGTACGGCTTATATACATCACCGCTTCTGTCACATGGACAGGAAGTGATGTCATCAGTCACCACAATATTTCTTTTTGATGTAGAGGATTAACTAGCATGGAAAAAATAGGTTTGAAAAAAATAAGTTATATTACATTCCCTAAGTCATTGTCATTATTATCAATTGGTCCAGCCACACAAATATTGCAGTATAGAATCAGGTCATAAGGCCCAGTATCGCACAGGAAATAACCCCCACCCCACCCCCCTAACCTTGAGATCTACAAGAGACTGGTCTGAGATCTCATTTCTTGGGCGCTCCAATAGTTTTCATGAAATTCAATACCAATTAGGACAAAGCAGCAATTTGATTACCAACATTACATTTACTGCTGTACAAGTGCACACTCGATGCACTACAATTATTCACCTAGTATACTCCAGCAGTATCTCCCAATTCCATGAACTCTATCAAAAAGATAAAGCATAAAAGGCAGACATGATCATCACAGCCTGCAGGATTGCCTCCAAAACACACACACTTACTTAGAAATGAAGCACTCTTTCATCTTGGCTATCAGTCCAAATACTGGACCTTGTGGGAATACTTTCACCCAAAGGACTGCAATTATTCAAGAAAGTTCAATTAGCAGTAAATCCTGTCCTTGGCACTGATGTGAACATTGTATAAATTAAGAACTCATGTCATAAATCTGACATGTTCAGAATCTTAGTGATTCCCAATTGGCAAACTTTATGGACTACTGGATGACATTCCAATCAATACTCCCACACACTTTTAATTCACATTTTGTTAAAAAGGGTTATACTATGATATAAGTTTTACAGTGAACCTAGGAGCTTTGGAACCAGAAGTCCCATTATACTATGGGTGGATTAGAAACAGAACCTAACCTGCAATGGTAAAGAGAACACCATTAGCACTTGATGCCAAATGCCAATTCATCAATTTTTTCAAACAAATAGATAGCAGATTAGAGTTTTACTGTGTATGAGATTACAAGATGTTACTCATTTATCCTTCTATTCCCAAAAGTATGAGCTGTTGAACAGATGCTCTAACACAGGTCATGTATACCAATTATACACTCTCTACAATTGAAGCAATGAACTGAGAATTTATCTATTTAATTTCTCCCCAATATTCTTTAAATTGTTATCTGTAAATACTTAAGTATTTACTTTATGTATTGTGGTAATCTGCCATAACAAAACAGTTTCACAATCCATTTGCAATCTGGGAATAATACAACTGCAAATGCATTTAAGAATTGTATGAATTGCCACCAAATACCATCGGCTTTCAAAAAATAGAAATATTTGACAAATTACAAATCTGAAAAACATGATTTAATCATATTCTAACCTTGTTTCCCCCTCATTTCTCAATGGTTTTCTCTTCTTCTCCAGCTTGCTGGTTAATATTGAAGATACATGAGAAATTGTTTCAAATGAACGCTCTTTGATTTTCTGCTTTTTCTTTTTACCATTTCCTGCATCTTGGGCAGCTATCTGCTGTTGATAAGCTTTTATTAATGAATCCACATCATCTGTTAAATTAGTCCTTTGAACACTCTCAAACTTCTCTTCTTTCAACCTCCTTTTGTCATGTTCTTGTACAGGTATAATAGATTCTGTGTCAGGGTCCTTCTGCTCATGTTCTTGATCAAAATATTCATCGTTATTTGATGATTTCTTTTTCTTCTTTTTGTTTTGTTTGTGGAGCTTTTCATCCTCCTGGAGCTTATTATTGTTAACATTTTCTGCAACAGAGGACCTGGCATTTAATTTGTTTATTGAGAAGCAAGGACTGTGTTCTTCTGGATTATATGTGCTATTTAAAATAGTTTCATCTTCACCGTCTTTATGGAGACCCAACTTATTCCTCAGAGTTTCAAGCTGAACAAAACATAAACAAGAAAGAGTATTTTAAAATTCAAAATATAACAACAGACAAAATTGGAGAAAATGAATGGACCCAGTCAACCTATATTACTCGAACAAAATTCCAAACTCAGTATCAAAGCAAATAAAAACTGGAGAAATTGGATATCTTTAATAAAAATAGAAAAAGATCAAAATACTCAGACAACCAGCAACCATGGCCTCAGGAGATAGAAGCATGGTTAATATTCACGTTACTTTTAACAGTGTGAACTTCCCATAATTTTCCAAGCAAGTTTTGGGTCATTGTTGTTTAAATATTTATTAAATAAATATAAAAACAGCTATATTTTCATTAATTTGTGGGAAAATAATTTTACTTAATATGTCTGCTACAAATCAAATTGCCTGTTGATTACACAATACTGGAGAAACTCCATCAAGGTATGGAAAAAAAAGTCTGCAGCTGCTGTTTATAATTTGTTTATAACACTTGTTTTTTTTGTTTATTTGTATATATTTTTATTTGTTTATGTTATTAGTTTATACCGTATATTTTGGCATACAAGTTGACCTTCAGATACGTCAGGTCCCCATTTTCATGGTTTTATCATATAATTGGCCCCCAAAAATTGTGATGACTGAGCTGTTGGTCGTTGCCTAAGGGTGGTTGTCATCATACAGCCTCCAGCAAAATGTCAAACGCATGAAGAAATGGCCAAGAAATTCAGCAATTGAGCCGCTGCAAAAAAATTTTAGATATATGAGAAGTTGGTTAGAGAATGGAGAAAGAAAGAAGATACTTTAAGAGAAATAACAAAGAAGCAATGTTTGATGAAAAGAGGACTCCTTCATTGGCCAGAGTTGGAAAATCACGTCTCAGCATGGGTACGTGAACAGAAGCAAGATAAGAGCATTTGCAAGTAAATGGGCAAAGTTGCACCTGGAACTCAATAAAGATTTTGAAGCTATAATAGGCTGGTGCAACCATTTCATGAACAGGAAAAATTTGGTATTATGACAAAAAAACAAAAATGGCTCAGAAACTACCAAAAGATCTTGACCATCAAGTTTTCACTAGTTTATTGTAGATCACCGGAAGAAACACCAGTTCGCTTTGGCAAATATTTGAAACATGGACGAAACCCTCATGAATTTCAACATGATAGGCAATAGTGGAATGAAAAGGTGCAAAAACTGTGCAAACCAGAAGTACAGGCCACAAAAGAACCAGGTTTACAGTGGTGTAATCATGCATGGCCGACAGGACAAAGTTAAAAACCCATGGTAATCTTCAAGCACATACTTAAACCCAAAATAAAATTCCCTGCAGATATTTTCGACATTTTCATGAAAGGATAGATGGATAAAAGTGGTGTAAAACTATGGATAGACAGTGTGTGGAACAAACGGCCAGGCTGTTTACACATGGAATGGTGTTTGCTGGTCTGGGATATATTTCGTAGCCACTTAAATGAGGACACAAAAAGTAGATTAGCACTAAATACTTAAATGGTAGTTATCCCACCTAAATTGCAACCTCTAGTTGTCTGCTTGAACAAGCCAGTCAAAGACCATGTACATCAAGAATGGAATACTTGGATGTCGAGTGCAGAAAAAACATTCTCATAAGGTGGGGTAATGTGTACTGCATCACTTGATGCACTGTGTGACTTTGAGCTCAAAGCATAAGATAAAGTGAAACCAGAGACTGTAATAAAATAGTTTAAAAAGTGTGGAATCTCTTGTGCAATGGATGGTACAGAAGATGATTTATTGTGGGATACTGATGATAAAGCAGAATCCACCTTGTCAGATACAACTTTGGGATTCTTGATGTGCTTGCCGAGATCTTTCCCTCAGATGATGATTGGGATAGTGATTTTTAAGGATTCTAAATGTCTTTTTTCCAATAAAAATTTTGTTCTAATAAACTGGTAGCATGAAAATTTGCAGTTTTTTTTTTGTTTTTCAAGGGTTGATTTTTATGCCTAATGGGCGTTGAGTAGGTTTTTTTTAAAAAAAGGTCTCACTTTTGTATCTGGCGTACAAGTCAATCCCCAACTTCTGAGTGATTTTTGAGGATTTCAAGACTTGACTTATATGCCGAAATATACGGTGTTTGTTTTTTCTTATATATTATTTGTTCTCACACTGTTTATAACATTGGATATGTATCTTTATCTGTTATATAAAAAACACTGTTTGACCTGCTGAGTTTCTCCAGCACTGTGTTTTTACTTCAACCAGAGGGTATTGTGACTTTCATATTTTACTGCCTGTTGATTAAATTTCTTTCTCCACAAACACTGACTGCTGGTAATTTTTTCCTACTTATACACACATTTCTAAACTTTACTACATTGTTTTAAGTGTTGTTCACGAGCCTATCTTGCTTCAACTTTCAAACATTTATTTTCTTTTTATCTAAACATTCACATTTTTGAGAGATATTTACACTGAAAATGTTTACCATTATTTTGATATCTTCAATTAAAGTTTGGATGCAGATTTTAAACCTTTTGTTAATGAAACAATTATAAAAACATTTCGAACATCTCATTTAAAAAGTCAAATCCCACTTATTAAGATACCAAATGATCTGAAATGTTCTTAAAAAGTGTTTCAAATGCAAATTTGGATGCAAATGCACAAAACTCCTTCAAGACATCTACAGAACCAACATCTACTCTGAATGATTGTCTATGTATAATAAAACCCTTGGTATATGGAATTGAAGCAACCGGCAAAAAAGAGGAAAATAAATTTTAAAAATAATAATAAAATAGGTTAAAAAAAATATGAGTTTAAAATTGTTCTCTGAGGTAACACAAACTTTTGTTGAAGATGGGAGCAGATATTCAGCCAGTGGAGGGCCTTGGTTGTGCTTGGCTCATAGCAACTGTTTGAATAAAGTTCTATGAAATAGCAATGGCATCACCCAGAATGAAGAGCTGGTGGATGCCGCTCGTCATTGAGGTGACTCTCTTGAAGTGTCTTCTTATCCCTGCTTAGTAAGAGAAGCTCGGTCAGAGGGTTTATCTGTAAACTTTTTTTTTGGGGGGGGGCGGTTGGTGTAATTATCTACAAGTTTATATAAAAGTTTTAGATAGGCTCATGGATGCAAGAAAAATTGAAGGTTATGGCTCAGGTAAGAAAATATTAGATTGTTGTGGTGTAGGGCTGAATGGCCTGTACTGTGCTGTAATGCTCTGTTAAACTCTACAAAAAAAGTGGTATTTTACAGAAGGTACACTTTCATTAACAATTTATGGTCCTGCCATGTACCTCACCATTAAAACTCAGAAAAGGCAAGATTAAAATTGCTCCTAAATCACTTGGACACATGTTGGCCACATCTTCAAAACTGCAACTTATTAAGTCTGCTAAATGCAAATTTGAATACTTAAGTACTGCTAAAAGATCAAAATTAACTCACTAAGTAGACATCTGAGTGACAAGTTTTTGGATAATGTTATTCCCTGAACCTCTTAAGCTTTGTGATGCTTCATTCCATGTTTATACCTTTACTACTGAAAATATGAATTTTTAAAAAATTGATGAGTTAACAACAGTCATTAATTCAAGCTTGATGCTTTAGGGAAAAAGTAATACCTTAAATCTTATTACAAATTATTCTTAGCTCACTAATTGATGCTAATCATTTCAACCAGAATCAAACAGAATGTCACGATGGAACTATCATTGAATTTACCTGACAGTAATAATTTCATCATACTTAGTACAGCAAGATTTTAACCCTTTGCCATGTAACGTTGAGATTTTAAATATATCAACTAGCATAATTCATTAATGAAATATTTTTTAATATTCTAATATTTCTCAACATTCTTTTTACAGTATTTTAGTTGCCTCAGAAACAGTAAAAGTATATCAAGACTTTAAAATGTTAGAAAACAATGAACACAAAATAGAAAGCTGGTTGATTTGGAAAGGCAAATAATTGACAACTTATTTTTCCCATACAAATAATAATTATCCAATATCCTCCAAGAATAAATCCAAACAGAGCTAAGATTGTCTCATTACAGCTCATAATCTGCACTCACCACAATACTCTCCTGGGAAGGAGCACTTTTTTTTGATTTCTTTTTCTCAGCAGCGAAACCAGAATAGCTTTTGAATGCTTCTTCAAACTGAGCTTTGGTCTTTGCCTTAGCCTCACTTTCACCTACAACATAAATTACAATGGCAAAAAAATAAATTTGGATATTCATTGTTGCTTAAGGTACAGAAATTGGTGTGTTATATGCACCATGGCTCATGATTGTTCAGTAAAATTAAAAAAACCATGAGCCAATAATGGGCATACAGCATATTAAAAAATTATAATATTATTTTTCTTTTAAAATGTCTGTGTCACATCAACACCTTCAATTTATTGAGTGAAAAAAATTGTCAACTGAGGTATACAATTCTATGATCCATTAAAATATTAATTTTTCAACATATCTGCAAGTTTTATTACTAGATGTTTTAATATGACTGATCTGGTTTATATTCAATTATTTATTTTGATATTATTAATTACATTTAATTTTGATAATATTTTCTTCATTTTGCCCAACTTCCATTCCACAAAAAAGTTACAGTAAAACTAGTAATATTTATTGCAGAAACATACCACAGAGCAATTCCACCAAATAAAATTGTGCACAATGTACCTTTTATTTTATCAATTCATAGGACACCAGCATTGTTAGCAAGTTATAGCAAGCCACCTTGTTAATAATGGAGTAGTTTATAAGCCCATTTCAGATGGAAAAACGGATTGTTTTTTTTGAAAATTTTACTCATCATTTGTATCAAAACAAAGTATAAATTCAATAATACAGTAAACTTAATAAGTCATACAAAATTATACAATTTTTAATTTTTTTCCCCAACCCCCTCGCCCAAAAGAAAGAAAAATAAAAAAGAACACATACTTCTACATATATTATTAACATTTATAATATTCATTAACTATTTTTTAAGAATTTCTAACAGAGGGGTGGGCAAGGTGGAAGATATGGATTGAGTTTTATTCATAAAATCCTTATATGGTTCCCAAATTTTGTTTTCAATTTGATTCCTTAAATTATATGTATTTTTTTCTAAAGGTATACAATTTTGCATTTCAATATGCCATCTGTTGATTTATATCAAACTCTCAGTTTTCCACTTTACTGCTATACATTTCTTTTCGGACACTACTGCTATATTTAAAAAATGTTCTTGATATTTATCCAATTTCAGTTTTATCTTTTTCATATCTATGTTCCCAAGTAAAAATATTCTTGGATCTTTTTGTATCTTTATCTTCATAATTTGTCCAAACAATACACTCAAAATTGGTCCACTTTCTCACAGGACCATGCCAAATGTAAAAAAGTCCCCATTTTCTTGTTACATCGAAAATACTTATCCGGATAATTAGAATTAAGTCCATTAAATTTATGTGGTGTGCAATATAATTGATGAAGAAAATTATATTGAACTATTAACTGTATTTGTAACACTTTCTTGACAATTTTGACCATATTTCCTCCTGAATTTGTCCTGAATCTTTCTCCGATCATAATTTTGATTTGTATAAATCTTTTTTTCCTTTTAGTTTCTTTTAATTCTATATACACATCAGTAATAAATTTCTTGATAATAAATGTATCTGTTATTATACCTTCAAAATCATTTTGTTCTGGGAGTCTCAAATATGTTCCTAATTTCTTTTTTTAAACATGATTTTAATTGGTAATTTGCAAATATTGTATTATTTTGTATATTATCTTTTAATTGCTCTAATGTTTTATAGAAAGATCCAAAAAACAATCTTTTATCCTCTGTATACCTTTACTATACCAATGATCAAATAAAGAATTATTCAAAGTGAAAGGAATAAGTTGATTTTGTTTTAACATTTTAGGTAATTGATAATTTTTAATCCCTCTCTCCATATGAATCCATTCTATATTTTCAATATACGTTTTAAAATTGGTATTTTCATTTTTCCTTTAAACAATTCACTATTCCATTTATACAAAATTAGTTCTGGGATATGATTATCCAACTGCACGAAAACCAACAAGGTCGGGTCAGATACAGCAATGAGCTCTCTGAACCCTTCTCCATTAACAATGGCGTGAAGCAAGGCTGTGTTCTCGCACCAACCCTCTTTTCAATCTTCTTCAGCATGATGCTGAACCAAGCCATGAAAGACCCCAACAATGAAGACGCTGTTTACATCCGGTACCGCACGGATGGCAGTCTCTTCAATCTGAGGCGCCTGCAAGCTCACACCAAGACACAAGAGCAACTTGTCCGTGAACTACTCTTTGCAGATGATGCCGCTTTAGTTGCCCATTCAGAGCCAGCTCTTCAGCGCTTGACGTCCTGCTTTGCGGAAACTGCCAAAATGTTTGGCCTGGAAGTCAGCCTGAAGAAAACTGAGGTCCTCCATCAGCCAGCTCCCCACCATGACTACCAGCCCCCCCACATCTCCATCGGGCACACAAAACTCAAAACGGTCAACCAGTTTACCTATCTCGGCTGCACCATTTCATCAGATGCAAGGATCGACAATGAGATAGACAACAGACTCGCCAAGGCAAATAGCGCCTTTGGAAGACTACACAAAAGAGTCTGGAAAAACAACCAACTGAAAAACCTCACAAAGATAAGCGTATACAGAGCCGTTGTCATACCCACACTCCTGTTCGGCTCCGAATCATGGGTCCCCTACCGGCACCACCTACGGCTCCTAGAACGCTTCCACCAGCGTTGTCTCCGCTCCATCCTCAACATCCATTGGAGCGCTCACACCCCTAACGTCGAGGTACTCGAGATGGCAGAGGTCGACAGCATCGAGTCCACGCTGCTGAAGATCCAGCTGCGCTGGATGGGTCACGTCTCCAGAATGGAGGACCATCGCCTTCCCAAGATCGTATTATATGGCGAGCTCTCCACTGGCCACCGTGACAGAGGTGCACCAAAGAAAAGGTACAAGGACTGCCTAAAGAAATCTCTTGGTGCCTGCCACATTGACCACCGCCAGTGGGCTGATAACGCCTCAAACCGTGCATCTTGGCGCCTCACAGTTTGGCGGGCAGCAGCCTCCTTTGAAGAAGACCGCAGAGCCCACCTCACTGACAAAAGGCAAAGGAGGAAAAACCCAACACCCAACCCCAACCAACCAATTTTCCCTTGCAACCGCTGCAATCGTGTCTGCCTGTCCCGCATCGGACTGGTCAGCCACAAACGAGCCTGCAGCTGACGTGGACTTTTTACCCCCTCCATAAATCTTCGTCCGCGAAGCCAAGCCAAAGAAAGACCACAGTAACCATTAGTGTACTGAGGTAATATAAACTATTTCTTTCAACAAATGGATTATTTCTCTCTACGTTTTCTCAACATGTTTCATTATCATAAGTACCTTACACTACTCCTTTTACAAATTTTAGGTTGGCTGTGAGCTGAAGTTGTATTAAATGAGGATGTAGTGTATAAGGAGGATTTCCAAACGCAGTCTTAAAAACAATACCAGCAGGTCACGTACAGATAAAACTACTTTATTTTTGGTTTAAAGAATGCTTGAAATTTGAAACTGAAATAGATCATTGTAAAAGTGTGTATTAGGTTTTTATGTATGCAAATAATGGATTTATTTAATCCACAGCAAGTTTAATTCAATTTATTTTTGCTAACCTAGGAAAGAAGTTCAAAAAGGTTATTTTTCATTTATAAGTACCATAAGTTAATCAGGATGATGAATGTCAATTCTGCAGAAAGCTGATCACAAAATATTTTTCATCGATGGCATCTATTTTACTTTATGATGGGTTTCACTCCTGGGAATTGAATGCTCTTTCAATTCTGTATTTAATACTGCTCTTAAAGGCTGGCAGCTAATGTGCAGAGCAACTTTCTCTATTCTGCCTGACATTATACTTTGGTTCCAACCCCAGAAGAGCATCGATGTAACTTTTTTATTTTGTGTATCCACCAGCATGTGGCTTCTTGGGTGCAGATCAGTGGTTCTCAACCTTTTTCTTTCCACTCACATACCACTTTAAGTATTCCTTTAGCCTTAGTGATTAGTAAGGGATTGCTTAAGGTGGTATGTGGATGGGGAAAAAAAGTTTGAAAACCACTTTTAATCATACCTCATTGACTTGTTATGTGCACAGTTTCATAACTCCAAAGGAAATGGGCCAATGACAATTTTTCTCAAGCAAAATATTTCAGTAACAATTGGGTCGAGAGCAGTGATTCTCATCCTTCCCTTCCCACTCACAGACCACCTTAAGCAATCCCTTTCTAATCACAGAGCACCAATGGCATAGGAATTACTTAATGGTATATGAGTGGAAAGAAAAAGGTTGAGAACGACTGGTGCCGATGCTAAGGAAGTTTTCTCTTTAAATGAGATGGAGTGGTTATAGCCTACTTTCACTCTAATCAATAAATACTTCAGTGCAATATAAAAGGGTTGGGGGGGGAAGGGTTGGAATAAAAGACTGGTGATTGTCCCTTCTCTTTTTGTAATGATTCTTTACCACTTGCACAGTAGAGCAACATTTGAATCATGTCTACGCATCTTAACTGATGATCTAGAGTCAAAAGTTCTAATCCCATGTGATAGTTGGTTTTAATTTTTAATTTAAAGATACTGCATGGTAAAAGGCCCTTCCAGCCCACAATCCGCTCACCCAAATACACCCAATTAATCTACCAACCCTGTCTGTGTGCCTTTCGAACGTGGGAGGAAGCCAAAGTACTTGGCAAAAACCCACACAGTCACTGATTCTATCTAACCTGGGTCACTGGTGCTGTAACAGCGCTGTACTGACCACTATGCTAAACACTGCTGTTACTCAAATGTTAAAAAATGCATTCAGTCAAGAAGGCCAGAGAGGTTGCCTGTGTAAATATGCTACTGTTTCCGAATGTTTTTCAAAAGAACTGCAGAACTGCGTCATCCCGTCCTGTAACAATGATATCACCCAGGTAGTATAACTGCAGAACTAAGCACGTGCCTAATTTTCACAAATTTACATTTACATTCCTGGTCCATAAGTCTGCATCAGGATTTAAACAGCCAAGGACCGTTTGACCTTGTTCTTGTGTGCAATGCAAGTGGGGATTTCAAGTTTTAATTAAGTCATCTTAATGAAACAATATTAGTAATGAATAGAATAAAATAATCAGAATGCTGTAATGTATCTGATTTTAGAGAAAATAACTCTTGATCCTTGCCCATAACAATTTTTTTATCTATTTACTTATAAAACACAGGAAATAAATGATAATTTTAAGGAATTTTATGCCAAACTATCAGTCATAATCTTTGAAAGATGATAGTATAATAGAAGAGTATTTGTGACAAGTTAAATTAACTATGTTAGATTAAAAATTAGAATTATCGAATACTTTTTCTGAAATAGAAGTTTGAGACCATGATGTCATTACAAAATAATAAAACACCAGATGAAGATGGTTTTCCACCAAAATTTTATAAAGAATTTAAGGAACTATTAGTATCTGTATTAATGGGGGTATTAGAACAAATGAAAGAGGTATGTAACCTACCAGAATCTTTAAAAACAGTATTAATAACAGTAATTCTGAAGAAAGGGAAGGATTGTTTACAGTCTTCTTCATATAAACCTATATCATTACTGAAAATGGACTATAAAATTGAATCAAAATTATTAGCTAATCGGTTAGTTAAATTTTTACCAAAATTAATAAATATTATTCAAACTGGTTGTATTAAAAATAGAAGAGCGGTAGATAATATAGTTAATTTTTTAAGTTTGATAAATGTAGCACAAAATAGAAAGATATCTGCGGTAGTGGTTGCATTAGATGCAGAGAAAGCATTTGATAGATTGAAATGGGATTTATTTATTTAAGCACTTAATGCATTTGGTATTCCAAATACTTTTGTAAATTAGATAAAGTAGTTCATCTGCAAAGAGTAGTTCACGGACAAGTTTCTCTTGTGTCTTGGTGTGAGCTTGCAGGCGCCTCAGATTGAAGAGACTGCCATCCGTGCGGTACCGGATGTAAACAGCGTCTTCATTGTTGGGGTCTTTCATGGCTTGGTTCAGCATCATGCTGAAGAAGATTGAAAAGAGGGTTGGTGCGAGAACACAGCCTTGCTTCACGCCATTGTTAATGGAGAAGGGTTCAGAGAGCTCATTGCTGTATCTGACCCGACCTTGTTGGTTTTCGTGCAGTTGGATAATCATGTTGAGGAACTTTGGGGGACATCCGATGCGCTCTAGTATTTGCCAAAGCCCTTTCCTGCTCACGGTGTCGAAGGCTTTGGTGAGGTCAACAAAGGTGATGTAGAGTCCTTTGTTTTGTTCTCTGCACTTTTCTTGGAGCTGTCTGAGGGCAAAGACCATGTCAGTGGTTCCTCTGTTTGCGCGAAAGCCGCACTGTGATTCTGGGAGAATATTCTCGGCGACACTAGGTATTATTCTATTTAGTAGAATCCTAGCGAAGATTTTGCCTGCAATGGAGAGCAACGTGATTCCCCTGTAGTTTGAGCAGTCTGATTTCTCTCCTTTGTTTTTGTACAGGGTGATGATGGTGGCATCACGAAGATCCTGAGGCAGTTTACCTTGGTCCCTTGTGGTATTATCCTGACAAATCCCACTTTCTACCAAATGACCATCTGAAAATTTTTTTCAGAGTATAAATGTTAGACTTTATTTTTAGTGTGAATCTGTGGAATGCTCTGCCACAAAGGGTGGTAGAGGCAGATTCGCTGATTATGTTCAAAAGAGAGTTAGATAAGACTCTAGTGGGCAAAGGAGTTAAGGGTTATGGGGATAAGGCTGGAAAGGGGTACTGATGGTAGTGATCAGCCATGATCTGTAAAATGGCGGTGCTGGCTCGACGGGCCGAAGGGCCTACTCCAGCTCCTATTGTCTATTAAAAAATCCTCTAAATAGTTGTGGAGAATAAAATAGGGTTAATCATCAGGTTGATGACCGTTCATCAGAAACAAGAAAAAATTATATAAAAAAGATTTTAAATTGCAGACATGCAAAAAAAAAACGTTTCCCAATGTTGGGGAACACTCGAGAGTAAATACAAATACACATCAAAAAGATTATGATTTCACTTTGTTATCAAGGTACAAATCCTAATAAGCTCCTTTTGCCCACTTTCCATTCATGCTGGGTGGGCAGATTGGGAGATTGTTGATAAGGGCTTGCCATTCATAAACTATGCACGAGTAGCAAACTGTGCATTTTGCTGGCACTTAAACTCATCACAGATAAGATTGTTTCACTGACAACATCTGCACGTACTTCCTTTTTACATTATTTCCATCATGCTTCGTTTCCTTGAGCAGGAAAATCACATGAAAGATCACACAAAATCTCATTAAAATGTTGATAATATTTTAAGATGTTATTTGCAACCAATGTTGGGCCTTAAAAATTACCAACATTTCATTTCAAAAAGAGAGATACATTTCCTTAATAATCGATGCAAATAAATTCACCAATTTCAAAGCTTAATTTTAAGATAATAAAGAGTAATTATTCAAATAAAGGCTTTTTTACATTTCAACAGAACCTTCAAATTAATTTTTGACCGACCTTGTCTTGCATCTTTATACAACATTGGCTTAAGGATGCTTTTAAAATATTTTCTAAATAAAGTAACATACAGCATGGAGGATTGGAGTAATCTTCATATTGTTAAAGAGCTTAAAGTCGATCACTTCTTATCCTCTTATGAAATAAGACAATTGCAATGTAACAAGTCAGACTTAAATGTTTTGCCAAATGAGCTTATATTATGGTTATAAAACAGTTTAGCAGCAGGTGAACATCTGACAAACTTTCCTCTTATTTTTACATCATTGTGAACGTAATTTTGTTTATAAAGACAATTAGTTGTGGATAAATACTATTATTCAGAAGCATAAATTGTCAGAAATAGAATCAGGTTTTATTGTCATGAAGATGTGGCATGAAATATGTTGTTTTGCAGCATTGTGCTTTACAGTTGCAAAATTGCAATAAATTACAACTCTGGAAATACATGATTTTTAAAAAGTGCAAATACCTGTAGTTTCATTGTCTGTTTTGAAATCTGATGGGGAAAGGGAAGAAGCTGATTTTGTAATGATGGGTGTGCACCTTCAGGCTCCTGTACCTCCTTTCTGATGGTAGCAGTGAGTGAAGAGCATTGCTTGCATATTAAGGGACCCTGATGAGATACCGGCTCTTAAAAATGTTCTTAATAGAGTGAAGACTAATGGCCATGATGGTGTTGGCTAAGTTTACAACCTTTTTCTTGTTCTGTGCATTGGCAGGTGTGATGCAGCCAGTCAGAATACTCCAAACTAGACCTGTAAAAATTTGCAAGTCTATTACATTCCAAATCTCCTCAAACTCCTCAGAAAGTATAGCTGCTGGTGAGCCTTCTTTGTCATTGCATCAACATGATGGCCTGAGGATAGGTCATCAGACACTCAGGAATTTGAAATTCCTTCCTCTCTCCACTCCTGACCCTTTGGTAAAGACTGGTAGTGTTTCTCCTAATTTCACCTTCCTGAAGTCCACAATTAATTCCTTAGTTTTGCCAACGCTAAGCACAAGGTTGTTGTTGCGGCACCACTTAACTTGCTGACCTGTCTCATTCCTCATTGCCATCTGTGAAATAGCAGTGCTGCTAGAGCAGCAACGGCAATGCTGCTGCTGGTGTGTGTTGTGTATTCTCGGTATAGAAATACATCAGCACATGGAGACTTGGAGCTTCATTCATTCTTTATTACTTATCTAAAAATGTGTTATAACATATGCAGGCTTACGTATCGTGCCTGCATGTATCCACAACACACCCCCCCACCGCCAACAGAAGTATACTGTACTACAGTGACTAAGGAGTACTGTAAATATGAACTGTTAATTTTCAATGAATAAATATATCATGCCAAGTGGCCAAGTCATGGTACATAGTTCCTCAGACGTTCCGGAGAGATGTGTTGGCCTTTTTGATCTTTTTGGCGATGCCGAGTCCATCGGGATACTTTGTGGCTTCTCAGGACTCTTTGCCTTATTGGGAAAGACCTCCTCCTCCTTCTCGGGTTATAGGGATTGGGAGCTTAATTTTCAGTGAGCACTAGTCTGAATTTGGGCTGTACTGCTTCCACAGATGACGTGGATGGTGTCTCATCCCTTGATGTTACCTCAGGAATGTCATCGTTGACCTAAAATGGAAAGTTTTGGGAATTGTCCGTATTGACGTTTGAATTATCTACTGCTCTCAAATGGTCGATGTGCTGCTTCATACATTAGTTCCCATTTGTATAGATAACGAACAGGGGCTTAAGTTTCTTAAGGATGACACCTTTAATTCAAATCTCTTTACTGTTTCTGTAATCTCACTCAAGCACTTGTTCTCCCAATTCCAGGCATCTAGATGGTTTACTTGAAGAAGGCTGATGTCCGGATGTACTGTAGAGAGCTGGGTCCTTAAATTGCTCCCAAACATCAATTCTGTAGGCATTCTTTTTGCTGTTAAGTGAGACATATTTCTGTATGCTACGAGAAAATCTGCAATTCCAAGAAATGTTTGGTAATTTCTTAGTTTCATAGCTTTTTTAAATCTTTGTACAAAACATTCAGCTTCTCCATTAATGCTTGGATGGTAAGGTGCAGAGAACATGCGTTGTATACCATTGTTACGTAAAAACACTTTAAAAGCTTCTGATACTATCAGAGACAAGTTCTTCAGATACTCCGTATGACGCAAACATGAAATTTCCTAGTCTTTCAATTGTTTGGATTGTTGGTGTTGTACTCGTGATACTACTGGCCATTTGAAGTGTGTATTGACAATAAGGAAATTTTCCCCTATAAATGGACCCGCTAAATCCAAATAAATCCTTGTTCCATTGTCGGGATGGCCATTTCCATGGGTTCGCTTCAGCTTGTGGTGCTTTGGGTTGCATTTCCTTACAAATGATTCCTTACAAATATTGATGTCTATTAATGGCAATCAAATATGCATTCGCACCAGAGCTTTCATTCGGACCATCCCTGCTACTATTTGCCATTTTTTTTGGAACGTTGGTCCTGGCTCTCCACAATAAACAACTTTTTTCAATAGTTATTTCATTGTGTCGCGTATTGTAAGGCTTTAGTTCTGGAGAAAAAATGTTTCGTTCTGGCCACCCATTCAATGTGAAATAAGGGACCTTTAACAGCGTTGGTTCGCTTGTTACTTCTTTGCTGATGGTTTTTGCTGTAATCGATAGATGTTGTTGTTTTTGGTTAATAGCTGTCGCTTTCACCATCCATTTAATTATCTCTTCGGTCTGTTCAGTTTCAGGTAGGGGCAAGCGCAACATCACATCAGCATGGCCATTTTGTTTTGCTGGTTTATGTTTCAAGTTGTAATCGTAAGCGGCAAGTATCATGGCCCATTCCTGAATTCTTGTCGCAGCTAGCCTCGGAATGCCCTTCTTAGGACACAAGATTAAAGTCAGTGGTTTGTTGCCAGTTACAAAGGTCAATTTCCTACCATACAATATCGGTGAAATCTTTTGATTCCAAATATTATGGCCAGTCCTTCTTTCTCCAGTTGTGCATAATTATGTTCATAAGCCATCAATGAACGGGACTCATAAGCCACCAGTTGTTCTTTTTTTCTCAGACCTGTGACAATACTGCACCCAAACCTACTGGCAAAGCAACAGCCACTAGAGTCACTTCTTTGTCTGGGTCAGTAGAGGACAAGCACATTATCACTTGAGGTCAACCACACTTTTAAATGATTAAACACATCATTTGTTTTTGTGTTCCAGCACCATTTCTGATTTTTAAAAAAAAATGGTTCAGTGGGTTGGACAGCGTGGTCATGTTTGGGATGTATTTCTGATAATGGTTGACTAAACCAAAGAATGATTGTAATTCAGCTCCATTTGATGGCAGGGTGCTCTGCGGACAGCTTCTGTTCCTGCCGCATCCATTTGGACTCCTTCACTATTAATTGTAAACCCTAAATACATGACTGAGGGTATCATAAATGCACATTTGTCTTGGCGAAGCTGGACGTCTGCTTGTTGTAGTCCGGTTAGGAGATTTTCTAGGCTCGATAGATGCTCTGCGTCATCCCGTCCTGTAACAATGATATCACCCAGGTAGTATCCCACATTTATACCATGCAGTTATTTGTCCATAACTGCTTGAAGTATTTCAGGAGCTGCTGATATTCTCTATGGCATTCTAGTATTCGTGAATAACCCCAAATGAGTATTGATTGTCACATACTTTTTTGATGCCTCATTCAATTCAATTTGCTGACACACCTATGATGAATCCAGTTTCGTGAACTTTTTCCTCACCATTTCGGGTCTGGAATAATTCCTCCGCTCTAGGTGTGGGATGTTCAGGTATTCGCAGAGCTTGACCGCAAACTTGAATTTTTCCCATTGGGTTTTTGGACTGGCACGATGGGAGCTGCCCAATCACTCTATTGAAGTTTTGTCAACGATTCCTTAGTTTTCCAATCTGTTGAGTTCTGATTCAATCTTTCCTTTTATTGCAAAAGCTACTGTCCTTGGCTTAATTGTAACTTTGCCTGGACTCCTTTGATTTTCACCAAGCCTTTTCTGAAAACCATTAGATACTTCTTAAGGACTTGTTTCGGTTTGATTTTGGTTTATTTTCAATAAACATCTGATCTGATTTCCATCCAATCCAAGTGGATGTGCAATTACCAATTTCTTCCAAACAATGTATATCCCTTTGTCTCAATAATGACAAGGGGTAAACATTTTGCAATTTTTTCTTTGTACTGAGTCCTTGCACTCTCCAAAATGGCCTTCTACCATTTTAAGCTGTTTTTCCCACTTTTTCTTTTCCTTTGCTCTCTGTGTTTGAGCCTGTGGGGCTTACTGATGTGGTAGCCTTAAATCTTTAAATCTTCTCTCCGATATTCGGAGCATAGATCCTTGTTGCCAATCTGTTGTGTATTCTAGGTAATAGAAATACACCAGCACACAGATGTTTGTGCTTCAATCATTCTTTATTAGTAATGTAAAAATGGTTTCCCATGCCACATAATATGTGTTAGGATATCATACACAGGCTTGCGTACCACACCTACACGTATTCACAATTTTGCAGGCCCGGGGAGAGACAGCGCATGGTCCAAATGCCCAGCACAACTGCCGTCAGCTCCTGACAGGCGTTAAATGGCCTGTTAAAGGAACAAATAGTAATTTATTTTAAAATCCCTGCAACTGCAGGGTCTGAGCCCAAGATGGCAGCACCTATGTTCGGTAGTGACTGCGAGGGATTGCAGTCTCTAAGAAAGTAGAGGACTGGGGCAGGGTACTAGAAAACAAGGAGACAAGCCCTCTCGATTGAGAAGAAGCAGAGAAGTGGACCCATAGAATGGTGATCATGGCGGTGAACCAGCTAGAGGCTCTGAGCTGAAAAACAAACAGGCAGAAGACTGTTGGGTGACTCAAGGTGAGGAGTCAACACAGTCCGCGGACAGTCAAGGGACTTGCACCAGGCTGCAGACTACTGGAAACTAGCTCGAGACTGGCTGAAGGGGTTTCAAGTATCAGAACAGAGATATGAGACGATGCCGAGGGTACTGAAGGCTTCCTATCATGTTCGGTTCTGGAGTTCGGGTTGCCAATGGTTTAGACTGAAGGTTGTGTGACCGCTGAAGGCAAATCCACGGACACTCAGTGACACTCCATTTTGCTTTTCTTTCTTTGACTACAAAGGGCACCGGGAAATTTCTGATGATGGCAAAACTTTCCCTGCCCTACAACAGACTACAGGAAATTTTGTCCAATAAGGCCATTTTCTGCTTTTTTTCATGACTAGAATCTAGATTTTTTGCAGACATCCGTGGAGTCAATAAGGAGGATATATTGTTACCGATCAATCTGCACTGACTGTGGTCTTCCGATGAGGAAATCAAGGATCCAGTTTTTAAAATTTAGACATACAACACGTTAACAGGCCATTTCAGTTCATGAGTCTGGGCTGCCCAATTTACACCCCATTAATCTACACCTCCAGTATGTTTTTCAACGGTGGGAGGAAACTGAAGCCCCTGGAGAAGACTCACACAGACACAGGGAGAATGTACAAACTCCTTACAGACAGCACTTACTCAAACCCTGGTCTGGTCCCAATCACTGGTGCTGGAAAAGTATTATGCTAACCACTACGCCAATCATGCTGCCCTCGTAGAGAGAGGTGCAGAGGCCCAGATTTTGAAACTTGCTGACCAGTACGGAGGGGATGATGATGGTAAAAGTTGAGCTGTAATTGATGAAAAGCAGCGTGATGTAGGTATTGCTATTGTCCAGGTGATCCAGGGCTGAGGGGAGAGCTACTGAGATTACATCTACCGTGGAACGATTGTGACATATAGGCAAATTGCAGTGGTCCATGTCTTTTTTGGGTACAAATTAATTTTGGTCATGACCAAACTTTCAAAGCATTTCATCACAGTAGATATGAGTGCAACCGGGCATTAGTTAAGGAGGCAGCTCACTCTACTCGTTGGGCACCAGTATGATTGATGCCCTTTTGAAGCAGGTGTGAACATCTGACTGCAGCAATGAGAGATTAAAAATCTCTGTGAACATTCCAGCTAGTTAGTTGATACACCCTCTTAAAGGATGTTCTGACATTGGTATCACAGGGTTGCCAACTTCTGCAGGGATTCTCACTAATACAATTGAATTCTCCTTTTCAAAGCAAGCATAAAAGATGTTTGGCTCATCAGGGAGTGAAGCATCATAGCCATTTATGAGGTTAGGCTTCACCTTGTAAGAATGTAATGGCCTGCAAGCCCAGCCATAGCTGGCAAGTGTCTGATTCTGTTTCTAACTTCACTTTTAAAATTCTCTTCCATAGGTCATACCTGGACTTCCTATCGAGATCTGGATCACTGGTCTTAAGCACCTCTGCCTCCCTCAACCATACTTCCACCTTCTTCATCAGTGGTGCTGTGGTCCCTAGTCTCTGCTTGCATGCCAGGAGTAGAAGTACAGTGAGGTGATCAGATTTGCCAAAATACAGGGTTGGGATGGCACGGTAGGCATTCTTGATGATGGTGCAACAGTGGTCAAGTACATTGGCTCCTTTAGTTGTTCAGGTATGTGTTGATGGTAGTTTGTCAGAGACTCTTTCAGGCTGGCTTGGTTTAAGTCCCCTACAATAATCAGAAGGACATCAGGGTGTGCTGTCTCATGGGTGTTGATTACAGTGCTCAGCCCCTCGTGCCAGCCTGATGTTAGCCTGGGGCAGAATGTACACTGTGACCAGGATGATGGCAGAAAACTCCCTCAGCAGATAGAATGGACGACACTCGATCGCCAGATGTTCCAGGTTGGGGAGTAGGGCTGGGACAGAACCGCTACATTTGTATACCATGATGAATTGATGATGAAGCAAATGCCGCCACTTCTGCCTCTACCTATTGGTGGCGTCTGGTCTGCATGGTGGAAGGTGAAGCACTTGGTGCTGTATCCAGAATGCTTTCATTTAGCCATATCTCAGTGAACCACATCGCACAACAATCCCTGATTTTCCTCTGCTGTGTAATCTAGCTCGGAGTTCAGCAAGTTTATTTTCTAAAGACTGTTTATGAACATGGTAACAGAGGAGGCCTCAAGGTCCAGTGTTTTAGTTTACCTGTAGAGCCTACCTCTGTATTCACGTGGTTGTATCTTTCTTAAAGAGCTGCCTGAATCGCCTGCAGTCCGCCAGAGTTTGCAGTTTCTGTCAATCACAAACTTCTTAATTCAGGTACAAAGTTACTTATAGGTATGTTGGTTTCTGTGGCTGTACGTTCAAGCTGCAGTCGTTCCAAGTGGGAATATTTGATGATTCCCATTGAAGCTGCAAGCAGAGTCACTGCTGCAAGGCAGCATCTTTTTTTCCCCCCACAGTTGTGTTGGGGGTGATGTTATCTAAATTACAGGAATAAGTAATTCAGAGGCCTGGAAAAACAATCAAAAAAATCCCAATTCAAATCTCACCAATGCATGCTGAAGAATTTTCATTGTTAATAATTTAAATGAACAAGTCAGAAGCCATCACGAGAAAACAATCTGTCTCGATAAATGAAATGCCCAGCAAACCAGATAATTGTCATCAGTACCTTTGTAAAGGCAATAAGGGGGAATCCAGATCCTGAAAAATTGGTCTTTGTAGATCCTCCAAGAGCAGAGTCTTCATTAAAGACCACAAAGACCACCACTACCACATCTGCAATAATCAATTCTGAGTAACTGTCGTCACTAACAAGATTACCACAAGCTCAAAAGCACCAGTGTTCCTTAATGCAAACATGGGTAATATAATGCTATTTAAAAAAACCTCAAGATCTCTCCATGATATTATATTAAAATTCTCCACCCCGGTAGTATTCTTTTAAAGCTCACTGGCATTCTTTCTAGCTCCACCACATTTTGCCATAATGCAGTGACAAAAGTTGTACAGAGCACTAAGTGTTCAAACTAATATTTTCTGCAGTTCTAGCATCTTTCCTGCTTGTTTATTATATGATAGTCAAGAAACCTGTTAACCCATTGTAATGGAAGATTTAAACCATGTTTTTTACTTTTGCAGCCTTTGCTTCTGCACGGCTGAGAACCTGCTTGTTTTTTTAGAATCAGCAGACATAAGCTAAATTCCACCGAGGGGCCAGAGATCCAGTTATCTGACGTAAGGACATCTGTGCACCAAGAACATTTAATCTTCCTGCTTGTTTTGGTCACAGTCTTTCAGAGACCTAACCTTGATGCAAAATAAACTATTGTATTCAAAGTGATAAGCTGAAAATTGTTATTCGATAGAAGCCTAGGCATGCTAGCTTGCTTGCTTATCTTTCTTACTGTGCTGGGAATAGGTGCTTAAGTAAGCAGTTTTTGGGTAATATAAGCCATGGTCCTGCTGCTGAAGTTTGAGACTCTCCGAGAGGTGGCAATATCTCTCAGCAAGAAGAAGAACTTCTAGAATCCAGCCAACATCCTGGTCAGGGGAGGTGGAGATGCTGCTACCGGCGCCCCGACAACCTACCACAAGTGGCGGTCGTTGCTTCGTTTCGGCAGTTGGGACCAGTCCAGGCATTGATAAGTATAATTGGTAAGGGCTTGCATATTGTAGTTTGATATCAGCTTTAGAATTTGTAATAAAGATTTGTATAAACTGAAGTGCTCTCGGTGTGTGTGTCTATTTTCTTTCGGTAGCTCAAAGGCTGTGACCAATCTAAAACGAACGAAGTAAGAGGTACAAGTTTACCCAGGACACCCATAAAAAACAAGTTTCCTACAAGTTTAACCACATTATCAACCTATGTTTCTACCATCAAGTCTATTGAAGAGAACTTCTAGGTCTACATGTTCCTCTGCACATAATTTTCTTCCACTACTTGTGTATTTTCTTAATTTGTTTGCCTCCCCAACTACAAAACTGTGCACTTCTCTGCATTGAATTTCAATGGACACTTTTCTGCATACAGATTTAGATCAACCTACTTCAACACAACTGACCATGATACCAATTCCATGATCTGCAAATGTATTTTATAAATATAGGGGCTGTAGTTAGTCCAAACTATTAATAGACATCACAAGAAATAAAGCTCTTCCTAACCACGTTGAAATCAATTTTCCAGACACTTACAAACCCTTAAGTGTTAATTTTTATGGTATATAACCAAACCACCATGTCAAATGCCTTGTTAAAAACCCATTCATACATTTTTATCCAAGCTTGTAAGGTACAAAACAAGAAAACTGCAATGCTGAAAATATTTAAAAAAAACAGAAAATTTTAGAAATATTCATAGGTCAAGCCACATCTATGGGAGGAGAGTTTATTTCAGTCTGAAGACCCTATTCTCACATCAGTTTTTATTTTACTATTAGTTGGACACAACCTTCCATTGGTTCATGCTGATTGTGTTCGATTAATCTGTGCCTTTCTAAATTGCTTTCAGACACGTTTGCAATAATTTTCCCACTGTGGCGGCGCACTCGCTCAGGGAAAACCGGCCCCGCTTGTAACACCACGTGGTGGGGCAGCCCTAGGAAGATGGCACTGTCGGGGGTTTCTTCCTCAGTCAAAACTCCCACGCGGCACGCGCCCCAGGCAACGTGGTGATGTCATCACGCACATGGGGTGCGCGCCGGATTCAAATAAAACAGTCGTTAACGACCCTCAACATGATGATTGTGCTTCTTACACTATTCACACCACCACCAATAATACATTGATAGTCCTGGAATGATTTAGTGCAGGGGTGTCAAACTCAAATTCACGGAGGGCCAAAATTAAAAACTTGGACTAAGTCAAGGGCCAAACTAAACATTTATTGAAAATTTTCAACAACATCTGCATGTTTTCCCTTCTTTCAACATATGTAATGTTAAACTTTTTCTTATTAAAATAAATGTTTAATAATAGTTTTGGATAAACTCTTTCCAGAAGCATTAACAAATGAGAAATAAAATATTCAATAAATAATATTTCTCTATAGAGGATTTGTCAAATGTTGCTAGTGTGTTATCGAATAGTAAAATCTGAGGACTATTGAGAATGTGGGAGAATAACATGATTCCTGAAACAATCAAATGGGTGACTGATTGTGGGCATGAACTCCAGCAGGGTTATTTGCCATGCCCTTTTTCCATTGGTACAGATATCCTTTGATTTACACACTTTTCAAGTTTTATGCCTAATGAGCTTGTATCCAGGTGCAGGACCATTTTTAACCAGGAATATATTTATCACTGTGACATGAAACTATTGGAAGATCGTTTTATACTGAGATTAAAGTTCATAATCCTTACTCAGGCCAGTGTGTGGGAGGGCGGGGTTTGTGGGCGATCGGGTTGGACGACAGTGCGGGGGCATCGGCTCTCGCTGCAGGGCAGCATCTCGGCGTATCAATGGCCCCGTCACCGTGAGTCGCGGGTTGGCCTGCGGCAGGGAGGGGGAGTGGGCAACGGTCCTGGCGAGGTCAGGACCGAGGCCTCCGGTTCCAGGCGCTGGGAAGCGGCCTTGGCTTCCCCTGACACCGGCCAGGCCCTAAAACCAGAGTCCACGGTGAGACCCTGCAACGTAAACAGAGGAGGTGGGGGCGATTAGCGGGCTGACGCCAATGCATCCTGGGATTTGTTGTATTACTGTGCATGCGCTATACTGGCGCGGTGGCCAGCGGGCCACCTCTAATACATTTTTGAAATGATCTTGCGGGCCAAATATAATTATATTGCAGGCCAAATTTGGCCTGCAGGCCAGAGTTTGACATGTGTGCCCTATTCCATCGGAACTCTGTAATTAGTAAGGGATTGCTTAAGGTGGGATGTGAGTGGGAAGGAAAGGGTGAGAATCACTGCTCTAGACCCAATTTACTGAAATATTTTGCTTGAGAAAAATTGTCATTGGCCCATTTCCTTTAGCGTTCTGAAACCATGCACATGACGAGTCAATGAGGGATGATTAAAGCAGTGGTCTTCAAACTTTTTCTTCCCACCCACAGACCACCTTAAGCAAGAAAAAGGTTGAGAACTGTTGTATTGTGGTAACTCCACATCTGATTAGGTTAATTGTTAGGCAAGTGGTCAGAGAAGGACCCCCTCCCCACCCCAAGAAAGGCTTAAATCACAGGAACAAAATAAGCTTCCGTCTCACTGCTCCCAATCTTACACACAGTCCTGATGTGGAATGTGGGGTCGCAGCTCCACGTTCACCCGAGTTCAGGAGCTGTCTGTGTGGAGTTTGTACGCTCTCCCCTTGTCTTGGACCAACAGGTTGGTCGCCTGACGAAGGCACCCGAACCCCCCGTTGAAACGCCGGCGTCCAGGGCGGTGGAGGAATTGGCTGAGAAGAGCGCGTTGCTCCCACCCCTCTCCCATGGTTGGAGAGGGATTAAACTGCGATCTCACGGCGCCGGGCACGTCTCCAACAAAAGGAGCGGGAGGCAGGGTCCGCCGCACACGGAGCGAGGGGGAAGGCATTGCCAACGAGACGTTCGGTCCGGCATCACCGCTGAAGCGCAGACCCAGCGAGGATGGTCCCCAACTGCCGCCGCGTCTGTGTGTCCAGGAGCCGGGCGGGCTGAGTGCGGCGCTCCGATCCCCGGGATTCGGGACTCTGAGATCCCTCCACACCTCCGGTGTCTTCATTTTCACCTTCAGTGTGCATGCGCTATACTGGCGCGGCGGCCAGCGGGCCAACTCTAATATATATTTAATATGAACTTGCGGGCCAAATATAATTATATCGCGGGCCAAATTTGTCCCGCGGCCCAGAGTTTGACATGTGTGATTTAGTGTCTCATTTTTATCTTTTTTAAAAACATAACCTCAGTAATGCCTGGTGCTAATGAGAATGAGAAAATAATAGGCAAAACAAGCTTCTGCTAACAAGTTTATTGTTACTCTTAGTAACCTGGGTTACATTTGATCTGAGCATACAAGGTCCTGTATAAAAGACAAGATATGGATGCACAGATTTGGGGGTGATGTATTATTGGTTAACCAATAGAAAGCAGAGAGTTGGGATGCAATGTTGTTTTTTTGGTTGGCAGTAGGGAGCGGGGTGCCATAGGAGTAAATGCTGGGCCTGCCTGCAACTGTTCATGATATACATTAACAATCTGGAAGACAGGAGAGTGTAGTGCATCCAAGTTTGCTGCTAACACTAAATTGAGTGGAAAAGCAGAGGGTACAGAGATTGCTAACCTCCAGAGTATGTAGAAAGAGATATAGATAGGTTAAGTGAATGGGCAAAGATCTGGCAGATAGGATTACAATGTTGGCAAATGCAAAATTATCCACTTTAGGAGGAAAAGTGGAAAATCAAATTTAAATGGCGAATGATTGCAGCACACTGCCATGTAGGACGACTTGGGAGTATTGTGCATGAATCACAAAAGGTTGGTCTGCATGTGCAGCAAGTTATCAAGGTGACAACTGGAATGTTAGTGATGGCTAGGACTAAATTTAGGAGCAATTATGCTGCAATTGTACAAGGTACTGGTGAGGCCACATATGGAATACTGCGATTCGTTCTGGTCTCAATACTTAAAGAAGGATACACTGGCTTTGGAGGCAGTGCAGAGAAAGTTCACCAGGTTGATTGCAGAGATGAGGGAATTAGGCTATGAGGAGAAATTTAATTAGTCTGGGACTAACTCACTGGAATTTAGAATAAGAGATCCTATAGAAGCATACAAAATTATAAAAACATATATAGAGTTGTGCCATTGGTGAGAGAACCTGGAACTAGGGGACACAGCATCAAGATTTAGGGTAGTAGATTTAGGATAGAGATGAGGAGGAACTGCTCTTTCAAGAGGGTGACGTAACTATGCAATTTGCTGCCCATTGAAGCCTCGATAAGTAAATTTAAGAAAAGGTTGGATAGATTCTTTTTACAAAGTAGGGGAATTAAGGAACTGCTCTTTCAAGAGGGTGACGTAACTATGCAATTTGCTGCCCATTGAAGCCTCGGTAAGTAAATTTAAGAAAAGGTTGGATAGATTTTTTTTACAAAGTAGGGGAATTAAGGGATATGGGGGAAAAGGCAAGGCAGAGATAAGCACATCGGTAGAGATAAGCACATCATCAAACCAGCCACGATCTCATTAAATGGCAGAGCAGTCTCAACAGGCCAGATGACCTACTCCTGCTCCTAATTCTTATGTTCTTGTAGGAATGTATTTACTTTTAAGATGCTAAGCACTTTGACATATCTGCCTCACAGTCATTTTATTGAAAACTTCATAATTTCACTCATAAATTACTTTTCCCCCCCCCCCCAACACAAATGTTTTTTAGAACCACTTATTCAGTACCTCCATTCAAGTTTTCAGTCTTTTCTTTCCTTCTTGTACTATTAAGAACTGTTATCATTTTTAGATTTCATTTTTGAGCAGGCTTCATATATACAATCTGGATTCCTAACTTTGAAACACTGTGGTTTTAAATTTTCTGCAGGATTTTCTGCAGGATTTCAAGTCTCCCTGATGTGGTAATCGATTGGTGGTCACAACTTTCCAATTAACATCTATGACTTTGTCAATATAATGAAAAAAATCCAGCAATCCTGAGATGAGATGCAAGGCAATGACATTTCTCCACCAAGCACATCCCATTACTTGTAAAATAATGCATACAGCAACACTTTAGAGGTCATAATTGCCGGATTTATTTTCATCCCTCTAAAAGCTTGCCCTCTGTTTTTTTGATGCTGCTGTTTGTTTACATTTAAAACTATTAGGATCAGAACAGTTCAGCGAACCTGTAAGCACAAATATAGTTTCATGGTCTCCATTCAGTGACGGTGGAACTGCCCATCACCGATGCAGATCCAGGACGGCTCCCACCAAGAGAACAGTGCAGAGAAAGCAAACTCGCCAGATTTTGGTTCCCTCCCTCAACTCTTATCAGGTGATTATCAACATGAAAAGCAAATAGAACAAGACAACTGGTTCTCAAACGAACAGAAATCTTAGTGAATTGAAACAAGCCAAACTCTGATTTCTTGAAACTGGCGAGGAACTTCCACCTGGCTCAAGCATCCAAACCCAACAACTGAGTCCGTCAGATCACAACGGCAAGTTCGCCCACAACCAAATCAATGGAAACGTTGGCCATTCCCTTTCTCCCACTGATGTTACTTGAGCCGCTAGTTTCTCAAGTCATTGTCTTTGGCTTCAGATTCCAGTATCCGTAGTTTCTTACATTAACTGGAGTCACCTCCCTGGATACTAGACCCACCTCTAAATCCTCGCGTTAGGTTTTAATGCAAAGTGCGGACCCTACATGGGTAAAGTAACGACAAGACTGCAGCTTGAAAAAAGATATAGGAAAGCTAGAGGAGTGGGCTGAGAAATGGCTGATGGTATTTAATACGGATAAGTGTGAAGTGTTGCATTTTGGAAAGGCAAATCTAAATAGGTCATATGCATTAAATGGTAGGCTATTGAGATGTGCAGAGCAACAAAGGGATTTAGGCGTTATGGTAAATAGTACCCTCAAAGTTGATACTCAGGTAGATGGTGTGGAGAAGAAGGCATTTGGAAAGTTGGCCTTCATAAATCGGAGTATTGAATTCAAGAGTAGGGAGGTTATGGTGAAATTATACAAGGCATTGGTGAGGCCAAATTTGGAGTACTGTGTACAGTTTTGGTCACCAAATTATAGGAAAGATATAAACAAAATAGAGAGAGTGCAGAGAAGGTTCACGAGAATGTTGACAGGATGTCAGTGTTTGAGTTACAGAGAAAGGTTGTGCAGCCTGGGGCTTTTTTCTCTGGAGATTGAGGGGGGATTTGATGGAGGTGTTCAAGATTTTAAAAGGGACAGAGTAAACGTGGATAGGCTTTTTCAATTAAGAGTGGGGGGAGATTCAAATCAGAGGCCATGGTTTAAGATTGAAGGGGGAAAATTATAAGGGGAACATGAAGGGAAATTTCTTTTCGCAAAGGGTGGTAGGGATGTGGAATGAGCTTCCGACAGATGTGGTCGAGGGAGGATCATTGGTTACATTTAAGGAAAGACTGGATAGTTACATGGAGAGGAGAGGACTGGAGGGGTATGGACCGGGTGCTGGTCAGTGGGACTAGGAGGGTCCGGCATGGACCAGTAGGGCCGAACTGGCCTGTTCTGTGCTGTATATGGTTATATGGAGATGGTTAAAAGCCTTTACGCAGAGGAGCGGCCTAGCAACGCCGAAGCCGCCTCCTGGCAACCGTCACAAACTCGGCGGGCAGGACGGGACCAATGACGCCGACTCGAGTACTAACCCGCGCGGACAGGCCGCCGATCCAGGCTTGCCTCAACGGCGTGACTCCGGTTCCGGCGCGGTCTCATGAACGGCGATGCATCAACATCGGCGCCCGACTGACTTCGGCATCCACAGTCCTGGGCGGATGGAGCCGCTCGTGCGCAGTGAGGAAAGGAGGCGGGGCACAACACTGCGTCACAATGACCTTCGTGGTCTCTCTGCTGGTTGGCGGTGCAGAAGGGCTGGGCTGACGTGAACGTGTGTTGCTGGTTCACATGTGCAGGGTGGACGCCCTCTTCGAAATAGGCTTTGGGGGTGAGAATTAAGCATTATATTTCAAATACTCTAGTGTAGTTCCCAGTTTTAAAAAAAACACAGTGCTAGAGAAACCCAGCAGGTTTACCTTCAGGTAAAAATACGTGAAGGTCGGGTGGCCATTTCAAAAGGAGGACATGGTCATAGGTTGCCATTATATATAGTGTGTTTGAAAAAATATATATGTTTATAAGATTTAAACGGCATTGCAAACGTACTGTGAGTATATATAAAACCTATGACCATGTGTCCGTTTGGAATGGCCACTCTAGATGAAGCCCAAAACGTCAGTTATGTATTTTTACCTTTGCAAAAAAAGGGCACTGTTTGACTTGCTGAATTTCTCCAGCATTGTGCTTTTCCAATGTTTGAACTGCTGAGTTTCTCCAGCATTGTCTTTTTACTTTTAACCATAGTGTCTGCAGACTGTTGTGTTTTACCTATAGATGCTTCCCAGCCAAGTCTGGTGTCTGGGAGTTTTCTGCTTTCTCTATGTTTTGTTTGTGTGCTGCATAGAACCCATTGTTGAGTCCATCAGGAAGGATATGGGCATAAGAAGGGAGAGGATGCCATGTGTTGGGGACCCTCAGATCCATGATTGGTTTGGAGATTGATAAGCTTCTGCAACCAGTTTGAGTGAGTATCAAACGTCAGTGTTACAAGACCAGAGGACCCATAAACCCAGCAGCAATAGAAATACACCGAGATAAATGGTTACTTAAACAAAAGTTTCTTTAATTATCTTTAAACATGAAAGCAGAATCAAACTTACCTATAGCCGCTTTCGGGTGGCCAGAATACCCCACTTCTTCTTTGGCTTGGCTTCGCGGACGAAGATTTATGGAGGGGGTAAAATGTCCACGTCAGCTGCAGGCTCGTTGGTGGCTGACAAGTCCGATGCGGGACAGGCAGACACGGTTGCAGCGGAAAATTGGTTGGTTGGGTGTTGGGTTTTTCCTCCTTTGCCTTTTGTCAGTGAGGTGGGCTCTGCGGTCTTCTTCAAAGGAGGTTGCTGCCCGCCAAACTGTGAGGTGCCAAGATGCACGGTTTGAGGCGATATCAGCCCACTGGCGGTGGTCAATGTGGCAGGCACCAAGAGATTTCTTTAGGCAGTCCTTGTACCTTTTCTTTGGTGCACCTCTGTCACGGTGGCCAGTGGAGAGCTCGCCATATAACACGATCTTGGGAAGGCGATGGTCCTCCATTCTGGAGACGTGACCCACCCAGCGCAGCTGGATCTTCAGCAGCGTGGACTTGATGCTGTCGACCTCTGCCATCTCGAGTACTTTGACGTTAGGGATGAAAGCGCTCCAATGGATGTTGAGGATGGAGCGGAGACAACGCTGGTGGAAGCGTTCTAGGAGCCGTAGGTGATGCCGGTAGAGGACCCATGATTCGGAGCCGAACAGGAGTGTGGGTATGACAACGGCTCTGTATATGCTTATCTTTGTGAGGTTTTTCAGTTGGTTGTTTTTCCAGACTCTTTTGTGTAGTCTTCCAAAGGCGCTACTACTTTCTATGAAAAGGAGATTTTTTTCCAACACATCTTCTTTAACCCCGCAACCCAACCCCCCCTGCCCCTCCCCCACCACTTTCACAACTTCAAATGCAAGGTCTCTAATATGTGACATTTTTTTCTCAGGGAAAAAGAGCATAACTGTCTCTCATAACTTTATGGACCACTAGTTGGACTGAGGATGGGGGTAGTGTCATGAGCGAAAGAACAGATTCCATGGGTCTCAAGAGCAAGGACTCAACACAGTATGGCAGTAAATTACTTTATTTACAGAAGAAACGCATGGGAAGATCACAACAGAGATAAAATACACAATTTACAGAAGATGAGTGTGGGGAAAAAAAATCGCAACAGGGATAAAGCGCGCATACATGCAACGAACTAGTTAGGAACAATCAAGAAATAAACAATATGATATCTGCCACAACTTGACTCTGTTCAGGCACAGCTCTATGCTACTAGGTGATATGCCATAAGCAAGGACCAGACTTCTATCATACTATAGGCTTTTATTAACAGAGGAAGCCACCTCTACTGATTAGTGGGATAAGTTGCACCATCTGTTATACCAGTAGGGTGGAGCCAATCTACAGTCATAACCAATAACAAGCAGTCAGCATAATATATTACATCACTACATTCACCCCCCTCCTCAAAATTAATCAATTTTAAGTAATAAAAGAAAAAAAAGGAATCAAAGGGTTAAAAGCACCACAAAAGAGAGAAAATCAACAGTAGGTTTGAAAAGAAATCTGTGAGAAATGCAGCAAATAAAAGTTATCATAAGTAAGCCATTGGGGTGCTCTTTGAGACCAACGCAAAACAACTGGAGAGGACTCCTGTAAGCTAACAGGAGATGCTGCTTTTTCGGCAGGTAAGAAGTGATTGGAGGCAGGTGTTATTTGGGGTAAGTATCTGTGTTTTATAGACTGAATTTCAGAAATGACATAATGTTCTGACGAGGACAAAGGAAGATTAGTGGTAGTGGGAAAAAGGTTAGAAGTTGCAGGCAGAACCCCTGGTGAATCAAGGTCCCTAAGGAAACAGTGTCTTGTCTCCCATCAGGAAAAGCAATTTGAGCATATTGCGGGTTAGCATGAAGCAGTTGTACACGCTCGACTAATGGATCCACCTTGCTCTGTCTAACATGCTTTCTCAGTAAAACTTCTCCAGGTCTAGAAAGTCAGACCAGCAAGGTCGATCCAGGCTTCGACTTTCTGGGAAAAGAAAACAAATGCTGATGAGGTGTTTCATTAGTTGACGTGCAAAGTAAGTTACAGATAGAGTTCAAAGCTTCAGGTAATAATTACCAGCGGCTGGCAGAGAGATCCTTAGATTTGAGTGCCATGGTAACATTTTTCCATATTGTACCATTGCTGCGTTCACTTGCCCATTCCCCTGAGGGTTGTAACTGGTAGTGTGACTTGTGGCAATGCTTCTGTCAAGAAGATATTGCCGAATCTATGACCTCATAAAGGCTGAACCTCTGTCGCTATGAATGAAATTCAGACAACCAAAAGTACTAAAAATGGAATCAAGGTATCTAATTAAAGAACCAGCAGAAACATCAGTACAAGGAATAGCAAAAGGGAAATGAGGGAATTCATTAATAACATTAAGAAAGTAAATGTTTCTATTATTTGAAGGCAGTGGCCCTTTAAAATCTACATTGAGGTGTTCAAAGGGTCTAGAAGCTTTGATCAATGAGAAAGGTGAGGGTTTGTAATAACATAGTTTGCATTCAGCACAGATAGGGCATTGTCCAGTTAGGGTTCTCACATCCTCTAATGTATTGGGCAAATTGAGAGATTTAACATAGTGATAAAATCTGGTGATCCCTGGGAGGCACAGCTCTTCATGAAGAAATTTTAATTGGTCTAGCTGCAGACTCGCACAAGATGTGTGAGAGAGAGCATCAGGAAGATCATTGAATTTTCCTGAACGATAGAGTATGTCATAGTCATAGGTAGAAAGTTTGATGCGCCATCGCATAATCTTATCATTTTTAATCTTGCTCTTCAATTTAGTGTTGAACATGAAGGCAACAGATTTCTGACCAGCTAACAAGGTGAACTTCCTGCTAGCTAAGAAGTGTCTCCAGTAGCAGATAGCTTCTATAATAGTTCATGCTTCCTTTTCAATGGATGAGTGTTTTAATTCTGGCCCACGTAATGACAGTGCACACCTCACCAAATGATTTCTCCGGCACTGTTCCATGGTACTCAACCTGGAGTGAAGCTGGGTGGCCACTTGAAGATGGAAAAGAGGAATATAATAATAATTGCAGCTTAGAAATAGGCCAACTTGGCCCTTCTAGTCCATGCTGAACACTTTCTCCCACCTTACCCTACTGACCCACACTCAACCCGTAACCCTCCATTCTTTTCCCATCCATGTACATTTCTAACTTCACTTTAAATGCTAATATTGAACCTTCCTCCGCCACTTCATCTGGAAGCTCATTCCACACACTCACTCTCTAAGTAAAGAAGTCTCCCCTATTGTTTAAAGTTTTGCCCCCAACTTTCAACTCGTTGTATCTCCCCCTTTCTTAAAGGAAAAAGCCTCTCCACATCAACTCTATCTATACCCTTAATAATTTTAAATACCTCAATCAAATCCCTTCTTAACCTTATACGCACCAAAGAATAAAGACCTAACTTATTTAATCTTTCCCTATAACTTAGGCTCTGTAATCCCACCTACATTCTAGTAAATCTTCTCTACTTTCTCCAATTTGTTGAAATCTTTTCCATACTTTGGTGAGCAAAACTGTACACAATACTCTAAGTTTGGCCTCACCAATGCCTTGTATAATTTTAACATAACATTTATAGTACTGGAGAGCTGGGGGGTCCAGCCAGGTAATTTAGCAAATGGTTTGTTGCCAGCAAGGTCTAATCGATTACAATGGCCAATGGCCTGAGGCTAAGTACGAGGGTTCTTAAACGTGCCAATGGTCAGGTGTGCACTGATGGGTGGAGCGGGGCCAATCTTGATTGGCAAGTGGTGTGTCTTCCGACCAGTAATGGGGCAGTGCTGTCATGTGACAGCCACAACCTTCTACAATACAATCCACCCCTCGGATGTCACACCACTCACCAATCATTACATGGAATACAGTGAAAAGAAAACTAATACATTTTAATACAATTAGACAATATCTTAACCTTAACAGACCGATAAATCATGATTGCAACTATTCACAGTATAAGCTTAAAGCTGCACTAATAAATGGCAGATGTGCTCTTGATTATCTGGCAAGAACAACATAATGTACAGAGAATCAGAGAAGTCACCCAGTGGATGACAGTTGCCCACTAAACAGCCACCACTTTCCCCATGAGGTGTTGTGCTGGAGGAATTGATCCCTAGACTTTTGAATTTGAGCAGCTGAGTCCTAAATGTAAGCGACCAAGTGGGTGATTTCCATAACTCATAAAGGATACATGTACAGCGCTCCTTACCAATCACAGATACAATCATCGGGGATGAGTCGGTAATCCAAGGACATTTGATTCTGCAGGGCGACTATCCTGACAGCTGTCAGCTCTGTGGCCGTTCGAGTCATAGCTTCTTTGGTATGTTGCAGTGTTACTGCAATTTCATTGCCCAGTGTCTTGAACATGCTGGTCATCTGGATAACCTCGTGGGGTAATCGGGCCATGCCATACCTGGGAAAGGCTTTCATTCAAAACCTCTCTGCCTCCGTAATGGCCCTCTCGTCATCTGGGGAGTGGATGTAGGAGACCACAAACACTGGAAACCAGCAACCGTACCAGCTCGTAGGAATGGTGGCCGCAAATCCAATGGGTCCCATTCAAAGTCCAGGGAGCCCCTAGTTTAGAGGCACTATCGGCAATGATCACTGGAGCACCTGGATACCAGTCTCACTTGCAGTTGGTGTGACCGGCTGAAAGGTTGGAACCGTGCTCATTTGGGATCCAGCACCAGCACTCCTTAGGTCTGCTCTCTGGCTACAGAATGGTCCTGAGGGTTGGGATTTTGGGTGAGGGAGGGAAATACCAGTTCCTGAAACAGCCATGTCATCGGGGATCACTGGAAGAGATATTACATAGTGGTGAGGGGAGTGGTGGGTGACTACCCATCCCCAAAAGCGGACAGTGCCAAAGCTCACAGGAGCAAAGAATCTATGCAAACAGTTCATTTCTAAGTCATCCAGTGGGATTGGCATTAGTGGAAGAGCTTCATCAGCGTGTGCTGGGGTACATGAGCAAATCCAGCAGTCTTATCTATTTGTGCTGCTGGCAAATTCATCAGCCAACCCTGAGGAAGACGTTGGCTTATGTCCCAACTCCGATCATTGAAGCTAACAGAAGGGATGACTGAAGTAATGCCATTGTCTTGTACAGAGTGAGGTGGTTGAGAAACAGACTCATTCTTGTTGGGTTAGGTGTCAAGTATGCAGACAAGTCAGGCTAGTGTGACCCAGAATCGCGACTTATCGAGTGCCTCCAGGACTGTAAATGACAACTTCTCTCTTCTGGGAGGAGTCCATGTGGCTGTTGTACCCATATTCTCCCTGAGTCCTCGGTCTCGGCGGGTGGGGGGGGGGGGGGGGGGGGGGGGGCCTTGGCTAGTGTATTCAACTGTTCCACAGCCTGCTGCAGCGCACTCAACCACCCTTGCAGTGTGTGGAAGGGCATTAGCGTGTATGTTTTTTTCCATTCATTCTCTCAATTAGCCCTAATGCCTGTGGGTGGTAGGGTATGTGGAACAGCCACGAGATCCCCACCTCAGCTCAGTTCTGAGCTTTAGCCCCAGAAAAGTGCGAGCCCTGATGGAGGCAAGGTTCTGCAATCCTTTAATGGTGTTGTTCTGGCTGGCTCTCTCACAGGGCACCACCATCAGGACACTGGGGTATGAGTCCACCATCATCATGACATAGTTTTTTTTGTTTTAGCGTGGGAGTGGTCCGATATAATCAATCTGCAATACGCGGCCTGCTCCTGTGCCACGGTGAATGTGACCCTTTTGGCAAACCTCATGGCTTCACCTGCTGGCAGATAGGGCAAATAACAACAGTGGCCTTTCATTGATCCAATGTTAGGATGACCCCAAATTGTTCTGCCCAATGCCGTGTAACCCTAGATGCCCATTTTTGTGGTGTGCCCATGCAGCTAAATCAGACCATTGGCACGTTTAAGAACCCTCGTACTTAGCCTCAGGCCATTGGCCATTGTAATCGATTAGACCTTGCTGGAAACAAACCATTTGCTAAATTACCTGGCTGGACCCCCCAGCTCTCCAGTACTATAAATGTTATGTTAAAATTATACAAGGCATTGGTGAGGCCAAACTTAGAGTATTGTGTACAGTTTTGCTCACCAAAGTATGGAAAAGATTTCAACAAATTGGAGAAAGTAGAGAAGATTTACTAGAATGTAGGTGGGATTACAGAGCCTAAGTTATAGGGAAAAATTAAATAAGTTAGGTCTTTATTCTTTGGAACGTATAAGAAGAAGTGGCACAGCAGAATTATGTACAGCCTCATCCGTATTTTTGCGTGTATGGGTGTCCATATGGTATACTGAAATTTTTCTGTGTGTTGCCTGATCCTAAATAAAATGCCAGTATTCCTCCCTGCAGAGGGGGTGTCCATGAATTTTCCACCTCATCTTATGTGTCTGGGCTATCCATACTGCCATACTATTGTTCACTGCCCAAGAGTCGGTATAAATGTGGACTGGCCTGGTGGTGACCCGTAGGGTGAGCGCTGCTGCCACCAGCTTGGCAAGTTGACTGGACCCACCTGCTCCCTCCTTGGTTAAAATTTTCCCAGTGGTGGGATGAAGTGCTGACGCTTTCCAATATTGCTTCCCTCCTTTCCAGCGGCTGGAACCCTCTGTGAACTAGGCGGTGCAATTTCCGTTCAGGTTCGAGGGAGTTGAAGGGTTGGTCCTAGGACACGGGAGGGCTGGATTTTGGGTATGTCTGGGGCTGTGTCCTGGGCTTGTGGGAAGGTCATGCTTGTGGAGGCAACTGACCCCTTCTGGACCAGGCTCAGCTGGTGATGTACCATTTCCATTTTACGAGAGGACCTCTGGGCACAGCCCTCTTTGTAGGTGGAATCGGGAGACTTGACCCATCTCATTATAGGTAGGTGGGGGTGAAGGACATCAGGGTCAGTGGCTGATTGAGGCTTAGTGGCGAGGAGCACCAGATAGCAGGCAAGCAGCTAGTGCTCAAATGGGCTGTAGCGAATGCTGACTTTAGGCAGAGATTTAGTCCAGAAGCTGAGTGGTACTCTGGGCTCTTGGATCTTCTGCCAGAGGCTCCATTCGGTGACAGACTCCATTCGATGACCGACTCACTGGCCGAGACCTGTAATCTGAAAGGAACACCAGCATTGTAGCATGCATAATCGATGTGAATATATGATTGTCACTGTTTGTATTTGGATATTAATACATGTACGAAAATTTAAATAAAATAATCAAAAAAAAACCTGCCTGGCAGGGAGCCAGCGGGAGTGCTTGTTCAACTGCTTGTTCAGGTCCCCATTGGAATATGGCTTTCTTATGGGAGACCCTATAGAATGGTCAAAAGAGAATGGTAAGGTGGGGTATATGCTGCCACCTAAGAGGCCTACGAAGCTCTGCGTGTCAGTTTCATTTGATGGGACAGAAAATTCAAAATCTTATTCTTGGCAATCTCGGGAATATCTCTTTGGCCTGAGTGCCATTGTATTCTGAGGAACAAGACTTTCTGGCTGGGGCCCTGCACTTTATTAACTTTAATAATCCAGCCCTGTTCCCTGAGGGAGGTGATTAGCATATGAAGGGCCTCTGAAACAATGGAGCATGATTTCCCTTGCAGGTAAAAGGGAACCCGCCCAACCCTTTCCACCCCAGGGTTTCCGGGGGTGATGGTGTGTTGCCTGCCGATGTCAAAAAGTCCCATCCACCTCTGTATGTTCCCCCCCCACCCCTATTGTACAGCTACAAGTGTGTATAGCCTCAGGTCCCTCTGGCGGGAGAGGGCAGTGGAACAGATGAACCGGGGGCCCTGTCCTTCATCCTATGAGAAGTGGATAGAGGACTGCCACCCAATGGGTGAATTTTCCTGCCAGCGGAGATGGGACATTTCCTGTCTCAGTAGATCTCTGAGCTTGTCCTTGAGGGTAGGAGAGACTGTTCGAGTTGGGAAGGGGCAGAGGCGGTGTCAGTGTTGGTGGGAGCAGCCTGTGTGGTTCAGACGTTGGAGGTGGCCTCTGTGTCGGGCGTGATCCCAGTGTGGGTGTGGGTTTTCCCCTGGCCTGATTTCCCCCCCACAAAGCTCTTTCAACAGCACGTAAAATGCAGAGGTAGTAAGCCCATAGATGCTGATGTGGTGCATGCCTGTGTGCAGCAGATCCAGGTATATCTGTTTGCGTGTAAATTGAGGAGTCACGTCTCCAACCATTGTCTCCGCCCTACAGACCTTGGTGGGCGCTCCCTCCTTCCCCCCCCCCCCCGCCCCCCACTGCTTCATGTATTCTATCCCTTCCAGGAGGATGATGGCATCCCATACAGTCTTCCTATTAGCTGGTCCCATGAGGGGCAGGACCTCTGGCCTCAAATCAGGCCAGTGACCAAGTATCCCATTAGTGCTCTGATCACACTGGAGTTTTCCAAAAAGTTATGATCACTGGCTCCCTTGTAAATGTTCATTCACAAATGACCCCAGTGCCCTCAGTCACCAAATTCTGCTGATCAGTAAGGCTCCCCAGGGTGCTCACTTCCTGGTGAGAAAGGCTCATGTTGAGGGTCCCCTCATCTCACAGTCAGAGTAGCCATGTGGCCAGGTGCTTGCCTGGCCGCTGGCGGTATCTAATCACCAATTGGGTCAGCTCCTTGGGTGAAAAGTCTCAGAGTGACATCAGTACGTTCACCTGTAACATCCTTATCCTCACCCCCTTCACCTTTGTGGAGGATGGGTATGATGCCCTCATGGTGGGACTGAGACCGCATGGTGACAGGTTGAGCATGCAGGGGTTCGGGAACTTCCTAATGGCGGGTTTTATGACCGTATAACTGTGGGTCAAGCCTGCAGATGGTTGGCTGCTTAGGGGGGAGAGCATGTGTAATGGGACTCAGGCTCCTCAAGCACCCCATCCTCACCACTGTCCATCCACACAAACCCATCCTCCAGCCATGCATCCAGCTTGTCACCATGCCTGACCAGGGCTTGAATTTTGAGCAATTCCAGCTGCCAGCCAGTCCGGCAGGCTCCCTGGGTCTGTTGCATTTGGATCAAGCTGCAGCTACCTCTGTCCTTGGTCATTGGCTCAGTTCTAGACAGCCTGGACTACCTCCTGCAGCGTGCAGCAGCACTGCTGGAGCATCTCTATCTCTCTATCCTTTTGGTTGCACATTGGACATATACTGTATCTGACCGGTAATCCCAACCTGGTGCTTCAGGAGGGACATAAAGTGCCAGAAGGCATTCCTTTGACTCCCTTTAGCCTTGGGGAACCCAACTTCTTAAGGAGGAGGCCACGTGATGCCCATTTTCTCACCATGTGGGTCTAACTGTTTGGACCAGTCCACTGGTTTATTGTGATCCACCAACATGCTGGCCAACTCCCAAATCCCTCCCTTTCATCAGTCCACCTGGGAATCTTATCCTTGGTGCCTGCACTGGCTTGTCTCTGTTCAAGAACATTCCCCCACCCTGCATATGTGTTCAGCCAAGACCTTTGAGACCCAGCTCGCAGCATCAATTGTTATGAGGAGGGAACAGATTAGATGGGTCTCAAAAGCAAGGACTCTGAACACAGCGTGGCAGTAAATTATTTACAGGAGATGCACGTGGTAAGACCACAACAGGGATAAAGCACATACGCACATATAGTTATATACAATCAAGGAAAAACATAATATGATACCCGCCACCCCTTGATTCAGTGCAGGCACAGATCTATGCTATTTGGAACACTAAGATACTCCCAATCCTTTAATAGTGCATACCTCACCAAATGATTTCTCCAGAGCCATTCCACAGTATTCAGCCTGGAGTGAAACTGGGTGGTCCCTCAAAGGTGGTAAAGAGGAAAAGCCGACCATATGTGGCACCCTTTATAGTAATTGGAGGGCTGGGAGGTTCAGCAAGGTAATTTACAGGAGGTCAATGGCTTGGTGCCAGCAAGGTCTAATCAATTACAATGGCCGAAGGCCAAGTACAGGAGGGATGGAGTGTCCAGCCCAGATAATTTACAGGATATAATAGCTCAATGACAGCAAGATTTGATCATTTATAAAGGCCAATGGCCCGAGGCCAATGTTCAGGTGTGCACTGATGGATGGGCCAAACTAATTGGCAGGTGGTAATGGACAGTACTGTCACATGACAGCCACAACCTTCCACACTACAGGTGGGAATCAGAATGAGAGTGCAGAGAATAGGGAAGAAGGTCAAAAGTATGATGCTGAATCTGTGAGGAAGGACAGATAGGGACAAAACATAAATATAGTCAGAGGGTTTGAAATTTCTATTTGAACGCTAGGAGTATTAGGAATAAAGAGTATGAACTTTGAGCATGGATCAGTATATGGAACTACAACATTGTGACCACTACAGAGATTTGCCTGGAGGATGGACAGAATTTGCTGATGCAGGTACTGGAGTTTATGTGTTTTAAAATGAATAGGATGTGAGGTAAGGGGGGGGTGGTATTAGTATTACTGGTCAGGAATAGTATCACGGCTATAGTAAGGGAGGTTGCTGCAGAGATGATGTGGGTAGAATTTAGAAATTGGAAGGGAGCAAACTGTAATGAAAGTTGTCTATAGGCCCTCAAATAGCCCTCGGAACACCGAGGATCAGATAAGCAGGCAGATTTTGGAATATTGTAAGAAATGCAGGGTTGTTGTTATGGGAGACTTCAACTTCCCTAATACGGACTGCAAGAGGGATGAATGGGGCTGAATTTGTCAGGTGTATTCAAGAAGGATTCCTGACATAGTATGTGGACTAGCTGACCAGAGGAGAGACTAACCTCGTCAGGTGCGTGACAGATTATGTTGTATTTTGTATTGTACATAGATATGTTTTAAAGGAGATTGAATTGTGGCAGGTTTTTTTTTTAATGTAGGTCACATACAAACACTTCAGAACAGATCTTGTTTAAAATACTGGAGCTCTGCTCAAGCCAGTCAGTCCAGCTCCAAGTGCCTTTGCAAAGGTTTTAGGGAGTGCCTATAGCAAATTCACTAATGGATTGTAGTTTTGAAAACCAACAGATGAAAGAACTCGGAGGATTAGGTTCGGAGCCGCAGGCTGTCTGAATGCAGTTTGCTGTTCTAAGAGGGTCGTGGTTTTGCAAGCAGAGAGAGTAAAACAGGCTGTTTTCTCTGTGTGTGAGAGAGAGAGGTAGAGAGAATTGAGTTCTACAGTGCTACAGTTCAGCAGCAGCTGTGACGAATGGAACAGGTCAAGCTGGCAAGCTTGTGGAAAAACCCCATTTTGAAGACTGGTTGTGAGTTCTCAAGGGTCAATGCCCTTGTGATCCATATAAGAGGAAAGGACTGGCTGCCTAATGTTTCACTAGAATAAGTGAAACAAAAGAAAGAGGTTATCATCTGGAAAACCTGATGGGACAAGTTTCTTCGGCAAGACACTGACGTGGCTAATTAGAAGGAATCAGTTTGTGTCCAGCGACCAACAAATCTCTCTCTGAAAACTGACAAGAACCTTCCTGAGCAGTAACCATTTACCTTTCAAGCACCCAAGCCTGGTGAAATTCATAAATGTTAACTTCTGTGCACAGTATAAGAATTGCCTTCAACCAGCGAACTTGGAGGACTGAGAAGTGAGATTGGACTGTGAATCAAAGAACTTTTCTGAACTTACAAACATTATATACACTTGAGCTTAGAATTAGAAGTGGGTTAAATTAGGTTAAGTTGATAGTAATAAGTTAAAGTGTGATCTTGTTTTCATGTTTGAAGATAATTAAAAGTAACTTTTGTTTAAGTAACTATTTGTCTTGGTGAATTTCTGTTGCTGCTCGGTTTTGGGGTCCTCTTGGCTCATAGCAGGTGGCAGATCTCTTTGTGGTGAGCATTTTGGTGATACTGACCACAATTCCCTGAGCTTTAGCACAGCTATGGATAAGGATGAAATCAGACAAAATGGGAAAGTCTTTAATTGGAGAAGGGCTAATTACTATGATATGTGGCAGGAACTAGCGAGAGTAAATTGGAAACAAATGTTCAAAGTTAAAGTACAGAAGTAATGTAGAGGAAGTTTATGGTCAACTTGTGCTGACTTCAGGAGAGGTTTGTCGCATGGGACAGGGAAGATGGTAGAAAAAGGTTGACAAAACTTGAGGCAGCAAGTCAAGAGGAATATTAGATATAGGAAGCAGGAAACTGGAAGGGGTCATAAGTATGTGGTAGCCAGGAAGGAGCTTAAGAAAGGACTTGGGGAGTTCAAAGAGAGCATGAGAAGGCCTTGGCATGTAGGATTAAAGAGAACCCCCAAGGCATTCTATGCAGACATGAAGAACAGAAGGATGACGAGAATGAATGTGGGGTCGCTAAAAGATAAAGGAGACAACATGTGCCTGGAGACAAAGGAAGTTGGGTAGGTCCTAAATGAATACTTTTTTTCAGTATTCATTTGAGAAAACAACCTTGATCAGAGTGAGGTTAGAATAGAACAGGCTTGTGTGTGCTGGACAATGTTGAGATTAAGGAGCGGGGATGTGTTGGATCTTTTTAAAAATATTATGATAGGTCCTGGGCCAGTTGCAATATACCCAGGTTGCTGTGGCAAGTGAGAGAGAGAAGAGATAACTGTGGCAATGGCTATGTGAGTTCTCTTTGGCCACAGGAAAGGTGCTGGAGGATTGGCAAGTGGCAAATGTGATCCCCTTGTTTAAAAATGAAATAGGGAGAATCCTGGGAATTACTGGTGAGTCTTGTCAGTGGTGTCTAAACTAATGGAGAGGATTCTTAAGGATAGGATCTATGAGCATTTGAAGAAGTACAGTCTACTCAAGGATGGTCAGCATGGCTTTGTGAAAGAAAGGGCATGTCTCACGAGCCTAATTGATTTTTTAAAAGTAGGTAACAAAGGAAATTGATGATGGTAGGGCAGTAGATGTGGTCTATATGGATCCCCGTGAGAAACTTGTTAAGAAAGTCATGAGGCATGGAACCTTGGCTGTGTGGATAAAAAAAATAGGCTTGCATATAGAAAGCAGCAAGTAGTAGAGGAAGGGAAGTATTCTGCCTTGGGGGGTCAGTGACGAGTGGAGTTCCATAGGAATCTGTTCTGTATCCCCTGCTCTTTGTGATCTTTATAAATGACCTAGATGAAGAGGTGGAAGGATGGGTCAGTAAGTTTGCAGATGATACAAAGTTTGGAGGAGTCCTGAATGGTTTTGAAGGTTGTCACAGGTTACAAAGGATAAAGACAGGATGCAGAGTTGGCAGATGGAATCCGGAAAAGTGTGAGAAGGACAAACCAGAAGACTGAGTACAGGGTTAATGGTTACATAGGAGTATGGATGAACAGAGAGTTCTTGGGGATTCAAATCCATACCTCCCCCAAGGTTGCCATGCAGATTGATAGGATAATTAAGAAGGCCTGTGGGATGTTGGGATTCATTAATGGGGGATTGAGTTCAAGAGTCAAGAGATCATGTTGCAATTCTACAAATCTCTGGAGTATTGTGTTCAGTTCTGGTCACCTCATTATAGGAAGGGTGTGGAAGCTATGGAGATAGTGCAGAGGAGATTTACCAGGATGTTGCCTGGATTGGAAAATAAGTGTTATGAAGCAAGGGTAGCAGAGCTTGGACTTTTCTCTTTGGAGCATAGAAGAATGAGGAGTCTTAATAGAGATCTACAAAGTTCTTAGAGACATAGATAGGGTGGATAGCCAATGCCTTTTTCTCAGGCCAGGAATAGCAAATACATGAGGACACGAGTATAAGGTGAAAGGAGAAAAGTTTAGAGGAGACATCAGGGGTAGTTTTTGTTTTACATAGGAGTTGTGGGTGTCTAGAATGCTTTGTCAGGGACTGTGGTAGAGGCTGAAACATTATGGACATTTATGAGACTATTAGACAGGCACATGCATGGAAGAAAAATAGAGGGTTGCAGGCACTGTTTCCCCTAAGTTGTATGTGTTTGCACATGCAAGCATTTTTCAACCAGCGTGCAAATGAAATTAATGCACACACAAAAGGTTAGTTACTTGAAATAATGTAGTCTTTCTTCTTTGGCTTGGCTTCGCAGACGAAGATTTACGGAGGGGGTAAATGTCCACGTCAGCTGCAGGCTCGTTTGTGGCTGACAAGTCCGATGCGGGACAGGCAGACACGGTTGCAGGGGAAAATTGGTTGGTTGGTGTTGGGTTTTTCCTCCTTTGCCTTTTGTCAGTGAGGTGGGCTCTGCGGTCTTCAAAGGAGGTTACTGCCCGCCAAACTGTGAGGCGCCAAGATGCACAGTTTGAGGCGATATCAGCCCACTGGCAGTGGTAAATGTGGCAGGCACCAAGAGATTTCTTTAGGCAGTCCTTATACCTTTTCTTTGGTGCACCTCTGTCACGGTGGCCAGTGGAGAGCTTGCCATATAGCACGATCTTGGGAAGGCGATGGTCCTCCATTCTGGAGACGTGACCCACCCAGCGCAGCTGGATCTTCAGGAGCGTGGACTCGATGCTGTCGACCTCTGCCATCTCGAGTACTTCGAGAGTCCTTTGTTTTGTTCTCTGCACTTTTCTTAGAACTGTCTGAGGGCAAAGACCATGTCAGTAGTTCCTCTGTTTGCGCGAAAGCCGCACTGTGATTCTGGGAGAATATTCTCAGTGACACTAGGTATTATTCTATTTAGGAGAATCCTAGCAAATATTTTGCCTGCAATGGAGAGCAGCATGATTCCCCTGTAGTTTGAGCAGTCTGATTTCTCGCCTTTGTTTTTGTACAGGGTGATGATGGTGGCATCACGAAGGTCCTGAGGCAGTTTTCCTTGGTCCCAACAAAGCTTGAAAAACTCATGCAGTTTGACATGCAGAGTTTTGCCGCCAGCCTTCCAGACCTCTGGGGGGGATTCCATCCATACCTGCTGCTTTGCCACTTTTCAGTTGTTCGATTGCCTTATATGTCTCATCCTGGGTGAGGACCTCATCCAGCTCTAGCCTTAGGGGCTGTTGAGGGAGCTGGAGCAGGGCGGAATCTTGGACTGAGCAGTTGGCACTGAAAAGAGATTGGAAGTGTTCTGACCATCGGTTGAGGATGGAGATCTTGTCGCTGAGGTGGACTTTGCCGTCTGAGCTGCGCAGCGGGCTTTGGACTTGGGGTGAGGGGCCGTACACAGCCTTTAGAGCCTCGAAATGATGTAGTAATTAATAATCATACCTATTGAAAATAATCTCGTAGCTATCTGTTTCTTCAAACTAGTTAGTCAGTTAAACAAGTAGTTAATCATACTTGTATTTTATTAAAACATGCCAATACATTTTTATTGGCCATGAGATATAGGCTGAGCCAAAATGATCTTGAAACTATTTCAGGTTTACATTTGCACAACCACTCTGTGCACGTATTTTTATCAAAGGAAAAAAATTGCACAACATAAGATTTTTGCGCACACTGACTACTAAAAATTAGAGGGAACGTTGGTTACAGGGTAGGGAGGTTCAGTATCTTTTGAAGGAATGTATGGGTCAGAACAGCATCTCGAGGGCTGAAGGGCCTGTACTGTGCTATAGTGTTCTGTGTTCTATCAGGTTCCCCCTCAGCTTTTGATCCTGCAGAGAAAACAACCCAAATTTGTCTAGCCTCTCTGCAGAACTCACCCACTCTAATCTAGGCAGTATCCTGAAGTATCTCTTCTATGCCCTTTCCAGATTCTCCACAACCAATTTCATGTAGCTGCAACATGACTACTCATTTTACTCTTTTACTCAATGCCTGACCACTGAAGGCAAGTACTTATGACAAACAGCATCCACAAGATGGCACTCATGTTATAATTGTGCAAATAATGTATTTTTTTAATAAGAAAATATACAACGGTGCTATTATGAAATTAAAATCAACGATGTGCAGAAGATCAGTGGGGATAGCATCAAGGATAAACAACAAGTGCAAACAAGTTGTGCTCTTCTACAAATCACAATTTGTCAAAAGATAGTCATGTCCACATGAATTCAGAGCATCATTTCCTTCTGGAAACAAAAGGAAAAAAAAAAACTCCAGATATTTTATGCTTTCTGAACAAGAATAGTTTGAGTCTCTGGTCCATTGAAAGAAGTAAGGTTTAAAAAAAAAGCAGGTGTTGAATCTGTTTCACTTACAGTTCTTTCAGTATAGTCCAGTGGTTCTCAACCTTTATTTCCCACTCATATAAGTAATCCCTTACAAACCACAGAACACCTATGGCATAGGATGCCATAGATGCTCTGTGGTTCATAAGGGATTATTTCAAGTGGTATGCAAATGGGGAAAAGTGGTGAAGATCCACTGGTTTAGTCTATTACATTTAGTTATTATGATGTGATTGCGTCCTCTACATTGGGGAAACCAAATGTTGGTTTGCAGAGTACCTCCATTCAGTCTGCAGGAGTAATTCTGAAGTTCCAATTGCCTGTCACTTTAAATTCCTGATCCAATTCTCACTCTAATCTATCTATCAGAGTGTGGCAACATCAAGTTCTGATCTGAGCTTGAGGGTCATCACTTTCTTTCTGGGAAAATTGCAGCATGTAATACTCAATAGTGAATTCAACAATTTCAGATACTTTCCTTTGTTTGAAAAATTGGCAATAATGCTAATATAATGCAAAAGGTCTATTTTAGCAAACACAACAATGCTCATAATTATCCATCTATAATATTAGCTTTTCTCGGTCCTAGACATAGCTGGATTTGTTGGTCAATTTTGGTTCTAGGTTTCTGCAGCAGTTCAGATCTCTATTCAGTGAAACGTGAAAGTCTGCAGTTGCTGTGATTGTAGTAAAAACACAGAAATGCATCCAAAGGAGTTAATATATAACCGAAGTTTTGGGCCTGAGCCCTTCTTCAAGGTATAAGTAAAAAGTAGGCAGGCCCCAAAACGTTTTACCTCATACGGACACTGCGAGACCTGGTGAGTTCTTCCAGTATTTTCTTTTCAGACTTGTATTCCACAGTTTTAACATCTTATTTGTCTTTGTCTGTCATGATCATCAAATGCAATAGATAAGGTTAAAATGAAGACAAGTGAAACAGATAGAACACAGGCCTTTATTAATATGAGCATTGGGAAGCATCAGCAATCCTAGCATCATCTAATCAGAGATATTCCTTTTGTCCTGTTGTTATGGGCCCAGAGGATCCCAAAACCTAGAAGCAACAGAAATTTACCAAGACAAATGGTTATTTAAACAAAAGTTGCTTTTAATTACCTTTAAACATGAAAACAGGATCAAACTTTAACTTATTACTATTACCTTAACCTAACTTAACCCGCTTCTTATTCTAGGCACATGTCTATGTAAGTTCAGAAAGGTTATTTGATTTACACCCCAATCTCACTCCTCCAAGTTCGCTGGTTGCAGGCAATTCTTATACTGGGCACAGAAGTTAACATTTATGAATTTCACCAGGCTTGGGTGTGTTAGGAATTAAAGTACCTTTAAAGAAATTGCTCGAGACAAAAATTGAGAACAAAGAACATTTATTACTACAACAATGCAAAGTTGGGTGCTTCCCCTTACCCTGGGAATACACACACACACTGGGGCTCACCCAACTTTTATACAGTTGATTTCAGTGTAGGAATACCCTCCCCCTTACATTCTTCTGCCTCCTGCTGGAGAGGTTTGGCATTAGGCAATCCTGCCTGCCTACGTGCAATTTCAGTATACTTGGAGAACCGGGGGGGGGGTATCCTGTCGGTGTCCCTTCATGTCATTGTCCTTATTCACACCTTCCTGATTCTCGGGGCTACAGTCTCTTGATATGCAGAGTTGACTCATTCTATCTAGGGTTGGCTAATTTCATATGTATAAATCTGTGTATGGTTAGCTAATTAGAAATGTATGACTTGGTACTTCTGTCCAGGGCTAGGAGACCCTTATCTGATCCAGACTACCTCAACTTCCTACATTCTATTGTACCTTACCATTCCTTATCTTAGTCCTATGGTCTTGTCACAAAGACTAGAAGATTCTTATGTTAATCGTGCTGACTCTGCTTTCCTGCATCCTAAGCCCCAAGCTTATCCTGTTTGAACTGGTTACAGCCATTTTACTGATGAACTTTAGTTTCTTCCATGTTCATAATTTTAGATCAATTTTCCCATCTCTCACAGGTGCTTGAAAGGTAAATGGTTACTGCTCAGGAAGGTTCTTGTCGGTTTTCAGAGAGAGATTTGTTGGTCGCTGGACACAAACTGATTCCTTCTAATCAGCCATGTCATTGTCCCATCAAGAAACTTGCCCCATCAGGGTTTTCCAGATAATAACCTCTTTCTTTCAGGTCACAACAGAGTTCCTTTTTGTTTCACTTATTTCTAGTGAAACATTAGGCAGCCAGTCCTCTCCTCTTGTATAGACCACAAGGGGCATTGACCAGGCTGAACTAAGAACTCACAACCCATCTTTAAAATGGGGTTTTTCTATAAGCTTGTTAACTTGTCCTATTCCAGTCCCAGTTGCTGCTGCTGAACTGTAGAAGTGAATTCTCTCTCTCTCTCTCTCTCTCTCTCTCTCTCTCTCTCTCTCTCTCTCTCTCTCTCTCTCTCTCTGCAGCAAACTGCATTCAGACAGCCTGCGGCTTCGGACCTAATCCTCCAAGTTCTTTCATCTGTTGTTTTTAAAAACAACAATCCATTTGTGAAGTCTCTATAGGCACTCCCCAAAGTTTTTGCAAATGCACTCAGAGCCGGCCAGTCTGGCTTGAGCAGAGCTCTGGCATTTTAAACGAGATCTGTTTGAAGTGTTTGTATGTGACCTAGACTTTAAAAAAAAAACCTGCCACAATTTATCTCCTTTAAAACAATATAAAATACAACATAATCTGTCACACTGTAATCTCTCCTGCCCTTCCTGCAACTTGAAACTTGATAGTTTGTTATTTTGCTTGTTCCAATGAAGGATCCCTGACTTGAAATGTTAACTAGTTTCCCTCTCCACAAATGCCTGCCTGAGTTCTGTTTATATTTCTGTAATTATACATGGTTGGAAAGCATAATTTGTCCTCTCAAACTCAATTTATAAAACACAAGTAATCTGAGTACTAGATTGTAACATATCCTTTGTTCAGGTCCTTCCAAACCACAACATACAGTACTTTCTAATTCGACTGGCAAAGGATCATTGGAAATGACTATGATCATACACTCTCTCATCCAATTATTGACTTGATTACAAGATATGGTTTTACTTTTGCTACTTTTTCCTTTGCATGAATTTAAATTCTGCATTAATTGGAGATATTGACTAAAGGTAGTGATAATTACAATTTAGTTATTTACTTTGGTGGTAACTTGCAGGGGCAGGATTAGAAGACATTAATTAAGGTGATGATGGGACATTTGGATTGGTAAAAGTAGTGACACTATAATCTGAGAGAATCACCGAATAGTTCATAGAAGGAGGTCATTTTCCTATTTAGCCCGTGCTGCTTTACGGCTTCTTCTCCATGACCCTGCAATTCTTTTTCTTGCCAGATGTTTATCCAGTTTTTTCTTTAAGATCATGATATGAAATGATAATATAGTTTATTGTGGTAAGTATAAAATACAGATGCACTAAAATTTTTACTTGCTGCCCTCACACCTAAATTCCAATAATGCGCCATAAGATAGAAAAAGATATAAATTTAAAAAAAAGAGCAGATGGATAAATAAATATTCACAGTTGCAGTTAGTTCAAAGCAGTGATGTTTTCATAGTGCAGAGAGAAGTACTTTAGGGTAGTTTCGGAGTTTCAAGAGCCTGATAGCTGTTGGTAAAAAAAAAACAGTTCTTGAACCTAGAGGTCCTAAAATTGAGAGTTCTACATTTTCTGCTTGAAGGTAAGAGTGAGAAGAAATTGTGACCAGGGTGATGGGCTTGCTTTATGATTTTGGCTACCTTCTTCAGGCAGCACCACATACAGATGTCCTCAATAAACAGGAGGTCCATGTCTTAGATGGATTTGGCTAGGCTTACCACTTTCTGGAGCCTTTTGTGTTCCTGGGCACTCAAGTTTCCAAACCAGGCTGTTTTGTAACCAGTGAGTATACTTTCCACAGCACACCTGTAAAAGTAAACGTTCTATAGAATACAGTACTCCCTGACTTGTGACCTATGCAACCCATGTGACTTATGTCCATCTGCACACACGACTGAATTTTTAAAAAGTAGATATAAGAAAAAATATAAAATTTACACCGTTTATGTTGTATTTGACTAACTATAACAGGGATACAGGCCATTCAAGAGCCAAAATATGCATACTTCGTTAGTTGGCATTCTGGGGTCCATAGACTGGGTGTGGGCCTCTTGATTCCTGTGTGCATGTGTGGTGGGTTCGCGTATTGGAATTCACTTGGCGCATGTGTGAGAGTTAAGTGCCCTGACGATATTTAACTTGCACCCTTATATCTTGTGCATGCACCAACCAAACTTCAATACCCGAACCCACCACACATCCGCGAACTGAAGATTTGTACATGCAAACAGGAGTCAAGGTGGCTGCGCCTAGCCTTTGGATCCTGGGACGCCGACTAACAAAACGTACATTTTGGTTCTTACATGCCCTGTATCTCTTTTATAGTTTGTCAAATGCAAAATTTGATTAAAAAGTTTGCGCGCAGGCAAAATTCTGACTTGCGTCCATTTCGAGATACGACTGATCATTCAGTCCCAATTACGGTTGTAAGTCAGAGACTACATGTATTCAACAACATGTCAAATCACCTTTTAGGAAGTAAAGATCACTGTGTGCCTTTTTCATGGTTGCTTTGGTGTGCTGACACCAAGAGAGGTCATCTGATATGAGAACTTCCAAGAACTTGAAGATCCTATCTCTCTTCATTCCCTTCTCTACCAATGAAGATAGTTCTGTGATCCCTTGGGCTCTCTTCCTCAGAACCAAAGAACCATAGAACAATACAGCACAGAAACAGGGCCTTTGACCCTAACAGTCTGTGCTGAACTATTATTTTGCTGAGTCCCACTGAATAGCAGCCAGTCCATAGTCCTCCATACCTCTCCCATCCATTTATCTGTCCAATGTTATGCTACATAAAAATGGCTATAATGTGTCAATATTAATTCTCTTCCCCCTTCATGTTATACCTGTGAACTATACCTCTTGATCCCTCCACTAATGTCACTCACTATTCCTTATGCCCAGGACCTTCATCATTTTATCTCCCTTATTGATCTACAGAAATATCTTGGCATTCAAGTCCATAGTTCCCTGATAGTAATTTTAAATTTTAATTCAGAGATATAGCACAGAAACGGGTCATTCCGCTCCACAAGCCCATGCCACCCAAATACACACATGTGACCAATTAACCTGCTAGCCCCGTACATCTTTAAAATGTGAGAGGAAATCCGAGCACCAGGAGAAAACTCACGAAGACACAAGTAAAATGTGCAAACTGTTTACAGTCAGCACCAGATTCGAACCTGGGTCACTGGTGCTGCAATAGCATTGCACTAACCACTGCACCCTAACAAACAAGTAAATAGGGTGGTAAAGATGTGGAAGGTTTAGTTGCCTTTATTAGTCAGTGTTGGGCATTGAAATTGAGAAGTCATGTATAAAGGGATTTTATTTCCTGCCAAGAAATATGCTTTTGAGAAAAGGGGCAGAGACTCTTCAATATTGGACCTTACATCTATTCCTGTCTCAGCCATTGTGGCAAAGAATATTTGCCTCATTTGGAGTACTTAACTGCACCAGTTTCTCTCTTCTGAGTAAATTCTGTATTAATATTTTGGTTTCCAAATAGGAAATTAGTAAAACTCCTGAATATTTGTGCTTCTTGCCATCTTTACTAACCACATATTGAAAGAACCGTTATGTGTAGTGGAGCACCTGATCACCACTGTTCTTATCCTTGGAGTCTTCATTTCCAAGTCACCCAGATGTTGATCCATATCCATTGGATGTGTCAACACTTATTTATTTAGCCATCTAATGGTTCATTTTAATTTCTTGATCACTGGAAACTTGTTAATCATACCTTTGTAGTAATCTTTGCAAGGCAGGCCAAGGTTGCAGAGTGAATCTGAAGTCATCACTGCTGTAAGTGAAGGAATTAATATGCTTTTTTAAAAAATGGGATATGAAAGTTGTAGTCCATTTTAATTGCTCCTGAACTAATGGAATTTAATACAGAGAAATGTGAGTGTGTCTAACGTGGGTGAGTACTACACAGTGAATGGGAGGGATTTGGGAGTATTGTAGAGCAGAGGCATTTAGTACAGGTACATAGTACCTTGATAAAGGCATTAGAGGGTAGATAGGGCTTTTGGCATATTGGCCTTCACCAGTCCAGGAATAGAGTAAAGATGTTGGGAGGTTATGTTGCAGCTGTATAAAATGTTGGCAAGGCCCCATTTGGAGTATAGTGTTCAGTTTTTGGAATTGTGCTACGGGAAAGATGTTCAGTAGGGGAATCAGTAACCAGAGGAAATAGGTTTAAAGTAAATTGGGAGAGATTTAATTGTAACTTAAATGATAACCTTTTTACACAGAGGGTGGTGGGTGTATGGACAAGCTGCCAGAGGAGGTGCTTGAGGCAAGTACTCTTGCAGCATTCAGTAAACATTTGGATGGATACACGAGGTTTAGAGGGATATGGGTCAAATGCTAGCAGGTGGGAACAGTGTGGGTGTAACATTTTGGATGGTGTGAGCAAATTGGGCCAAAGGGCCTGATTCTACAATCTATGACATAAGGAAACAGTTGAGTTATCCATGTTGGCTGAAATAAAACACAAAGGCTGGAAGAATTCAGCAAGTCAAGCAATATCTGTGGAAAATTAAATTAATGAACATATTGAGTCAATTACCTTCCTGAGAACTGGGGGTGAGAGAGTGGAGGGTCGACAGTAAACTTCTATTTCTAAGAATTTCAGATCGCAACATTTTCAGTTTTATTTGTTTTCTAACCACTTTGGTAAGAGTGGAATCACATATTGCCCAGACTAATTACTGTAAATATGGCAGATGTCTTTCCTGGAAAAGTATTGACAAACATTGGTTTTCAAAAAATTGGTGATTTTACAGTTTCTGAGACCACCTTTAATTCCATGTTTTTTTAATGGTCCAGAATTCTGAATGTTATATCCACATTTGAATCAATTGCGGCACTTTTGTCTCTGAATCATTGGACTATGGATTCAAAATTCTTTTTAAATTCATAACAAAACTGAACACTTCATTGCAGGATGGATGAAGTTGTCTTTCAGATGCAAATATGATTTTCCTCTCAGCTTGATATATAAAAAATCCAAAGAAAAGCAGGGGTCTTTCCCTGATGAACTAACCAATGCTTACATCTTAGCTGGAGTGAAACAAGAAAGTCTGAAAATGCTGTGATGGTTTTTTTGTGTGTATTGACTTGTATCTTAGCTAACTGAAATATAAATCAAGAACAACATTTCACAGTTGTTATTACATGTTATGACCTCATGTTAACCCCAGGGAATTACTATTAAATTACTGAAATGAATTAAAAATGCTTTATCCACAGAAGGAGTACAAAGTGATCAACAAAGTTTCTAAGACAGGTTAAACTTCCCTTTAATTAATATAATTTGGAAGTGCAGATTTCCTGACAAACAAAATGTCCCTTTGATGCTGAATTAAGTAACTATATGCCAAGTGCAAAGAAATAAACAAGACAGAACAAAGATATGTTATTTTAATGAAAGGAAGGTCCTGGCTCAATTAAGACAGGATAAAGATATGCGTTTTGCTTTACATAAAAGGTACCATACAAAATTTAATGCCCAAAGTATTTTCTTAATGTGCTTGCAGAAATCTGTAGCATTACTTAAAATGAATCGAAGTTATCCTGGGAAGTGTAACTGAAAAGACCCTGAAAGAAAATTGGCAAAGTCTTGTGGGAGAAATCTTTAGAGTTCCAAAGAATGTGTTTTTGGATTGAATCCCAAAAAATAAATAGCAAGTGGCCTGGATTTTGCTGTGAATGGGGATCAAGCAACTCTAGCTTTTCTTCAGACTTCCCTTCAGTTTTTCATGACAGTTTTTAATAAGTGGGATACATAAACAGCATTATGTTCTCCTGTGAGAACTGATGAACAGGGAAAGAAACTGTGTCCTTTAATAACTCTATAACCTGATTAATTTTGAACCATGTAAAAGATGTAAATTTAGGTGGACAGTTCAATTCAGTAGGGTGAAAGATTTAAAAAAAATTATATTAAGAGTGGCAAGAGGCAGAAAGGAAATAACTATATATTTTTTAAAACGGCTAGAAGTTTTTTGGTGGCTGTACAGTGAGTTGAATGGTCTACCATTTATGAGTTTGCTGATGGCAGACTCCACATCATCATTAAACAGGCTGTGCATATTCAAAGCCTTTCCTTCATTCATTTCACAAGGTGGATTTCAGAGATTGCAGAGACTGGGGAAATCATGGAAGAAGGGAGGCTGAGGGAAGACAGGGATAATAAACTGGATCAGGATAATTAGTGGTTTAAGAAGTCAGAATAAAATCCATTTGACGGTGATCAATCAGTAATTGAGGGGAGAGGTAGTTTTGTTCCTTCTTTGGAAACAAAGTCATGGCAGGATAATGATTGAATACCTGGGATGGCAGAAACAATGCCTGACTGAGCACCACTGTCTTCTTATTTGTTCTCTTCACACTTATTTCTATATTCTGCATACAGCTGTGATAACTCCATGACAATCAGTTTAGTTTAAATCAAGCCTGATAACAGATCTCCAGAGAACAAATTTTTATCCCTTGGGCATCATTTTTACCAATGAATTACAGTCAAAAGCAAATACGACCACCTTTGGAGCAGTTACTGTTGAACCCATTCAGGATTGAAGAGCGTCCATTTACAACAGATAGCATTTTTACACAGAAATAATGGAGACGTACCAAAAAAAAGAGCATATTTACCTCTGGAGTGGCCGTTCACATAGGCAGGGCGTTTACATTGCAGTTGTGGTGATTTCGGAGTTGCGTGTTTTCAGAGGTTGGACGTTTGAGGTGAGGGGTAGGTTGAGGTGGGGGGTAAGTAGAGGAGTAGGTTGTCCTCTGTTTCCCTCGTCGGCCTGTCGTTGTCGTCACCCGTCTTCACCCTCCCTGCCCCCATGGGCGCCCTGTATTACCTTCAGTGAAAAAGTGGTTCAGCCTCCAGCACCTGATGGGCGAAAAGCAGGTGGCGGCTGGCTCATTGTGGGAGCAATGGATGCCTTCTTTACCCATGATCCCCCACGCGGCAGTGTAAAAGTGCCTAGAGATGTGGAGGAATTTCTTTAGCCAGAGGTAGGTAATTTTGTGGAATTTGTTGTCACAGGTGGTTGTGAGGCCAAGTTGATAGATGTATTTAAGGGAGAGATTGATAGGTTCTTGATTAGCCAGGACATCAAAGGTGAACACACAAACTTGCACAACACTACTGAAGGAACATCAGGGAAGGTTTTCTGCCTTGCTTCCCTCAATCAATCTTGTTAAAATTACAATAATTCTACCCTGTTGTTTCTGAGAGCTTTAAATGTTCTTCACTAGCTTTGGAACATATTGAAAATGTTTAAAATTTCTATGTGAATGCATTTTTTTTAAATGTTGCTTTGGGGGTTGGGGGCATCATCTCAAGAACTCTAACAAATAAAATGTAGGTGGGAAGAAGATACTTTTTCTATCATTGGAGTTTGTAGTTTCTACTTCACTTGTTTTTTTTCTTATTCAGCATCATAAAGATTGGATGAAATTGGTTTTAAGCAGTGGCCAAAAATTGGACTACAGAAAATCAGTAGTTCCCTTTAAACCCCAATTGATAAATATGGCACAACATTTATTCTACTGCTGAGAAGCAATGCTATTGTGTTCTAGAATGTAAGGAAACTTTCTGTTCTCACCTCCAAAGCTAGGTCTAATTTCTCAGAAGTGGGACCGATAGAATTACCCTGCTGAGAGCCTGATGTCTCCAATGGGCTGAATAGCTTCTTTCCATGACATAATAAGTCAGTAGCTAGTTGTTGATAATTGTCCTTTTTTCATGTAGATAAATGACTGATTTCCATCTATTAGTTTTAATATTTTAAGATACAGCACTTTTGACCCACGAGCCCTTGTTGCCTTAAATACATCAATTAACCTACAAACCCCTAAATTTTTGGAGCATGGGAGGAAACTGGAGCACCTGGAGAAAACCTAGAGAGACAGGAAGAACGTACAAGCTCCTCACAGATAGCCCAGGTTTCGAACCTGAGACTCTGGCATTGCAATAGTATTGTGCTAACCACTACACCAACTATGCCACTATATTACCCATGCTATGTCTTTGGTATAGCAGTAGCCGCTTTCAGGCGCATCCTCCGCCTTGAGGGTGGCTGCAGGAGTGGATCCCAGCCTGAAGATTTATCTTCTCTTATGCTACAGTCCAGCTGAAAGGGCCTGTTTTTTCCAGAGCTGCCTCTGCAACTGAAGGAGGCGGGGTGGCTGGTGCCACCCGTCATAAATATGCGGCATAGTAATGGCCGTCTTCTCGACTCAAAATCCCCATGCAGTTGGAACCGCTCTGTTTCCTACACAGTTCCAGCTGTGTGGGGGTTAATGGGAAGGGAAGATTGCCATTACTATGCCACATTTTGAGCAGCAGGAGCAGCCAGCCGGGCTGTGACTGCTCGCACCAGCTACCCCCCCGACGCCACCCCCCCCGCCACCCCTGCTCTGACATTCTCCGCTGGCTGGCCCTGCCCCAACTTTCCCCCACCAGCCGCCCCCCCTCCCCGACGTTCCTCCACCCCAACATTCCCCCTCCCCGATGTTGCTCCGCCCCAATATTCCCCTGCCCCGCTGCCTGACCGACCTGCCTTTCTCGTGAGGGGAAGTCGGTGGTACGTCGGGGCAGGGGTGTCCAGTGGGGGACGTTGGGGCGGGGGCGGCCGGCAGAAAATATCCAAGCAGGGGTGGCGGGGAGGGGGGCTGTCAGGCAGCAGGGAGTTTGGTCACCGGCTGATAGTGTCATCAGCCCGCCCCTTAGCAGGCGCTTTCAGGCAGCTGCATTCAGGTGCCCAGGGAGACTTCAGTGCTCCAGCGATTATCCCTCCGGAGGAGGATTAGAAAGTGCACCTCGGAGGCGCCTCCTGCTCTTTCAGGTGGGTACCCCGAGAGCTGCATAGGGATGGAATTTGCGGCTTTACATCAGGGTATTCTGGCACCTGAAAGAACCTAAAGATAGTGCACTGCCATGTTGTGCCAGTTCTTGATACCTTTTGTCAGTTATTAGGTGTGTACCTTGATTAATGCTGGACCTTAAGTCTGCTTCAAACACTAGCAGTATAGTTCATGCTGAATCTTGAACCTTGCCATGTTATGTGTTTATGAAACACTAGCATGGTATTATCTTTAGGCAGATTAAGGGAAAATGCACAATTCACAGTGTGCTATCAAAATAGAAGAGTGCACTGCTTTTAGCAAGTTAAAACATTTGTTTGTCAATCTAACAGCATCCTGAATGAAGCTGAAAATTAAAATCAGTTATTTGCTTTATTTCTTACACAAGATATTGCAACCATAAATTAATTGATCAGAGAAAACTGCATATATTATAAAAAGCAAGATTTTAATTTTTATAAGATTCCTTTCACATTCTTTTCAGTACTTATGAAGTGTGGGGGTAGGAGGGGTGGGGTGGTCTGGCAGTTATTTTACACTTAGCAAACTGTGGGAACTGCAATGTGATAACGACCAGATAATCTGCTTTAGTGAAGCACAAAACTCTGCAGACACTTTGATTATAGTAAAAACTTAAAGAAATGCTGGAGGAACTCATCAGGTCTCGCAGTCTCCATAGGAGGTAAAGATATATTACAATATTGAGATTTCGGGCTTGTACCCTTCTTCAAAAGCAAAACAGGAGAGGGAGTGCAGACCAACAGTCTTAAGGTGTAAATTGGATATGATAGGAGGAAAGGTGAGAATTGATTTTGGCTTTGTGAATGGAGACAGTGGGAAAATGGAAGAGAGAGAAGGCCTTTACATGCTAGGCCTCCACCTGGAGGCAGGCTACAAGTGTAGAGGAAAAACATAAAACTTGCCTTTCATGGAGCTCCTGCGCCACATTTAAGTTGAGCAGCACCTTGTAGTGCCCTCCGGACCCATGGCGGCAGGGCAACTGGTGCTGTAGCACCACCTGTCATAAATAAGCGGCAGAGCAATGGCCATATTCCCTACCCATAATCCCCTATGCAGCTGGAACTGCTGTGTGTTTCCCAAAACAGTTCCAGTTGCAAGGGGGATTTTGGGAAAGGAAGACGGCCATTGCTCTGCCACGTTTTGAGCCACATAGAGCAGCCCCAAAATCCGAAGCAGCCAGATGAGGCTGTCACAACCCGCACCGTCTGCCCTCTGATGGCCGTCCCCTTCAGGGCTCTCCAGAGTGCCTTTTTGTTTCTCTTATTCCAAGTGAAATATTAGACAGCCAGCCCTCTCTTGCATGAACCACAAAGGTTTTGACCAGGCTGAACTAGGAACTCACAACCCGTCTTCCAAATGGAGTTTTCCACAGCTAGATAGCTTGTCCTGTTCCAGTCCCAGCTGCTGTTGCTCACTGTAACACTGTAGAACTGATCTGTGGTGTTTGACTCTCTCTGCTTGCAAAACCACATAACCCTCTTAGAACAGCAAGTTCCCTTCCAGTCAATATGCGGCTTTGACAAACTCTTTCATCTGTTGCCTTTTTGTAAACAAAAATCCATTAATGAAGTCTCTTGGGGACTCTCCAAAGCTTTTGCAAAGGCTCTGAGGCCCTGACATGTCTAGCATTAGCATAGCTTCAGTATTTTAAATAAGATCTGTTTTAAAGTGTTTGTATGTGACCTACTCTAAAATCCTGCCAAATTTATCTCCCAAAAACATATCTATATACTGTCACACACCCCAAGGATGCATGCTTAGCCTAATGCTCTACTCATTATACTCATTATATGCTCTACCCATGACTGAGTGGCCAGACATAATTCCAATGCCACCTACAGGTCTCCCGATGACACCACAGTTGTCAGCAGAATTACAAACAGCAAAGAGGAAGTGTACAGGAGGGAGATATTTCAAATCGTTGAATGGTGTAATGACAACAACCTTGCGCTCAATGTCAGCAAAACCAAGGAGATGATTGTAGACTTCATGAGTAAGTCAGGGGAACTCGACCCAGTCCTTATATCCAAGGATCTGTCCTTGAGCCTACATATTGATGCAATCACAAAGAAGGCTTGCCAGCAACTATACTTTGTGAGGTGTCTGAGGTGGTTCAGTATGCCACTGACGACTCTCATAAACTTCTACAGGTATACTGTGGAGAGCATTCTGGCTAGTTGCATCACTGCCTGGTATGGAGGTGCCAAGTCTCAAGACGAGAATAAACTCCAGAGGATTGTTAACTCAGCCTGTGACATCACAGGCACCAGACTTCATTCCATCAAGGACATCTACATGAGGCGGCGTCTTAAAAAAAGGCAACTTCTGGTATTCAAATTGATAATGATTTTTTAAAATTATACAAGTCGAATTATTGAGCTTTGCTTAATAGAATTGTTGGAGATTTAAAGAAGTGGGATACTCTACCTATTACTTTAGTTGGTATAGTAAATTGTGTTAAAATAAATGTTTTTTTCCTATAATTCATAATCTTTTTCAGTCAATCCCTAAACCAATTCCTTCAAAGTTTTTTTAAGGATTTAAATACAGGGGTTAGGAAATTTTTATGCCAAGAGTTTCTTTGGAAAAATTGACCTGCAAGTTTATGACTTCCTCATTTTAAGAATTATTATAAAGCAGCTCAACTGAGATTTATAAATGTATTGTTTAGATTAGGTAATATTCCATCTTGTGTTTTTATAGAGTTTAATAAGCTAGGGGATAATAAGCTAGGGAATATGAATACCCATGATTTTGTATAAAAATGGAGTTTTGAATTGCCTATTTTTAAACATTTGGTTGAGTTGTGGAATAATATTGATAATGAAATTGGTATGAAAGGTCTAATATCTAGAAATATGCTTAGAAATAAGCTTATTCTATTTCCAATGGATAACCAGTTTTTGAGGATTTGGAGATGGGCTGGTATTAAGAAGATTGAGGATTGCTTTGAGAATGGGAGATTTATAACATTTGAACAAATGAGGGAAAACTGTAATGTACCTATCAATACTTTATTTTGTTATTATCAAGTTAAAGCTTTTTTACCTGTTAAAGTAAGTCCTAGTTTGAAGTTACCTAATCGAAGTGAATAGGAATTAGTGATTTGTAATACTAGTATAAATAAATTTATTTTTGTAATATATAATTTAGTTCAAATGAACGCTCCCAAAATTGGGGTGCGTAAATCAAGACTAAGATGGGAAGTAAATTTACAAGCACAAATAAATGAAAAGGATTGGATGGAGTTATGTAAGAGTAATATGACTAAAATTATAAATGTAAGATATAGGTTGGTCCATTATAATTTTTTTACATCAATTTTATTTTACTCCACAAAAAATTAACTAGATTAAATCCTGCTGTATCAGATTTATGTTTTAGGGTGTAGTTCTGAGATTTGAACTTTTTTGCATTCAATTTGATAATACCTTAAATTTAGACATTTTTGGTAACTTTCTGGAACATATTACGGTGGTCAAATTCCCACAAGATCTAATGTTATTTTTATTGAGTAATATTAAGGTTATAAGACCAAAATTAAATATGTACTAAATCGAATTTGTGTTGATTGCTTTAGCAGTTTCAAGGAAATATATAGCGATATCATGGAAGTTAGAAATAGATTTGGGTATGGAAAGATGGCATGCAGAACTTCATAGTTGTGTACCATTAAAGAAGATTACTTGGAATCTGCGAGAGAAATATCATGTTATTTGGAAAATATGGCGCCCATATTTACAAAATGTTTGTTTGCATGTTTAATAGACTCTCTGAAGACCTCACTTCTTGGTAATTTCCAATATAGACTTTGTCATAAATATTTTATTTCATTGGCATCCTTTGGTTTTTCTTTTATTTTTTTTATTTTTCCTTTTTAGTTGTTGGGGTGGGGTTATATACCACGTCTATAATTTTTTGAAATTTTTGAATTGAATGTAATTATTACTGTGGTTTAAAATTTATAAATCAATTTAAAAAAGCAGCCTCTATCCCCACCACTCAGGTCATGCCCTCCAATGTGCTACCATCAGGGAAAAGGTACAGGAATCTAAAGATGAGCACTCAGCTACTTCCCCGCTGTCATCAGATTCCTGAATAATCAATGAACCAATGACACTGCCTTACTTTTTGTGCCCTATTATTGTTATTATTATTTTATTTTTATAATAATGTTGTAAGATGGTCAGAATATGTATGTTTACACTATGACGCTGCCACAAAACACTGAATTTCATGACAATTAATTCTGATTCTGATGGACACCTTCAATCTCACCTTCAAACTTATGGAAATCATGTTCCTCCATTTGAGCCAGTGATAATGAAGGACCAACATTATATTTCTAAGTCAGATGGTGTAACTTGAATGGACACACTCAAATGATATTGTTCCCATTACCTCTACTGTCATTACCTTTCTAGTGGCAGAGGTCATTGTTGGAGTAGTGGCCTTCGTAAGTTGCTGTCATGCATTTTGTAGCTGGTGTTCAATGTCTATCCAAGCAAGTGGAGAATATTCCAATATATTCCAGTGTATCTTTTCAATGTAAAAATACAAAATGCTGGAGAAGCTCAGCAAGTCAAACAGTGTCCTTTATGTAGCAAAGGTAAAAAATACATAACTGACATTTCGGGCTTGAGCCCTTCATCAAGGTATGAGAGAATGCTGGCAGGTGTCCGAACAAAAGATTGTGGGGGTGGGGTGGTAAATGCAGGAGATGATAGGTGGAAAAAGCAGGGGACAGCAGCGATCAGGGATGGCTGGGTGGGTAAGGGGGAAAGGGAGGGAAGAACTGGAAAGACTGCAAAGGGGGAGGGAAAGGAATGCAAGCAAGGTTAGTAGAAAGCAGAGAAATCAATATTAAGAATATCAAGGCTGGAGAATGCCCAGACAGAAAATAAGGTATTGTTCCTCCATTCTGCGGGTGGTCTGGGTGGGATAGTACACAAGGCCATGGACGGACATGGAAGTGCAAGAGATTGATTCAGAATTGAAATGGTTGGCTACTGCGAGTTGTGGTTGCGGATGGAGTAGAGGTGCTGGGCAAAGCCTTCTCCCAATCTGCAACTGTACTCTCTGATGTAGAGAATGCCACAAAGGCAGCACCAGATACAGTAAAATAAGTCCTGTGGATGTATAAGTGAAATGTCCCTCCTCCACTGATCGCTGTTGTCCCTTCCCTCCCTTCTCCACTTATTATCTCCTGCCTTTAGCAGTCCTCTCCCCCCTCCGCCCCCCATCTTTTGTTTGGATGCCTGCCAACATTCTCTCATACCTTGATGAAGGGCTCAAGTCCGAAACATTGGTCATGTATTTTTACCTTTGCTATATAAAGGACACTGTTTGATCTGCTGAGTTTCTCCATCATTTTGTGTTTTTACTTCAACCATGGTGTCTATGGATTTTGATGATTTATTTTTGTCTCGTTTCACTGGTGGATTATATATTGGGAATTTGATACGTAAGCTATTGTAAGTAGACTTCTTGCTTTTCTTTCATATTTTGACTATTATTTAATCCATAAATAATGGCTGCACCATTTCATCGGATGCAAGGATCGACAACGAGATAGACAACAGACTCGCCAAGGCAAATAGCGCCTTTGGAAAACTACACAAAAGAGTCTGGAAAAACAACCAACTGAAAAACCTCACAAACGTTAGCGTATACAGAGCCATTGTCATACCCACACTCCTGTTCGACTCCGAATCATGGGTCTTCTACCGGCATCACCTACGGCTCCTAGAATGCTTCCACCAGCGTTGTCTCCGCTCCATCCTCAACATTCATTGGAGCGACTTCATCCCTAACATCGAAGTGCTCGAGATGGCAGAGACCGACAGCATCGAATCCATGCTGCTGAAGATCCAACTGCGCTGGGTAGGTCACGTCTCCAGAATGGAGGACCATCGCCTTCCCAAGATAGTGTTATATGGCGAGCTCTCCACTGGCCACCGTGACAGAGGTGCACCAAAGAAGAGGTACAAGGACTGCCTAAAGAAATCTCTTGGTGCTTGCCACATTGACCACCGCCAGTGGGCTGATATCACCTCAAATCGTGCATCTTGGCACCTCACAGTTCGGCGGGCAGCAACCTCCTATGAAGAAGACCGCAGAGCCCACCTCACTGACAAAAGACAAAGGAGGAAAAAACCAGCACCCAACCCCAACCAACCAATTTTCCCTTGCAACAGCTGCAACCGTGTCTGCCTGTCCCGCATCGGACTTGTCAGCCATAAACGAGCCTGCAGCTGACGTGGACATTACCCCTCCCTAAATCTTCGTCCGCGAAGCCAAGCCAAAGAACCAAACAAAAATCTGAAAATCAGCAGTAGATTTTAATCATCCATTGATGAGATATTTTATGCTATGTTGGTGTAAAAAAAAAATTGACAACTTCTATAATCGATTATCAGTTAACTATTCAAATAAAGACCAAGGAAATTGACCTCATGAGACTTGGTTATTTATCAAGCTTTACAACAAAAGAACAATTATCTTGGGAGATACTTGGAAGTGTTTATTCATGAAAATTTCTAAAACCACAAGATAATTTGCTTAATATGATTTCTGTAGTCTATCAGAAGTGGCAAACCATAAATATATAAAATATGGATTTTATAATAAACTGATTTTATTCATGCATTGAGTTAACTGTTTATAAAATTTCAATTGAAGCTTCACAACTTCCAATGTTGACAAAAGCTATATCAGAGACATTTTCCAACAAATTGAGTAAGGTTAATTTAATTAACAAAGGTTTTGAAAATGTCATTTGACATTTCTTCTTTTCATCTACAAAATCCCACGAACAAGGTCATGAATGGCAGAGAAATTACTTTCTGTTATGCCCTTTTCTTGAACTGCAGTATCTATAACAGTGCTTGTTTCACACCACATCTAATTTATGTTTGAAGGCAGGAAATAGAGGCAGATGTCCCCAGATTGATGTTGAATGACGTGTCTACACTTGTGAGGAAATGTTTCCATTGTAAATGAGCCTGCCCACTAGAGAGTGTGCCATGTATTTCCAGTGAAGCTGACTTCCACTTATTATCTTTTCTATTGACTGCAGTTTAGATAATTAAAACAATGGTCAGAGACAAAAAAAATCTAAAAGTTGAATTGCCTACATCTACAATCATTGAAAAATAGAAGCTGTACTTAATCAGATAAAGCATTATTTTCTACTTTTTATTAATCAAGGTCTTATCAGTTTCAATGAATATTGTTGGAAATATTATTGGTGAAATTATTGTTTTATTCTTTAATTTTTAGTGAATTTGCGTATTAATTTTGTAGCTATTGACATTCATGGTGCAATGGCAGAGTTTTCTTCTTTGGCTTGGCTTCGCGGACGAAGATTTATGGAGGGAGTAAATGTCCACGTCAGCTGCAGGCTCGTTTGTGGCTGACAAGTCCGATGCGGGACAGGCAGACACGGTTGCAGCGGTTGCAGGGGAAAATTGGTTGGTTGGGGTTGGGTGTTGGGTTTTTCCTCCTTTGCCTTTGTTTTAATCATGTGAAAAAAAAACAACAAATTACCCATGTATTAGGTTAATTCAGAAATCTTCAAAACAAAAATTGCTGAGCACTTTTGCTCTGTCCACATTGATGACAGGGATCTCCCAGTAGCCACCCATTTCAATTCTGCACCCTACTCCCACTCCAACATGTCTGCCCATGGCCTTATGCACTGCCAAACCAGGGCCACCCATTAAATGGAGAAGCAACAACTAATATTCTGTCTGGGCTCTCTCCAATTAGGTGGTATTAACATCAACTTCTCTGGTTTCTACTACACCACTCCCCATTGTCCCCATCCCTCTGTCTCCTTTCCTCCAGCTTTCCAGCTCCTTCCCTCTCCATTCAGAGAGCTGTGCCCCCTCTCCCTGCTTTCTCTTATGTCCTCCCTTCTTTATCCACCTATTACCTCTTGCCTGTGGGCCTGTGCTTTTGCCCATACCCCCCTCACTATTTTATTCGGGTGCCTGCACACATTTTGCTCATACTTTGATGAAGGTATGTCCTGGTGCGACTGAGAGTCCGTTGTTATAACTGGATGGGTAGGCTGGGCTCGTTAGCCTTGGTTGGCAATCAGCCTGAGAGAAGGAGATGGGACATATTAGCCTTGTCAGACCATCCATCTAGGAGAAGGACACTGACATAAAACCTACTACCCGAGGACCTGGCTGTCACCGCCCCACCTTGCTTGGCCATGGCAGATAAATCCCGGGTGTAAAGGGTGGGGCCAGTACTGTGTACATTGCACTCCCCTTAAAAAATCCATTGGCAGGTTCGAAGGACACGCCAATGTCTTCAACTATCCTCCCCAACCATTCATTAAGCCCTGCAACGATGGGAAAGGGACAAAAAATGAAAGTGGAAGATGACATTGGAAGCTGCAATTCCGATCCTGTATGCAGGAAGTTCAGGTGCATGGGTCATCTGATTCTGACCCCCATGATGATAGAATCATTCAGCAGCACCCTGAATGACAAAGCGGTATTCTCTAGGGACAGCGCTGCTTGCTCCACACAGAGAGGGGCCTAGAAAAGGTGGCCTAGCCAAAGTTCATTTCCATTTCCCCCAAGTTGACCCAAACATAGTCAAACAACAATAAAAAGAAAAGGTACAGACTTGCCTTACATGGTGTGCAAGAACTAAAGCTGATATGCAGGAACATCAGAACTATGCTCGATATAGTAGACAGTGGTTGTCCAGAGCGACACTCCACTCTAGTTGCACATGAACTTTCAAGATTGAATATCGACATCGCTGCTCTCAGGGAAGTCTGCTTCCCAGAGGAAAGCAGCCTTCAAGAAAATGTCACTAGCTACACCCTGTAGGGGTCAGGCAACCCAGAGACTGATAGGTGTCTTTCTAGCATTGGCTTTATGGTTAGGAACTCCATTGTCTCCAAACTTGTAAACCTGCCAACGGGTCACTCCGACTGCATTATCTCCATTCACCTCCTACTTCGAACCAAGCAGCATGCCACACTCTTCAGTGTGTACGTCCCAACTCTCTTCAGCGGATCCTGCAGAAAAAGACAAGTTTTACACTGATCTGCACGTCTTATACAGAACATCCCTGCAGATGATAAGGTCATCATCCTTGGTGACTTCAATGCCAGAGTAGGCCAAGATTCAGAAGCCTGGAAAAGAGTACTTTGCAAACATGGAAGTTACAACGTCAACGGGAACCTTCTGTTAGAGTTGTGCGTGGCACAGCAATTCACCAACACCATTTTCCAGCAGAAGACCTGGATAACCTGGATGCATCTTCAGTCCAAGCATTGGCACATCATAGATTACATTTTGGTGCATCAGAGAGACCTTCAGGGCATCTGAGTGATGTCTAGCTCAAAGTGTCATGCAGACTACTGTCTTGTCTGCTGCATACTCAGTCTCCACTTCTAACCCAAGCCAAAAAGAGGCAGCGCTTCAAGGAAGAAGTTCCAGGTTGACAATCTCCAGTCAACTGAAGTGAAAGCTGACTTCCAAGCTAATCTTCAGTTGAGGCTTGATGATCCCAGTTTCCCCACAATCCCCTCTCCAGAAGTGCTTTGGGAACACTTAAAAGCCACCATCCTGCAGACCTCTGAAGTCCTAGGGTTTTCTGCAAAAAAGAACAAGGACTGGTTTGATGAAAACAGCCAGGAGATCCAAGCATTGCTGGCGAAGAAGAGATCCGCCCACCTGGCACACCTTGCTCAGCCTCCTTGTTGTGATAAGAAAGCATTCTTCAGCCTTCTATGCAGCAATCTGCAGCTCAAGTTTTGAGTGCTTCAGAACATGTGGTGGACCAACCTCGTAGAGAGAACTCAGCTTTGTGCAGACACCAGTCACTAAAGAGAATTTTATGAAGCACTGAAGGTGGTGTACCGCCCTTCACACCAGGTACAGAGTCCCTTGTGCAGTGCAGGTGGCCAAGCACTCTATATAGACAAAGCATCTATCCTGAACCAGTGGTCGGAACATTTCCAGACTTACTTCAGCACCAACCACATGGCCCAAGACTCAGCAATTCATTGCATCCCACAACAACCAGAGAACGCCGAACTGGACAAGATTCCAACCATAGAGAAACTGTCAAGGCCAGAGAGCAGCTTAAAAGCGGCAAGGTAACAGGAGTTGATGGAATCCCACCAGAGATTTGGAAACATGGGGGCCCTGCATTACATACCAAACTCCATGAGTTCTTTGTCTGCTGCTGCAAACAAGGCAAACTACCACAGGACCTCTGTGATGCAGTCATCATCACCCTGTACAAGAACAAGGGGGAGCAGTCTGACTGCTCCAATTATCTTTGCTTTCTGTCACAGGAAAAATCCTCGCAAAAGTACTCCTGAACAGATTGGTACCAATCATTGCAGAAGAACACCTCCCAGAGAAACAGTATGGCTTCAGGGCCAACAGGAGCACTATCAACATGGCACTTGTTCTCAGGCAGCTCCAAAAGAAGTGTAGGGAACAGATCAAGGGACTGTACATGATGTTTGTCAACCTTACCAAAGTGTTCAATACTGTAAGCAGAAAAGGTGTGTGGCAAATCATGGAATGACTAGGATGCCCCCCCAAAATTCCTCAGCATGCTCATTCAGCTACATGGCGATCAGCATGGCCAAGTTAGACACAACAACGACCTCTCAGAGCCCTTCTCAATAGATAACAGTGCATCCTCATGCCAACTCTTCACCATCTTCAGCATGATGCTCCAAAGGGCCACAGAAGACCTTGATGACAAAGATGGTGTCTACATCCAATACTTCACCGATGGCAGCCTGTTCAACCGGAGGTGACTAACATCCCATACGAAGACATTGGAGCCACTCATTCGAGAGCTACTCTTCGCTGACAGAGCTGCCCTTGTTGCCTATAGGAGACAGCCCTGCAGTGTATAACATCCTGCTTTGTGAAGGCTGCCAAGTTCTTCAGATTGGAAGTCAGCTTGAAGAAGACAGAAGTTCTCCATCAGCCCACACCTCAGGAAGAGAACCACCCTCCCCGCATTATCATCAGTAAAACTGAGCTGAAGACCGTCCATCAGTTCAGATATCTGGGATGCCCAATATCGTCAGATGCCAAGATTGATGAGAGGTTGACAACAGACTGGCAAAGGCAAACAGTGCACTTGGCAGGCTGTACCAAAGTCTGGAACAACAAGCATCTGAAGAAAGGTACAAAGATCAGTGTGAACAGAGCTGTTGTACTGACTACCCTCCTATACGTCTCAAAGTTGTGGGTCACCTGCCATCACCATCTACAAGTTCTTGAGTGCTTCCATCAGCGCTGCCTCCTTACCATCCTCAACATCCACTAGAGTAACTAAATCACCAACATCACCAGGATCAAGACCATGCTGCTGAAGTCACAGCTACACTGGACAGTATTTGTCTCCAGGATGGAGGATCATCGTCTGCCAAAGATTGGCGAACTCTCCACTGGCCACCTTGACAGAGGACTCTGGAAAAAAAACTACAAGAACTCTCTGAAGAAATCCATTGACGCCTGTCACATTAAATATTGCCAGTGGTCTAGACTTTGATTGTGTGGCTTGGCGACACAACATTCACCAGTCTGTCTACACCTTAAAGGACAAAAGGAGATGGAGGAAGAATTGTGAAACTGTAGCACCAAACCCAGAACAAAATTTCCCTTGCTGCTGCCACAGCCGGGCATATTTGTCCCATATTGGACTCATCAATTACCAGTGAGCCTGCAGCAGACGTGGACAGCCCCCATCCTAAATCTTGGTTCATGAAGCCAAGCCATGATGATGAAATAAAGTATGCTATATGACCTGCTAAGTTTCTCCAGCAACAATCAGTGCGTTTGCAGACTTTTGTGTTTCACTTCAAAAACCAGCCATTGGTTAAAGTCTAATTTTTAGTTTTACTTATGGTCTCATGACATGAATCATTTATTTGTTATCCAAGATAGTGGTGGGCCTTCACCTTGAATTGGATGGGTGCATGCAGTTAAAATATCTCATGGTAGATAAAGAGCAATTGGAAAGGTGAAAGGACTTTTAGCATTCAGTAAATGCAAAAGAATATGGGATGATGTCAAGTTCAAGGTTTCTTTATTGTCATGCACACAAAATACACACCGTTTGTTTTCCTTTGACTGTTCTGTAAAGATACATAGAGGCACAAATAGTCCAGTGCAGCTATTAATACGAGAAAGAGAACCAAAAGAGACCTTTCGAAGTCAATGAGTGTTGGTGGATTCCACCACCTCCTCCAATGTCATCGCCTCCTGTGCTCTCTTAATCTCTGAAGCTGCACGGCCTCTCATCCATTTTAGCAGTGAACTCAAGCTTGTGGCATCTAAACCAATTACCTCAGGCCCTGATACTCAACCCCCTATATGATTAGGAAATTGTCAGCATCCGAGGTCCTCTGGGAGCCCTGCTCATTATTGGCACCCTCATGAATTCCTTTCCCACTACCTGGTTCCCAGAAGCCAGTCACCTGGAGCCTCCTGCCTAGTGTGAGTCCTTGAGCCACTGAGCTCCATGCTGGTCTGCTGCTGTGATTTCTCAGCTAGGGGTGTTCTTCTGCTTTGATGCCCTGTGCTGGTTCACTGCTGTCCTGGCCTCCGCAACCCTAAATATCTAAGCTGTTGAGTGTGGGTGCTATCATCTTGGGCAATGTACCTCTGTGATCTTCAAAGTTTTAAAAAAAAAAAAAAAAAATAATGCTGCCAGCTCCATTCTACAGGCAGTTTCAACCTGTATGAGACTTTCCAGCAGTCAGACCCAAGGAGGAGTGTTAAAAGGCGCTCTGTCAGGTCCACACCACTAACAGCACTGTCATTACAAAAGCTGCAGTTGTGCCACCATCAGCTGAGGGCACTCCTCATTTATTATTATTTATGAATATATGTGAATATTGATTATTTATCTTTTTGTATTTATTGTCTTTCTAATTCAATGAAGTATAGTATTTTTACTTGTTTTATCATTGCTTATTTAAAAAAAGGTATAGGTTCAAATCAGAATTTTTGGGCATATGTACATTGCACATTTTATATGAGAATAAACTCATTATCATTATTACACAATGTTCTTTCATGTTAAATATATTGAATCTTTAAATTGGTTATCTTTGGTAAGAGAGGTCTAAAAAATATTTTTGACAATTTGCCTAGTGTAAGGTATCTCAAGAAGCAAGGAAGGAGTAATAGAGGTGAGACAGCATCCATAAAAAATAAAAATCCATGAACATTTGAGGCCTGAGCTCCTCGTTGGGTATTCCCAACAAAGTGGTCAGGCCCGAAACATTGATTAACTTTTACTCTCTATGGACACTGCTTGACCTGCTGAGTTTCTCCAACACTTTTTTTGAGGTGCCCTAGACCCAGTAACTATAGACTTTCTTGTTTAACTGAGTACAGGTGAGGTTTTGTTGGATGACATCTGGAAAAGGAGGCATAAGGAAAGAAGTTCTCTTCTCCATCTCTCTCCTCTTCTACAGTTGCTAGTGTTGTTTTGTCTGGCCTCAATCTTCTTCTCATTCATGCTCCAGACCAAAGGGAACTCCTAGAAGGGCATTCCTGATCAAGCTCCCATCAGAAGAAAATTACTTTTAAAATGGGGAGAGTAGCACTGTATTCACATCCTTTTAGCTGAATTCTCAGAGAATTTGGAGTATTGTGTGCAATTCTTAGAGTTTAGAAAGGTGGAATATTTCACTTGGAGCTTAGGAATGTCTTAATAAGGCAAATAATCATAGTTTTTTTTTCCCCTCAGGGTAGGGGAATCTAAAACTGGTGGGCATAGAGGGGAAAGATTTAAAATGGTGCAAAGGAAACCTTTTTCACATCGAGGGTGTTGGGCAAATCCAACAAATTGCCAGAATAAATGGTAGAGGTGGGTATCACTTAAAAGACACTTGGGTGATATATGGGCCAAATGTAGGCAAATAGGACTCACTTGAGTAGGCACCTTGATTAACATGGACAAGCTGGGACAAAATACATGTTTCCATTGTTGTTAAACTCTATTTTACTAATTTCCAAAATGAGCATTCAAAGATGTTTCAAATGTCACAACACTAGAGTTCAGGAGAAGTTAATACTCTTACCATATAATAGTGGATACTATGTGAAAGTTGACCCACCTACTTTTGGCCCAAAAATCTGGTATTTTCTATTTATCATGTATAAAAGTCAACCTCTCTATTTTTGGCCCCGGCCACCCTCCCATCTGAACTCCTGATGCCGCAGCTGCCTTCCTATCTGAGCTCCCAACACCTCAGCCATCTGCCATCCAAGCTCCCGATGTCTCGGCCACTCACCCATCCGAGCTCCCAATGCCTCGGCCACCCACCCATCTGAGCTCCCAATACCTTGGCCACCCCCCATCTGAGTTCCTGATGTCTTGGCCATCCACCCATCCGATCTCCCAATGCTTCAGTCACCCGCTCATCCAAGCTCCCAATGTCTCGGCTGTCCGCCATCCAAGCTCCCGAAGCCCTCAGCCACCCGCCCATCCAAGCTCCCGACGCTTTGGCTTCCCACCCATCTGAACTCCTGATGCCCCGAATTGGTCCCGGCTGACTGCCCACCCATCTGAGCTCCCAACACCCCAAAAGATGCAGGTATTTATCGCAGTCAAAAGTAGTCTGTGTGTCATAGTCGACCCCCTAAATTGTACCCAAAAAATTGGTCCACAAAATTCGACTATTACATGTCTATGTACAGTAGTTAGTGCTTGAAATGCTCAGCGATGGCTTTTTTTTAACGTGCCGATTGTTAGGAAAGGCATTGAGTTGTGGACTTCCAGCTGAAGTGGTCTTCCAGATGACAAATTCATTTGTCAAGCCTGCATTTTTTCCTGACACTTTGGGTGCTCCTGAGCTTATGATAAGACAATCTATAAGTGTTTTTACCCTTTGTCTAGGTAATGTCTTTTCCTAAACATTTGCCTTGTAACCCAGGGAAGAAAATTTGCCACATTATTTTTGCACTTCTTAGGTTCTGAAACAAAAGATGGAGTAAGCAATGTAGGTTAAATAGGCCATGAATCATGGAATATTGATAGTTAAGGGAGAACTGATGGAAGGGTAGTTTAGTGTGGGAGATAGTGATGGAAGTTCAATCAATATAAAACAGAACTGTTGATGTGCAGGGCAGATCAGCCATGATTGCATTGAGTGGCAGGTTTGAGGAGACTTGAAACGTTATTGACTGCAAATCAGAGGTTGTGAAGTACTAGCACATATTCAGCTTTGAATCCTGCGGTGGTACACCACCAACCTACTGCAGGGGGCAACTTCTGTACCTGCAGGAGTGTAAGGGAACAGGACAACACCTGGTCAGCTGTCAATCAGTCGGCCTGAAGGAATCAAGCCCCACCCGGTCGGGTGTCAATCACCCTCCGGGATATAAGCCTGCGCCGGCCTCCCGAGGCCTCACTCAGAGTTGCTGCACCCACAGGCAGCCTGGCTCTGCGGAAGTCTTTGTGGATTAAATCCTGTTGTACAGTCTTTATCTTGTGTGTTTGTCTGATTCTGGCTAACAGGGCTCCACAAATTGAGCATCCTGTTTGCTGGATACAAACATATACTGAAAATAGATGCAGTGGTCTGGGAAGTCTTTACCGAAAAACCCCAGCAAGCATGGAAATGCAGCTACAACCCCAGTCTAGGTCTCACATCAGGAATGTTACAACTTTTGAGATGCTTTACAGCTAACTTTATTGATTTATTTTCAAATTATTTGTGTCCAATTCCAAAAACTATGTGAACATGCAAAATAAAAAGAAAAATGAACACTTCAGGTAACAAGATCTTTCATTACAATAAGTATTATGGAGAAATTAAATTTTAAGGTGTAGAAAAAGGAAGGGGGAGGAAAGAGAAAGGAATGTCTGTGATATGTTGAAAGGAGAAAATAAATTTCCAAAAGGATGATCGTGTAAGATGATTACAAGAGAAACATAGAATGAACGCTGGAAAGCTAAAAATGGTGTTTATGTTGCTTAACTGAAATATCCAGAAGGCTAGATCATGCCTCAGATTAAGATGAAGTGCTATTCCTCAATCTTACATTGAGCTTTATGAGAATGTTGTTGGAGGCAATGTTATTGCATTTTATTTTCCCAGTGCAGAGTGGACCATATTTTCTTATTTTGTTGCGAGGTAACAACTTAAATTTTTTTCTCATATCTTAACCCATGATGTAGAGATAGAAAGGTTAATGAAGGAAAGGAAATTTCAGAGATGGTCTGTGTGCAGGTGAGGTAAGTGAAATTTTCTAGTTCAAAATAAGAGCAGGAAACTCTTAACACTGAAGTATAAAAATAGCCTCAGATCCTACAAAAGGAGAGGCACACCTTGAATTTGTAGCAGTTGTCAAAGCAAGATCTTTTATTTGGAGCAAATTCCATCTCTAGCAACATTCTGCTCTTTCTTAATTTCTCTGTCTCCATCTAGGGAAACAGATCTTGACAGACATTTTATACAAACCCACCAATTACCACAGTTACATTCACTACACCTCTTCACCCCCTGTCGTTGATTCTGTTCCTTTCTCCCAATTCTTCTGTCTCTGTTGCATCTGCTCTCAGGGCAAGGTGTCCATGCAAGATCATCTGAAATATCATCTTTCTTCAAAAAAAGTGGCTTCCCTCCATTCCCATCAACTCAGCCCTCATATGCATATCCTCCATTACCCTCACATCTGCCTGGCCCCCTTCACCCCCAGACACCACAAGGACAGGATTTCTGTTCTTACCTTCCACCTCACTAGACCCCGCATGCAGCATATCATCCTCCACAATTTCTGCCACCTACAACATGATCCAACCAGCGGACATATCTTCCCTTCTCTGGCTTCCACAGGGACAACTCATTCTAGCATTTGCTCATCCATTCATCCCTTTCCGCTATTCACCCCCTTGATACTAACGCCTGTGGCTTCAGGAAATGCTGCACATGCCCACTCCTCCTCCCTCATCATCATTCAGGGTCCCAAAAATCCCCTCCAAATAAAGCAACATCACATGAATCTGTTGGAGTCACCTTCTGCATTCAGTTCTCTCATTGTGATCTCCTTGACAATGGACAGACTGGTCGCAGACCGAGAGATCACTTTGTTGAGCACCTTGGCTCTGTCCTTTGAAATAATGACAATCTCCCAGTGACAACCCATTTCAATTCCTTGCCCAATTCCCATAGTGAAATCTCTGTCCTTTGTCTTGAACACTGCCAAACTGAGACCAACCACAAATTGGAGTAACAGCACCTTATGTTCCATCTGGAAACCCTGCAATGAGATGACATTAACATTGACCCTATGCCTCCTTTTCACCAAATCCCCACCCTTTGTCTCTCTCTGTCTCCTTTCCTCTAGCTCTTCATTCACAGAGCTATCTCTCTCCTCAGATCAATTCCCAACTTTTCTCTCCTGCCCTCCTTTCCATGGACACCTATGGCTTCTTGACTGTTGACCTGTGCTCCTCTGTCCTCCTCCTACCTTTTTATTCAGGTGTCCACCTGCTTTTTGCTCATACCTTGATGAGGCTAAGGCCCGAAACATTGGTTATATATCTTTGCCTCCTATGGATGTTGTGGGACCTGCTGAGTTCTCCAGCTTTATTGATCTAAAGATCTGCTTGCTCAAATCCAAGAGCAGGTATGAGGGAGGAGACTAGGGCTCTCGGTCTTTATTAGGGGCCTTAAGGAGAGGGCTACTGGTTCAGCAGGTGGGCCAGCCTGCCCAGCTCAGTGGGGACATGCCCGCAACACCATGTTCCATCACATTCACCCCTCCTTTTTAGATAGAGTCTGGCGGAGTGATGTGGGGCACTGTCTTTATAGTCTATGAGTTGAACAGCAATGTTCACAGGTTTAGTCTCTCCAGTGGTTTTACCCGTCATTGAGACCTCTGCGGTCCTGCTTGCTGTGTTTCTTGCTCCAGCAGCTTGAGGCTCGGTCACTGGGCTGGCTGTTGGGGGGCTGAACCATGTCAGTGTCTCCCAAGTTCGTGGGAGTGGGGAGGTTAGTCAATAACTGAGGAGGGGAACCCTCCAGCGGGGGGAAACATTTGAAGGGCCATGCTGGGGGTGGGATCTCTTAGTCCTCAACCCAGATGGTCGCTGCCCAAGGGTATCAGATGCACCTCCCGCTCTGGGATTCCCACTTGCACCAAGTCCCAGATGGACACTGGGTCATCCCATCCATCTGGGTACCTTACGAGAGCATGCAGGAGGTGCACTTCTTCTACCAGTGGGTCTGCCTTGTGGGTCCTAATGTGTTTCCAAAGGAGCACTGGTTCAGGGGCCATAAGACCAGCAGCGTGGTTCCCGACACCAACTTCCCAGGGAAGGAGAACAATCTTTCATGAACGTTGCATTCGTAGCAGTACAGAGTAGAGATCTGGTGGCATGCAGTGCTTTTGAGAGTACCCCATGCCTTTTGTCTATAGGGTCAAGAGGACTGCCCTCCAAAATGGTGCCGTTTGAGTTGATGGTTCTACTATTCGCTTTGCCCCTGGAGAGGAAGTAACATCGCAGCTCCTCATTTGTGAACGCTGAACCCCAGTCGCTATGCATGTATGTGGGGTACCGAACAGAGTGAATGTGAGACAGAGTGCTTTAATGTCTGGGCAGGGAATGATAAATGGAAAGCGTGAGTATTCATCCACAATGTTCAGGAAATAGCTGTTCTGATTTGTTGTCAGGAGGGGCCCCTTGAAGTTTATGCTGAGACATTCAAAGGGGCAAGTGGCCTTAATGTTGTTGGCTCTTTCTGGCTTGTAAAACTGCGGCTTGTATTCCACACAGATCGGGCAATTGCGTGTCAGCTCTCTGACATTCTCCACCAAGTAGGGAAGGTTACAGGCCCTCATGAAGTGGTAGCGTCTTGTGACCCTGGGGTGGCAGAGGCTATTGTGGAGGTGCTCTACTTGCACTCTGGTGCATGTTTTCATGGACAGAGCGTCAGGCAGCTCGTTGAGCTTACCCGGCTGGTACAAGATCTCGTAATTATAGGTGAACAACTCTATTCTCCACCGCATATCTTGTCATTCTTAATTTTGCTCCATTGTCTGTTATTAAATATAAAAGCGATAGCTCTCTGGTCCGTCAGCAGGGTGAATGGTCTTACGGCCAAGTAGTGCTTGAGTGGTGCACCACCTCCACTATAGCCTGTGCCTCCTTCTCCATGGAGGAGTGCCTGCGTTTGGGGCCCTGCAGGGTGTGCGAAAATATGCCACTGGCCTGCCTGGTTCAGCGTGGCGGCCAAAGCAAAGTCGGAACCATCACTCTCCACTTGGAATGGGACTGACTCGTCAATAGTGTGTATTCCTGCCTTGGTGATCTTGTCCCTGATGCTCTCAAAAGCCTATAGGCCTGCGCCGACGGGGAAAAGGTCATGGTTTTCACCAGAGGTTGGGCCTTGTCGGCATAGTTGGGGACCATTGTGCATAATATGAAAAGAACCCCAGGTACCTTTTTAGAGCTTTGGGGTTCTGTGGCAGAGGTAATTCCTGAAGGGGGCGCATGCACTCCAGGTTGAGGACAATCACACCATGCTCCACGATGTACTCCACGATCACCAGTCACTCCATACCGAACATGCACTTCTTTTTGTTACATGTTAGGTTGAGGACTTCCGCAGTGGCAACTGGTTGCTGTCGGTTTTCTTTCTGGTCATGGCCGCATATGGTGATATTATCCAAGTATGGGTAAGTGGTTTTTAACCCACTGTCGTCCACCATCCAGTCCATTTCCCTTTGGAACACTGACACCCCGTTTGTGAGGCTGAAAGGGACCCATAGAAATTGATACAGTCAACAGTTAGCCTCAAATGCCGTGTTGGGTTGGTCCTTTGGGTGGATGGGAATCTGATGTTATGCTGACTTGAGATTTATGGTCGAGAAGACCCTGTATTTTGCAATCTCATTCACCATGTCTTCAATTCGGGGCAGAGGCTAGGTGTCCAATAGAGTGAACTGGTTGATGGTTTGTCTGTAGTCAATCACCATCCGGTTCTTCTCTGCCCCCTTTACCAACAGCATCTGTGCCCTCCAAGGACTATTACTGGGCTCTATCAAAGCCTCCTTCAGCAACTGTTCCACCTCGGACTTTTTTTTTTAAATGTTTTAATTTTTCACACCATAAACCACATTGACCATGATACATACATTTTCCTTTTCAAATATATAGTGTCATTTTCTCCCTCCCATCCCACCCTCCCTACCTCCCCCCCATCCATTTAAAGTACAAAATCTAAGATACATTCAACCAGTCAAACAATGTTGTCATTCAATAAAAATAAACAAGAAATTCCACTGAGTCAATTCTTTTCATTTCCTTCTCCTTTCGTTAATTTAGGTAGTGAATGTCCCGGTAGGTTTTCTCTGTTGTGTTTCATGTAAGGCTCCCATATTTGTTCAAATATTTCAATCTTATTTCTTAAACTATATGTTATTTTTTCTATTGGAATACATTTATTAATTTCTATATACCATTGTTGTATTTTCAAATTATCTTCCAATTTCCAGGTTGACATAATACATTTTTTTGCTATGGCTAGAGCTATCTTAACAAATCTTTTTTGTGCACCATCCAAATCAATTCCAAATTCTTTGTTTTTTATGTTACTTAGGAGGAAGATCTCTGGATTTTTTGGTATATTGTTTTCTGTAATTTTATTTAATATCTGGTTTAGATCTTCCCAAAATTTTTCTACTTTCTCACATGTCCAGATTGCATGAATTGTTGTTCCCATTTCTTTTTTACATCGAAAACATCTATCAGATACTGTTGGGTCCCATTTATTTAACTTTTGAGGTGTAATGTATAGCCTGTGTATCCAGTTATATTGTATCATACGTAACCTCGTATTTATTGTATTTCTCTTCGTTCCAGAACGTAACTTCTTCCATGTTTCCTTTTTTTATCTTTATATTTAAATCTTGTTCCCATTTTTGTTTAGTTTTACCATTTGTTTCCTCATTCTCCTTTTCTTGCAGTTTAATATACATATTTGTTATAAATCTTTTGATTATCATTGTATCTGTAATCACATATTCAAAGTTACTTCCGTCTGGTAACCTCAGACTGCTTCTTAATTTGTCCTTCAAGTAGGATCTCAATTGGTAATATGCCAGCACTGTATCTTGGGTTATATTGTATTTATCTTTCATTTGTTCAAAGGATAATAATCTATTTCCTGAAAAACAATTTTCTATTCTTTTGATCCCTTTTTTCTCCCATTCTCTAAAGGAAAGGTTATCTATTGTAAAAGGGAGTAACTGATTTTACGTCAATATTAGTTTTGGTAATTGGTAATTTGTTTTATTCCTTTCTACATGAATCTTCTTCCAAATGTTGAGCAGATGATGTAATACTGGAGAACTCCTACGTTGTACCAATTTTTCATCCCATTTATATAATATGTGTTCAGGTATCTTTTCCCCTATTTTATCTAGTTCTAATCTAGTCCAATATGGCTTTTCCCTTGTTTGGTAAAAATCTGATAGGTATCTTAATTGTGCGGCTCTATAATAATTTTTAAAGTTTGGCAGTTGTAAGCCTCCTTGTTTATACCATTCTGTTAATTTATCTAGTGCTATCCTCGGTTTCCCCCCTTTCCATAAAAATTTCCTTATTATTTTCTTTAACTCCTTGAAGAATTTCTCTGTCAAGTGTATTGGCAATGCCTGAAATAGGTATAATATCCTTGGGAAAATGTTCATTTTAATAGTTTATCCTTCCTATTAGTGTTAATAGTTGGTTGTTTTTCCAGACTCTTTTGTGTAGTCTTCCAAAGGCGCTATTTGCCTTGGCGAGTCTGTTGTCTATCTCATTGTCGATCCTTGCATCTGATGAAATGGTGCAGCCGAGATAGGTAAACTGGTTGACCGTTTTGAGTTTTGTGTGCCCGATGGAGATGTGGGGGGGCTGGTAGTCATGGTGGGGAGCTGGCTGATGGAGGACCTCAGTTTTCTTCAGGCTGACTTCCAGGCCAAACATTTTGGCAGTTTCCGCAAAGCAGGACGTCAAGCGCTGAAGAGCTGGCTCTGAATGGGCAACTAAAGCGGCATCATCTGCAAAGAGTAGTTCACGGACAAGTTTCTCTTGTGCCTTGGTGTGAGCTTGCAGGCGCCTCAGATTGAAGAGACTGCCATCCGTGCGGTACCGGATGTAAACAGCGTCTTCATTGTTGGGGTCTTTCATGGCTTGGTTCAGCATCATGCTGAAGAAGATTGAAAAGAGGGTTGGTGCGAGAACACAGCCTTGCTTCACGCCATTGTTAATGGAGAAGGGTTCAGAGAGCTCATTGCTGTATCTGACCCGACCTTGTTGGTTTTCGTGCAGTTGGATAATCATGTTGAGGAACTTTGGGGGACATCCGATGCGCTCTAGTATTTGCCAAAGCCCTTTCCTGCTCACGGTGTCGAAGGCTTTGGTGAGGTCAACAAAGGTGATGTAGAGTCCTTTGTTTTGTTCTCTGCACTTTTCTTGGAGCTGTCTGAGGGCAAAGACCATGTCAGTAGTTCCTCTGTTTGCGCGAAAGCCGCACTGTGATTCTGGGAGAATATTCTCGGCGACACTAGGTATTATTCTATTTAGTAGATAAGCGTATACAGAGCCGTTGTCATACCCACACTCCTGTTCGGCTCCGAATCATGGGTCCTCTACCGGCACCACCTACGGCTCCTAGAACGCTTCCACCAGCGTTGTCTCCGCTCCATCCTCAACATCCATTGGAGCGCTTACACCCCTATCGTCGAAGTACTCGAGATGGCAGAGGTCGACAGCATCGAGTCCACGCTGCTGAAGATCCAGCTGCGCTGGATGGGTCACGTCTCCAGAATGGAGGACCATCGCCTTCCCAAGATCGTGTTATATGGCGAGCTCTCCACTGGCCACCGTGACAGAGGTGCACCAAAGAAAAGGTACAAGGACTGCCTAAAGAAATCTCTTGGTGCCTGCCACATTGACCACCGCCAGTGGGCTGATAACGCCTCAAACCGTGCATCTTGGCGCCTCACAGTTTGGCGGGCAGCAACCTCCTTTGAAGAAGACCGCAGAGCCCACCTCACTGACAAAAGGCAAAGGAGGAAAAACCCAACACCCAACCCCAACCAACCAATTTTCCCTTGCAACCGCTGCAATCGTGTCTGCCTGTCCCGCATCGGACTTGTCAGCCACAAACGAGCCTGCAGCTGACGTGGACTTTTTACCCCCTCCATAAATCTTCGTCCGCGAAGCCAAGCCAAAGAGAAAGAGTGTTAATAGTAAATCTTTCCAATGCTCTAAATCGTCCTGTAATTTTTTTCATTAGTGGATAATAATTGAGTTTATATAGATAGCCGAGATTTTTATTTATTTGTATACCTAGGTATCTTATTGCTTGCATTTGCCATCTGAATGGTGATTCCTTCTTAAATTTTGAGAAATCCGCATTATTCATTGGCATTGCTTCACTTTTATTTACGTTAATCTTGTAACCTGATACTTCTCCATATTCCTTCAATTTCTTATATAATTCTTTTATTGATAGTTCTGGTTCTGTTAAGTATACTATAACATCATCCGCAAATAAACTGATTTTATATTCCTTGTCTTTTATTTTTATCCCTTTTATATTATTTTCTGTTCTTGTCAATTCTGCTAGTGGTTCTATAGCTAACGCGAACAATAAGGGTGATAGTGGGCATCCCTGCCGTGTTGACCTGCTTAAGTTAAATTGCTTTGATATATATGCATTTACTGTCACTTTCGCCAATGGCCCCTTATATAATGCTTTAATCCAATTAATATACTTCTCTGGTAAACTGAATTTTTGCAATACTTTGAATAAATAATTCCATTCTACTCTGTCAAAGGCCTTCTCTGCGTCTAAAGCAACTGCTACTGTTGGCGCTTTACTCCCTTCTACTGCATGAATTAAGTTAATAAATTTACAAATATTGTCTGTTGTGCGTCTTTTTTTAATAAATCCAGTTTGGTCTAGATTTACCATTTTCGGTACATACTCTGCTAATCTGTTTGCTAATAGTTTAGCTATTATCTTATAATCTGTGTTAAGTAATGATATTGGTCTATATGACGCTGGTGCGAGTGGATCTTTCCCTTGCTTTAGTATTACTGTAATTATTGCTGTTTTACATGAATCTGGTAAGCTTTGTGTTTTATCAATCTGGTTGATTACTTTCAGGAGGGGAGGAATTAATAAATCTTTAAATGTTTTATAGAATTCTATTGGGAATCCATCCTCTCCTGGTGTTTTATTATTTGGTAATTTTTTTTATTATCTCTTGTATTTCTACTATTTCAAATGGTTCTATTAATTTATTTTGTTCCTCTATTTGTAATTTTGGCAGTTCAATTTTAGTTAAAAATTCAACTATTTTGCCTTCTTTCCCTCCGTTTTCAGTTTGGTATAATTGTTCATAGAATTCTCTAAAGTTTTCCTTGATCTCCGTTAGATTATATGTGATTTGTTTGTCTTTTTTCCTTGATGCCAATACCATTTTCTTAGCTTGTTCTGTCTTAAGCTGCCATGCTAGAATTTTGTGCGTTTTTTCCCCTAGTTCATAATATTTCTGTTTTGTCTTCATTATGTTCTTCTCCACCTTATATGTTTGTACTGTTTCATATTTTATTTTTTTATCTGCCAATTCTCTTCTTTTAGTTGTATCTTCCTTCATTGCTAATTCTTTTTCTATATTTACTATTTCCCTTTCCAACTGCTCTGTTTCCTGATTATAGTCCTTCTTCATCTTGGTTACATAACTTATTATTTGCCCTCTAATGAACGCTTTCATTGCATCCCATAGTATAAACTTATCTTTCACTGATTCCGTATTTATTTCAAAATACATTTTAATTTGTCTTTCAATTAATTCTCTAAAATCCTGCCTTTTAAGTAGCATGGAGTTTAATCTCCATCTATACATTCTTGGAGGGATGTCCTCTAACTCTATTGTCAATATCAAGGGTGAATGGTCCGATAATATTCTATTTTTCTTACTCTATCTTGCATACGAGCTGATAACAAAAATAGGTCTATTCTTGAGTATGTTTTATGTCTACCCGAATAATATGAATATTCCTTTTCCTTTGGGTGTTGTTTCCTCCATATATCCAAAAGTTGCATTTCTTCCATCGATTTAATTATAAATTTGGTTACTTTGTTCTTTCTGTTAATTTTTGTCCCAGTTTTGTCCATATTTGAATCCAAATTCAGGTTGAAATCCCTTCCTATTAATATGTTCCCTTGCGTATCTGCTACCTTCAAAAAAATATCTTGCATAAACTTTTGATCTTCTTCGTTAGGTGTATATACATTGAGTAGATTCCAAAACTCCGAATATATCTGACATTTTATCATTACATATCTCCCTGCTGGATCTATTATTTCCTCTTCTATTTTAATTGGCACATTTTTACTAATTAATATAGCTACTCCTCTTGCTTTTGAATTATACGACGCTGCTGTTACATGTCCTACCCAATCTCTCTTTAATTTCTTGTGCTCCAATTCAGTTAAATGTGTTTCTTGCACAAATGCTATATCAATTTTTACTTTTTTCAGTAAATTTAACAGTTTCTTCCTTTTGATTTGGTTATGTATTCCGTTAATATTTAAAGTCATATAGTTCAGCGTAGCCATTTCATACTTTGTTTATCTTCCCTTTCCGTTTCTCCATCATCACCTTTCCTTCTTATCCATTTCTGCTTTCTTGTTTTGAACACTTTATAAGACAACATTTCTATAACATCAAACATTTTCCTTATTCTCCTATTTAAAACTTCTTTAACCCCATTCTCCCCTCCCCCTCCTGAGTTGCCCTTTAACCCTTGTCGGGCAACCACATCTCCCATCTTCATTTGGATTTGCGAATTCACTCACAAACGTCAACTGATTTTGCAGTGACCGTAACTCCTCCCCACCCAGCCCCCCCGGAAAAGATTTCAACTTTCATGTGTAACAAAGGTCACTCTTTTAATTCCCTCCTTATTCCCTCTATTCCCTTTCCCTCCCTTATTAATTCTTATCTATACTCTATATATTTTCCTCTAAATACGTATACATTCATGTATACACACTATATATATATACACACATATACCCCTATATAGTTCGTGGTCATTTGTACTCTCATTACATGTCTTCATCTCTCTGCTTGTTTTGTAGTTGTTCTGGAAATTTTCTTGCTTCCTCTGGATCCGAGAATAGTCTGTTTTGTTGCCCTGGAATAACTATTTTAAGTACTGCTGGTTACTTTAACATAAATTTATATCCTTTTTTCCATAAGATCGTTTTTGCTGTATTGAACTCCTTCCTCTTCTTCAGGAGTTCAAAACTTATGTCTGGATAGAAAAAAAATTTTTGACCTTTATATTCCAGTGACTTTTTGTCTTTTATTTTCTTAATTGCTTTCTGCAATATATTTTCTCTTGTTGTATATCTTAAGAATTTTACTAAAATGGATCTTGGTTTTTGCTGCTGTTGTGGTTTCGGGGCTAAAGTTCTATGTGCCCTCTCCATTTCCATTTCTTCCTGTAATTCTGGTCTTCCTAGGACCCTGGGGATCCAATCTTTTATAAATTCTCTTATATTCTTGCCTTCTTCATCTTCCTTAAGGCCCACTATCTTTATATTATTTCTTCTATTATAGTTTTCTATTATATCTATCTTCTGAGCTAACAGCTCATGTGCCTCTTTAACTTTTTTATTAGATTCTTCTAATTTCTCTTTTAAGTCCTCTACTTCCATTTCTACAATTATTTCTCGTTCTTCCATATTTTCCACTCTTTTTCCTATCTCTGACATGACCATTTCTATTTTATTCATTTTTTCTTCTGCATTCTTAATTCTTCTTTTTATCTCATTAAATTCTTGTAATTGCCATTCTTTCACTGATTCCATATATTCTTTAAAAAATGATACATCCATTGTCTTGCCTTTCTCTTCTTCCATTTCTTTCTGTTCTTCTTCTTCTTCCTCTGGGTTGACCATCTGTTGTTTCCTTGTTTTCTTTTTACCCTCTTCTTTCTTGTTGTCGTTATTTTCTGTGTTCTGCACCTGCTGCTGTGTTGCAGGTGTCTCTCTCAGCTGTGGAGATCGACTCCGCAGCTGTTCCCCCCTCCCGTCAGTGTGTTTTTTTTCATGCGCATCGCGCATGCGCGACTCCTCGCGCATGCGCAGTTGCGCACTTTTACTCGGCTCTGTGAGCCATTTTTGTAGTCCTGAGCCCGGGACTTCCACTGACCTGAGGGAGCGGGCTTCTCTCTCTGCAGTGGGCCTCTTCGGACAGGTAAGGCCTTCACCTTCTTCTTCCGACGTTCTTTCTTCCTCTTTTCTTCCCGTTGTTTTCGACTTTTCTCTCTTCGCTGCCATTTTCTTCTCACCTTTATTTTTACTTTATTGTAAATTTTAATCTTGTACCTTTGTGCTTTGTGTGTTTTTTTTAAACTTTTCGGGAGAAGGCTGGAATTCCCTGACTGGCCACTACTCCGTCACGTGACTCCCCTCCCACCTCGGACTTAATGAATCCCCTGACCTTTGGGCTGTACTGTCGAATCTTAGTGGCGACCAGCCTACAGTCTGGGGTGAGGTTTTTGGAACAGCGGGGGTGGAGAGACCTGTAGTGTGGCCAGGCCAATTGGGGGGGAGGGATGTATGGGATCTCCTGGAACTGGTTGATCCTGACCGTGAGCAAGGGATGGGGGCCATCAGGACCCCTTTTAGCTGACAATGGAAATCTGATCCCAATGTAAACCACGTGCAGAGATGGGGCATAACCAGCAGTCTAAAATTTTTGTATTTTGTCCCCCCCCACGGTAGGTTCACAGAGCACTTGCTGCAGACTTCTGACAAGAGGGACTTGGAGGCTAATGCTACCTGACACTTCACAGGGCACACGGTCAGGGAGTAGCGTTTGGCAGTGCTCATGTATATGAAACTTTCGGTGGTTCCTGTGTCGAACAGGCCACCCATGGTGTGACCGTTTACCTCTATGTCCATTTTGGAATGTCCTAGCTGGTGTGGTTGACTCTGGTCCATGATTGAGGCTAATGTCGGTTCGCTGTCTGACTCACTGCTGCTGTGTTGTTGAGTTTGTGGCTGCCAAGATGGCCCGCCTGGGTGATCGCAGAGATGGCTGCCCCCATGGTGGAGCCCGGAGGTGAAGCTGGTAGTGACGTCCCTCCTTGTCATGGCGTGGGCCCGGAAGTGATGACTGGAGTGGCTAGGTTCAAAATAGCGATGTGGGTTGCAGTCCTCATGCAGCACTGGTCACAGGGGGCTTAGACTGGCATACCCTTGCATAGTGCCCTTTTCACTGGCAGTTTGAGCAGATCACGCTACGTGCAGGACAATACTTTTGCAGATGCTTGCTGTGACCACAGTGGTTGCACCTCACATGCTCGGCAGTTGCGGTGGCAATCAGGGGCATGGGCCCCGAATCCCAAGTTGGCACAGCCTGTTCTGTGTATCTGGGGGCCACATGGCCCACAGCATAGGCCTCTGCATTCTTTTGGGCCATCTCAATGGCCCAGGCCATCTGCACGACTTCCTGTCGGGACCAATTGCACTTCTCCAGGAGTCATTCGCAGATGTGTTGGGAGCAGAATCCAGCCGCCATCACTTCCCGGCACCTGCAGTCTCATCCCAGCTCCTGCATGGCCCACACGAACTTGTCGACTGACTCACCCGGGCCATGGTGTCGGGAGCCAACTTGGAAGCGCATGTACATGGCGTTCCTTGATGCTCCGTTCTGTTGCAGGAGCAGGGCCATCGCCTCTTCATACTCTGTGCAATCGCCGATCAATTGGTATGCTCGATGGCCTACCGCTGTGAATAGTAGATTTGACTTACTTCTGTGAATAGAAGATTATGCTTATTGCTGTCTGCTGTGATTTTTGTGGTGCCTAATGTAGGCTTTCAAACAGTTTAGCCACATGTTGAATTTCACGGAGGACTCTGGGTCTTTCTTCTCTGGGCCCAGCTTCTCCAATGGAATAGAAAATCGTTTTTCGGGAAATAAATTATCATCTTTTGAACAAATGAAGGACAAATATGGTATAACTCATGGTACAATGTTTGCATACCACCAACTGAAAACCTACTTGAAGGACAAATTGGGAAGCAGACTGAGGTTACCAGAAGGAAGCAATTTTGAATATGTGATTACAGACACAATGATAATTAAAAGATTTATAACAAACATGTACATCAAACTGCAAGAGAAAGAGAATGAAGAAACAAGCTATCAACCCAAACAAAAAGGGGAACAAGATCTAAACATAAAGATAAAGAATGAAACATGGGAAAACCTATGCTCCGGAACTATGAGAAATACAATAAAGACAAGGTTACGCATGATACAATATAATAGGTTACACAGGCTATACACCACGCCCAAAAGTTAAATAAATGGGACCCAACAATATCAGACAGATGTTTTCGCTGTAAGAAGGAAACAGGAACAACAGTACATGCAATTTGGGCATGTGAGAAAGTGGAAAAGTTTTGGGAAGATCTAAACCAGGTATTAAATAAAATCACAAAAAGCAACATATCAAAAAATCCAGAGATCTTTCTTCTAAGTAATATAAGAAGTAAAGAACTTGGACTCAATTTAGATGGAGCACAAAAAAGATTTATTATGATAGCCTTAGCTGTAGCAAAAAAATTTATTATGTCAACCTGGAAATTAGAAGATAGCCTGAGAATACAGAAATGGTGCATAGAAATGAATAAATGTATTCCATTGTAAAAAATAACATATAATTTAAGAAATAACATCACAGTATTCAAACAAATTTGGGAACCGTACATGGAACACAACAGAGAAATCCTACCGCGGACCTCCACCGCCTAAAATGACAGAAGGAGAAGAAGACGAAATGAACTGGCCCAGTGTGTAAAAGTGGAGGACACGAATTTCTTGTTTATTTTAATTGTGTGATGACATTGTTTAATGGGTTTAATGTATCATATAGGCTGAACATTGAGTGGATGGGGAGGGGGGGTTAAGGAGGGAGGGAAGGGAGGGGGGAAAAAGGGGAGAAAATGACACTGTGTATATTCAAGAGGGAAATGTTTGTGTGTATTTTGGTTAGTATGGTTCATAGCGTGAAAAATAAAAAATTAAAAAAAAACTTTAGATCAATAAATTGTAGCATGATCAATGACCACTTACAGTCACAAAGTAAGGGCCAAAGGCTTTATTGATCTAAAGATCCAAGCATGCTTCAGCATGCTGCTGCCTCAAGTCCAAGGGCAGGTATGATGGGGGAGACTAGGGCTCTCAGTCTTTATTAGGGGTCTTCAGGGAAAGGGCTACAAGTTCAGCAGGTGGGCCAGCCTGCCCAGCTCTGGGGAACGTGCCCACAATACCATGTTCCACCACACATACCATTTTGCAGTTTAAATACAGTACAATGAAAATAATTCAAGATCTGTTTTGGTACTAGAGAACAATGAAATGATTGAAAACATTTAAAGATCACATTCACAGTCAAACTTAATTAAATCAAACAAAAAGTTTTACTTTTAGGATTCAGTATGTGGAAGGTCCACACTGCCTATAGTTCTTCACATAGTGGCCCACAGGCAGTGGAGTTGGCCACAGCTGGCGAATTGCTGAGGAGAAGCCTGCATTACTTGCCTTTGCTCAGCATTTGCCATTTATTGATACATGCACCAGGAGATCTTTGTAGATCTCCTCAGATTTGCCTCAACATTTGAGCTGAGCAGTGAGAGAAACAGCGAACTTAACAAGAAAAAATGCTGAGATTTATTTTCAGGTTTTGTTGTTTCATTTGCAAAATTATTCTGCTAGATAAAATCAAAAAGTTGGATTTAGAAATGGAAGTCTGTTTTTCTTTTTGCTGAAGATTACATTTCGATAACTCCACAGCTGCAGCAGGAAATGTCATTTTCAGATTTCTAAAAAGCCCATGACAAACAGTTAAAAAAAACTGATCAGATCATTGCCATCCCTTAATTGGCCCACAACAGGAACTGTCTTACCAACATACATAACGTTCTTCAATCTGTTATTTACAGATTTATACACAAATGGCCAAACCTTAGGAATCTAGGGTATCTTGTTTTTTTAAATTTCTTCCCCAATGGTGCACTCTTATTTTGATCTTAAAAAAAAACAGATGGACATTTTATTTGTTCAAGAAATAAAAGATCTGGCATGGACGGCAAGCAAGCTTAAATCAGTTCTCCGATCTACCCTGGTAGTATGTTTTCAATTACCAAACTGATGGAAAAAATAATTGCACATCAAGTATGTTACAACAGAATGCTTTGGAGCTGTTTGATCTCACTGACGGTAATTCTTTTGTGATCTTTCTAAATGAAGCTTCCTTGTAGAAAATAAATTGGCAAATTGGTCTTGTGCCAAAATCACTCTAATTCAGAACTCAATCTTTAGATCTAAGAAAGCAATAACACTGAAATTCATTGGGAATTAAGCTTATATTCATTCCTCTGATGTACAATATAGGAGGAATGAGATGGCCAGAGAAAGAATGGACTGAAGAGATCATCTGTTTGTGGATTCAGAAGATGTAAGTAAGGTCCTAAATTAATACATCTCATCTATATTCATCAAGGTGAAGAACATGGAAGATATTGAGTTCAGGGAGGGGTAAATGAATAATCCAGAGCAAGTCAGAATTAAGGTGGTGTAGGTGCTAAATATCATGGGTGATTTAAGGACTGATCAATCTCCAAGGTCAGATTAGATCTAATCCATCTTGCAACAGTAAGCGTGGGAGATAGCTGGAGTCGCAGGTGAAATGCCAGAAAACTAGAGAATAGCTGTTGTTCTTCATTTATTTTAGAATGGCAGCAGGGATAGGCTTGGAACTACAGACTGCTGGGCCTTATATCAATAGTATGAATGTCATTGAAGAAAACACTAATACATTTGCAAAGTTAGGGGCTAATCAGGGATTGCTCTGATTCTGGGGAAAATCTTGTCTCTAATTTGAGTGAGGTTTTTTTTTTGCAGAGTTAACGAAGAAGATTGATAAAGACAGGGTAGTAGATGTTGTCTATGTAAATTTTAGTAAAGTACTTCACAATGGTCTGCCTAGTAGACTGGTCCAGCAGTCATGAAATCTAAAGTGAATTGGCGAATGGGATCCAAAATCGGTTTTGTAATATGATGGTTGAGGTAATATAATGAGATATTTAAGTTTTTCCATTTCATTAGTTGATTAAATTAATATTGAACATTGGGATAGAGTAATGCTTTTGAACCAAACATTTGTGGATATGGTCTGTTTATCACTTACAGTTGTCTTCCAAAATTTTGTGGATATTTATAGTTTAAATTCAGAATTGTCAGTAATGATGGGAGTAGGTTGGTCAAAGCAAGATACCATGTAGAGAAAAAAAATGGAACTGTGGGTCAGGTTCTCCTGGTCTGTCAGCTGACCATGCAGCAGCTGGTTGTCTTTATAAGTCACTTCATTTCTTGTGGACTGAGAATTAGAAAGGTTAAAAATAACATCTTAAAACCAGATGAAATGAAGATTGTTTCCACCTGGGTGCTGTATCATTATTTTTATGTATTTATAAATAAAACAGAAAAACCTGGAAACATTTAGTGGATCAAGTCTGTGGACAGTTAACATTTCAGATTCAAGACTTTTTCTTCAGCTGTCTAAATCTATACAGTGGAAATTGAAATGTTAATTTCTTGTTTTATGACATGGTGGAAACATTTTAAAGAGAATTCATAATTTTGTAATTGACATTCATCATGATAATAACATCCTAGATTTCTAGAGCTGTTATGAAACTCCAGAGAGTATCACAGTACTGAGACATTGAAGACAGTCCTGCAAGCCAATGATTGAGCAATTGGGAGGGATTAATTAATAGCTTGGTTAAAGAAGTGGCTTGTAACAGTGTCATCAAAAAAATGTGGAAGGTGGAGAGAGGAAAGGAATTTAAAGAGACATTTTCAATGTAGGCATTGAAAGCACATCTCGTAAATGTGTAATGAAAGGAGTTTGTAGTTGTGTAGAAGGCTAACAAGGTAAGGTGAGAGGAAAAAAAAGGAGGATTTGCCAATGGAAGCTTTAAAAATTAAAAAAAAAAGCTTACTTTGTTGTGAAATGTTGAAGCTTTGACGTGGTAATGATTAAGATTTGGTGTTATCTCCAGTGATAGAACTTATGCATTTGGTGGGTGGACAGAGTTTGACCCATCTGAACTGTTCACATCATTATCTCTAACACTTAAACTGCACAGCAATTATGAATCTATTATGCTCTAGTTCTATTTAAAATAGTTCATTTTTAGCCAATGATGTATCACTTTTGCATTGCTTTATTCAGATCAGGAAATACAAAATATCCATCAATGCAAAGTGGCACAATGTCACGTCTATTTGAGCTGCTGCTTCATAGCTACAGCAGCCTGGCTTCAATTCTGTCCTCTAGTGCGGTCTGTATGGATTTTCGCATTCATCCTGTGAGAACATGGGTTTCCTCTCACATCCTAAAAACAAATAGATTGGCAATTTAGCTGGCCATTATAATTTTCCCCTAGTGTGAAGAATGTGTTGATGGGAATGTAGGGAAAATAAATGGATGCACGATGGTCTGAATAGACTTGGTAGGCTGGTTTCTGCTCTGAGTGACTCTATGACTAAATAATTTACGATGGTCACAACATGATCTTCTTTCCATTTCTACATTTCTCCACCCTGAGATGAAAGATGTGTACTGATTGAAGAAGATTTACTACATCAGGGTCCTTCTCAGGAAAGGAAGAGGAAGTTATCAATATTTCTCATTATGCGTGGAACCATCTTGCATCCTAAGTGTTAAGGTTTTTTTTTAAAAGTCCAAAGTTTTTGTAGTAATTATTAACTTGGCTGCCTGATTTCACTATCATGCTTCAAAGTGGATAATTAATGTAATGTATCTTTAACATGCAACTGATTGAGATAAATATAGTTCTTTATGGGTAAAATATGGAGCTCTCTAACGAGTTTGTATGTTTTTCCCGTATCTCTGTGGGTTTCCTCCAGGTGCTCCGATTTCCTCCCACCCTTCAAAATGTACGGTATTTGTAGATAAATTGAGGTATTTGGGCGGCATGGGCTGATAGGCCAGAAGAGCCTGTTACCATGCTGTATGTCCAAAAAAAATTTTTTAATTCCAAGACACTCGGGCATCAAGAATTATTATGCTGGAGGTGATGTCTGAAGAAAACATTCTTTATAAATTTAATGATAGTTCACATTGATTATTTGACATCTCTATTCATCTCTACTTACTCATCATGAGTCTTTGTTATGTAAGTGTGGTTGATTCTACTTTCTAGTCAGGGAAGGCATTTGACAAAAAGATGATAGTAGAATAAAATTGAAGAAAGGGAGACAGAAGGCTCTAGACAGAGGCAAGATTATGCTCCATCCCAAAGGACATATTGCAAACCCCTTAAAATGAAGTGTAGAGAGCCCACTGGTGTGAGAGTATGTACAAATCTCCTTTATTCTGCATTATTGCGCAAAATTCTGACTGTTGCTTTGTGTATTCACAAAGCAAAGTAGATTTACAATTTACATCAATTGTTGGATAACTCCGTGTCCTTTCAGAATAGATTGGAGAGAGAACTGTCTGGATAGGTCATAAGGGAATACTGTTGATACACCCCAGTTCATTTTAACTTATAAGCAGGTATGGGATAGTTTAAATTAATTTCTATAAAAATAAAATGCTACTTACCATTGTGAGAGAACTGCCTTTGCTGCATCAAGGAAGGTATCCGAAGGATACTTAAAGCCATAGCAACAATCTTCATTTTTTAAATATAAAATATATTCTCTTTAAGTTTAACCCCATTTTTAAAAAATCATTCCAGTCGTATTTAACTTTGGGTGAACTTCATGATCAAAGATGCAGGTTTTAAAGAGCATCTTAAATCAGGTTTATGATGTAATTTCCAGAATTTCAGAGCCAGACAGTCAAACATTACATCTGCTATTGGTAAATTAAGACCACTGCCCTTGCTCCGCTTGCCCTGCTATGCAGTTCGATTATGGGTGATCCATACTGGCTTCAGCTCCTGGGCTATTTCCCCAGAGTCCTCAATTCATTGACCTTTGTTTATTTATCACTACCTTAAATATATCTAATAATTGGCTTGGCTTGGCGGACAAAGATTTATGGAGGGGTATGTCCACGTCTGCTGCACGCTCGTTGGTGACTGACAAGTCACCAATAATTAGGCCTTCTTCAATCTCAGGAATTCAGTAGCCTCTTCGAGAAGACACTTCTGTGCAACTCAGTTTAAATAACCAATGCCTTATTTTGTAGCTATGTCCTCTTGTTTGTGATTTTACTACTGGTGGAAACATTTTGGCATCTACCCTGTCAAGCCCTCTCAGGATCTTGCATTGTTAAAGTCACCACTCATTCTTCTCATCTCAGGAATACAATCCTAAACTGTCTTGCTCTAGCCCCTCTTGATATTGGAATCTACATTGCTCCCAGGAATTAATTAAGAGGGACCACAGATGCTGGAAAACAGCAGCAACACACAAAATGCTGGAAAAATTCAGCTTTTATGGAGGGCAACAGATTGTCAGTGTCCATTTCCTTACATGGATGCTGCATGACTTGTTGAGTTCCTCCAGCATCTTGTGTGTCAGTCCCAGGCTAAGCCTGATGAATCTCTGTTGGACAGCCTCCAGTATTAGTATTTCTATTTTTGGGTAAAGGAACCAACACTGTACATTGTATTCCAATTGTGGCCACATGAACACCCTGTACAACTGTAACAAATCTTCCTTATTCCTAAACTTCAAAATATTTTGCAATAAAGGCCAAAATGCTATTTGTCTTCTTAACTTTGAATCTGTATGCTAACATTTTTGTGGTTCATTCACCTGAACACCAAATCCTTACTTAAATAATTTGTAGTGTCTCTTCATTCAGAAAATAATTTTGATTTTTCTTACTGAAGTACAGAATTGAGGAGAGACTTCTTCAACCAGAAGGTAGCAAATCTATGGAATTTATTACCACAGGCAGCTGTGGAGGCCATGTCAATATATTTAAAGCAGAGGCTGGTAGCTTCTTGATTAGGAAAGGCATCAAAGGTTTTGGGGAGAAGGCAGGAGAATGGGATTGAGGGGACAAATACAGCAGCCATGATTCAAATGACAGAGCAGAGTCAATGGGCTGATTAGCCTAATTCTGCAGTACACTTGACAATAGGTTTGAACTTGAACCTAAACTCCATTTTCCAGATTTTCTCCGATCAGTGAATCTCTCTATATCCTATTGCAGAATACAAAGTTTTCATCAGAATATACCCTCCATCTATTTTCATAACATAGGCAGGTTTGGAAAATTCGCATTCCCTCCTCCAGGTCATTAATCTAAACAACAAACAATTGAGATCCAAGAGCTAATTCCTGGGGACCTCCCTAGTTACATACCTTCAGCCTATAAAGGACCCATTTATTCCAACTTCCTTTTCAGAAAGTTAGTATCAGTTAGTTTTCAATATATCCCAACACACTTTCTCAAAAGCTTGGCCTCTTATTTTATGCACCGGTGTCTTGTGCAGCACTTTGTCAAATGTCTTTTGAAAATCTAGATACACTAAGTTAACAGGTTTCTTTCCATCGACTACCCAGTCAAATCTTCACAGAAATCAAGCAAATATATCCAACATGATTTTCCTTTTATAGTATCTTGGCAATGATGGAGGTTAAAATAATATAGCTATAGTTTTTTTCACTTCTCTTTTTGAACAAGGGAGTTCCTAATCTTCTGGTTCCTTGCCTGAATTTAGCAAGATATTAAAATACTAATAGGTTCATTATCTCTGTAGTCACTTTCTTTCAAACTCTTGAGTGCAAGTCATTGCATCCTAGTGATTTCTCTGCTTTTATTCTTGCGAGTTTCTCTAACCCTTTATTCCTCAGGATTGGGATTTTTAATAAGTTCCTCCTTGTTATTTAAAATCTTTTATTTTGGGAATATTTGCATTATCCTTCATGGTGAAGACATGCAAAAGATTGATTGAACATTTTGTTATTGTTAATCGCTAGAGGACCCATGCCAACCGTAAATACCTTTCTCCTATTTATATGTCCATAGAAACTCTTACAGTTTGTTTTGATATTATATGGATGCATGCTCTAAAATTCATTTTTTCCCTCTGGTACTTCTCAGTCTTTCACTGCTGCATCCTAAAAATTTTGCATTCCCCTAGACTACAACTTTATATCCCCTACTTTCCAATTTAACACAATTTCTTAAAAGTAAGGATGAGCGCATCAGTTATGGAGGACTTGAGGAAATGGGTCTTATTTAAAGGAGCTTGGAATTACTAGAAACTTAGTCAATTTCCAAACTCCCTCCTATATAATGGATTTTAAAATATTGCACATTTTGGATGTAAATTGTTATGAATTGATTGGCAGGGTGTCAACAAATTTTCTGTTATTAATACAATTTTCTGGACCCTGTAAATTTATCTTCATAGAGATTGAGTCACAATCACTGTTGAAATTCAGGATATGAGAAACAGAGCAAGATGATCAGTTGCTTTATGTTAATCCTAATACAAGAAATTAGCAGAAAATGAATACAAATGTTCCTGTGAAGTCAAAAAAAGAATAGTGCAACTTATAATGCAGCATCAGTTCATCAAGGCATTGTATCAAGTCCCTCAATGGATTTACTGAAGATACTTGGCCACATAACAGATCATCAAGCTCAATTCCTGATGGATTAATTTAATGAAAAGCAGCCAATTTATGATCTGGGAGGAATGAGAGAAGAATTGCATAATCTGTAGGAAACTTAATAGCAAAAGTCTTGTGTCTGTTTGTGTTCTGAGTCATTTAAAAAAATAATCCGGCTTTAGGTCAGGGAACGTGATGACTTTGGAATTACTATTTCTGCTTTCTTAAACAACTAAAAAGAAAACATGGACACAGTTTTTAACATGCATTGGTTGTTTTATCCCTTTTAATCAGCAAATACTTATTTTATGTGACTTAACAAAAATTAGAGAAATTATTTTGGAGACTAATTAAATTGATGCTGTCACATTTGTGGCCAGAAATGTGAAGTTAATAAAACATTAAACACAAGTTTTATCATGTAAACTTCTCAGTGGCTTTATTTTCCATTTTCCTTTGTTCTCCTGCTTGTGCTCTTATCTCTCTCTCTCATACCACATGACTTCCAGTACATCTCATACATATTCATTATCATGACATCCCTCCTTTAATCAGAAATAAACTTTACCTTCACTTACCAATATACCTCGGAAACCTACAAACATCGTAACTAATGGTAATACTATAACTCAACTACATAAAATTTACTTCCTACAGCACTCATACATGCACTTTATGATATAAGATTAAATACTGTCCCAAAGTTCTTATTAAAACTATGGCATAAAGTCTTCGTATCGTTTGGGCGCTTTCCGGTTTCGTTTCGGCCTGCTTGCGATATTGTCGTCGCTTCTCGGTTGTTCACTCTCAGCGTCGGACATACTGCTTGCCACGGCTTCGGGTGTTTCTGGCGTTCTAGTCACTTCATCAGGAGTGCTGGTAACTGCCTCTGGAATATCATCAGGTCTCTCAGTTTCAGCATCTCGTATTGGCCTTTCAACCTCTTCGCTCGATGTATCTCTGAACTGGTACCTTTTTACACCTGATACATTTCTCTTATACAGGACTCCAGTCGGAGACTTGAATGTCACCATACTGCCACTTCTGGATACGACGGTATAGGGTTGATGGTAATAAGGTGTGTCTAGCTTACCACCAGTTTCATGCCTCACTAGAACATTATCTTCTGGCATGATGTCTAAGTACTTGGCTCCACGTTTCGAATCTGTGTACAGCTTTGCTGCACCTTTCTTTTCAGCATCGTTTTCTTTATTTCTGGCATTTTTGTGCGGATTTTTCTCCCAAAAAATGCTTCTGCAGGACTTTTTCCAGTGGTTGCATGAGGCGTTGCTCGATAGACAGCCACATAAGATAGCAATGCTTCTCGCCAATTTTGTCCTTCAGCGTGTGCAATCCTCAATTGTTTTTCAAGGGACTGATTTTGTCTCTCTACTTCTCCGTTGGCTTGTGGCCATTGCGGAGTTACTTTATGATGGTGGATACCTGTGGTCCTCATGTATTCCGCAAATGTCTCTGAAATGAATTGTGGACCATTGTCAGAGTATAATGTAACAGGTAATCCATATCTCGCGAATATCTCTGCTAATGCTTGTATTGCTTTTTCAGTGGTTGTGGACTTCAACACCACGTACTCATAGTATCTGCTGTAGTAATCTATCACTACCATAATTGATTCACCCGTCGGTAAAGGTCCAAGAAAATCAACAGCTACGTCGATCCATGGTCCTGTCGGGAGTTGCGTACTCCGGATCGGTTCTGGCGGATTACTCCTACTTGTGATTTGACATCCGTGACAAGTTTTAACAAATTTCTCTGCGTCTTTATCACAACCTGGCCACTATACCTTGGTCCTGAGGTTTTTCTTGGTACCAACAATACCAAGGTGTCCTTCATGCGCTAAGGATACGATCTTCGGTCTCAATCTTTGCGGTATCACCAATCTGCAACCTCTTAATACACACTGTCCGATGCAACAAAGTTCGTCTCTAATGGGAATGTAAGCCTTGTGAGTACACTTGTCCCATTGTCCACTCTGTATGCATTCTGTTACTTCCCTGAGTTCTGGATCACGTTCGGATTCTCTCTCGACTTCCTTCGTAGTCACAGCTTTCGGTGTCAACTGAATAGCTACGAAGCGTACAAAGCTCTCTGTTTCTGTTCCCAATTCTGACTTGGATTGTGGACCACCATCCTTCACCAATCTGGACAGCGGATCTGCAATGTTTGTTTTCCCTGCAATGTGGATTACTTTATATTTGTAGGGTTGTAGTCTGAGTACCCATCTCTCTATTCTGGCACATGGTTTGGATCTAGGTGCATAGATCACCTCTAATGGCTTATGATCTGTGATGAGTTCAAATTCAATGCCGTATAAATATGCATGGAACCTCTCACAGGCCCATACAAGTCCGAGTTCTTCTTTCTCTGTCTGAGAGTATCTTCTTTCCACATCTGATAATGATCTGCTGGCATAGGCAATGATTCTTGGTCCTCCATCATGCATCTGGACCAACACGGCTCCTAAACCAACCGGGCTGGTATCCGCTATGACTCTGGTTGATGCCACCGGATCGTAATATCCAAGAGTTTTTGCATCTGTCAGGCTTTGCTTCAGCGCTGTGAACGCTTTCTTCTGCTCAGATCCAAAATGAAATGGTACACCTTTCCTGGTAAGTTTCCTTAGTGGTTCTGCCACTGTAGCGAAATTAGGAATGAACTTTGCACAAAAATTGACCAATCCCAGGAAACTCCTCACCTCTGTTGCGTTCTGAGGTGCACGTGCCTCTGCAATAGCTTTCACCTTGGCCTCTGCAGGGTTTAGTCCTTCCCGTGTAAGTCTGTGTCCCATGAAGTCCATTTCTGACACACCGAACTGGCACTTGTTTCCATTCACGGTAAGGCCTGCCTCCTGTAGTCTAGATAGTACACGCCTCAACCGTTTGTCATGCTCTTCCTTCGTTGGTGCATGGACTATGATGTCGTCAGAAATGTTGGCAACTCCAGGAATGCCTTGAATCACTCGATGGATTTCATACTAGTAGATCTCCGAAGCTACATTAATTCCAAATGATAGTCTCTTGTAACGATACAATCCACAGTGAGTCACAAATGTTGTTACATCTCGGGAACCTGGATCCAGCTCTAATTGATGATAGCCCCATTTCAGATCAATTTTTGAGAATACCATGCTGGTAGTTAGTTCTTGAAGTATTTCCTCCACTGTTGGTATAGGGTGTCGTTCTCTAATTATAGCTTCATTGGCCATTCTCATGTCAACACATAGTCTTATGTCACCCTTTGGTTTGGGCACAATCACTACGGGACTGACCCATTGTGTCGAATGTTTCACCGGTTCAATAATATCTTGTTTGATCAATTCTTTAATTTTGGCTTCGACTTTCCCACGAAGTCCAAATGGAGTTTGGCGCATTGGTGGTGCCTTGGGTTTGACCGTTTCATCTACCGCTAGCTTCAATTGTCGACCTTTCAGCTTTCCTACTCCTTGGAAGACTGCGGGGAATTCTTGCTTCATATCCTCGTATGACTGAATTGAATTGACACAAGCTCCAATATGAAGTATTGCCAGGTCTTGCGCTGTGCTTCTACTCAACAATGGTTCTCCCCTTTCTTCTATGACCATAAACTCTGCTTCGGTGTACTTATCTCCAGCTTCAACAGTTGCAGTAAAACATCCAATGGTCTGCAATGGCTTGGTTGCTGTGTATGGATACAGTTTCTTGGAACACTTCTTTGAGGTACAGATGATCTTTTTCCTTTTCAAATTCTCCCATAAATGTCGATCAATCACATTACTGTCACTGCCTGAGTCTACAATGACCTGCATTGTCACTCCACCAATGATCACTGGGACCTTCTCATGATGTACTTCATTCAACGTAAATTGGTAACAACTCTGTCCCTCCTGGGTATCATCATCGTCACCATCTATCTGGCGAATGGTGTCTTTCTTTCCAGGATGCTTTCCTTTCCCCCAGGCTTTGCCTTTGGAAATTGTACTCTTCCTCTTCTGGTCTGCATTGGACTTGGTTTTGCACTTCTTTGCAAAGTGGTCCTTATCTCCACACTTTCTGCAAAGTTTGCCTTTGGCCAGGCAATATGGGTCTTTTCCAAAGTGACCTCGGTTTCCACATCGATAACACTCCACGTCCTGTGTCGACGTATATCTTGGCTGGTTATGGCGATGTGAGAGCTTCTTAATTTGCTGGCTTGAGTTGTCTTTTAGGGTCATGGTATGAAATTGCCCTTCAACAGCCTCTAATGCAGCAGCAATGGTTAAACCATCGGTGAGTTCCAACTCACTCCCTCTTTCCAGTAGACGTCTTCTGAGTTTATCTGATCTGCAGTGCTGTATGACTTGATCCAATAATTGGTTGTCCAAATCAGCTAGCATGTAATTGCATCCAACAGCTAGCTGGCGTAGTCTCGTCACGTACTGAGCAATTGTCTGGCCATCTTCTTGTCTCGTTCTCCGAAACAATGGCATTGAAATGTAGCATTCGGTGTCACTACATAGTGTACATTTAATGCATCTACCGCTTTCCGGTACTCATCCTTTCTTCCTGTATTCAAAAGTGTCTTAAATGTTTCCCGAACTGCGGGTCCTGCGGTGAAAAGAAGTAATGCCCTTCTCTGCGCTTTTTGTTCAACTGTACCGGTATCTAGAAATAGGCCACGACTGTCGGCGTAGGATTCAAATTCTTCCAGCCATGCCTTCCACTTCACATTTACAGTGCTTGCATCACCCGTTGGGTCAAAATGAGCAATTCCACTATGTGTAAGAAAGTCACCGTCTGCCCCAGCCATGAGGAAATATTCCAGCCCCAAAAGAACTGAATCAAAGAGAAAATTCTTATCACCTTGCAGTTCTCTGTAATCCTCTGTAATCTTCTTTAGTCTTTAATTTTCTTCAAGCTTCTTTCATCCTCGTCGTCAATGTCATATTTGTAGCCCGAAATGTGAAGTTAATAAAACATTAAACACAAGTTTTATCATGTAAACTTCTCAGAGTCTTTATTTTCCACTTTCCTTTGTTCTCCTGCTTGTGCTCTTATCTCTCTCTCATACCACGTGACTTCCGGTACATCTCATACATATTCATTATCATGACAGATGCGTCCACAGCATTGGGAAAAGTATCTCTGAGCTTAGAGTTTACCGGGACAAATTTGGGAGATTTTCATTTTTCTGCACAATCTTGTTAGGCAGAAGCATACATTGTAATCTAACCCAATACTCATATGCATAAATTTCCAACTCACATTTCGCTCTGGTTAAGTTGACCCTTAAAAAAAGTGCCGAGAGAGATCTCATGATACCTGTATTTTTTTTTCTCATCATTGATTGCTGCCTGATCTCACTTCGATAGGACCTTGAAACATTTACTTCAGGCTGGCTGAGTAACCAATGACATTAAATAATTATTACAGTCGGCATACCAGCAAGCAAAAAACATAATTTCTGCATGATCATACAATATTAAGACAGAAGCTGAAATATCATGCTCTATTTAAAAAAAAATATTTTGGGGAAGTATTTATCTGAAATATTTAGAGATGCATACATAAGGAACTAGTCAGTGCTGATAGAGGTAGCATTTATTGTTCGGGACTTAACAAATACCTGGATCCAGACCAGTGCTATTGAAGGAGTAGCAATAAATTTAACAGTCAGGTTGGTTTGCAACTTGAAGGGGAACCTGTAGGGATTTTTACACATCCACTTAGTTCTGGGATATTTTCAGCTTTTTGATGCTATGCCTTCCATTTTTAAAAAAGCACCTACATGAAATTGGGGGGGGGGTTGGGGGGGGATCATTGCATTCCCAGCTTTTTTCCAGCAGCAGAGATAGTATTAGTCCTGGAATGCTGACTGTGTAAAAGTCCAATCCAGCATTTTGGGACAAACTCTGAATGTGCATGTGTACCCTTTTTAGTGTATTTACAGTTAAGCATTTAAACATTTGACAAAGCAGGCAAGTAGGATAACAGGAAAAATATTTTTTAATAATAATACCACTGTCCCGCTCCCTCCCAGTGGCCCACAATTATGTAACAAAGGTAAAAGGCAGAGTCAATCTGGCTGACAGCGAGAAGTTCACTAGGGAATACCTGAACAGCAGGCACTTGAGGTTTAATCCATCTTGGATGTCTATTGTTGCATCATAGACCAACAGCAATAGATATTCACAAAGACTGTTTTTAAAACAATATATTTATTAATAACTTAATAATATAACAATTTAAATCTAAACTTACACACACACACACACACACACACACACACACACACACACACACACACACACACACACACACACACACACACACACACACACAGATATATTTGTGCATATTTGAGGTGCTGTGTGTGTGTAACCCAAATCAATTCTGGAAAGTCAATTCCCATCGTTCAGTCTTAGAAATCGTGTTGAAACTCAGAACTTTTAAACTGATGTTCAGAAGTAATTATGAAGTAGACAAGACCTTGAATGATTAGACTGCTCAAAACTCATGAATCAGTGTCAAATTGCTTCCAAAGCAGTGTTGTTTAATACAAATGATTATCACAATTCCCCTCTTTCTTGTGTAGGGGAAACTAAACATGTGACTTCTACATGCTTCCAAGAACCCAGGCAAGGGTCAGATGAAATGACCATCAGAATGGTCACAATCCAATGAAGCAATTATCCTGCTTCTTTTACCCAGAAATAAGTCAATCAAAGATGACCATTACAATGGTCACTGTAGATTACTGTTTTCCCCTAACAAGGAGAAACAGCAGAAGTGTCCATTTCACACAGTCTCCTCATTTCTGTCTCTTTCAGATCTCTGGTTACTTATTAATCAATCTTGCTTCTTCAAATGTTTCAATCACATGACTTTATTGATCAATACTCAGTGCTGCTTCTTCGTAAGTCTCAAACATACAAGTCCTAATCATATGACCTGTAAATGTCCCATTTGGTGTTTCTTCATCATTGTCTTTTTATAATTCCAAAGCATTAACTCTGTTTATGGTTTGGACTGGATGGTGTCAGGCTGTCTGGAAAATGTCATGAACTCTGTGAGTGTTTTGCACCCTGAACTGACCCCCAAAGAAACACTCACTAAAATACAGAAGTTTGCAACACTAATGCATGTTTCCATCAATGCAGAAGTCTGAAATGGGTTGTAGATGAAATGGCTGGAGATGAAATGAATTGATGGTAAAATAGTGATGCATCCTCTACTAAACTCAACATTTCATTAGTTGGGTGAAGCACTGATACATTGCTGGGAGGAGAATGAGAGATGACTTAATTCAAAGGAAATCAATGTGTGCGCATGCACACACATTTCATTTTGTAAGAGGGTTCATGTGCACTCAGAACATTTGTCTGTCACCAGCCTTCAACAATAGATAGTGATAATTAGTAAGGGGCTACTTTAGGTGGTTTGTGAGTCAAAAGAAAAAGTATGAAAACCACTGTTTTAGTCATACATAATTGACTTGTTATGTTCACAGTTCCATAACTCCAAAGGAAATGGGCCAATGACAATTCTTCTCAAGCAAAATATTTCAGTGCCAATTGGGTCTAGAGCAGTGGTTCTCATTCTTTTTTCCCCCACTCACATACCACTTTAAGTAATCCCTCACACAGAGCAGCTGTGATTACTTAAGGTGGTATGTGAGTGAAAGAAAAGGTTTGAAATCCATTGCTTTTAGTTCAATACTTGCAGTAGGTTTTCCCATGCTCTTTCATAAATTGTACATCTGTGTGTTTTATTCCCGCTATGATTTTCCCATGCTCTTCTATTAATTGTTGTTGTAATAAAATAATGTTTGATTGCAAACCCTTGGGTCCAGACCAGTCTCTCTCGAACCTGACACTTTCTCCTCACAACAATGACCAATGCGGGAACTGACAGTGGGCCACTGGGAGAGTCTCCCAACAGCCCCCTACCAGCCTCCAACAATAGATAGCAGTGATGCTAGTGAGCCATGCAGCGACGATGATCATTGTCGGCATTACTCACCATTATCACCCTAAATTCAATTTTGCATACAAGACTGGGGAGTATTTTGGGGGAAAAAAATGTTGATCTAACATGCTGTCACATCTGGTATTTTATACATGACATGAGACGCAGTCGCCAACGCTGTTGTGTTACTGATACACTATCAATAACACCAAAAGACTGGAGTTACTTCACAACAGGCTTTTATTACCATAAGACTGGATGCATTCTCCTGTTGCTGGCCTGATTCCAGGATTTGTACTGATGGAGGGACTTGGATATAATCGCCTTTATTGGGGAATTCCAGGGGGAGGAGTGACAGGGAGGAGGCGGGCCAGCCATAAAAAGATACAATACCAATGGCATAACAGCATCACAGTGGTGTCACTACATTCACCCCCTCTTTCTGGTGGAGTGGAATAGGTTTAAAGTCCATTACAAGTTCAGCCAGTCCACTTCAAACTAAGGCCCCCAAAATTGGGGTGCATAAATTAAGATTAAGATGGGAAATAGATTTAAATACACAAATAAGTGAAAAAGGATTGGTTCAAGTTGTGTAAGAATAATGATTAAACTTATAAATGTAAGATATAGGTTAGTTCAATATAATTTTTCATCAATTATATTGACTCCATAAAAATTAAATGGATTAAATCCTGCCATTATCAGATTTATGTTTTAGATGTAGATCTGAGATTTGAACTTTTATGCATTCAATTTGGTAATGTCCTAAATTCAGAAATTTTTGGTTAACAATAGGTAATTTTTTGGAACAAATTACAGGGGTCAAATTCCCACAAAATCTGATGTTATATTGAGTGAGTAATATTAAGGCTATAAGACCAAAATTAAAATTAAATATTTATCAAATTGAATTTGTGTGTTAATTGCTTTAACAGTTTCTAGGAAATGTGTAGCTATATCATGGAAGTCAGAAATAAATTTAGGCATGAAAAGATGGCATGCAGAACTTCACAGTTATATCCCATTAAAGAAGATTACTTACACTCTGTGAGATAAATATCATGTTTTCTGGAAAATATGGAGTCCATATTTACAAAATTTTAGTTTGCATGTTTAATAGGCTCTCTGAAGACCTTGGGAAGCTCCAATAGACTTTATTGTATAAATGTTTTATTTTCTTGGCATTCTCTGGTTTTTCTTTCTTTTATGGGTGGGGTGGGGAATGGGAGAGTGAGTTGTGGTGTGATGGAATGATATATACTCTATGTATAATTTCTTTTGAAATAATTTAGAATTGAATGTAATTTAACTATTATTGTGGTTTAAATATTTATAAATAAAGTATTTTTTAAAAAGTCAGCCAGTCCGGTGTTCTTCTGTGTCTTAGGGACTGTCATGGTGCTGGCTGCAGTGGAGCTGCCAGTTCCTAGTCGATTTAGAGCAGGTTGGCAGTTTGTGTACCTGGTGACTGGGGAGGGGCAGGTCAGGGCAGGGCACGGGGGGTTGGCTGTGGTGGTTGGTGCATGGGTTGGGGTAGGGTGCCCAAGAGGCAGTCTCGGTATCTACTGCACATGCCAAGTATTGGACAGAGACGGTGTCTTCATGCCCATGCAGGTACACCGTGTAGGCATATTAGGGGTTGATGAGGAGGTGAACCTTCTCGACCAGTGGGTTGGTCTTGTGGCTACACGTGTGCCTCCGGAGCAGGACTGGTCCTGGGGACATCAGCCAGGATGTTAGAGTTGTTCCCAACACGGATTTCCTGGAGAAGGAAAACATTCATTCGTGTGGTGTTAGTGGCTGTGTACAAGAGGGATCTAATTAGATGGAGCACCTCAGGGAGCACCTCCTGCCAATAGGAGACATGTACGCCTCTCAATTTCAAGGCTAGGAGGATTATCTTCCAAACAGTGGTGTTCTCCCTTTCCACCTGACCTTTCCCCGGGGGTTATAGCTGATGGTTCTACTGTTGGTGATGCCCCACTCGTCGCTCATAAAAGACAACCCTTGATTACTGTGGATATAGTTCTAGTACCGAAGTAGGGTAAAGATGCTACTCAGTGCCTTTATGACTGTGGCCATGGTCAAGTCTGGGATAGGGATGGCAAAGGGGAATTGAGAATACTCATAATGATGTTGCAGAAGTACAGGTTTCTGTTGGAGGAGGGCAGGGGCCACTTGAAATCCATGCTCAGGCATTCAAAGAGTGGGTGGTCTTGATCAGGTGTGACTTGTTAGGCTTGTAAAGCATGGTTTGCACTCAGTGTCTGATGTCATGAATGAAATAGGAAAGGTTTCTGGCTTTAATGAAGTGAAAAAGCCTTGTGATCCCGGGGTGGCAGAGGTCATCATTGGAGGGCCTGGAGTTGGTCAGACTACACACTGGCTCATGTCCCCAAGACAGGGCATCGGAGGGTATGTTGAGCTTCCCAGGCCAGTTCAAGATGACATAGATATACGTGGAGAGTTCTATCCTCCAGCTGAGAATCTTATCATTTTTAATTTTACCCCACTGCTTATTATTAAACATAAAGGTGACTGCACATTGGACAGCAGGGTAAATCGTTTGCAGCCAGGTAGTCACCCCAGTGTTGCACTGCTTCAATAATTGCCTGGGCCTCCATCTCGATAGGGGAGTGCCAGATTACAGGGCCATGGAGGATGTGGGAGAAAAAAACCACAGATCTGCCCGCTTGGATAAGGGTGTCGACTAGGGCAAAGTCAGAAGCATCATTCTCCACTTGGAATGGGGTTGATTCATCCACGGCATGTATTGTGACCTTGGTGATGTCTTCTTTGATGGGGGTGAAGGCCACCTGAGCTTCCGCTGACAGGGGTAAGGAGGTGGCTTTCACCAGGGGCTGGGCCTTGTCCACATAATTGGGGACCCACTGAGGAATAGTATGAGAAGAAGTCCAGGCACCTTTTCAGGGTTTTTGGCTGTGAGGAAGTGGGAGCTCCATCAGAGCACGCATGGAGTCGGGATCAGGACTAATGATGCCATGTTCCACAATGCAACCAAGGATGGCCAGGCATAATGTGCAGAACACACATTTGTTTTTATTATAAGTGATATTAAGTGTCTTGGCTATTTGGAGGAATCTTTCGAAGTTTGTGTCATGGTCCTGTCGGTCATGGCCTTAGATGGTGGTATTGTCCAAATAGGGGAATGTGGCCTTGAGCTTGTGCTAGTCCACTATCTGATCCATTTCTCTCTGAAAGACGGAAACACCATTGGTGACTCCAAAGGGGACCCATAGGAAGTGGTAGAGGTGGCCATCTGCCTCGAATGCAGTGTATTGGTGGTCCTGTGAGCGGATGGGAAGCTGGTGATATACCAATTTTAAATCTTTGATGGAGAAAGCCCGGTACTGGACAATTTGGTTCACCATATAGACAATACGGGGGAGGGTGTTTGCATCCAGCTGCATAAAATTATTGATAGTTTGGCTGTAATCGATCACTATGTGGAGATTTTCCCTGTTTTTGACCACCACAACCTGGGCTCTTCAAAGGCTAGTGCTTGGTTCAATGACCCTCTTGCCAGAAGGCATTGCACCTTCAACCTAATGGATGTCCTGTCCCCAGTGCTATATCGCCTGCTCTTGGTAGCATTCAGCTTATAGTTGGGGTGAGATTGGCAAACGGGCATGGGGGGTATCCAGAGGGTGGACAGCTCACAGTTGGGATGCAGTGGGCGGGTTGTGTTATGCCATTTGGTCACATGCAGCAAGGAGGACGGGCTGTTTAAAAACTGATGTTTGTGGACTGTGACAGGGGAATGGGGCTCGTTGAATTCCAGGTGACACTCTTGAGGTGGCACTAGAAGTCCAATATCACAGGCATCCAGAGTTGTGGCATTACTAACAGTTCAAAATTTTCACAGGTTGTGCCACATATGATCAGCGTCATCATGCAGTAGCCACAAATCTCTGCCAACTGGGACCTGGAGGAAATTCATTGTGTGAGTAGTCCCACACAGTGTCAGGATGCACAAAGCTCTCTGTGCTTCCACTATTGAATAGGCAGTTAGTGAGATGACCATTTACCTCGATCTCCATCATCAAACAGGTGAGCTGGTGGGGGCTGTTCTGATTGAGTACAATCAATGTCAGTACCCATTCGTTATTGGAGTTCTGTCTGATTTGGACCAGTAAGATGATCCCTGCAACCCAGGCTGGTGAGATGGTGGCATGAATGGCATGCACACAGTTCTATTGCTCGGGGCGGAAGTAACACCAACCAAGATGGTGCCCCCCCCCCCCCCACTTTGAGCGCATGAAGTGTTGTCATTGGAGGACAGTTGAGGCCAAAGATGACACTGGGTCAGATGGCACCAGCCTCCACTGCCCGCATGTGGCACTACTAGAGAGAGGGGAAGGTCTGAACTTACAGACTTTGGCATAGTGTCCCTTTTTCCCACATCCTGAGCACACTGCTTCCTTGGCTGGGCAGCGCTTCTGGGGATGTTTCTGTTGGCTGCAGAAGTAGCACTTTGGGTGCTCGGTGGCAGAGATGAAGTTGGGGCGTCCCAGTGTGGAGGTGGCATGGGACCCTGCTTCCCAAGATGGTGGTACCCACATTCCCCATGAGGTGGTCGCATTGTTATAGGAGAATGAATCCATGTTCTGGAGGGCTACATCCAATGTTTTGGATACTTCAAAGGCCCTCTACAAGTTCAGTTTGTCCAGTTCCAGCAGCCACTAGGGGACATAGTCTGATTGGATGCCTGTTATGCAGGCGATCCGAACAAGTTCATCTGTGTAGACCTCAGCAGTAACATCCCTGCAGCCCCGAAGGACTCAAAAGTATTCCTCGAGGGAATACAGCAGAGTTGTTAGGCTGCTGCTTGCGTGTGACCAGGAGATACCTGGCATAGACCACGTTCGTCCTGGGCCTGCACTGGTTTTGGAGCTTGATCATGATATCCTTATATGTCGATCAGCCCCTGATGATCAGGTTGATGTGGTGGCCAACCCGCGATCGGAACAGACGTAACTTGTGTTGTCAGAACCCACGACTTGAGTGGTGGTGTGCAGAAAGTCGTTAAAGTAGAGTAGCTAGAGCTTGAATCAGTCTGGCGCTTCGGGTGATTGCGATCAATATCTAGCTTTTCCGGCCTCAGGAACTTGTCCATTGCAGTAAAAAAACTTTACGGTAATAAAATTGATACCTGTCAATAACGCAAAAAGACTGGAGATATTTTACGACAGGCTTTTATTATCATAAGTCTGGACACAGGCTCCTGTTGCTGGCCCTTTTCCAGGATTTGTTCTGAGGGAGGGACTCAGGTGTAATGGCCTTTATTGGGGAATTCCAGGGGGAGGAGTTACAGGGAGGAGGCGGGCCAGACACACACAGAGATACAGTTCCAGTGGAATAAGAGCATCACAGTAGTATCACCACAGTTACACATCCCACATCTTTTGCTCCCAGAATGCTGCTTGCTGTGTAAAATGACATTGCATTATGCCAGCTTTGTTCAATCAGTGTAAACAATCAAAGCTGGTTTAATGCCAGGTCTTTATTACAATATCACAGGTTTTCTGTGTAAGTGGTGGTGTTCCCATGCAACTGCTTCCCTTGTAATTATGGCTAATACATCATTAATACTTCAAAGTACATAAGGTAATATTTTCAATGTATTTTATAATGAAATTCACATGCAAAAACTTATCAACTCTACTGATTTTGTTTGAGTGAGGGTTTACAATGTATCACAGCTCTTGGAGGAGCACTGATGTTCTTTGATCTCAAAATTATTATGCATGAAAATCCCGATGGTGGCAAATTTTCAACATAATTATAGCAAATGCCAATATCTGTGGGTCAAAAAAGCCCCCAAATCAAAGCAGTATGGGAAAGTGGGAGTAGTGTTTCATGCAAATAGCAACATTTACATCCCATAGATGGCACTATAGTTCTCAAAGTTGGAATAGCAGGAAGCCTGTTCTTGCATCTGCAATGTCTCTGAACCTTTCACAACAGTTAGGTGATGGTAGATTTAGGCAATGATGCTCAACTGCAATGCTCTCTTTTTGGAATTCCATCAATGTTCATTTGCAACCACTTTTAAAATTGAATTGCAAGACAAGATTGTTGGTGTGATTTGGGCTACTTTTATCTTGGTGACATATGAATTGCTTGTGGATGTCGTTGCTGACATTGATGCTCATGTAACCACAATGATAACTAGTGTCAAAATGGCTGCAATGGTCCTGTTTATGGAGTGTGTTAACCATGCAGGAGAATCTTTGCATTTAACTGATACCTGTACTTTTTAAAAACATTCTTGATGACTTTCTGGTTTGTTGGAAAATCATTGTACAAGAGAAAGCCATAAGGATGTTCTTTTTTGCAGTAATTAAAACTGCTGAGGTTAAAGTTCTCACAAGAAGCAGAAGAAGGAGAAGTGCTCTGGTGGGTATGCCCATTTTGCTTGAGGATTCCTGGATCAGTGTGATATCTTTCCAAAGGCCAATGTTTATGGAGGCTGCGGTAGTCTAGACAGGTGGAGATTATGGTTTATCTTGAGCTACAAGTAGAGCTGTGCCTGGCGATCTCAGCTTCTGCCAGCAAACATCACAGTCATTCTTCATCTTTAGGCATCCATTTGCTTCCAGTTGGTAGTCATAGACATCAATAATAGCTCTCTAACTGCAGTATACCGGTGCTTTTGTCAGTAACCGAGTTACTGCTCAAGGAGATTCAGTGCCTCTGGCAAGGGGCAGCAGACCGTGGAAGTTAAACTTTTGTAGGCATAGTCAGATGAAAATTGCACTTACATAGCAAAAGGAGCTATACAAAATAAAGCAGGCATTTATTAAATAGATTATTTAAATTACACTGAAAATACCATTTTTAATTTTTAAAAAATTGTGTTTGTAGCATTGCAGCTAAGAAAATTACATAATTCTGTAATTCTTTCATGAGTCTGGATGAAATACTCTTCACTGGCCTGGGCGAGTGAAATTCCGCAGCCCTCAAAAACCTTAAAACCATCCAGCACAAAACATTCTCTTGGTTGCTACCCGACCCACTGGCCTAAACATTTATTCCCCTCACCATGCATCACAGATCGAGTATATACCACCTACAAAATGCACTGTAGCTCTTCTTCCAGGCAGCTCCAATCTCGTGAAATCCAGGAGATCAAAGGCAACAGGCATGTAGAAGGTTCCCTTCACCAGCAGGTTCCTCACTAGGTCACATACAGTTCTAATTTGCAAATGATTTGCTTGTCCTTCATCACTGCCAGATCATTATCTTGGAACACACACACTAGTATTTGCACCAGAAGAGAAATACAGAAGTACAGAAGCAAAATCTTGATCAAGAAGTGAAATGCTGGAGAAAGTCAGTTGAGCAGAAATGGTCAGTCAACATTTTGGATCTGGACTTATTACTGAGGTTAAAGTAAAAAGGAGGTGGTATTGCATATATGAAGGGGGAAATAAGCTAGGGAGGAGCCAAGAGGTAATAAGGTATTGGACAAAAAAGGGGGGAGGGGGGGTAAGAGACAGAAAGAAGAAGAGACAATTGGGAGGGGAGTTAGAGCGACAAGTAGAACAGGAATAAGCAAAGAGATGGAAACAATGGAACCAGATAGAAGTGAGGGTCATCTAAATTAAGAAATTTTTTCCCCATTTACATTTGTCTTCTCCCCAACAATAGATGAGGCTGAAGACAATTATATCTGTGAAGGAATGGTTAGGAGAGTTGAACTGGTTGGCCAGAGGAAGTTCAAGTTTAGACCCCAAAATTAGACCATAGTTATTCAGCAAAGCATTCACTTAGACTGCATTTGGTCTCACTGATGCAAAGGTAGCCACATTGAAGATATTGAATGCAGTAGATTAGGTTGGATGAAGTGAATGCAAAGCTCTACCTCACCTGGAAAGTCTGTTTGTGGCACTGGATAGAGGTGAGGGAGTAGAATGAAGGATAAATTTTGCATTTCTGCAGTTAAATCAAGAAGTGCGTAAGGGGGTGGAAGGGTGGGTGGGGAGGGTAGTGCAAATAAAGGAATTATAGCAGACTTCAACGGGGATTTTATCTGAAGGGTGCACCTGGCAATTGGAGTCAGGTGACTCAGACAGTTGGATTTGAAAAGCTCAGATCAGCATATTTCATCAAGCACATTGGAGTTCTGTAAATTATTTTATGTCTTCTAAATTTTCCCTTTAGCAACATGTGTCCATATACGCATAGATTTCTCTGGTCTCACCTTTCAAATTGCACTATTTTATTTACATTACTTCACTTTATTTCTTGATTATGGCTGTGTTAAATTTCATCTGCCAGAAAACTATTTATTTCACAGATTGTCCATACCTTCTTGAAACCTGTTGCTGTCCTCACAGTTTGTATCATTTTCTGTCTTTAGAATCATACTTTAGATAGCTAGGATACAATTGCAGTTCCCTCCATAATGTTTCAGACAAAGATATTTATTTCCTTTATTTGTCCCCATGCTCCACAGTTTTAAATTTGTAATCAAACAATTCACATGCAATTAAAGTGCACATTTCAGATTTTATTCAAGATTATTTGTATACATTTTAGTTTGACTATGTAGAAATTACAGCACTTTATATACATAGTCCCTTCATTTCAGGGCATCATAATGTTTGGGACATTTGGCTTCATAAGTGTTTGTGCATGCACAGGGGGTGTTTAATTGTTTCTTTGGTGCAGGTAAAGATAGATAGGCTTGCTTCTGAGTCTGTAGTTGCATTTTTCAACATGAGGACCAGTATTGTGGTAATGAAAGTCAAATAAACAATTATGAGGCTGAAATACAAGAATAAAATAGCAAGAGACATCACCCAAACCTTATAATTACCAAATTCAACCATTTGAAACATCGTCAAGAAGAAAGAGTGTACTGATGAACTCAGTAATTGTAAAGGGACTGGTATTCCACTGAGACCTCCACTACTGATGACTGGAGAATTCTAATCATGTTAAAGAAAAATCCCCAAATGCCTATCCAACTGATCAGAAGCAACTCTTCAGCAGCAGGTGAGGATGTGTCAATGACTACTGTCCACAAAGTGCTTCATGAAAAGAAATACAGAGGCTACACTGCAAGATGCAAACCAGTAGTTCACCAAAGAAAGGATGGCCAGATTACAGTTTGCCAATAAGTATTTAACAGAACTTGCAGAATTTTGGGAAAACATCTTGTGGACAGATGAGACTAAGATCAAAGTGCAGAGGTGTAACGATACTGCCCAAGATCCAAAGCATACCATCTTTGCCATGGTTTGCATCTTTCAGTATAGCTTTGTATTTCTATTCATGAAGTCTTCTGTGGACAGTAGTCATTGCTATATCCACACTTGCCTCCTGAAGAGTGTTTCTCATCTTCCAGACAAATGTTTGGGGATTTTTCTTCATTATGATGAGAATTCTTCTGTCATCAGCAATGGAGGTCTTCCTTGGAAGACCAGTCCCTTTGAAGTTACTGAGCTCACCGGTACACTCTTTCTTAATGATATTCCAAACTGTTGATTTTGGTAATCCTCGGGTTTGGATGATGTCTCTTACTGTTTTATTCTTGCTTTTCAGACTCGTAATGGATTCTTTGACTTTCATTGGGCACAACTCTGGTCCTCATGTTGAAAAATGGCAACTACAGACTCCAAAGATGATCAAAAGCTTAAAGCAAGCCAAGCTCTCTTATACCTGCACCAATGAAGCAATTAAAAATACCTGAGTACTCACAAATACCTTTGAAGCCAAATGTCCCAAACATTATGGTGCCCTGAAATGAAGGGACTATGTATATAAAGTGCTGTAATTTCTACATGGTCAAACCAAAATGTATACAAATAACCTTGAATAAAATTTGGAATATGCACTTTACTTACATGTGAATTGTTTGATTATAAATTTAAAACTCTATAGAGCACAAAGGCAAATAAAGGAAAAAAAAAGTATTTGTCCCAAACATCATGGAGGGCATTGTATGTATGGAGAGTCAACTTTTATACTTCCTTTCCACTATTCACAAACCTCATTGTGTCTGGGCTGTCAAGTTATATTTCTAATGTCTGATTTTCAATGTGTCATAAATAGCACAAAGTTAACATTATGGTGTTCAAAGCCATCATTTTTTTATTAGTCCTGAATTTTTACCATAGATCCCCTTGATGTGCCAGCCACTATACCATGTTTCAAACACTCCACATTTTCCCAATCAGAAACAATGCCTATTTTAACATCACACTTCCACATCCTTTTCTCAGCCATTCATACCTTTGGTGCCTTCAGATTGGATTATCCTTGATTAATCTCCAACCTCTATACATTTAAATCAACAATATGTTGATCCAAACTATGGGATGACTGTTCATCTTACTCTCATTGCTAACATACAGTATATTAGGTCACCAGTTCAAAAGTGTTCCCTTCCTTACACAGCGAGGGCTAAATATTTGAAAGATAGAACTGTCTCCAGCAATGCCCAAAGGATCATGATGAATCATTTCCATATCTTGTGACTTTGTAATTCCATGATGTTCTCTTCCCAAATTAATTTGCAGCAAAGTGATTTTGTTGGTTTTTGTCCTTCTTTCTATTGGCTGCTGTTGAATTTCCAATTCTAATGACAAGAAAATGCAGCTCTGTCCAAGCTTAAACAGTTACTGTTATCTGGCTGCTTACCCATGTCAAAAAAAACCAAAGCTAATCCTTTAACTTATCTCACCCAATACCCACTCATTCATACTTACCAGTAGATCTCAAAGAATATTACAAACGATCATCAAAGAAGATTGTAAATGGCTTGAAGCACTGAGCAAGTGATGATGTAACGATCACTGCAGTGATTGACATAAGCTCAGACTGTATTCAAACCAATATATTTCTTTGTACTTGAGTTCTATAATGAGCAATATAAATTAGATAATTAGGCAACTAGGTCCTGAAAGTAAAAACTTAATGCTAGAAAAACACAGCAAGTCACAGAGAAAGACAATTAGCCAACGTTTTGAGCTTGAGCCCTTCATCAAGCTAGGACTTGATACTTTTATTCCTATATTAGCTATTCAAATTTGAATTCAGATATTATATTGACAAGGAAGTCTTAAGCTACAATTAAGACAGCCTATTGCCCACCCACTTTTATTGGAGAAAAAATAATGCAACTAAACTTGAACCTTTTATCTTAAACATAAATTCTGATCAAAGGTTGTAGACCTGAAACATCACGTTCTTTTTTTCGCTGATGCAATATGTTTCTGTTTTTCATTCATATTTGATTTTTAAATTTTTCTAGTAGAGCTATGAATCTTAGTGACAATTCAAAATAGTATAAAACTTTGAAAACACTGGACAATAAAGATTAGCTTCCTGAACATTATTTGGGTGTATTTTATGGATTTTGGGCTGCTGATCATGAAAATCACCTTAAAATTTTCTATCACATACCACGTTTTAGATATAACCTATTTTTGTGATTTCCTGACATGGTTTGTCTACTAGTATATTGCTCACAAAGCAAACTACCAGTATTTTGGTCAGTCCAAACATGCCTAGGACTCAGTGCAGGTGTTATGCAAATGTTGTCTGAAGTCTAGGCATGCTTAATCAGGATAGATGTAGACAGGTTACAAAAGCAGCTCATATATACAGATGCTGAACATTACATTGATATACAATGGATTGAAAGCATGTTCATGCACGTACGTATGTATGTTCTTCAGGCAATAGCATAGTGAGTTACTTAACAATAGTATTTATTGTCTTCAGGAAAATTCAATACAGCAGAAATGTATTGTTAAAACTTGAGATTCATTCTGTAACATTTATGGCAAGTATATGCTTAAGGGTCAAAGACTGGAATCCAACAATGCTGGGCGAATATTGTTGGACATTGACATACATGAGAGGCATCAGATGCTGAGTGCAAATGAAAATCAGTGGCAAAACAATTAGGTCAGTTGAACTAACGCAATGTGTCAGCATCATTATGTGTTTTTAAAAATGCTAAATTCAACTTCCTACATGATACAGCAAATCTGAAATTATCTTTGTTCAGCTTGAAGTTGTCTATCATATTCCCCAATTTATCTTTCAAAACAAACGATTTGAAAAAAGTTGTTCTCCAGTGTAATTCTTGCTCATCACAAGGTTATAGATAACATTCAGAGAGAATCTAAAAAATATTGTAGAAGTATAGATTGTTTTCTGCAATAGTGGTGAGTATGCAAAAGCATCAGAAAGTATGACATTGACACATAACATTGTATTTCGCCATTGTAAATTTAAGATAACAATTAGTCTTTTCACATTTCATCTCAGAAACAAAGATATTAAGCTACTTATGGTCCATTACACAGATCCATGGATATATCTTTTAAGAAAATTTAATTTTTTTTCCATACATGTAATCATAGTTAAATGCAAAATCAAGTAGTCAAATGTTAGCATTAAATCTATTATACATGATAGTATAAAACCCCAACCCCTTCCCCTAAACAAAATCCCAAGAAAAAAAAGTTTAGAAAAAAAAGATGAGAAAAAGTAAGAAAATCAAAAATAGAAACCTGGTTGCCAGAGGATACCCCTCACCACACAGCTCCTACCATTTGTATCTTTAATACTTCCAAGGAGGTTATGAGGTTCAAAGTTCAGGGAAAACATCTATAAATTAATTCCCATAATTATACAGATGCCAATTATTCAAAAATACATCATACTTATTTCTCAGATTAAAAGTAATCTTCTCAAGAGGAACACAGCTATGCACTTCTATGTTCCATCATTCCATCCTAAATGTGTGTCCAATTTCCATGTTACTGCTATACATTTTCTTGCTACTACCATTACAATCTTTACAAATTCTTATTGATAATTTCAATTTTGGTCTTATCCCTTCAATATTACCTAGTAAAAATAACTTTGGGTTTTGTGGGAATTTAATTCCTATAATCTTTTCTAAAAAAGTTGCCAATCTCCTGGCTACATCTAAAACACTGGTCTGATAAGTCTGATTTCAATCTATTTAATTTCTATGGCATGAAATATAATTGATGTACAAAATTATATTGAACTAATCTGTATATAACATTTATAGTGTTTTTCATACTATCTCGACATAACACTGACCAATTTTGTTCATCAATGTTAATATTTAAATTAATCTCCCATCACTCTCTGGACCTATATATCCGCTGTTTGGGTGTCCCCTTCTGCAATAAAGTGTACATGTCTGAAATAAAAAATATTAAATGTCTATTACATATCAACATTTCCACATCACCACATTTTGGTAATAACATTGTTGAACCCAATTTATCTCTTAAGTCCATAATTGATAATAACAAAAAAGTATTATTTTGTATCCCATATTTATTTTTTAATTGTTCAAATGACATTAAATTTCTTCCTTCATAACAATCTCCTAAATATCTAATTCCTTTCTGAGTCCAAATTAAAAAAAAAGATTATCCATTGAGAATGAAATAAGTTGATTTTGTATCAAAGGCATTTTAGGCAGGAGAATACCACCCGCTCCCCCCGTTCATTGTTTACCTTATTCCAAATATGAATTAAATGTTTCAACTAAGGTGCTTCCCTCTTGCCAGATATTAATTTTGTTTCCAATTCATATATATATAAAGTCTTCAATTTCTATTTTAATCCATGCTGGCTTTTCTCCCTCATCAAAAAATGAAGTAATAAACCTCATTTGAGCTACCTTATAGTAATTTTTAAAATTTGGTAACTGTAAACCTCCTAACTCAAACTACCATGTCAGTTTACCTAAAGACAATCTCAACATCTCACCCTTCCAAAGAAAGTTTCTTATATATTTATTTAACTCTTGAAAAAAACTTTTATGGTATTGTAGCTGACTGCTACAAAGAAACACATCCACTCGCAGTGTAGGACGTTAAGCTCTGAGATTTATTGAGGCTGGAAGGGATCCTTTTATACAGTTGGAGTTCACACCATTTGTTTAATTGGCTGACATCAGCTGCATGAATAACAGTAGTGAAATGGATTCAGCAATGGTTGGATGGGAGGTTTCAGAGAGTAGTGGTAGAAAATTGTTTGTCCAATTGGAGGCCGGTGACTAGTGGAGTTCCTCAGGGATCGGTCCTCGGTCCACTATTATTTGTTATATATATTAACGATCTGGATGTAGGGGTGGAGAATTGGATAAGCAAGTTTGCGGATGACACAAAGATTGGTGGTGTTGTGGACAGTGAGGTAGATTACTGTAGATTAAAAGATGATTTAGGAAGGCTGGAGGTGTGGGCTGAGAAATGGCTGATGGAATTTAATACAGATAAATGTGAGGTGCTACATTTTGGAAAGGCAAATTTAAATAGGTCATATACATTGAATGGTAGACAATTGAGGAGTGCAGAGCAACAAAGGGATTTAGGAGTTATGGTAAATAGTACCCTCAAGGCTGATGCTCGGGTAGATGGTGTGGTGAAGAAGGCATTTGGAATGTTGGCCTTCATAAATCGGAGTATTGAATTCAAGAGTAGGGAGGTTATGATGAAATTGTACAAGGCATTGGTGAGGCCAAATTTGGAGTACTGTGTACAGTTTTGGTCACCAAATTATAGGAAAGATATAATCAAAATAGAGAGAGTGCAGAGAAGGTTCACAAGAATGTTGACAGGATTTCAAGGATTGAGTTACAGGGAAAGGTTGTGTAGACTGGGGCTTTTTTCTCTGGAGAGTAGAAGATTGAGAGGGGACTCGATAGAGGTGTTTAAGATTTTAAAAGGGACAGACAGAGTAAACGTGGATAGGCTTTTTTCAATTAAGAGTGGGGGAGATTCAAACTAGAGGGCATGGTTTAAGATTGAAGAGGGAAAATTATAAGGGGAACATGAGGGGAAATTTCTTTACGCAAAGGGTGGTAGGGATGTGGAATGAGCTTCCGACAGACGTGGTCGAGGCAGGATCATTGGTTACAGTTAAGGAAAGACTGGATAGTTACATAGATAGGAGAGGACTGGAGGGGTATGGACCAGGTGCTGGTCAGTGGGTCTAGGAGGGTAGGGATTTGTTATGGCTGGACTAATACGGCCAAACTGGCCTGTTCTGTGCTGTAAGTGGTTAAATGGTTATGGTTACAGCTGGCAGGAACATTTTGGCATGTGAATACCCTTCTTCCCCAGCCTGTTATTGATCTGTTAGCTAGGCAACTTGGCCAGCACCATTCTATGGTTGCTGGTCCTGTACTGCTCCAGCTTTCATCTGCACCGGTTTGCTGTGTTAAGGGGCGTGTTACTACCATGATCTTTACTACCGTGCACGCCGAGCAATGTGCTGGCTCGATCTCCACAGTAGCAGGCTGCCAGAGTATCACTATTGTAATGTTTGAAATAAGTATTGTACTCTAGGAAATATATTCATTTTAACACAATTTACCCTACCCAATAATGTTATTGGCAGTATCTTCCAAATCTTCTCCAATTTTCCTGTAAAAGTAAGTAATTCAATTAATATAAATAATTTATTATCTACCTATATTCCTAAATATTTTATTCTATTTGTAAGGCATTTAAATTGTGTTAACACTGAATATAATCCCCTATAGTATAGTCTTAAGTTTAATTTAGGTAACAAACCTATTGGTTCTGCCAAATAGATCAAAACATCATCTGCAAATAAATTAATTTTATATTCCTCTTGATTAATTTTAAATCCTTTCATATCAGGATCAGATCAAATCAATTCTCCAAGTGGTTCTATTATTAAAATAAATAGAGCTGGGGATAATGGACATCCTTGTCGACTAGATCTGATTAACAGAAACAGTGCTGAAACCTGTCCATTTGTTATAACTTATATAAGACTCTGACTCAATTTGCAAATACCTGTCTCATCCTGAATCTTTCAAACAACTTAAACAAAAAGTCCCATTCTAATCTATCAAATTTTTTTCTGCATCCAAAGCCACAGCCACACTTAGATTTTCCTTATTTTGTGCTAGGTGTATTGTACTAAGTAATCCAGCTACATTATCAGCAGATTGTCTTATTTTTACATACCCTGACTGATCCACATTTATCAACTATTAGCTAAAACCTTTGCAGTTATCTTATAATCTACATTCGACAATAAAATAGGTCTATATGATGATGATTTTAAAGGATCTGTTTTTTTGGTATTAATGTTATTATTGCAGTAGAAAAAGATTCTGGGAGAGAATGTGTTCCCACTGGCTGATATAATACTTCCATAAAAGGAGAAATCAACAAATCTGTAAATTCTTTATAAAATTAAGGTGGGAAGCCATCTTCTCCCAGAGATTTATTATTTTGTAATAAACTCAATGCTTCCCTCACCTCCACTGGAGTGAAAGGGGCATCCCACTCTGCTTGCTCTTGTAAAGTTAACTTTGGTAGCCTTATTTGTGACAAAAATAATGTTCTATTTTATTTAACATTGTAACTGTCACTAATAAAAGTGAATTATCTGATAACATTTTTGCTTAGTAATCAGCTTGATTAATTCAATCTTGGAGATGGGCCGATATTTAAAAATAAATCTATCCTTGAATAAGAATTGTGTCTATTTGAATTTTAAAAAAGAATAATCTCTCTCTCTTGGGTGAATTGTTCTGCATATGTCTATCAAATTCAGGTCCTTCATAATGTAAATGTGTCTTTTGCTGCCTTTGCTCTTGTTACTGTCATAGATGATCTATCTAAAACTGGATCTAAACAAAAATTGAAATCCCCAGCTATTAAAATATTCTGATATGCTTCTGCCAGATTAAGAAATGTTTCTTGTATGAATTTTTCATCATCCACATTCGGCACATGTATATTCAGAAGGGTCCATAATTTTGAAAAAAATTGACAATGTGGTATAACACATCTTCCTGCAGGGTCCATCACTACATTTTGTATTGTAACTGGAAGGATCTTCTTTATCAAGATTGCCACTCCCCTTGTACATAATCAATTTAGATTTATAACAATTATAATATTAAAAAAAAAGAAAATAACTACCGTTCCCCCCCACCCCACCCCACCATTAATGTTGTTTACATAATACACAACATTAATCCTTCCATTTTACGGGTTGCGGCATCTGCCACAAATACACATGAGTTGATAGTCATCAGTCCATCTCGTATATACAGAAAATAAAAAATAAAAAGAAATACTTTTTATTAATCAAATCATTTTCAAACTCCCTTTTGCTGATTAAGTGGCAATGAATCAACAATTTCTTCTGTATGGACTTGATCCATAAAGAACTTGTTCTGTCCTTGCAATAAATACTTCAAAGTGGCATGATGGTGCAAAACAGATCTGTATCCTTTTTGCCATAAAGCATGGTTCACCGAATTAAATTTTTTTCCTTCTCTTCAACTATTCCAAACTTATATTAGGATAGCAAAATATCTTGGTTTCATGAAATTCCAATGAACTTTGTCTCTCTTTGGCACCTTGTGCTACTAGAGCCAATATTTTCTCTCTGTCTTGATAACAAAGTCATTTTATCAGTAGAGACCTTGGCCTCTGATCTGATGGAGACCGGGGTCTCAAAGCCCTATGTGCCCTTTCAATTTCAGTAATATTTTCAATTTTATCTGATACTAGGACCTCTGGAATCCAGTGTTGAAAAAACCTTATTGGATTGTCACCTTCTTCAAGACCAACAATTTTAATAATATTTCTTCTCCTAAGATTCTTTAATAAATTAATTTTTCCTCAAAGTTGATTCTTTTCAATGGCCCATGCATCATTCATGTTCCATTTGTACATTGTGTCCTGTACCTCCTTCATACCAGCCTCTATTGTTTTAACTCTTTCATCTGCATTGTCCAATTTATTTTGCAATGTATGTACAATAGTGAAGTACTTCATCCATTTATCTGAATTTTTCATACCTGCTCTCATTTCCTTCATTTCTTCTAATAACTGACCATTTATGCAATCTTCTTCCTGTAGCATTTTTAGTTTCCTACCTTTAACTTTGAAAACTTTTATCTGCTTTGTTACTTCCTCTTTTTGATCTTTTTCTTCTTCTCATCGCTGGCCTGTGAGTCAGATAAAGAAATCTCTTGTTCTTGAAGTAACATTTGGTATGCAGTTGAGCCAGCAAAAACACTCCTGGCTCCAGTGGCATCTTGGACCTCCTTTGGTTCCCGTGCATGTGGTTCCCCATCTTCCTCTTCGATGCTATTTCCCCAAATAAGCGGCTATGATGGCACTGTGGAGCAACAGACAGCCCCCATAGAGGTCCGACTCATCTGGTGATAAGCTCTCACCTCAGCTCCCAGATCCATCGAAACTAAGCCTTTGTGTTGTTATTTTTCTGTCTGTGTTCCCGATAAGCCAGAGACATGATTAGATCATTGTAAAGTAATTCTTAAGCAGTTATTAACAGTTTTGGTTAAATGTATTTTGCTTAATTTCAAACAAAATATGGACTAGTTAGAATGATAGAATTGTCTTGAATGATGATTGATACAGAGGGTTGATACCTTAATTACATGGAAAAAGTAGGAACGAATGCCATGCTGGGCATATACTTGGCACCTGCCTTATGATGCCTCCAAGATATCATGACTTAGCACTCATTCACGTGGTGTTTGATAGCTCTCCAATTACATGGTGTATAGGCTACGACATAAATTTCACATCTGGATTGTCCAGCAGGAAAGAGCACATTCTCTTCCCTCATACCTGCTATCTCCCCTGTGTCTGAAGTGTAATGAATGGAAAATTCAATAAAAGACTCTCTCAGAAAAGAGACCACCAATGCAGAGTAGCTAAAATAAAAATTGGAATAGACAATGCTGGAAATATTCAGTAGGTCAGGCAGCAATTGTGGAAAGGAAGTTAACATTTCAGAATGGAGACTCTTCATTTGATGGCATGAAATATTTACTCTGTTTATCTTTCCACCAATTTCTCAGTTCTTCATTTACAAAATTTCTACTGATACAGTTTGGTGGAAATTGAAAGGGAAATTCATTATCGTCTGTTTACACTGAGAGGTTTTTACATCACAAGTTGAACCAATTTAGTATTGCCAATGGAATCTCAATTGGCACAATTGTTCTGGGAACAATTTGGAAAAAAATAATTTGTAGCATATCTAAAACTGAAAAAGAAAATTGACTTTTAATTAATTTGTGTTCATTAATCTGTGCCTAATGAATTTTTTATTTGGTGCTTTCTATTTTTTAATTTATTTCATTAGTAGGTAATTTTATTCTGACTATAAATTAAACCTTTAAGTTAAAGAAGATTTGAAGCAGTTACATTCTAATTAGACTTTTTTCACTTTCTGTAAACGTGAGTAATTTTGAGATGGTCCCTGGCATAGCAGACATGTTTGCTGAAATATCATCATTTCTGCAAGCCAGCTGCTAGGGTTTCTGTCACATAGATTCAGCAAACTGTCCTTTGAAACCACAAATGTGGCCACAAAGTAACCCGAATGACGCAAATAGTTATCTGAAAGTGGCAACTGTTTCCGGCACCAAACTTAAAAGTTCCACATAAATACATTTTTGTTGTTGCTTAAACCTTTAACATATAAAGATGAGACCAAGATACAAATATTAAAAACTTGATGTTTGCTTTGTTTTCATGATGTATAAAAAATAGCCCAGTTGAAATCCAAATTTTTACATACTTTACAAATAATGTTTACATTTCCATATATATTACGCCTACCAGGTCAGAGCCAGCACTTTACTATCTCCCCATAGTCTTATTTTTTTATATATCAGATATCCACTTTTCCTTCAAAAGTCAATGTTTGTTGCTTCAATTGCTCCCTCCAGCAAAGCATTCTATGCTCCATTAATTCCCAGTACTCTTAACCTCTGACCTTAATCTTTCATTGATTTTGTTGCCAGAAGAATTAGTCTTTATTTGTCATCCTGTGAAAATTCTTCACAATTTTTAAAGTTTTCCACAAGATTTCTCCTGATTTTTCCCAGATGTATGAAAATGGTCCATTGTGAGAAGTCTCTGCTTATCCTCCTCTTTTGGGGTCATCTGGATAAATTCTACCACAGATGTAAGATTTCTATGGTTGGTTTATCTCCTTTCTCTGATGGGCTACTGCAACTCTGTTAGTACTCTTAACGATAGCCTTGCTTAGGTTTAGCACCACTTTGTTCCAGGATTCTGCTATTTATGAAGCTCAACAAATAACTGGTTTTTATTTCACATGGCTCAATTCATTTGCATTCACATATTTAGGAAATTATTCATTTATACCAATTACTTATTTATTCTTCAACACACTTCAGCATTGTTTTATCCAGTGTCCACTCCCATTTTGATCTAATCTCCCATGATGCATGATGCCATTTTTTTTCTCCTCTGTCTCCCAATCTTCATAATATGTTTTACATCTTTTATATTTTGCAGACTACCTACATTTCTGTCTTGGACAATCTTTGAAGTGTCAGAGATTGTGTTACCCATTAACCTGTTACATATTTACCATTGAACCTTTGCACCTTGCTTTTCATGCAAAGACTCAATGATTTTGGACAAACAATAGATGGCACGGTTAGTGAAGCCATTAGTGCAATTCTGTTACAGCAACATCAACCAGGACCAGGGTTGATACTGTTGGGTCCCATTTATTTAACTTTTGGGGCGTGGTGTATAGCCTCTGTAACCAATTATATTGTATCATGTGTAACCTGTTTTCGTTGTAAGAAGGAAACAGGAACAACAGTACATGCAATTTAGGCATATGAGAAAGTGGAAAAGTTTTGGGAAGATCTAAACCAGATATTAAAATCACAAAAAGCAACATACCAAAAAATCCAGAGATCTTTCTTCTAAGTAATATAAGAAGTAAAGAACTTGGACTCGATTTGGATGGAGCACAAAAAAGATTTATTATGATAGCCTTAGCTGTAGCAAAAAAATTTATTATGTCAGCCTGGAAATTAGAAGATAGCCTGAGAATACAGCAATGGTACATAGAAATTAATAAATGTATTCATAACATATAATTTAAGAAATAACATCACAGTATTCGAACAAATTTGGGAACTGTACATGGAACACAACAGAGAAGTCCTACCGCGGACCTCCACCGCCTAAAATGACAGAAGGAGAAGAAGTCGAAATGAACAGACCCAGTGTGTAAAAGTAGAAGACACAAATTTCTTGATAATTTTCATTGTGTGAAAATAATGGTTTAATGGGTTTAATGTAACATATGGGTTGAAAGTTGAGTGGGTGGGGAGGTGGGGGGTGAAGGAGGGGTGAAGGAGGGAGGGAAGGGAGGGGGGAAAAAGGGGAGAAAATGACACTGTGTATATTCAAGAGGGAAATGTTTGTGTGTATTTTGGTTAGTATGGTTCATAGTGTGAAAAATAATTAAAAAAAAACAGGACCAGGGTTGGAACCCCACGTTGTCTATAAGGAGTTTGTATGTTCTCCCCATGTCCACATGGGTTTTCTCCAGTGCTCCGGTTTCCTCCCACCATTCAAAAAGTACTGGGGGTTATAGGTCAATTGGGTGTAATTGGCTCATGGGCCGGAAGGGCCTGATAGCATTGTGCTAACTGCAACACTAACTGTGCTATTCTAATCAACCTACATGTCAATGGATTTCTATATTGCAACTAAAGTGATGGGAAATTAATTCATTGTGTTACTCTGGGACTGAGGAAAAATTGTCATCCATTTCATTCAAAGATAGTTGTGAATCATTGGAACTCTCAACCCCAGAGAGCAGTGAAGATGGAGACTTTGAATGTGGAGATTGAAAAGGAATTACACGATGAATGCAGTGGATATGAGGAGAGAGTGGGAAGTGGCACTGAGGCCAAGATCACATCAAATTTGATCTTATTGAACGTACTTGAATGGCCTGCTCCTGTTCTCTTTTTGATTATTTCATGTGATAAAGATATCACCATTAAGGCAGGTGTTTATTATCTATTTATTGACTTTCTCATTGGAAGATCACATTCAGTATGAATTGGAAACATCTCCTCACAATCAATACAGGTGCATCCCAAGGATGTGTGCATAGCCAACTACCCTACTCATTATATAGCAATGACTCTGTGGCCAGGCACAATTCCAATGCTATCTGCAAATCTGCCAATGATACCACAGTTAGTCAGCAGTATCACAAATGGCAAAGAGGAAGCATACAGGAGGGAGATAAGTTCTTTGCGCTCAACATCAGCAAATCCAAGGAGATGATTGTGGACTTCCTGGGAACACAGCCCAGTCTTCTTCGAAGGCTCAGTAGTGGATAGGGTCAAGAACCTTAAATTCCTGGTTGTGTCAACATCTCCGAGGATCTGTCCTAGAACCTCCATGTGGATGCAATCATGAAGAAGGCTCACCAGCGGCTAAACTTTGTGAGGTGTTTGATGAGATTCAGTATGTCACCGAAGACTCCTGTAAACTTCTACAGGTTCTACTGGCTGGTTGCATCACTGTCAGGAATGGAGGTGTCAAGTGTCAACTCTCTGGACAAGAGTAAACTCTAGAAGGTTGTTAACTCAGTGTGCCACATCACAGGCACTAGACTTCACTCCATCGAGGACATCTACATGAGGCAGTGCCTTCAAAAAGCAGCCTCTATTCTCAAAGACCCCCACCACCAAGCCATACTCTCTTCACTCTGCTGCCATTGGGGAGAAAGGTACAAGGATGGTTTCTTCCCCGCTGCCATCATATTCCTGAATAAACAATGAACCAAAGACACTGTCTTATTTTTCATGCACTCTTATTTTAATCTTATTGTTGTAAGATGGTTTTGTAGCTAGCTGCTCCAACCTATGGCTCTGCAAAGCCTATAGCTCAGGAGAAGTTATAGCTGCATGCAGGTTAGCTCAGAAAGAACATGCTGCTCCCAGAAAGAATGACATGAACCTAGTTGAGTGTAGTTAACACTAAGCTTTATTGGGCTCACAGCCCTGCTTTTATTCTCAAGCAGAAGGGTGTGGTCAAAGCCCTCTCAGCACTGATTGCTGTGTTTGTGATCTGCTTTCCCTTATAGGCCAGTTAAGCTCTTTTAGTCATGGCCAAATGGAAGGCAGCGCTGCGGGCCTCGTGCAGCCTGCTGGATCGTCGCGTTTGTCTTTCATTTTGTGAGGCCCCATGGGGGAGCTGCGAAGGGCCACCAGAGTTTATAATATGAATGTTGCTGCAAAACACTGAATTTCTTGACTTGTTCATGACAATAAATTCTGATTCTCTTCCTAGTTAGCACTGAGCTGAGCAGCTTGCTTGGCAATTAAGACTCAACCATGTTTGTGGGTCTGGAGTTGGAAGTCACTAAGAACTTTCTCTCTAAAGGACATCAGTAAATTATATGAAATTTTATGACAATTAATAGTTTTAATGTTTCCATTATTTAAACTAGCTTTTTTGAGTCAAAGTTTTACAGTACAGAAACTAGCCTTTCAGTCAATTTGAAGACCAAATTGCCTACCTAAACCAGTGCCATTTGCCTATGTTTAACCCATATAAATCTAAAACTTTACAATCCATGTGCCTGTCTTTGAACGTTTTAATTATATCCACTTCTACCACTTCCTCTGGCAGCTCGTTCCACATACCTACCACCCTCTGTGTGATGAACAAACCCCTCAGGATCCTTTTAAATCTTTTCCCCTCGCCTTGAATTTATGCTTCCCCTCAGCCTGAGAAAAAGTCTGTGACTATTTACCTTATTTATGTTCCTCATGACTATATAATCTCCATAAGATCACTCTCGGCTTCCCATATTCCTGGGAGAAAAGTCCCAGGCTATCCAGCCTCTCCTTATAACTCAAGCCCTCCAGACCTGCTATAATTCTTATGAATCTTCACCATTCCAAGTTTGTTTCAAACGTGAGTTAAGATGATCCAGCTGCCTTGGTGAAATTGTAAATGAATGTCAAAATAATTGTTTAGGTTGCGATATAAAACATAGAACATTTCAACACAGAACAGGCCCTTCAGGCCATGATGTTATGCTGACCTAAATAAACCTATTCAACAATCTAAACCTTCCCTACCTCACACCCATAACTTTCAATTTTCTTGTATCCCAAGAGCATAAAAGTCTTTTAGCTGCTCCAGATGAACCCAATCTCCACCACGATCCATGGCAATACTTTCCAGGCACCCACTACTCTGTTTTTTTTTTAAATAAACTTACACTGATGTCTCCCCTAAACTTTCCTCCCCTCACCTTTTACAGATGTCCTCTGGTATTTACTACTGTTGTCCAGGGATAAAGGTGCTGGCTGTCCACTCTGTCTAATCTTATAGACCTCTATTAAGTCATCTCTTATCCTTGGCTCCAAATGGGAAAGCTTTAGCTCTGTTAATCTTGCCTCATAAGACACCTTATCAAACCAGGCAACATCCTGGTATATCTCCTCTGCACCCTCTCCAAAGGTTCCACATCCTTCTTGTATTGAGGTATCTAGAACCAGACACAATATTCCAAGTGTGGTTTAAACAGAGTTTATAGAGCAGCAACATTACCTCACAGTCCTTGATCTCAATCCCCCAACTAATAAAGGCCAGCATACCATAAATGTTCTTGAATACCTGATCAACCTAGGTGGAAACCTTGAGAGATTTGGACCCCAAGAGACCCTCTGTTTTGTCACAACATTAAGAATCCTGCCATTAACCATGTGCTTCACCTTCAAGTTTGACCTTTGAAAACGCAGCATTTGATGCTTATTCATAGAGCCAGATTGAACTGCTTGTGCCTCTTCACTGCCCAAAATCTGCATCCTGTCTGTATCCTGTTGTAACCTATGACAACCATCTACACTATTCATAACACCTCCAACATTCATGTCATCTGCAAACCTTCTTCATTCAGGTCACTTCTAAAAATCATACCAAGCGGAGTTCCCAAAATAGATTCCTGTGGAATGCCATTCGTCACTGTCCTTCAGGCAGAATCGGTTCCATCTACTACTGTGCTACCTCCTGCTTTCTGCAAGCAAGCCGATCCTGAATGCGCACAGCCAAGGTTCCATGGATCCCACGGGTCATAACTTTCTGAATGTGTCTAGCATAGGAGACTTTGTCAAATGCCTTTCTAAAATCCATATACACCACGTCGACCACCCTACCTTCATTGATTCCTTTTGTCACTTCTTCAAAAAATTCATTTAAGCTCGCAAGGCACAACCTGCCCATCACAAAGCCTTGCTTACTATTCCTGAGAACACTATGCTTTGCTAAATGCTCAAAATTTCAGTCTTTAAGAATCCTCTCCAATAGTTTTCCCACCACTGATGGAAGACTCACTAGTCTATAATTCCCAGGATTCACCCTATTACCTTTTTTAAATAAGGAGACAAAATTTCCCATTTTCCAATTCTCTGGCACCTCCTTTGTGTTGAAGGTTGTGCAAAGATCATTGCAAACACCCCAGAAATCTTTTCTTTTGATTTCTGTAGTATGCTGGGGTACATCTTGTCTGGTTCCTGGGATTTATCAATCCAAAAGTTTTTAAGAAGATCCAGTACTTCCTCTTTCTTAACCTCAACATGTTCCAGAGCATAAGCTTGATCAATAATGTCTTCACATTGATCAAATTCCCTCTCTCTGGTGAACATGGAAGCAAAGTATTAATTTAGGACCTTCCCTTCCTCATCTGCCTTCAGGCATATGTTCCCTCCTTAATCCTTAAGTGGCCCTACCTTCACTCCAGCCATTCTTCTATTCTTCATGTATATGTAGGATGTCTTAAGAGTTTTCCTTAATCCTACTTGCTAAGGCCTTCTTGGGCCCCCATGTAGCTCTCCGTAGTCCTTTCTAAAGTTACTTCCTGCCTACCATATAATTTTCATAAGCCCTTCCTAAACATCATGTTTTGCTTCCTTCTTCCTCTTGATTAGTTGTCTCACTTCTTTTGTCAACTACAGTTCCCTTATCCTACCATCTTTTCCCTGCTTCAGTGGAGCAAACCTATCCAGAACTCCACACAAGTGGTCCCTAAACAACCTTCACTTTAAATTTAAATTTTAAAATTTAGACATACTGCACAATTACAAGCCATTTCGGTACCCGAGTCTGTGCCACCCAATTTACACCCAATTAACCTACATCCCTGGTATGTTTTTGAAGGGTGGAGGGGAAACCGGAGCCCCTGGGGAAAACCCAAGCAAACATAGAGAGAACATACAAACTTCTTACAGACAGCGCAGGATTTGAACCCCTGTCCTGATTGCTGGTGCTATAAAGGCTTTTCGCTAACCGCTACGTCATCTGTGCCACCCTTGATTAGCTCTATGCCGTCCGTACCGACCTCGATTACTTCATTGCTTTTCTTTCAAGAACACCTGTTCTCAGTTTATGCTCCCCAGTTCTTGCCTAATCCCATCATAATTAGCCCTTCCCCAATTAAACACTACCATTTTGTCTACCCCTATCTTTGTCCATAGCTATGCCAAAGGTCAGGGAGTTGTGGTCACTGTCACTGAAATGCTCCTCCACTGAGAGATCTATCACCTGACCAGGTTTATTACCCAGTACTTGATCCAGTATGGATTCTCCTCTTGTCGCTGGTCCACTTTCTAGGTCAAGATTCTTTCTTGGACACACCTGGCAAATTTTGTCTCAACTATTCCTCTTGCAGTCAGGATGTGCCAACCAATATTTGGGGAGTTGAAGTCCTCCATAACAACAACCATTCTAAAATCTGCCAATTTATCTACTCCTCCTGAGGGCTATTTGGGGGGCTTATAGATTACTATCAATAGAGTGATCACTCCCTTCCTGTTTCTGACTTCCACCCACACTTACTCAGTAGGCAATCTGTGGTAAACCACTGTTATACCGTGACTGGCTGCTGTCGACTGGACATGCCACCTGAAACTGATCCTACTCATATCCCTTTGCAGGCTACCCCTTTCCTTCTGCTCTGATCAGTGAAGGAGGTGGATGGTTGTTTGATAGTGTTCTGGTCTTCAGCTATTAAAAGCCTGATCGTTTCACTGCTCAGCCTTTTGCGAATTATTAATGGTGCATCAATTTTAATAGCTAAAACCTTCAAAAGAGAATGGAACACTATCTAATACCAGAGAAACGGTCACCATACACCCCGAACACCTTCAAGCTATGGTTAAGATGCATCGAAAACCTCTTGGTGGCAGCCACGGATGCCATCTCCACAGATGCAAATCAGCTGAGACTACTCTTGTGGGTCGGGCCCCAGGTTTTCACCATGATCAGTGATGCCAGCTTATACCAGGCAGCAATGATCTTCAAGGCCCAGTATTGCTGGAAGGTTAATGAGGTCTACACCAGGCTTCTCCTGGCCACCAAAAAAAACACTCTGATAAATCTAGCACTGAGTTCCTGCAGGTTCTCCAGATACTGTGCAGAGCCTGTGACTGTAAGCCCATGACTGCTGCCCAGAGTGCCAAGGACCTCATTAGAGATGCCTATGTTGCCAGCCTCTGCTCCAGGTACATATGTCAGCGATTACTGGAGCAAAAGGTACTCAATTTGAAGAGGGCAGTCGAGCTTACAGAGGCTCTGGAGGTGGCCCTCCAGAACTACAACGACTAATCGGCCGCTCGGTCGCCGTGGACACCACCATCTTGGGACGGGGCATCGTCCCACTCCGCAAATGACTGGTCCCATACACTGACCCACTACTCTAATGACCTGATCTCGCCCGTTGTCATGGTCGATCTCTCCAGTTGTTTGTGAGCAGGGCATTCACCCAAGGAAATGCTGCCCTGCCAAGGATGCACGGTGCTGCAAAAAGGGAATTAGGCCAAAGTTTTCCAATCTAAATCACCTGCGAGATCCAGTAGCACCATGTGCGGCCTTTTGCTACCCCGGGCATTGCAATCAGCACCATCTTCACTGCACTTCAGCGAAGCCATGTGCGAATCATGGGAGGAGCCATTTTGAACTGCAAACCTAACATGTGACATCATGAGGGGTCAAGGCCAGCCATTTCAGGAGCACCCAGTACACTTGGACACTGAATCCATACTGGCATCCATCGCACTGAATCAGGAGGCACTGCACAAACTTGCCAGATCCATGCAGTTTTATCCACCCTGATACTGAACTGATATAATTGACATCAACATATTTGGCATTGCCATTCTTCTGTGACTATGTGTCATGTAAACCGTTTAATTCAAGACCAGATAATTAGGCCGTATCAGAAGAAAACATTTATTGTAAGGACAGATCTAACTAGAGCGAATGTGGGAGACCCAACGTGCATGCCCCCCTCAAATATGATAATTTCAATGATTTCTCATGTGAGAACATGGATTTATTGAAACACAAATGTCTCCAACTACACCCTGCCCCCCCCCTCCACCACTGATAATTTCATGTATGTAGAACTACTTTCATTGAAATAGCCACACCACTGAAGTAGATCAATACAAAATATCAAATTATTAATTTTATTAATGAGCATTAATAGATGTTAAATAATTTGATGTAACTTTATTTAATAAAATTGCCTTTAATTTAAATATTACAAATTATTACAGAGGAATGAACTTGTTCTTCAGAATCTCTTTTGATGGAAGAGTTATCTATTCATAAGTTTGTTTCTTCAAGGTAATGATGAAAAAAAATTCTTTGAGTTAAATGTTGAATTTAACAGGTGATGGTTAAATATTGTTATAGCCTTTTCATTTCCATTTATCACAAAGAACAATTCTTAGATAAATCATTATATGAAATTTCACATTTGCCAAAAATAAAAACAATTTCTTATATCACACCATATTACACAGTGATGGCATCATGGTCCTTACATATATCCTGTGTTCCTTCCAACTTCACTGCTTTTCTACTGCAAAAAATTGCAGATGTGTAGTTTTCATTGCTCCACATAAGGTTCGAGTGTGGTTTTAATGTGCGTAAAAGGGGTTTGGCCTGTGGTCTATCTCTAGATCCTCAGGAGATGCAGCAATAGATATTAACTGATAGAGAAAATGTGAGCTGCCGCAAGTGCATTCAAAGCTTGTACAAAACATTGCTTTGAACAGAGAAAATACTAGGCATTTAGATTGACAGCCTCTAATTCACAGTCTCTGTGTTATCTGTTGTATTCTAAGATTAACTAAGTTACAAATAAGAATGATGACAAGGATATTTATATTTGCTTGCATGCATGAAATGAAAGATGCAATCTAATTTCCACAGTGTAGTTGTGAACGTATATACAGTGTATGTGTACTTTGCCATACCTTTAATGAAAGTCACAGATGACAAATTTCATTGTTTTCATTTTCCAAATGGTTAATGCTATTAACCTAGCGCATCTAAGAACACAGACTCAACTCTAAGTGGTTATGCAATCAATCCAAATTCAATGTATTTGTGTCTGTTGCCTCAATTGACAGATGGTGGTGCCAGATTGCCAGTATCCAGCTTTCCACCCTCGCTTCCAGAGGAAGTAACAATGTTGTAGACTCAGGGAGCTAGCATTAAACTATCAGTACAGTGCATCAGCATGCTTCAATCTTTCTCTACTGGACATAATAGCACTTATACAGAGAGGAAGTTAGAGTTAGTGTTTCTGGTCAATGTGATTTTTAAGATTTTGATGTTGTCATTTATCTGAAATACAATATTAACAATACCTTTCTCTTTACATGGGTGCACCAGTACTTGACAGTGCGAGATATTGCGGCTGTTGTTTTAATTCCTATCATTGCAATTTCACTTCCTATTCCCCTTGTTCAGAACAGTTTTACCCATGGAAATTGTGAAATCGCTTATTTAAAATCATAAAAATTTACACCATTCAGTCCACAGTTCCCATATGAGAATTGTTTGAGCATTACAAGGTTATTAATGTGATGTATGGAGTTTGGTTTGATATGTTATTTCTGGTGCATTTTAACAGAAGCCTTTAGTAGAGGTAAATTGTGGGCTTGTTATTATTAAAAGGCTTAATGATATGTTGTTCCAAAGGAATAACAACATAGAATCAAAGAAAACAGGTGCAATGGGTCAATTAGCCCTTCAAGCCTGCATCATTATTCAATATAATCATGGCTCAAAGGGCTGAATGGCTTACTGCTGAATGACCATGGTACATTATTTCTGCTTTCTTTTCATACCTCTGATCCCTTTCACCACAAGAGCCACATCGATCTCCTTTTTGAATATATCTAATGAATATCTTTCAGTGGTTGGGCATTCCAAAAGTTCACAGCTCAAGGGTGAAAAAAATATTTCCTCATCTCAGTCGTAAATGGTTTAACCCATATCCTTTTTCTGGACTTCCCCAACATTGGCAATATTTTTTATATATCTAACCTCTCTAGTCCTGTCAGAATTTTATTAGTCTCAATGATATCTATAGTTATTTAACTAAATTTCAATGAATAGAACCCTACTTGATTGAGGGTGGCAGCGAGGGCAACATCAGAGGCATTGCACTCCACCTGGAATGGGGTGGTCTCCTCCACGGTAAGCATTGTGGATTTGGTGAAGTCCTGTCTGATGCAAGTGAAGGCCGCTTGCACCTTGGCAGGGAGGGGAAATGAGGTGGCATGGGCGGACCTTGTCCAAGAAGCAGGGAACCCACTGGGAGTAGTAAGAGAAGAGTCCTAGGCATCTGCGGAGGGCCTTGAGTGTGTGGGGGAGGGACAATTTCATTAGGGGGGCATGCATTTGGGGTCGGGACTGATGACACTATATTCCACGATGGACCCCAGTATGGCGAGGCAGGTGATGCTGAACACACACTTCTCCTTGTTGTAAGTGAGGTTCAGTGCCTCAGCCGTCCGAGATACCTCTCCAGGTTGGCATTGTGGTATTGCTGGTTGTGGCCGCAGATAGTGACATTGTCCAGGTATAGGAAGGTTATTCTTAGATTGTACCAGTCTACCATGTGGTCCATCTCTTGCTGAAACATGGAGACTCGACTTGTGACCCCCAGATGGGACACAGCGGAACTTATGGAGGCACCCATCCATCTCAAAGGTAGTATAAGGTTTACCCCAGGCGTGGATGGGGAGCTGATGGAGGGCCGAATTAAGGTCAATCGTGGAGAAAGTCCTGTACGGGTCTATCTCGTTGACCATGTTGGCGATTTGGGGCAGTGGGTAGGTGTCCAGCTGGGAGTATCAGTTAATGGACTGGCTATAGTTGATGACCATCTTCAGTTTGCTTCCCCCTCTTACCACAAGGACCTGGGCTCTAAAACACCTTCCGCCAGAAGCCTTGATAAAGGTCCTCTTAGCAGCTATGAGCTTACAGTCTGGCGTCAGGTAGTTGAAGAGGGATGGAGGGGTTACCCGTAGGGTGGAGAGCCCTCAGGTGGACTGGGGGCAGTCGCTGGACTTTGTGCTGTGGGTGATGAGTGAGGGGAGTGGGCTACCGGAGGTAAGGGTGAGGCTGTGGAGGTGACACTGGATCAAGTCCCAGAATAACTGCGGCACAGAGCTTGGGCATGACCAGGAGCCTGAACCCACCACTGTCAAGTACACTGAGCAGCACCCTAGTGCCATGATGGAATGGTCCTGGACCGCGAAAGTGATAGCGAAGTTTGCTAGGTATACTTTGAGTTTCAACGTAAGGGCCACATTCGGGTGCACAAAGCTCTCAGTACTACTGCTACCTTCCCATTGACAGCGATGTCCATCATCGAGCACCCGAGTTCATGGGCAATGTCCTCCATTAGCTTGGTGGAAGCTAGGACTGCTTCAGGGTATGAGTCACTGCTCCCTGATGGTTATGGTGAGTAGCAGCCAGAGGGTGCCCTTCGAAGCATAGGGTGCGACGAGTGCATGGTTTTATATTCGTGCGCATTGACCTTGTCATCTGGTTGGCAAGTTGGGGGAAGTCGGCTGACCCATGATAGCAGTGTCCAGGAAACGCACATGGCATTGGTGCAATCAGGCGACTTGACTGGAAGTGACGTCGGAAGTAACATTGTCGATGCGGGCGGAAGCTGTGGTAAAGACGTGGCGGCAGTGTGGTTGGACATCTGGGCCGGAAGTGATGTTGTCGGTGGAGGCGGAAGTGACGGGTGGAGTAATGAAACAGCCTGGCATCCGCACGTGGGCACATCTAGAGAGTCTAAAGGGGCTCCTGGTTGGTCATGGAGGGCTGCAGCACTCCCGGTGGGTTTGGAGAGGCACACTAGTGAAGTGGCCTTTCATGCCACATCGGGAGCAATTCAAGCTCCTCGCAGGGCAGATTTTTCGGGAGCGCCTGATCGATCCACACCAGACCAACTGTACTTACAGCGGAGGACTGCGACAGGCGCGGCGATCATCTCTTCCACGTGGAGCTCCTCAGCAACTGCTATCATCAGCATCGGTCAAGCCGGAGGTTGGGGGAGGCGAGCATCAAAGGCCTCTACAGCTTCTAGGGAGCGAATCACCTCCATGATCTTGGTAAGAGAGTCATTATTCTCCTCCAACAGTCTCTGTCAAGTCGCCCTTGACCGCAATCCTTGCACACAGGCATCTCAGACGAGTCGCTCCACTTCCCCAGCTTCGATCGTGCACGGGGATGCTAGTTCTTGCAGTGCCCCCAGGTAAGTTCCTGCTGTCTCACCTGGCTGCTGTACCCTAATGCTGACCAGGTACCAGGTGTAGAACACGTTCGTTGGGGATGAGTACATGCCTTCCAGGATGACCATCACTGGTTCAAAATCCATGCAGTCTCAGATAGCCTGGAAAGCGGGTGGGCCCAGCTTGGTGCGAAGTACCATGAGTTTCTTTTGGTTAGTGTTGATTACCTTAGCCTGTGTGTGGATGATCGCCTCAATCGCATGCTTCCAGATCTCGAAGTATGCTGGAGTGTCCGGATGTTGAGGGTCAATATCCACTCTTTCGATAGTGAGGAACTTCTCCATGGTCCTTTTAATTTTTAAGCTAATTAAATTGTGAGTGCTGCTGTGCAAATTATTCTGATGCAAAGTCCACAGGCTTTAATTAACTTGAACTTTGTACACCAGTCTTAGTATCTTTGCTGGCTCCACATCTGACTGTCCCCCAAAGGGGCTGGCTCAAGTCTTTATACGGGCCTATGATTGACAGCCGGCAGGTGAGGCCAGCCTCCCAGGTTGCCTACCTGCAGGTTCAGTGGTTGCCCCCTGCAGTAGGCTGGTAGGAGTGTGGCCAGTATAGTGGTTGTATCACCATAACCTGCTGATGATTGATGCACCATGACACCCAGGTCTTGATGCACCTCCCCTTATCCTAATTTGTCACCATTCAGGTAATCTGCTTTCCTTTCATTGCCACCTTACATTTATCTACATTATACTGCACCTGCCATACATTGGCCCATTCTCCCAATCTGTCCAAATTACGCTGCAGTCTCTTGGAATCTTCCTCACAGGTCACATTGCTACTCAGCTGAGTGTCATCTGAAAATTTAGAGATATTACATATAATTCCTTCATCTAGCTGATTGATATATATCATGAATAACTGGGGTCTTGACACTGAACCTTCTTGTATCCCACCAGTAACTGCCTGCCAATAGGACCAATTTATAACCACTCTGTTTCCTGTTTGCCAGCCAGTTTCCAATCCATGTCAATACATTCCCTCCTTTACCACATTCTCTAATATTTCCATTACCAATCTCTTGAGCAAAATCATATCAAAATTCATTTGAAAAGTCCAAATGCACAACATCAACTGGTTCGCCTTTGTCCACTTTACTAGATTCATCCTCAAAAAATTGTAAAAAAAAATCAAGCATGATTCCCCTTCTGTAAATCCGTGCTGATTTGAACTAAATCCTCTCACTCCTCACTAAATGGGCAGCAATGACATCTATAATAATTGACTCCAGCATTTTCCCCACGACTGAAGTCAGACCAACAGGTCTATTAATTCCTTGATTTATCTCTTTCCCTCCTTTCTTAAAGAATGGTATCACATTAGTAACCCTCCAATCAAAAGGAACTGATCCAGAATGCAGAAATTGTTGGAAATTAATCACAAATGCATCCACTAACTCTAGGGACTCTTCCATAAGTACTCTGGGATGCAGACTATCAGGCCTTGAGGATCTATTAATTTACAGCGCCATCAACTTATCTGACAGAATTCCATCAAATTCTTCTCTATGTTAGTCCCCTGAATTCCAGATTCTGTTCTTCGTCGGGAGAGAACCAAAAGAAATTATTAAATAGATTTGCCATTTCCTTGGTCCCCATTATGAATTCTGATACTGGCTACATTTGCTTCAACAAGTTTCTGTATTTGTACGTACTTATACAAGCTTCCACAATCAATTTATTATATTCTCTGCATTCATTCTTGTACTTTTTCCCCTTCTAATTAGACCCCTTGCTTCATTTCTCCCTTTCCTCAGATTTGCTGGCCAATTTACATGTCCCTTCTTTGGTTTCCCTCATTAGCCAGGGTTGAGCTTTCCCATTTTATTTTATGACGAACAGGAATGTACAGTTGTTGAAGTTCCTCCACACAATCTTAAAATAGTTGCCATTGGCTATCACAGCTTATTAAGTATATTTTGCCAGTCTATCTAACTCCCTGAATTCAGCTTGTAGGACTTCATCCATTGGTTTTTACCTGTTCACTTGGTACCTGTATACACCATGGACACTGGCTGCACCCTCCTCCTTCAGAATATCCTGCAGTCACTCTGATACATCCTTGACCATTGCACCTGGGAGGCAACATTTCATCATGGAATTTTGCTTGTGACCATGGGACCTTCTGCCTTCCCCCCCTCCCGCACCCCAACCATTGAATCCCCAACTACAATCGCTCTGCCTTACCACCTTCCTCTGCTGAGCCTTAGTGCCAGTCATGGTGCCACTGACTAGGCTGTTGTTGACTGGTCATCTCGCAAAAGTATCCAAAGTTGTATATCTGTTTGTGAGGGGAATGCCCACAGGGGAATATTGGGCACCCCCTTTGGTCATCCAGCTGACTTTTGCCTGCACTTTTTATAACTTATTTCCTTGTTTTCTTATAAAACAAAAATATGGTGATATAGTCTAAGTAGAGCAATATCAGCCAGTCATTTCAACTTGGTCCAAGTCATGCAGAAACTCCAAAGATTTTTGCAAAGAATGATCTTAACTCAGCTGGTACCAAAGAACATCATGGAGAATAATCTGAAAAACGGGTGCACTCTAGTATCATTAACAATAAACACTGATAGTTATACAAACTCAAATATATCAAATCAGGGTATGAATGGTACAGCTTTAAAAATAAATTTTAATCTTCATCCTATTCTGTAATATGATCATTATTAATTGTCTACTCTAGCTTGGTTTCCTCTAGAAAGAAAAAACAGACCCTCCCCCCCCCCCCCCACCTCCCGCAACCAATCCTACCTCTCCCTCTAAACAAGGTTAACCTGCATATAGTAAGTAGATATGAATCACATGGTGATTCTTGGGGATCAGACAGAGAATGCTCAGAGCATTCACACAACTAAATCTTCAAGTTGTGATAGTAATCCATGAATGGCCCCCACTTCTTGTCAAATTCAACTGTGACATCTTTAATGGTAAATTTAATTTTCTTCAAACTTATGCCATCAGAAACCTTGGTATATTTCTACATATGTGTGGTGGAAATGTACTGACTGGCTGCATTATGATCTAGTATAGGAACATCAATACCCCAAGTGTAAATCCCTCCAAAAGGTAGTGGACAGAGCCTAGGACATCATAGGCAAATCCTCCCCACTATTGAGTACATCTACAAGGAAAGCTGCTGTCGGAAGGCAGCAGCAATCATCAAAGACCCACACCTCACAGCACATGCTCTGTTCTTGCTGCTGCCATCAGGAGAGAGGTATAGGTGCTGCAAGTCTCACACTGCTAAGTTCAGGAACAGATACTTTCCCTTTATCATCAGACTCCTCAACAACAAACTCAATCAGGGACTAATTTAAGGACTTTACTTTTGTACTTTATTGATTTTCTTGCTCTTCCTGTATTGCACAGTCAGTTTGATTGCATATGTTATCTGTTTACAGTTCTTTTGATTGTTTACATGTTCATGCTGTGTACAATTAATTTTTGCACTACCAATTAGTGGTAATTCTTCCGCGACTGCAGGATAAAAGAATCTCAGAGATGTGTGATGTCATGTATGTACTCTGACAATAAATCTGAAATCTGAATCAGTGAAGCTTCAAAGATTTTACATTTATCACATAATGGATCAATATCAGATTTAACAATTAGATAATTTAACTATAGCCATATATTTTATACACCACCTTAAACTGTAACAGATAATGTTGTGGACAAATGAAAATTTATTAATCAAATTAAGAGTGATGTCCCAGTCCTCATCTGAAAATTTTATACTCAAATCCCACTCCCATTCATTCTTGATCCCAGTCGCTGAGGCGATTCTTAGGTCCATCAAATTATTGTAAATATGCAGCTGCCGTGTAATGGGCCAAGTGGGCACACAGCATGGCATCGTGAACTGTCGCCGGCGTGGTTCTTCGGCGGACGTGTGGAGCCATAGGACAGACAGCTGGGTATTCACCTGATTAATGAACCGCATGCACGCAGTGCTGTGTGCTGAGTAACAGCACGTTGATTTGCTGAGCCTCCTGCCAGAAGGCACGGGACTCTCACTGTGCTTAATTTATACCTGCCTGTCCCGTGCATTGGCACCAAACTCATAATGATGTCACCACCCCGTCCCGTGGAGCTCAGGAAGTGAAGTATATAAAAGAAGGATGTAAAGTCCAAATAAAACAGTCTTGTGTTGACTAACCTGGTGTATATATATTGCTTTAGTAGCTCAACCGAAGTTGTCGCTACAAATAATTGATATCAAAGGGAAAACTTCAAATCAAAAAGTAAATCAACAACATTTATTTTGGGAATTCGAGGAAAATCAGAAAGTTTGGACTGAACAAAATACCTAATTTATATCTAAAAAGATGTCTATTAGGAAGTTTAAATTTTTATTTCCATTATTCGAAAGAAGCAAAATTATCTCTTAATACTATCTTATTTTCAGTTTAACATCAGAATATAAGGCTTTGAGCAAGATATTCTCCCAGAATCACAGTGCGGCTTTCGCGCAAACAGAGGAACTACTGACATGGTCTTTGCCCTCAGACAGCTCCAAGAAAAATGCAGAGAACAAAACAAAGGACTCTACATCACCTTTGTTGACCTCACCAAAGCCTTCGACACCGTGAGCAGGAAAGGGCTTTGGCAAATATTAGAGCGCATCGGATGTCCCCCAAAGTTCCTCAACATGATTATCCAACTGCACGAAAACCAACAAGGTCGGGTCAGATACAGCAATGAGCTCTCTGAACCCTTCTCCATTAACAGTGGCGTGAAGCAAGGCTGTGTTCTGGCACCAACCCTCTTTTCAATCTTCTTCAGCATGATGCTGAACCAAGCCATGAAAGACCCCAACAATGAAGACGCTGTTTACATCCGGTACCGCACGGATGGCAGTCTCTTCAATCTGAGGCGCCTGCAAGCTCAAACCAAGACACAAGAGAAACTTGTCCGTGAACTACTCTTTGCAGACGATGTCGCTTTAGTTGCCCATTCAGAGCCAGCTCTTCAGCGCTTGACGTCCTGCTTTGCGGAAACTGCCAAAATGTTTGGCCTGGAAGTCAGCCTGAAGAAAACTGAGGTCCTCCATCAGCCAGCTCCCCACCATGATTACCAGCCCCCCCCACATCTCCATCGGGCACACAAAACTCAAAACGGTCAACCAGTTTACCTATCTCGGCTGCACCATTTCATCAGATGCAAGGATCGACAATGAGATAGACAACAGACTCGCCAAGGCAAATAGCGCCTTTGGAAGACTACACAAAAGAGTCTGGAAAAACAACCAACTGAAAAACCTCACAAAGATAAGCGTATACAGAGCCGTTGTCATACCCACACTCCTGTTCGGCTCCGAATCATGGGTCCTCTACCGGCACCACCTATGGCTCCTAGAACACTTCCACCAGCGTTGTCTCCGCTCCATCCTCAACATCCATTGGAGCGCTTACATCCCTAACGTCGAAGTACTCGAGATGGCAGAGGTCGACAGCATCGAGTCCACGCTGCTGAAGATCCAGCTGCGCTGGATGGGTCACGTCTCCAGAATGGAGGACCATCGCCTTCCCAAGATCGTGTTATATGGCGAGCTCTCCACTGGCCACCGTGACAGAGGTGCACCAAAGAAAAGGTACAAGGACTGCCTAAAGAAATCTCTTGGTGCCTGCCACATTGACCACCGCCAGTGGGCTGATATCGCCTCAAACCGTGCATCTTGGCGCCTCACAGTTTGGCAGGCAGCAACCTCCTTTGAAGAAGACCGCAGAGCCTACCTCACTGACAAAAGGCAAAGGAGGAAAAACCCAACACCCATCCCCAACCAACCAATTTTCCCATGCAACCGCTGCAATCGTGTCTGCCTGTCCCGCATCGGACTTGTCAGCCACAAACGAGTCTGCAGCTGACGTGGACTTTTTACCCCCTCCATAAATCTTCATCCGCGAAGCCAAGCCAAAGAAAGATTGCCTTATAATTATAATTTATATTCTGAATGGAATTATGTAATTAGTTAGAAATCATGTATAAAGGGTTTTTTTCTATGAAAATCAATACAAATATTTTAAAAAGACTTTTGGTAACAACTGCATCAGTTCACCTCAGAGTGCTTCACAAAGGTTTTGAAGTTTGTCATTGTTGTAGGAGCCAACACCCCATTTACACGTCCTTAATCTACAAGCAGGCTTGTCTGAGGGACAAATATCATCCAGGACAAAATAAATAGCTCTCCTGATCTTCATTGAACTAACCAGCTGTGTGCTGGAGAGACGAATCTACACTTTTCTTTGAACAGATCACATCCACAGAAGTACCACAATCTTTGGGGATGTATGAACTGTTGGCCTAGATTTTTGTGTTGAAAAGATGTATAGAAAATTGTAAACGCGAGACCATGGTTCTTTCACTTCCCTGACACCTGCAGTGCTTATCCCCAGGAAAAAGAATGAATAATGGAAATGATGACATGTGTGAAAACAATTAATGCTATTATGTTTTCAAAAAATGTTTGTTGGTAAACAATGTTTTTGGATTGGTTTGGGCAGTATCTTTTTGGTAAGAAGTTCATGTAAATTTCTCGCTCAGTCCCCATTTTAAATCTCATTATTTTGTATTAACATCTATTCCTTGGCTTAAACTACATGAATTGCTCACGCTTATCTAAAGCACAGGACCAGAATATAAACTGCTCCAGTTGCTTAGCTGACAAATGATGATGCATCATTTGTTTAATCACCCCAGAAGCTCATGTTTGTTTAATGGAACACAGAGCTGTAAAAATAATTTATTCATTCCTCCTACTACTGAGGATGCAATTGGACTAGCTGAATAAATGTGCTGGAGATGTGGACAAGAGAAAGCACCCCAGAGCTTTGGCACAGAGACTGTTTAAACAAGTGCTAACTTTTAATCTGGAGGATCTTCTTTTATTCTATTTCCTGTTCTTTTTCAATTGACATGATCCCCCAAATTAACTTTTAATGAAATTAATAAGACAAATTATATTTTTACTATACTGGAATTTGATGAATCATCAGGGTCAGGTCAAGGGGAATGCACATCAGTAACAGAACTAGCGATCAATTTCCCACTCAATAATTTAAGCAGGAATCACGGCGCACACATAGGGAAGTTGAGAAGCAGGGGCGCAGACTCCCCAAAAATCTTAATCCATCATTATTCCAAGCATTAGTGTTTTTACTATCCCCTCTGCAACAGTCAAATCTTAATTATTGTCTTCATCTTTTAATAGGCAGAATAAAGGGTGGGATCTGGCAACACAAAGATACAGTATTTGGTTTTGTTCAGCCTAACATTCTTTTTGAACGAGGTTCTGTGCCTCAGTGGTGTGTTCTGCATTAACCCCTTCACCCTAATGAAGAACCTGAATCCCTCTTTGTTTGAGGGTTGAGTCATGACTCTACTTTGCTACAGATGTGCAATATAAAATCAGTAGTTGTCAATTCAGTCTCTGAAATAGGCCTGAAAGAGTGGAAATAATTGCTGTTGTAATCAGGTGTGCTGACTTTAGGCTGAATTGAACATTCAACATAAAACAGCACAGGATAGAATAGACCCCTGGGCCACAAAGTGTCCACTGAACATACTGCTCAGATTAAACAGAAAAAAAATGCTGCTGGTATGTGATCCATAATCTCTCTATTCCTTGATACGTATATGTGTTTCTCTAGAAGACACTTAAATTACACTTTAATACCTGCTTCCTTTCCAGACACCTATTGCTCTGTGTTTAAAAAAAAACAACCCACAAGATCTCTTTTAAACTTCCTCCAATCACTGCAAATGCTTGTCCTCCAGAATGTGGCATTTTTACACTGGGAAAAGAAAAAGGATTCCAACTGTCTACCTGATCTATGTTTCTCATAATTTTATCATCTTCTTTCAGGTCTCCATTCTGCATCTGACACTCCAGGAAAACAACCCAAGTTTGTCCAACCTCTCCCCATAGCTCATACCCTCTCAACCAGACAGCATCTTGCTAACAACATTGGCTAATATCCAATCCTCCAGGACCTCACCTGTTACTGATACTCATTCTCTACCTCACCCACTTCCTCTGACTCCAAGCACAAATTGCCTCCTTTTTCCTTCAGTGGGCCTATCCTCTCTTAAGTCATTTGTTTTTAATGTAAGAATAAAATACTTGAGGATTTTTTAAAATCCAGCTTGCCAAGAACATCTTGTGGCTCCTTTTGTCCTTCCTAATACCCTGCTTGAGTTCTCTTTTATAATCTTTATATCTCTCCAATCCAACTGTAGCTTTCTGAACTTTCCATATGCCTTCTTTTCCTTAAGTTCATGACCTCTCTTGTCATCCTAATTATCATTTCATAATTTGCTAATTTGCCCTCCCCCAATTGAATACTTTTCAACAAATCTCAAAACATTTCCACAACAAAACTCTGATCACCTGGCCAGGCTCATTTGCCAATACAAGGTTTAGTATGGCTGCCTTCGTGTTTGGGCTACTTGGATGCACTTAACAAGCTTCATCTAAGCCTCTGGCACTAATAACATCCCAGTCAATACTGGGGATATTAAAGTCTCCCACTACAACAATTGTGCAATTTTCCACAATTTGTTTACATATCTGTTCCTCCACCTCCTGGTGGCTGTTGGTTCCTCCACCTCCTGTTGGTGGTTATCATGCATGTGTTGCCATGTGGAAATGGAGACTGTAGATTGGGAAGTGCTGTCAGAGACACTGAAGGATATGTTATAAATTACTCTTATTGCATTTATAAAGTGCAACTGTTTGAAGGACTGAATGTTTAGGATGGTGAATGGGATGCCAATTGAGTGGGCTGCTTTGTCTTGGAGTAAGTAGTTAGGACAGGGTGTGTCTGATGGGTCAAGCAATTTGGTGAGGTGGTGCATTCTCCTCCACCAATTGCACAGGCCTTTTGTGAGATCCTGATTCACAGCCTCAAAGTTCTCCACACTATCCCAAATTATCCTTCTCCATTCTGAACCCTCAAGAATCAAAGATTCTCAAGAGTTAATGAGGATATTGCCCTTCTTAAAAGATACCTTGAGCATCTCCCTAAATCTTTTTTTCAGTTTGCCTGATAATCTCATTTTACAGAGTTTGCATAAAGTGTGCATTTCATGGATCTGGTGCTGGGTGTGGGAACAATGTGCACTGCATGATGTAGCCAGGGAATAGTAGCTGGGATTCAGGCTAGGTATATCATTGGTTCCCTTGTCCTAGCTGTAAATTTGGAGGCACCATTGGTGGATACATTGAGATCCTGGCTGCACATAATCCAGGTCTTGGAATCATTTAAGGCTAAAATTAGTGCTGACTAGCAGATAATGAGTTTTGTGCCAGATCTGAGTTCTTCTTCAAATTTGCTTTATCTCAATTGGCCAAATGTTGTGCTGGTGCATTAAAGGCAGTAATGAATTTCATAATCAATGTTGCCTTTACCAAAAAGTTTCCTAAGGTGTGGGAAGTGGTCAAAGGTTTGTGCAATCTCATTGTGAACCTTTATTGTCGAGGAGTAGTATGGGGGTAGTGTTGGTAGATGATTTTGGTAGTTGTTGAATGTGAGGCTTGTCTCTATAGCCAAGTATCTAGTCTTGTTGCACTGGAGGTCTGTACCACATCAATTTTGTTTTATATTGTGCTGAGAGAAACAGCAACATCTGATTCAATTTTGAGGCATCTGAGCAGAAATATTACTTTAATATTTGCATTCAGCCAAAGCAAATCACAGATGCAATAGCCTTGGGTGTCCACTCCTTCCTGACCTACCTACAGAATGATGCCTCATATGCCAAACTGCTGTTCATTGACTGCTTCTCAATATTCAATACAATCATGCCTCAGAGGCAGTTGGATAAACTGTCCTGGCTGGGACTTAATATCCCTCTCTGCAACTGGATTCTGAGCTTCTTGATTGAAAGACCACAGTGTGTCTGGGTTGGCAACAAAACCTCAACCCTCACCACGATGAGCACTGGTGCACCTCAGGGCTGCATGCTCAGTCTGCTATTGTTGATGCTGCAAACTCATGACTGTACTTCCAGGTTTAACTGCAACAGAATCATCGTTTGCAGATGATACATCAGTAGTTGGCTTCATTGGCAATAACGATGAGCAAGCTTACAGAGGGGAGGTTGAAAGGTTTGTACAATGGTGCAAGAGCAACAACCTGATTCTCAATGTGGATAACACAAAGGAGATGATTGTGGACTTCATGAAGACTTATGAAGACTCCCCACTACATATCAATGGCTCCATTGTAAAACCAACTTGTTCCACCAAGCCGTAAGACTGTTCAACAATTCTAGTAACTCATAAATTATTTTTATATATATTTATTTTGGATCGTAGTGTATATGTAGCCCCTTTCACACTTGCATCCCACTAAATTGGCTGTTCAATGACCTGGCATAGGAATGGGGGTTTGGCTTTTCACACTTGACCTCTCCTAACTGGAACACTGAATGCTTTCACACTCTCAAGGAGCCTTCTACCAGTGAGGTCATGACGCATCGAGTGATGGCAGACCTGCCCTAAGTCCTGATCAATGTATTATGATCTTATATTTGAACAAAATTAAACATGCCCAATTCTTTTAGTATTATTTGTCCCGCATCGGACTTGTCAGCCACAAACGAGCCTGCAGCTGACGTGGACTTTTACCCCCTCCATAAATCTTCGTCCGCGAAGCCAAGCCAAAGATTTGTTTAGTATTTCTTTTAAATAACACATATTTATTAAGAAAGGAGGTAATGGAGTCATCTGGGGTAATCAAGTGCTCCAATTGTGGGATGTGGGAAATCAGAGACAGCACAGCTGTTCCTGACGACTACACCTGCAAAAGGTGCATCCAATTGCAACTCCTGAGTGACCGTGTTGGGGAGCTTGAGTTGCAATTGGATGAACTGAGGGAAGTAAAGGAAGCAGAGGTAGTGATAGAGAAGAGTTACAGGGAGACAGTCACCCCTAGAAGGCAGGAGTCAGGGAATTGGGTGACTGTGAGGAAAGGAGGGAGAGTGCCTGTGCAGAGTACCCCTGTGGAAGTGCCACTCAGCAACATGTATTTGACATTGGATACTACTGGGGGGAACAGCCTATGAGGGATGAGTCGTGGGGGTCAGGTCTTTGGCACAGGGGCTGCACCTGAGGCTCAAAAGGGAAGGAGGAATAAGAACAAGGTAATTGTGGTTGCTAGGGAGGCAACAGACCAACCTCTGATCGAGTTCACAGAATTCTGCAAGGGGAAGGTGAGCAGCCAGAAGTTGTGGTCCATGTGGGGACCATTGACCTAGTTAGAAGTGGGGATGAGGTCTTGAAACAGAAATACATAGAATTAGGCAGGAAGTTAAAAAACAGGACCTCTAAGGTAGTAATCTCTGGATTGCTGCCGGTGTCACGTGCTAGAGAAGGTAGTAATAGGAGGATGTGGAGGATGAATGCGTGGCTAAAGAGTTGGTGCAGGGGGCAAGGGATAAGATTTTTGGATCATTGGGATCTCTTCTGGGGAAGGTCAGACCTGTACAAAAGGGACAGACTCCACTTGATCTGGAGGGGGACCAATATCCTGGCAAGCAGATTTGCTAGAGCTGTGGGGGAGGGTTTAAACTAGTTTGGCAGGGGGGTGGGGAGCAGAGTTTGCAAGCATTGTCGAGGGTGCATGGCCACCTAGTTAAGAATGAAAAAGATAACAAAGGAAGAATGGAGGTTAAGGTAAAAGGTAGAAAAGGGAATATATGTGAGGGTCATTCTCTGAAATGCCTGTACTTTAATGCAAGAAGCATGGTGAACAAGGTAAATGAGCTTAGAGCATGGATTGGCACTTGGAATCATGATGTTGTGGCAATTAGTGAGACCTGGTTACAGGAGGGACAGGACTGGCAACTAAATATTCCAGAATACAAATGTTTTAGATGTGATAGAACAGGGGGTTAAAAAAAAGGGGGAGAAGTTGCTCTGCTTGTGAAGGAGGACCGTAAGGTGGCAGGATGGTTTGGAGGGATCATCCAGTGAGGCTGTTTGGGTGGAATTGAGGGGTGGAGGAGGCATGAGGGCACTAATAGGAGTGTATTATAGACCACCAAATGGGCCAAGAAAATTGGAGGAATGAATTTGTAAGGACATAGCATATATGTATAATAAACATAAGCTAGTGATCATGGGAGATTTTAACTTCCCTCACATTGATTGGGATACCCATACAGTAAGAGGGCTGGATGGGCTAGAGTTTGTCAAATGTGTACAAGATAGTTTTCTTAATCAATACGTAGAGGAACCGACTCGGGATGGTGTAATACTGGATCTCCTGTTAGGGAACGAGATAGGTCAGGTGTCTGAGGTTAATGTTGGAGAACAAATTGGGTCTAGTGATCACAACTCTATTAATTTTAGGGTAGTTTTAGGGAAGAGCAAAGAAGGGCCTAAAGTTGAGGTTCTGGATTGGAGAAAAGCAAATTTCGAAGGAATAAGAATGGATTTGGTGAATATTGAGTGGGACATGATTTTTTGAGGAAAGGATGTAAATGAAAAATGGAGAATATTAAAAGAATAAATTTTGAGAGTACAGAGTAGATATGTCCCAGTGAGGATCAAAGGAAAGGCTGAAAGTCATAGGGAGCCTTGGTTTTCGAGGAATATTAGAAATTTGGTTAGGAGATAGAGGGAGGTGTATAAAAGGTATAAACAGCAGGGTGTTGAGAAATTGAAAGAGGACGACAAGGAGTGTAGAAAAAATCTTAAGAAAGAAATTAGAAAGGCCAAAAATAGGCACCAAGAGGCTTTGGCAGGCAGGGTAAGAATAAATCCAAAGGGTTTCTATAGGTACATTAAAAGTAAAAGATTAGTGAGGGATAAAATTGGACTCCTTGTAGATAGGGAGGGTAGGCGATGTGAGAAGTCAGAGGAGAAGGGGGAAATTTTAAGTGATTTCTTTTCATCGGTATTCACTAGGGAAAAAAATATTGAACCAGTTGAGGTAAAGAAAAATAGTGGGGAGGTCATGAATCATTTAAGGATAACCGAGGAGGTAGTGATGGCAGTGTTAAAAAAGATAAAGGTGGACAAATCTCTGGGTCCGGACAAAGTATTCCCAAGGACACTCAGGGAGGCTAGTGTACAGATAGTGGGGGCATTAACAGAGATATTTAGGATGTCACTGGTCACGGGGGTAGTGCTCATGTTGTAGTGCTCATGTTGTTCCGCTGTTTAAGAAAGGGTCCAAATGTAAGCCTGGAAATTATAGACCTGTGAGTCTGACGTCTGTGGTGGGTAAGTGTTCTGAGGGATGGCATTTACAAATATTTGGATGAACAGGGATTGATAGGTAGTAGTCAGCATGGTTTTGTCAGGGGTAAATCATGCTTAACAAACCTTAGAGTTTTTTTGAAGGGGTTACAAAAGAGATTGATGAAGGGAAGGCTGTGGATGTTGTCTATTTAGACTTTAGTAAGCTTTTGACAAAGTTCCCCACAGGAGGTTAGGTAAAAAGATGGAGGCATTAGGTATAAATAAGAAAGTAGTGAAATGGATTCAGTAATGGTTGGATAGGAGGTGTCAGAAAGTAGTGGTAGAAAATTGTCAAATTGGAGGCCGGTGACTAGTGGAGTTCCTCAGGGATCGGTCCTGGGTCCACTATTGTTTGTTATATATATTAACGATCTGAGAGAAGGGGTGGTGAATTGGATAAGTAAGTTGCAGGTGATACAAAGATTGGTGGTATTGTGGACAGTGAGGAAGATTACTGTAGCTTAAAAAGAGATATAGGATAGCTAGAGGAGTGGGCTGAGAAATGGCTGATGGAATTTAATACAGATAAATGTGAAGTGTTGCATTTTGGAAAGGCAAATCTAAATAGGTCATATACATTGAATGGTAGACATTTGAGGAATGCAGAGCAACAAAGGAATTTGGGCCAAACTGGCCTGTTCTGTGCTGTATATGGTTATATAACATAATTAAGCTTTATGTATAGTACAGTATGAGCCCTTCAGCCCGTTGTTGTTGTGCCGCCAACCTATATAAACCTTTATAAGGGACCGTGGGAAAGTGGTAGCAATAAATAGCAATAGTGGACGATTTTTAAACATGGTGGGAAAGTTGGTAGCACTATAGTGCTCAATTTATACAGCGTGGGAAAGTTTGTAGCGCTATAAGCGCACAATTTATATAGCATGGGAAAGTTGGTAGCACTATCGTGTACAATTTATAAATACTGTTGGAAAAAGCAATGGCGGACCTGCCCTCCCAGAATTCCATGCAGCAAAGAAAGGGCTGCATGCATGGAGCATTCATGGAGGGGATTCTCTGCTGCATGGCATTCTGGGAAGTCAGGTTCGCCTTTGCTTTTTCCCCATGGTTTTTATAAATTGTACGCTATAGCGATACCAATTTTCCCATGCTATTTTAAAATTGTCCTCTATTGCTATTTAATGCTGTTTATTTCCTCTCTATCTCTCTCTTGCTGTGACTTTCCCATTGCAAAGTTTATACCTTAATTTTAATCTTTTCTTCCTTCATGTTCCTGTACTCACGCAAAAACTTGGGTCATTTCAATCCCACAATGCAATTGCCTGTTTCACACTTGCCTGATCACAATGCCAGTGTCTGTAGACACCGGGGATTGTACTAGGGGTCGAGGCTGTCAATCTCTGGTGTGAGATGACGTCATCTGACGCCGGCATTGAGCTGATTTTGCTTTCGCACTAGACACTTTAAAGGCCAATTGGCGGTTAATTCCTGGGATCACTTGCAAGTGTGAAAGGGCCTTATGTTTGTGTGTAGGGTGTACTGTGTGTCTGCATATGTGCTCTATGGACTGGAGATACGCTGCTTCGTTGGGTTGTATATGTACAGTCAGATGACAATAAATTTGATCTTGAATGAAAGGAACAATTTGGGCAGATCTGTCCTCTGACTCCTCCCTGGTCTTTACATAGAGACCAAAGATATTTTGTTAACATTCATATCTAATGACTTAGTTTAATAGCAGTCTTCTCAGGCTTATCCACTTTAATCCCAGTCATTTATATGCAATTGCAGGAATTAAAAAATGTTTAGCTTTATTTTAAATGATAATATTTTAATTGTCAGTCAAATGTATATTTTATTTTATATTTTACTCAGGACTTTAAATTTCAATTCTTTCTAAATTTCTATGATCACCAGAGATATTTGGAAACAGCTTTTGCAAAGGCCCTTATGCAGCCACTGTTTCGTCATGTTTCAGCACCAATATTGTTCAGCGTCTGCATCTGCTCTGATTTAAATGATGGTTTGCCTCTGTTCCATGGTTCGATCTCCTTGTACATGTGGATCTGTTCAAAACGCATAAGGTGACAAGTACAGTAGATTCCCTTGCAGAGAGAAATTTATTGGGAGGTCTGAACCTGTGCTTTTAGCTGTCAATTGCATATGCTAAATAATTATTTTGCGAACAGTATCAGCTCTATTTTACCCGCTTTTGTGGATGGCTGGACAGAGTGAGTTTTATGTTTACACTGCAGTTCTTCCAGTCACCTTTTCATTCTGATAGCCTAGAATAAATGATTGCAACACCCACAGGAGTTCTCACAATAGTGGGAGATTTGAAGACACCATGTGTAAAATACACCTTACTGCATGTTATGTATTAGTCATAATTTCCATTGCTTAAAATGAATTTTAATGGATAGATAAGAAAGAGCATAATGGTGAACACCACTTAGTTGCTATCTCTGGGCACAGTTGTCTTACATTCAGATGGCACTTAGGCTAACCTGAAAAAACATAAATATGTAAAAATTGTAACCATAGTCATTTCAAAACTATGAAGGAAGTTAGCTGTAGGTCTCATTGAGGCAAATGGTACTGCTTTCTATTGCGCTCTTATTGAGACCAAACCAGATGTCAAAATCAGAGATCTATATGAGACTTAGGTAACTCCATCTAAATCTGCAGGTAGTGGTGGTGGCAAGTAGGTGGGATGGAGAACAACAAGCAAAGTTGCAGAAAATTTTGCCTGCGATGTGTTTAAAAACACAGAGATGGAGAAAAAAAACAACAGACCTTGTGAGGTACATACAAATATTTGATATGCAAAGGAGTATTGCTTGAATGTGCATCTTTGAATAGGTTTGTAAAGTAATTTGACCAATTAACAATTTGTTTATGGTCGTAACTTTATAGTTTGAAAATGGAGGGACGACACACACAATGTGCATGCACACATTTCACCCAGCTCAGATTTTACTCTTGTTAGAGTTGAGAGAACAAGAAGACTTGGTAGTACTGACACACAGTTCCATGTAAGTGGTGACACAGCTGAACAGGGTGATGAAGAAGGCATTTGGCAAACCTGCCTTTGTGGAGCACACAATAATCACGCCAACATGATGGAATGATTAAATGGCTTTAATTACCAAAAACCTGAGTATTACTGATAAACTACTTGGCCAGGTTCAGGTACAGGAGCAAGAGGGGACAAGTCTGGGCACACCAGCCTTTATTGGGAAAATCTGGTGAGGAGCTCAGGTAGGTTCAGACTGGCCAGTCCATACAGCTATACAAATGCCTTTCACCTCAGCCTTCATCAATTAGAGCATTGAGTACAGGAGCTGGGCTGCCATGTTGCAACTATGTAAGATCTTGGTGAGCCCACACTCTTAGTATTGTGAGCCGTTTTGATCACAAACTAAAGGAACTAAAGGAAACATATTAAGCTGGAAAAGGTGTAGAAAAGATTCACAAAAATATGGGAATGTTGAATTACAAGAAAAGGCTGAATAGGCTGGGACTGTTCTCTGTGGAGCATAGGAGGCTAAGGGGGAACCCAATAAAGGCTTATAAGATCATGAGGTTTGTAGATAAGCTCAGTAGTCATAATCTTTTTATCAGGGTAGGGGAATCTAAAACTAAAGGGCATTTTAATGTGAGGGAGGAACAATTAAAAATGAACTTGAGAGTCATTTTGGTACAGTCAAAATCCCCATCATCTAGAATTCAATCAGCTGTAAACTCAAACAACTAGCAAAAAATCCTCAGAGGAAATAAATAAATAAATTCAAATAAATAAGACTGGGCGGATGGACCCTGCAGGGAAGCACTCAGATTTTGTTGGACATGTGCAGATTTGCTCTGCTAATCTAGCAATGCCCCTCAATGAAGAATGCATGCATTCTTTTCATTGTCACTACTTGTGTGGAGGTAAGCCAGGTTGTAAGCGCAAGGAATGTGCACCGAGGGCCTGACTGGGACACTTGCCTAAAGGTGAATTGGGTAGCGCCAACATCCTGACTAGGACACTGGCATGGAAGCGAGTCAGGTTGCCAGCACGAGGACTGTGCACTGAGGGCCTGATTGGGACACTTGCGAGGAGGTGAGTCGGGTTGCACCGAGGGCCTAACAGGAACACTTGCGAGGAGGTGAGTATGATTACACTGAGGGCCGGACCGGGACACGTGCAAGGAGGTGAGTCAGATTGGACTGAGGGCCTGACTGGGACACTCGTGTGGATGTGAGTCAGGTTGTGCCGAGTGCCTGAATGGGACACCAGGATGGTCAATGCCACTTGCCGCTGGGACGTCTCTCCCAAAGTGCCTCCTCTCCCTGCCTGGTAAGAGTCTTTATTTTTATATTAGTAAGGCTTTAACTATAAACTTGGGGGAGGGGATTAATTATGATGGCACCATGGTTAGCAATGTGATTAGCGTAATGCTGTTACAGTGCCAAGGAACAGGGTTCAAATTTAAATTTAAATTTTGTACATTATGGGAATTACTTGATTAAATTAAATATTACATAATTAAAGATTACAATACTGATGCTTTTCAAATTACTTTACCTTTTGCACTGCCTTATTTTTTAAACGGTATATTCTTAATGGAAGTGTACTAGTTAGGCATTGGGTCTCAGTTAACAGGAAATTTCAAATTTATGGTATCCACAGGTGTTGGATAATAGGGATTTTACTATATATGGAATACTGCCAGAATGAAATAATAGAAGCAGGGACAATTATAATGTTCAAAAGTCATTCTGACAGGTACAGGGATAGGAAAGATTTGAAGGAATTGAGGCCAATATGGTAGGCATAGAGTTCAGTAGAACTCTATGATGCTGTGAGATGTGGGTCCTGTATTTTTCTTGCCAATTTTTGAAATGTTTGGCTAACTATGCTTCTTGGTTTATTTTCATTATCTTTAATTGAACAAATTAAAAGGAATCATGTTTAATGCAGCCAAAATAAATGAATGTTTTTGATGTTGAATTTTAATTCCTGAAAAACAGAAGGAAACACGATAGGTTGCAGTTGCTGTGGTTGTACTGAAATGCTAGAGGAACTGAGCTGGAGACAAGGCTATATTGCTGATGTTTTGGGATTAAGCTCTTCAAGGAAATATCAGAAAAGGCAGAAGGAGGATATATCAGAAAGTGTCAGAATTCAAACAATGGGGGAGGAATCCAGTCCAACAAAAGGTGTTAATTGGATGTGATAAAGGACTAGGTAGAATGTATCATGTATGTGCAAAAGGAGACAGAGAATGGAGAGATGATGGGGGAAGCAAGGGGTTGGGGAGGGCAGGGTATGGTTAATGAAAGCCAGAGAAATCAATATTAATGGCTCCCGGTTGGAGGGTGCCCAGTTGGAAGATGAGGTGCTGTTCCTCTAATTTAAGGGTGGTCTTAGTCTGGCAGTATATAAGACCATGGACAGACATATCAGCAAGGGAATGGAATGGAGAATTGAAATAAGTGGCAACTGGGAGATCCACAGTAATGCAGCAGACAGAGCCAAGGTGCTCAAAAAAGCGATCCTTCAGACTGCATCCAGCTCTCTGATGTAGAGGAGACCACATCGGGAACATCAGATGCAATAGATGACTCTTGCAGATCCACAAGTGACATGTTGCTTCACTTGGAAGGTCTGTTTTGGGCCCCAAATGGTGCTGAGGGAGGATGTATGGGTGCAAGTTGAGCATCTCCTGCAGTCACAGGAGTAGGTCCCTAGGGGATGATTGGTGGGGAGGGAGAAGTGGACAAGGGAGTCACGGAGGGAGCATTCCCTGCAGAAGGTGGAGAGGGGAATATGTGTCTAGAGGTGGGATCACATAGTAGATGGCGGAAATGGTGGAGGAGGATGAGTTGGATGCGGAGGCTGGTTGGGTGGTAGGTAAGGACAAGAGGTATCCTGTCCTTTTTGCATGTAGGGGTAGAGGGGGCCAGGGCAGATGTCTGAGTCATGGAGGATATGTGGGTAAATGGTGAAGGGAAAGCTACGTTGTTTGAAGAAGAAGGGCATCTCTGATGATCTGGCATGGAACTCTTCATCCTGGATGCAGATGCAACAGAGACAGAGGAATTGAGAGAATGGAATGGATCTCCACAGGGGACAGGGTGGGAAGATGTATAGTCGAGGTAGCTGTGGGAGTTGGTGGGTTTATAGAAGATCTGTGTTGAGAGTTTGTCTCCTGCAATGGAGACAGAGAGATCGAGGAAAGGGAGGGTAGTGCTAGAGATGGACCAAGTGAATTTGAGGTCAGGGTGGAAGTTGGCAGAAAAGTGGATAAAGTCAAATAGAAGCCAAATTGATCTTTAATACTGACATAAATTGGGCAAGAGTAGAGCAGTGTTTGTCTGAGAAAAATGGTAGGTTCTTTCCTGAAAGGGCATCCTTCTGTGCAATGATGTTCTATGATTAATTATCCATTCCCTTTTTGGAAGTAATAATAAAGCAACTTAAATTTTGTGAGCATAAATATACTTTTGACGCATAAGCATAATTTTGCAGGCAATGTAAATGTGGATTCACAAACACCCCTCCCTCCCACCAAATTATTGCCTGCTCACATAATTACCACCAATTTAAGCAATCATAAATAGAGGATTTTCCAGACCCTTTTTCATAAGTCTTTTTAAGAGTGCAGAGATGGTAAAATTGATCTGGAAGAAAACTTTTTTCATTTTTGAAATTTTCTCATCCAGGAAGAAAGCAATTACAATAAAAATAAAGGATTGATAACATTGCGTTTTTGAGATTTGCTTCCTTTCACTGACTGATCATTTAGTCCTCATAAATTGATTTTTTGAGACCTAAACCCATAGATTTGCAAGTCTCCATCATTCTCTTGAGATGCAATTTAGCAAGATAAGGTTAAGATAACACAAAAAGGAAACCATATTTATTAACAACTTTAATGGATGAATTCAAGTTTAATAAAACCCTCTTAGCTTTTATATGTAACTAGAACATTTAAATCTTTTGATGGCTTTGCTTGGTCAAAAAAGTACAAGAATAAAATACAGAGTTGCTTTTTTACCATTGGAATCCCTTCTTAATTCAAGAGGTGGAAAGGAAGTCCCTGATGCGATTTTCATGTTGGATGGACATCAAATCATGGGAAGAATGATTGTACAGTTTACCATGTGAAAACTGAAAGAAGCTCAGACTACTTTCATGGTCAGATCTCATTGCAATAGCTCATAAAATTTGAGAAAGATTGACAGCTGGCATTCATTTTAGGAAATTCAAAGGGTCCTCTATGGAGTCAAGCTGGAAAGGAGAAAGAGACTATCCTTGAATCAGAATAGAGTGCATGGAAGCATTAAACAGTTAGGAAGAATTTTACTAGGATCAGAAGAAATATCCATGCAGTTTTTGAAACAAAATTTTGAATACCTTCTTAGATACAAACTACATTTGTGTGTCTATAAATTGATCATGTCAGTTTGGTACATGGCTTTATACCATACAAAAGTAACTTGAAAATACATTTGACCTTCGTAGCAAATCAAAACATAACAGAACCTGTATAATTCCTATACAACGTCAATGTAAATAGAAATTGAAAATAAAATAATGCAGATACTGGAAACCTGAAGTCAAAAACAGAAAATGTTGCATTCTGTGAAGAGAGAATGACCATTTCAGGTTAATGATTCTTCATCTGAATTATAAAAGATTATTAACCTGAAATGGTCACTCTCTCTTCACAGAAAGGATAATTCCCTCCAGATAATGCTGAGTATTTCCAGCAGTTTTAAAATTTTTTTTCTTGCTGTTTCCATTGTATTTTACTTCAGTGTTTTCATAGAACAGAACTTAATAGAACAGTACACAGGCCTACAGTACGGACCCTTCTGCCCACAATGTTGAGCCGACCTATGTAGATCTACTCCACTATCACTCTAACCTTTCCATCCCTCACACCCCACAACTCTCCATTTTCCTCATATCCATGTGCCTATCTAAGAATCTTTCCCTTCATACAAACATCCACCATTATCCCCAGCAACATGTTCAAGGCTTACCATTAATGTCTCCGCTAAACTTTCCTCTATAGTCTTAAACAGGTGTCTTCTGGTATTGGCCATTCCACCCTATGAAAAAAGTGCTGGCCACCCACTCTATATATGCTTCTCATAATCTTATCCATCTCAATTAATCCACCTCTTACCTTCCGTTGCTCCAAAAAGCCTTTGCTCACTCAACTTTTCCTCATTGGATATGTTCTCCAATCCAAGCACCATCTTGGTAAATCTCTGCACCCCCTCCAAAGCTCACATCTCCTTCCAAGGTGGCCAGAACTGAACACAAAACTCTGTGGTCTAACCAGATTTTTATAGAGCTGCAATATTACATTGCAGTTTTTGAACTCAAGCCCCCAACTAATGAAGACCGTACACTATGATCCTTCTCAACCATTCTATCAACTTGTGTGGCAACCTTGAGGGATCTAAGGACTTGAACTCCATGTTCCTCCACAAAGCTAAGAATCCTGCCATAAACCATATACTCCATCTTCAGTTTTATCTTCCAAAGCGCTTAGTTACAATCACTTTGCACTTTTCCAGATTGAACTCTGCCACTTCTCTGCTTAACTCTGAATCCTGTTTAGATCCTGTCATAACCTATCACAACCTTCTATATTCTCCACCACACAGCCTCTTCATACTTACTGACACACTCCTCCACTTCCTCATCCATATCATTTCTAAAAGTCGCAAAGAGCAAAAATCACAAATCCCAGAACAGATCTCCATAGGTCATTACTTGGCACCGACATCCAGACAGAATGCGTTTCATCTGCTACCAGCCTCTGCCTTCTGTGGGCAAGCTAATTCCTAATTCGAATTGCTAAGTTTCCATGGATCCCATATCTCATGACTTTCTAGATCAGCCTTTTAGGGAACTTCATCAAATGCCTTACTCAAATCTATATCCGCCACATCTACCAATATACATTCTTCAGTTTCTTTTGTTAACCCCAACAAAGGGATGCTGACTATTTCTAATAAGACCCTACTTCTCCAAACGGTCATAAATCCTGTCCCTAAATTCAAGAAAGGATCTACAGATAATCCTGGGAATCATAGATCAGTGAGTCTTGCGTCAGTGTGGACATAATATTGCAGAGCAAATGGAGGGGTGAGTTACTATGTTTGCAGATGACACAAAGTGAAAAGTGTGGAAGATGTTATAGGTGATAAGATATGGACAGGATGCAGAGTTGGGGGAGATGGAGTTCAATCAAGTAGTTCATCTACCACTGATGCAAAACTCCATTGTCTCTTAGTTCCCTGGTTATCACTATCAGCTTTCTTGAACAATAGAGCATTTGCCATCCTCCAATCCTCTGATACCATTATTTTGGCCAAGAAGGATGCGAGGATCGTTGTCAATGTCCCAGTAATCTCTTCCAGGACTTCCTGTGGTAATTTGGGATATATCCTGTCCATCCCTGGGACTTATCTCTTCTAAAGTTTTTCAGAAGCTCCAACACCACCTCTTTCTTAATCTTGACATGGTCCAGTACATCAACATCTTCTGCATTGCCCTCACATTCGTCAAGGTCAATCTTGCTGGTAATTAAAAGATATAAGACCAAACATTATTTTTCCAGTATTAAAATATTATCTAATACTGTTTCAAAAGCTCAAACAATTGTGAAGTTCATTAACACCACATCCAAAACACATTTACTCATGTTATACTGCTCTGCTTCCAGAACAGTGAGCTTTTCTTTTCCAGCAAACAAATGGAGTGAGAGTAGGCAAGAGCAGAACAGCTAAGTATGTGAGAGCTGTGCTGGTAAGTTTCTTTTCCCACCAAACAAGAGTTGGAGGGAGAGTGTGATATTGTGAGTAGGTGAGAGGTATATGCAGGGCAGCCATCATGAGTGTAGACCAGAGTTAGAGTGTGGTGTTGAGGCTTTGGCTCAAGAGACTTTGGTAAGAAGAGGCTGAGGTGATGAGGTAAGACAGCCTTAATGAAGAACAAAAGATTTTGGTAAGAAGGCACAGGTCAGGGTAGGTTGTCTTAATTTTCTTTTTGTATTTTGTATACAGTAAAAATGGCAACCATGGCAAGGATATGCTCCTCTTGCAGAATATGGATACTCAGGGATTCCAGCATTATCCCTGGTGACTTCATCCATGAGAAGTGCATCCATCAGGGAACTGGAGCTGGAGGTGGATGAACTCCTGATCATTCGGGAGACTGAGGGGGATGATTAATAGGAGTTACAATGATGGAATCACACATAAGTAGGCAGGAGGAAAGTAGCTGGGTGACGATCAGGAGAGGGAAAGGGAATAGACAGTCTGTGTGTGTATCCTTGTATCCATTCCCCTCAATAACATGTACATAATTTTGGATACTGTTGGGGGGGTGGGGGGATGACCTACCAAGGACAAGCCACAGTGATCAGATTTGGTTAGCCTCGTGGCTAAGAACAGAAGGGTGGAGAAGGGGCGAGCTGCAATGATAAGGGATTTGATTGTGAGGGGAACAGATAAAAGGTTCTGTGGAAGAGATCAAGAATGCCGATGGTATATTGCCCATCAGGTGTCAGGGTCTGGGATGTCGAGGTTGAATTCAGAGCAATTTTAAGAGGGAGGATAAACTTTCAGATGTCATGGTTCATGAGGGGACTAATGACATGGGTAGGAAGGGTGATGAAGTCCTGCAAAGAGAGTTCAGAGAGTTGGATGCTAAGTTGAAGGACCAGACTTCCCATGTTGTGATCTCAGAATTGCTGTCCATGCCATGCGCTAGTGAGGTTAAAAGTAGGAGGATAATGCAGCTTTATACATGGCTAAAGAGATGGTACAGGAGGAAAGGCTTCAGATTTCTAGATCACTAGGCTCTCTTCCAAGGAAGGTGGCACCTGTACTGGCAGGATAGTTTACATCTGAACTGGAAAGTAATTAATATCATTGTGCAAAGGTTTGCTTGTGCTGCTCCGGGCGATTTAAGCTAGATTTTCAGAGGTATGGATACCAGAGTGCCAGAGCAGATAGTGGGATGGGGTTGGTAAAAGATTATTCTAAAACTGCATACAAAGACAGGAATCTAAAGATCGTGCATAGTGGAAATAATGTTCTGATGTGGGTCTATTTCAATGCAATGAGTATTGTAGGAGAGGCAGATGGAATTATGCCATTGAGGCCATTAGTGAAACTTGGTTGTAGGAGAGGCAGGGCTGGCAGCTCAATGTTTGGGGGTTCTGGTGTTTCAGACACAATAGAATGGGAGTGATAAAAGGTGGACAAGTGGCATTGCAAGTGAGAGAAAATGTCACAGCACTGCACACACAGGAGAGACTAGAGGGCTCATTAACTGAGGCTATATGGGTGGAAATGAAGAATGAGAAATGTATGACCATATTTATGAGATTTTATTATAGACCGCCAAATATTCAGCGAGAATTAAAGGAGTAAACCAACAGAGAGAAAGCAGACAGCTGCATGAAACACAAAGTTGATGACTTTAACTTTCCACATATAAATTGTCTGGGAGTCCCATACTGTAAAAGGACTGGATGGGTTAGAGTTTGCCAAATATGTTTAGGAAAGTTTTCTCAATTAATATATTGAGGTATCAACCAAAGAGAATGAAATAGTGGATCTCCTATTTGGGTACGAGACAGGAGAGGTGATGGAGGTTTGTGTTGGGGAACACTTTGGGTCCAGTGATCATAATGGCATTAGTTTCAAGATAATTATGGATAAGGATAGGCCTGGTCCTTGGATTAAGATTCTCAATTGGAGAAAGGCCAATTCTGAGGAAATGAGAAATGATCTAAAAAGCAAGAACAGGTTATTTTTTGGCAAGTTTCTGCTTGGTAAGTAGGAGGCCTTCGAAGGTGAAATTTTGAGAGTATAGTGTTTGTTTGTTCCTGTCAGGATTAAAGGCAATATTGTGAATTAGGTTAAGAAGAGAGAGGTGTACAGCAGGTGTAGGCAAATGAGGCACTTGAGGAGTATAAAAAAAATGAAAGGAAAAACACAAGAATGAAATCAGGACAGCTAAAAGAAGACATGAAGTTGCTTTGGTAGACAAAGCAAGGGGAAATCCAAAGATTTCTACAGGTATTAGGAACAGAAAGATAGTAAGATCTTGAAGATCAGAGTGGTCGGCTTTGTATGGAGCCAAGAGAGATGGGGGAGATCTTAAATGGTTTCTTTGTATCTGTATTTTCTTAGGAAATTGACACAGGGTCAAGGGAAGTAAGGAAAACAAGCAGAAGTCGTATTAAAGAGGAGGAGGAACTTGCTGTCTTAAGGCAAATAAGGGTGGCTCCCCAGAACATGACAAGGTATTCCCTTGGACCTTGAAGGAGGCTAGAGTAGAAATTGCACAGGTGTGTTGCCGGAGGATTGGAGAGGAGTTCATGTTGTTCCATTATTTAAAAAGACCTTAAAATTTATCTGGGAAATTATCAGGTGAGCCTGATGTCAGTAATAGATACGTTACTGGAAGGTGTTCTAAGAGATTGGATTTTACAAGTATTTGGAGAGACTGAGACTGCTAAGGGATAGTCAACATGGTTTGTGCATGGTAGGTCATGTTCAACCATTCTTATAGAATTTTTTGTGGAGGTTACCAGAAATTTTGATGAAGGAAAGGCAGTGGATGAGGTCTAAATGGACTTTAGTAAGGTCTTTGACAGGGTCCCACATAGGATGTCAGTCAGGAGCGTTCAATCACTTAGTGTTCATGGTGAGGTAGTAAATTAGATTAAAACATTGGGTTTATAGAAGAGAGTGGTAGTGGAGGATTTCCTCTCTGACTGGAGGCCTGTGACTAGTGGTGTGCCTTAGTGATTGGTGCTGGGTTCACTGTTGTTTGTCATCTATATCACTAATCTGGATAATAATGTGGTAAATTGGATCAGCAAGTTTGCAGATGACAGAAAGATTAGAGAAGGCGTAGACATTGAGGAAGGCCTTCAAAATTTACAGAAGGATCTGGACCAGCTGGAAAACTAGGCTGCAAAATAGCAGATGGAATTTAATGTAAATAAATGTTAGGTGATGCCTTTTGGAAGGACAAACTGAGAAAGGACACACATGGTAAATGGAAGGCCAGTGAGGAATGTAGTAGGGCAGAGAGATCTGGGATACAGATACATAATTCCCTGAAAGTGGCATCTCAGTTAGATAGAGTTTTTGGTACATTGGCCTTCATAAATAAAAGCACTGAGTATCAGTGTTGCAATGTTATGGTAAAGTTGTACAAGACATTTGTGAGGCCAAATACAGAGTACGATGTGCAGTTTTGGTCACCTAAGTACAGGAAGGATATCAATAAGATTGAAAGAGAGTGATGGAGAATTACAAGGATTTTGCCAGGACTTAAAGAATTGAGTTACAGGGAAAGGTTAAATGGAATAGGACTTTATTCCCTGGATAGCAGAAGCATGAGGGGAGATTTGATAGAGGTGTACAAAATTATGATAAGTATAACAGACTTTTTCTATTGAGGTTAAATGAGTTAAAAAAAACTAGAGGATATGAGTTAAGGGTGAATGGGGAAAACTTTAAAGAACATTAGGGGGAACTTTTTCACACTGAGAGTAGTTGTAGGGTGGAACAAGCTGAATTAATAAATGCAGGCTCAATTTAACATATAACCATATGAAAGTTTATGGCATGATGTTTAAGAAAAATTTGGGCATGAACCTGGATGGGACATGTATGGAAAGATAAGGTCCATGTTCAGGTCAGTGCAACTAGGCAGAAAAATAGTTTGGCATAAACTAGAGGGGCCGAAGAGGCTGTTCTGTGCTGTAGTGTTCTATGGTTATATTACAGGCTAAATTTCCTGTGTTCGTAGCATTGCTGCCACATAACCCCTTCTAGGTGTGAGAGGAAAAGTTCCTATAATCCCAAATCAAAGGTTCCTCCATTTGGTTGGTTTTTCAGGTTTCTGTAATGAGGCGGTGAACATATGTTAGCAATGGAGCTGGCAATAGTCCAAGGCAAGTTTTCTGAGTGTGAGGGTGTTCTTGACTTTGATAGCAGTGCAAACACTTGTCTGAGTTTGTGCTTGCAGTTTTCAGAGGTCACAAATACACCTCAAATAGTAAACAACCATTGTTTGGGTAATGAACCCGTCACTTGTTTTGCACAGTGTTTTTCAGCACACAGCTTGTGACTGCAGAGGAAAAGGTGAAGAGCTCTCATGTAATTAATGCTGCATTTATGCAATTTTCAATTCTGCAATATGTTCACATATGGTTTACCGATTTATGGTTTGGATTGTGGTCGCCTTTGGATCTATTGCTTGGTCATTTTCGTATGGATTTGGCATTCAACAAAGATTGGATGATTACAGAAAATCAATTTACATTTTCCTTGTCTATTATTAGGCAGAATATTTAAGTTGTTTTATCTTTGCCATTTGCAACACTGAAGAAATGAACAATTCAGTTTTTTGAAGGATTCATTATTATTTCTCTTTTTTGAAGTTTCAGAAGTGTTCTCTCTTTCTGTTGGTCATTTTTAATAATTCCAAAAGTCAATTGGCAGCTGTACTGCAACCTGAATAAGTATCTGTGTCTGGTTGCCATGGATTTTTAAATTCAATATTAAATTATGTAGGGAGCCATGACAAAATCTGCAGCGCATTACAGATAATATTATTCACTTCATATATTGGTTCAGATTTTGAAAGATCTAAAAAGAATTTTAGATGGGAAAAATAAAGGAGTGTTAGAATGGAAATAATTAATGATTATCACATTTTAATTTACTCTTAATTCATTTTCTTGGGTTTTTTTGTTGCTGCACTGTTCATGGCATGAAATGCTCTTTTTATTATTCATTACAGCTGGTGAAAAATATTTCCATTACACTAAAAATTAATGTTGTACAATCCAAGTGGCAGGACACGGAACAGGTATCACGTTGCCCACTGAATTCTCATGGGAACATTTTACCTTTTGTTGTTTCGTGGCAAACAAAGCAAGCAGACTGTAATCTCAAAGGAAATGCTACACGTTTGAAGTCTAATTGGTTCAACATTGTATTCTGGACATTAAAAATGTAACACTTTTAAGTACTGCTCTTTTAAAATATAAAATTAAGATTTTCTGAACATTCTTTATCAAAATTGTTCCTTTATTCACTGGTTCCTCACAATTCTTAAAAAAAACTTTTATATAGATTAGTTGAGGCCAGTCGAGGTAAAAGGTATCTGACATTAAATTATATTGTAGATACGTTTTCCAAAACAACTCTGAATGATCAAGAAATTGCTCGAATATAAATTACCAGTGTTCGTGGAAATCAGAAGTAAAGAACAATTGTCCTTTTGTAAGAATGAGAAAGGGCGATTATTAAGTGGGAGAAGTAGTAAGATGAAGTCTTGTTCAATATTAAAGCACAACTTGTCTCAGTTTGTCCATGGGTAAGAATGTCGATTCAGAATGGGCACATAAAGCTGAACATTTCTTTCTGACTACCTTTGCTGGGTTTTTTGAATACACTTGTCCACAAACTATTTCTCACAAAATGAAAAAAATACTGAGAAATAGATTTTGAACTGTCCTTTCCTCCCCGACTTCATGTGATAAGTTTTAATAAACTAGATTTTGAACCTTAAAATTGAGCATGTAAATTAATCAATTAAATGTTCTACTGTTATGTGCACCAAAATACAGCAAGAAGCTGTATTCAGGCAGCAGGCACTGGAATAATAACAAATAAACAAATAGATAGGATAAGAGTGTAGGGACCATAAGACATAGGAGCAGAATTAAGCCGTTTGACCTATCTAATCTGCTCTGCTGGATGGCTGATGTATTTTTCCTCCCAACTACATTCTCCTGCCTTCTCCCTTACTAATCAATAACCTACCGACCTCTGCTTTAAATCTACCCAATGACTTGTGCTCCACATCCATCTGTGGCAACAAATTCCACTGATTAACCATCCTCTGGCTGTAATTTCAGGACCATCGCTAGAAGAGGTGGAGCACGGGACTCGGGAGAGCTGTGAGTGTCAGTAACTGCTTTGGTGAGTGTATTTTAAAAGGGAGCGAAGGACAAGAATGGTGCTTGGTGGGAGTGAGTACTACAGATAAAGGGCAGTGACAAATAAAAAGAGGGAAAATTCAAGCGGATGTCCAGTGTTGAGCTGCCCATCTGTGAGTGGTTCAGGGAAGGAGAGCAGCTGCTAAGGATGAGTTTGTTTCCAGTAAGGTAATGCCAGGTAAGATCTTTGTATTTAAACTATGAATAGTTAATGGAGACAACAGCTTGGGCAGTGGAAAGCTCCGAATGCAGGATGTGGGAAATCTGGGACAGCACAATTGTCCTTGATGACTATGTGAGTTGCATCCAGCTGCAGCTCCTTGGAGACCAAGTTAGGCAACTGGAGCTGGAGCTGGATGAACTTCAGATCATTCAGAAGGCTGAGGCAGAGATGGAGAGGAACTTCAGTGAGACAGTCACCCCCAAACGTCAGGAGGCAGGTAGCTGGGTGACTGTTAGGAGAGGGAAAGGGAATAGGCAGACAGTGCAGAGCACCTACGTGGCCATTTCTCTCAACAATGAGTATACCATTTTGGATACTGTTGAGCAATAATCTATCAGGGCCAAACTGTAGTGGTCACATCTCTAGCACAGAGACTGGCCCCTTAGCTCAGAAGTGGGAAGAAGAGGAGAGATATGTTGATTGGGGACTCATTGGCTAAGTGAACAGATTGGAGGTTCTGTAAATAAGGTCGATGCTCCTAGATGATGTGTTGCATCCCAGGTGCCAGGGTCAAGGAGGTCTCTGATCAAGTTCACAACATATGGAGGAAGAGGGTGAGCAGCCAGGTGGGGACCAATGACATAGATAGGAATAGTGATGGTCTTGAAGAGGGAATATTGAGAGTTTGGAGAGAAGTTCAAAAGAAAGATCTCAAAGTCCTTGGAATTGCTGCCTGTATCACATACCAGAGAGGGTTGAAATAGGAAGCTGTGGCAGATCAATGCGTGGCTGAAGAGTTGGTGCAGGGAGCAGGGATTCAGTTTTGTGGATCATTAGGATCTCTTCTGGGGAAGGTCTGACCTGTCCAAAAAGGATGGGCTGCATCTGAACTGGAAAGAGACTGCTATCTGGGTGGGCAGGTTTGCTAGAGATGTTGGAGAGAGTTTAAACTAGTTTGGCAGCAGGGTGGGATCCTGAATTAAGGCATAATTCTATGTGTTTTGAGTCTGTGAGGAAGGACAGGTGGGGGAAAAACATAAATGTAGTCAGTTAGAGGGTTTGAAATGTGCCTATTTCAACACTAGGAGTATTAGGAATAAAAGGGAAGAACTTAGAGCATGGATTAGTAGTCACCAGGTTCTTTCACTTTGTAAAAGCTTGCAATCTGCCTTAATTCATTGACCAAAAACTGCCAGGTCTACGCAGAGTGCAAACCGCTCTTCTATCGGCCAGACAGCACAGTTGATAAAGGCTACCCGCCTCTCCTCGGACTGCAAAGTGTACTTCCTCAACATCATTGATGAGAACTTGCATTATCTCTTCACGAACCCCTGCCCAGACATGACAGCTGCCTCAGTCATACAGGCCCTATGCAGTCTCTTCACTTTGTTTAGCTTCCCCTACTATATTCATAGTGACTGGGGGCCCTCCTTTATGGGTGACGAGCTGCACCAGTACCTGCTGGCCAGAGGTATCGCCATGAGCAGGGCCACCAGCTACAACCCCTGAGGGGACAGGCAGGTGGAAAGGAGAACACCACAGACTGGAAGGCCATCCTCCTAGCCCTGCGGTCTAGAGGCCTTCCTGTCTCTCGCTGGCAAAAGGTTCTCCCCCAAGGCTCTCCACTCGATAAGGTCACTCCTATATACTGCCACCAATGCCACACCACATGAACAAATGTTTTCATTTCCGAGGAAGTCCGCTGCATGGACTACACTGCCGGCATGGTTGACATCTACAGGGCTAGTCCTAATATGGAAACATGTGAGGGGTCATAAGTCCAACCCACTGATCGAAAGGTCCATCTCCTCCATGCCAACCCCCAATACACCTTTGTGGCCTGCCCTGATGGGCACAAAGATGTGGTCTTTGTTAAGGATCTGGCACTCTCAGGGGTTCCAGAAACTTCCACTACTGATCACCCCACACTCCTTTCACCTCTCACCATCCATGATGCACCAGGGCCATGGCATGTTACCTCAGCCCCTCACAAGTCATTTTGCTACTGCCATTAGCAGGTACACCTTCAATGAAGATAAGTGCACCAATATCTGTAGCAGCCCCAACTACCATTTTTCACAAATACTTTAGCTCTTGGGCAGTTCCTTTACTCCTCCACACTTTGCTCTTGCTGTCACTGTGATACAGATTAATCTTAGACTCATCTGTCTACAAGACCTTTTTCCAATACTTAATACTTCTAAATATTTCTTGGCAAACTGTAATCTGGCCATCCTTTCTGTGGCTAACTTGTGGGCTGCATCTTGCAGGGTGCCTCTGTATTTCTGTTAATGAAGTCTTCTGCAGACATATGTCACTGACATATCCATGTCTGCCTCCTAAAGAGTGTTTCTGATCTGTCAAACAGATGTTTGGGGATTTTTCTTCATTAATATGTGTGACAGAATATAGATATGTTTTTGAGAAATAAATTGGGGCAGGGTTTTTAGTGTAGGTCACATACAAACACTTCAAAAACAGATTTTATTTAAAATTGTGGAGCTCTGTTCATGCTAGACATGTTGGGTCCAACAGTCTTTGCAAAAGCTTTGGGGAGTGCCCAAGAGACTTCACTAATGGATTGTTGTTTACAAAAAGGCTACAGATAAAAGAGCTTGTTGGAGCCATATTCTGTCTGGAGTGGAACTTGCTCTTCTAGAAGGGTCATGTGGTTTTTGCAAGCAGAGAGAGTAAAACAGGTTTTGTGTGTGTGTGTGTGCGTGAGAGAGAGAGAGAGAAAGAGAGAGAGAGAGAGACAGAGATCAGTTCTGCAGTTTTACAGTTCAGCAGCAGCAACTTGGACTGGAACAGGACAAGCTGGAAAGCTTGTGGAAATCCCCATTTGGAAGATGGGTTGTGAGTGCTTAGTTCAGCCTGGTCAAAGCCCTTGTGGTTCATGCAAGAGTAGAGGACTGGCTGTCTAATGAAATAAGAGAAACAAAAAGAAACTCTGTGGTGACCTGAAAGAAAGGGGTTATCATCTGGAGAGCCCTGAGGGGGCAAGTTTCTTTGGCAAGACACTGAAGAGATTGATGGAAGTAAATCAGTTGTGGGTGCCAGTGTAAAACGAATCTCTCTCTGCAAACCGACAAGAACCTTTCTGATCGGTAACCATTTGCATTTCAAGCACCAAAGCCTGGTGAACTTTATAGATGTTAAATTCTGTGCACAGCATAAGAATTGCCTGCAACCAGTGAACTTGGAGGAATGAGAAGTGAGATTGGACTGTGAATCAAATAACTTCTTTGAATTTACACACACATTATATACACGTGCGCTTAGAATTAGAAGGGGGTTAAGTTAGGTTGGTTAAGTCAATAGTGATAAGTTAAAGTGTGATTCTGTTTTCATGTTTAAAGTTAATTAAAAGCAACTTTTGTTTAAGTAACTATTTGTCTTGGTGAATATCTATTGCTGCTGGGTTTCGGGATCCTCTGGGTTGATGATGGATCAAAATTTTTCCGTCATCAGCAGTGGAGGTCTTACTTGTCCTACCAGTCCCTTTGCGATTACTGAGTCACCAGTACACTCTTTCTTCTTAATAATGTTCCAACTGTTGATTTTGATAATCCTAAGGTTTGGGTGATGTCTCTTACTGTTTTCTTCTTGTTTTTCAGCCTCATACGGCTTCTTTGACTTTCATTGGCACAACTCTGGTCCTCATGTTGAAAAATAGTAAATAAAAACTCCATAGATGATCAAAAGCTTAGAAGCAAGCCTATCTCTCTTATACTTGCACAAATGAAGCAATTAAACATAAATGAGTAATCACAAACACCTGTGATTCCAAATTTCTCAAACATTTGTTGCCCTGAAATTTGGAAACTCTTTATAAAAAGTGCTGTAATTTCTACATGTTCAAAACAAAATGTATACAAATGACATTAAATAAAATCTGGAATATTCACTTCAATCACATGTGAGTTGTTTGATTATAATTGTAAAACTGGGGAGCACAGGAGTAAATAAAGGAAACAAAATGTGCCTTTGTCCCAAACATTGTGAAGGGCACCGTACATGATAATATTTCAACTTGTGTTTGGTAAGGTGAAGAGTCGCCATGAGCATTGCTTGGCACCCCTAACTAAAGGAGAATTGCCTTTTTCCAGACAGCCAATCTGCAATCTATGCTGGTACCTTTCTCATTATACCATGGGCTCCTATCTTGTTTAGCAGCCTCATATGCAACTCCTTATCAAAGGTCTTTGAAAACCCAAATGAATTTCATCAAAGAAATCTAAAATATTTTTCAAGCAAGATCATGTGGATGTTGACCATTTTTTTAAAAATCATGGTTTTCATGTGCTCTGAAACCTCACCCTTAATAATCAACTCTCCAACCACTGAAGTTTGGCAAGCCTGTCTGGAATTTTCTGTCTTTTGTCTCTCTCCCTTCTTAAAGAAAAGAGTGCTTTGCAATTTTTCAGTTCTCTGGAACCATTTTTGACTCTTGTGATTCTTGAAAGATCTCCACTAATCAATTCACAAACTCTTCAGCCACCTCATTCAGAACTGAGGGGTGTAGACCATCCAGTTTAAGTGATTTATCCACCTTCAGCTTTCCAAGCACCTTCATCTTATTTCTGCTCCTTGAGTCTCTTGAACTTCTGGCATGTCATTGGTGACTTCCACAGTGAAAATTGGCACAAATCACTCATTTAGTACATCCACCATTTCTTGGTTCCCCATTACCACTTGTCCAATGTCGTATTCTAGTGGTCTGATGTCCACTCTTGCATTTATTTTGCTCTTAAAAGAGGTTTTGCTCTTAAAAGAGGTTACCAAAATTTTTTTCAGATATATAGTTATTTTTGTAATATGGAATGCCCTCTTTTTTGCTTTAATTCTGTTTTTGACCAGGAATAGTGTAATTCAGTGTAAATTTGAGAAAAAAGCTCACCACATAATCAACTTTTGCTTTACTACTCTTTTTATACATCAGTATATTATTATGGAAGTGCATGACCTGAAAAATGTCATTTATAAATCTATAGGAACATGTTTCTCTGGCGGTCAATCTAAAGTCCCAGAGACAGCATTATAGGAAACCTGATGACTTTTTTTTGTCTTAATAAGATGGCCTTCACAGATTAGGCTAACTCTTGGCTGAGTGACTGTATAACAATGCTTATTATGTGTAACAGCTTCAAACTGAGCAAAAGGCACAATAATGATCTCCATATAATTTAATATCCACACCAAGCCTCCAGGAAATATGGCCATTTTTGAATTAACTATAGAAAATAATTAGTTACTAAGGATTTGAGAATTCTCTTGAGTAATTTCAATGAAAAGGCATGCAGAACTATTAAATGCATTCTCACTGATCGGTCTGTTAGTCAGAGACCTACCACAGGGTATATATTTAATTACATTGTGTGAGAGGGTATATAGAAATATTTCTGGGAGATAAATTGGGAAAGGTTTGTTAGAATAGGTCACAAGCAAACACTATAAAACAGATCTTATTTGAAATTCTGGAGCTTGCTAGTCATAATGGCTTCTCACACCTTTATGGAAGAGCTTTGAAAAGTGCTCAAGAGACATCACTAATGGACTATTGGTTGCCAAGGCAACAGATGAAAGAGCAGGCTGGAGCCACTGCTATCTGAAAGGAGAATTTGCTGTTGTAAGATGGTCATGTGGTTTTTCAAGCAGAGAGAGTCAAACAGGCTTTCTCTCAGTGTGTGTGAGAGACACACACACACACAGAGCACTTGACAGTGTTACAACCAGCAAGAGGTTGCTGGAACTGAAATAGGAAAATCTGGCAAGAATCCCCACTGTGGAAGATGGCCTAGTCGCAGCCCTTGTGGTTCATGCAAGAGGAGAGGACTGATTGTCTAATGTTTCACTTGGAATAAGACAAACAGAAAGGAACTCTGTGGTGACTTGAAAAAAAGAGGTTATCATCTGGAGAACCCTGACGGGGCATGTTTAATTAGCAAGACACTGAGGTGACTGATGGAAGTACATCAGTTGTGGATGTCCTGGAACAAAACATCTCTCTCTGAAAACCAACAAGGACCTTCCTGAGCAGTAACCATTTACCTTTCGAGCACCAAAGCCTAGTGAACTTTATAAATGTTACATTCTGTGCACAGTATAAGAATTGTTTGCAACCAGTGAACTTAGAGGAATGAGAAGTGAGATTGGACTGTGAAAGAAATAACTTTTCTGAACTTAAACACGCATTATGTTCACGTGAGCTTAGAATTAGAAGGGGGGTTAAGTTAATAATTAATAAGTTAAAGTTTGATTCTGTTTTCATGTTTAAAGATAATTAAAAGCAACTTTTGTTTAAGTAACTCTTTGTCTTGGTGAATATCTACTGCTACTGGGTTTATGGGTCCTCTGGGCTCGTAACAATTGAAACAGCAGACATTAGAAAACTCATCCTCTCAATCCAGATATTCATGCATGAGATGTAGGTATTGATAGTTTGGGTACGGAGATGAACATGTCTTGCAGAATTTTGCATTTGATCATTTTAATGAAAATAAAACCCTCTATGGTTCCTGAGGGCCAGATTCAAAAGCTTAATGCACAGTCCCATCTCTTAATCCTCTGAACTAGAAGTGGCACTTGATCTTCTTGGATTGTGAAACATACTCCTCACTTTCAACTATGACATATTGTATGGCCTGACTTCCTGGTCAGTTTGAAAGCAATGGCATTCACCACTAACCTCAAAAAAAAAGATATCTGTAAAGATCTAGTGGTATTTTATCTATAAGCATGGAGAATGCTGTAAATACTCAGCAGAACAGGCAGTTCCTGTGGAGAGAGAAATGAACAAAACATTTAGGATCCTTGATCATTTTCTCTTTTTTTTATCTTGAGAAAGTGCCTTTTTCATTTTCCAAGACTCTTGTCTTGTTGTGTCAATTGCCACATTCCTTGCAGCTCACAAATGATGAAAGTATCTGAAAGAAATATCAATGACAGCAAACCAGTAAAGAACACCATCTTTTAAGAACATTGAAATGTTTTTAGGATAGCCTAAAAAAGATTCCAACTAGCACAAGAGAGTAAGATAGAAGCTGAAATATCATGAACAAGATTTTAGATAATTATATCTATGACTTTTGTTTTGTAATCTATTGTATTTTAAATTATCTGAGGGAATTACAATTCATACAAATTAAAACATTTGAGTGCCAGAGCTCATTATGGTTTATTGCTCATTAAATATTTGCTTCATTTTTCTGCTATAGAATGTAATGTTTTTGGGGTACAGTATTTGAAAGGGATAATAGTGTAGCGACTGCTGTGGCAGCACTATGAAATGAAGAGACGTCCACACAGTATGAGGGTGAACCAAAAATTGACTTTATTATTTGAGTTCACCGCGTTGCCCTGTGGGGAACACCCACTTCTGGTGACGTGTGCGCCGGCTTCTGGAAGTGACGTCAGCGCATCGCTGCGTTACTCCTCGGCCGGTGGTACGCCACACAGAAGCGGGGGGGTTAGCTCAGCGTCAACCATGGGCTTCTTCTCGGTAGTGAAGGAGGGCCCACGCCATCTTGGGATGGTCGACTGTTGCAGCAATTTGGCCTGTTCACCTGCGCCGTTGCTTGGCCCACTACAATGGTTTATTTGTAAGAGCCTGAACTTCTTGTCAAATCACTGATTCCTAATGATTGCACAGAAGACAGCTACAGAATGATGCCACCCATGGAAAGGCAAGGGATCACTGATGCCATCATTGGTTTTCCACATTCTTACTCCAGAATCTGCTGTTAGTTTTAATTTAGGCTAATAGTCTCAGTGACATCATTAGATTGACACCCATATTGTGGAGTACAAGAAAATCGGAGGTTTGATTCCATGTGAACTTCAAGTTTTATAGTATGTCATTCTCAATCTTAGCAATTTAGGAAGAGTTGGGTTTTATTTCACAGTGAGGAATGTGTTCGAATTATGAGTAAGTTGATCATTTGTTTCATATTATGAAATGTTAGTAGGGTAGGAATAAAAGTTCAACCCCAGTATTGAAGAAATCTAACCCGTTAAAGAGTGATATATTTAAAGCTTAGCTTGGACCAAATGCATTAAGGTTTGTTGAAAATATTCTCCTGTGTAACTTTTGCTCGTTTAAAAAAACAATAGTCAATTGTGAGTTGCACATTGCTGACTTTGTCAGTGACATCCATATTCCCAGGAATTTGAACTGCAGATTTGCACCGAAGTCCCATTGCTGTTTGCTCACTGATCTAATGACTTTGTTGCTTCATCTTTGCAACTTTCCTTTATTTGTTGCCTCACTCTTTACCCATGATGGAAAGCTGTGCCAAATTCAATTTTATGCAAAGACAGTAATGCAGCAACAGTAAAAGCAGCGGTAGACAGTGTTGTCAAGGGATGAGGCATATAGACAAGTACTATGTATGATTGCATCAAAATTCTTACTTGCTGCAGCCAAACCTTAAGATATACTGTGGCGCTTGCAGGAGCTGAAAGAAATCACTGCTGCCACACTGAAGGTCGTTAACCACTGTTTTTATGCATGTTCAGCGCGCCCCTTTAAGGGCAGCATGAGCTCAGTCACCTGGTGCATTGTGATGTCATAATCGCTGCCCAGAAGGGATGCTGGAGTCCGAGAGAAACCTCTGACGACGCCATTTCCCCATGGCTGCCCTGCCATGTGGCGATACCAGCGGGGCCAGTTCGCCATGAGGATGTGCACCGCCACAATACCAACAATAGTATAAATTAATGGATCATAATATGCCATGACACAGAAAAAGAGATAATAAACATAAAAGAAATAGATGTATAAATATTCACAGTTGCAAATAGTGCAAAGAAAAAGTGATGTTTTAATAGGACAGAGACATCTTTTGGTGGACCTGCAGTAGTTTACGGTTGGGGCAGAATGGGGAGGTTCAAGATTTTGATAGCTGTTGGGAGAAAAAAGAATGTTCTTGAACCTGGAAGTGCTGGACTTGGGTTTCTGCACTTTCTGGCTGAAGGTACTAGCAAGAGATTGTACCAGGATGTTTGGGATACTTTATGGTGTTAGCTACTTCCTTGAGACAGATGTCTTCAATGGATGGGAGTTTGGTGCCTGTGATGGACTTGGCTAGGTTTCCCACTTTCTACAGCTTTCTGCATTTCTGGGCATTGAGTTTCAAAACTAGGCTGTGATGCAAGCAGTCTGTATATTTTCTACAGTACATCCCTGGAAATTTGATAGTTTTTGATAATAGTGTAGATGCATTGTTCTATCTTCATGATTGCTTTGGTATGCTGGCTTCAGTGGCAGGTGGAGTTCAATTTGTGAAGTGATGCATTTTGGAAGATCAAACTTGAAGGCTGAGTACCTGTTTAAGGGCAGGATTCTTAACAGTGTGGAAGAACAGAGATACCTTGGGTCCAAATCCATAGATCTCTCAATTTGCTGCACAAGTTGATAGGGTAGTTAAGAAGGCATTATGGCAGGCTGGCCTTAGTTACTCCAGGGATTGAGTTCAAGAGAGGTGAGATAATGTTGAAGTTTTATAAAGCTCTGATTGGAATAAACTTGGAATATTGTGTTCAATTCTAGTCACCTCATTACAGGAAGGATGAGGAAGCTTTGGAGAGAATGTAGAGGAGATTTACTAGGATGTTGCCCGGGTTGGAGAATGTGTCTTATGAGGCAAGATTAACAGAGACAGAGCTTTTCTCTTTGGAGCGAAGGATGAGAGGTGACTTTATAGAGGTCTACAAGTTTATGAGAGGCATAGATAGGGTGGACAGCCATCACCTTTTTTCCCACGGTGATAGAAGTAAAGACCAGATGCCATCTAATTAACATGAGGGAGGTAAGTTTAGCAGAGATGTCAGAGGTAAGATTTTTACCAAGAGAGTAGTGGGTGCCTGGAATGCATTGCCAGGGATGATGGTGGAGGCCGGTACAGTAGAGACATTTAAAAGACTCTTATATAGCCACATGGATGTAGGGTTATGGGTGTGAGATAGGGAAGGTTTTGTTTGTTGAGTATATTTATATACTGTATGTCATCACAGCACCGAGCCATGAACTGTGTGTGTTATGTTCTGTTTTATACTTTAAGCAGACAGGTGTGTTGTCCCTCGACTCCTCTTTTTAATGTACACAATAAATTTCTTGGTCTTGTTGGTTGCCTTTCTGACACCACATGACCAGATTCTCGATCTCCATACAAAATTCTGATTGATCTCATTTCTTGTAATTCAGGCAACAATGACTTGGTATCATAGGTAAGTTTGTAGGTTGCACTGGGGCTGAACTGGTCATGAAATCATGAATATAGAGGGAACAGAGTGGGGACCAAGCAAGCAACATTGAGCTGCTCCTGTGTTGATGGTCAATGAGGAAGAGGTGACATTTCCAATCTGCACTGATTGGAATCTACCATTGAGGAAACTGAAGATCCAGTTACAACGGGACAAACAGGATCCCAGATCCTGAATCTGATTATTAGTTTTGCTGTAATGATAGTGTTGAATGCCAAGCTACATTTAGTGAACAATAGGTGTTCTTGTGGTCTAGGTGATCTAAGACAGAATGGAGGGCCAGCGAGATGGCCCTCTGGTGTAATGGAAGGATTGAAGTAATTCCAGGTTCTTTCCGAGACTGAAGTTGATTTGCTCTCAAAGCACTTCATCACAGAAGACGTGGGTGCCACCGGAATGTGGTCTCCTTGCTCTCCTTGGGCATTATGATGGATAGGTACCTCAGAAAACAGCAGCGAGAGTTTGAAAATGTCTGCAAACGTTCTAACCAGCTGGTCTGCGCAGGTTTCAAGGAGGGGGCCAGGTATTCTGTCTGAACGGGTTGTTTTTACAAGAGTTCACCTTCCTGCCTCAATGACTAGGAACACAGAGTCACTGAGGCTGTGGGAGCTCGTGAGGCACACCATTGTTTTCTATCTTGAAGTGAGCATGGAAAACATTTAGCTTGTCTGGAATACATGTTTCACAGTTAATGATGCTACCTTGTTTTGCCATATGTGATTTTAAATTTCTAAAATTTTAAATTTAAACATGCAGTACGGTAACAGACCATTTTGGCCCACAAGTCTGTGCCTCTCAATTTACACCTAATTAGCCTACACCCTGGTACATTTTGAATGGTAGGAGGAAAACGGAGCCCCTCGGGGAAAACCCATGCAGACATAGAACATACCAACATGAGCGCAGGATTCGAATGCTAGTCCCAATTGTTGTAAAGGTGTTGCACTAACCATTATGCCAACAGTGCCACTACATGATAGCATGGAAGCTCCGCCCCAGCTGCCAAACCTCTACCTGAAGCCCCTTTCATACTTGCAAGTGATCCCAGGAATCAAACGCCTATCGACCTTTAAAGTGGCAACTGTGAAAGCAAAATCAGTTCAATGCGGCGACATCTCACTCCGGGGATTGATGGCCTCAACCCCTAGTGCAATCTGTTGTGATCAAGCAAGTGTGAAAGGGGTAATTGCATTGTGGGATTGAGAACACCCAGGTTTTTACGTGAGTGCAGGAAGAAAAGATTAAAATGAAGGTATAAACTTTGCCATGGGAAATTCACCGTAGGAGAGAGAAAAAGTAAATAAATAGCAATAAATAACAATAGTGGACACAATTTATAAAGACCATAGGCAAAAAGCAATGGCAGACCTGACTTCCCAGAATGCCATGCAGCAGAGAAACCCCTTTATGATTGCTCCATGCATGCAGCTGAGCATACAGCCCTTTCTCTGCTGCATGGAATTCTAGGAGGGTAGGTCCGCCATCGCTCCTCCCCACAGTATTTATAAATTGTATGTGATAGCGCTACCAACTTTCCCACACTATATAAATTTTGAGCACCATAGCACTATCACCTTTTCCCACCCTGTTTAAAAATTGTCCACTTTTACTATTTATAACTCGCACTTTTCCACGGTCCCTTATAAAGGTTTATATAGGACGGCACAACAAAAACAGAAGTTGAAGGGATCATACTGTGCTGTGCATAAAGCTTAATTATGTTATAATTATGCATGATTAATTTTGTTCAAATATAAGATCATAATACATTGATCAGGGTTTAGGGCAGGTCCACCATCGCTTGATGCGTCATGATGTCAACAGTTGAAGGTAGAACAATCCTAACCTCGGGAATTGGCTCCTTGCAAGTGTGAAAGCGTTCAGTGTCCCAGTTGGGAGTGGTTAAGTGTGAAAAGCCAAACTCCCATTTCTATCCCAGGACACTGAACAGCCAATTTAGTGGGATGCAGGTGTGAAAGAGGCTCGAGATATCCACAATTGTCTTTTTATGATCCCAGTTGTCTTCTGGAGGTTGTATCTGCACTTCTTGTGTATCTCTAAATCATCTGATTTTAATGCCATTGATCTGGTCTTCAACAGATAGTAATTGTATAGTATTTAAACAGGAAATTAGCCAATAATGTTTCATTCTGATGTGCAGTACTCTCAGAGCAATGACTCCTGCAAGACTTCTTTCAAAAATATGCTCAGGTTTAAAAGGGACATTTAAAAGACTCCTGGACAGGCACATAGATGAAAGAAAATAGAGGGTTATGAGGTAGGGAACGTTTAGTTTTTTGACTAGGCTTATATAGGTCAGCACAACATTGTGGGTTGAAGCCCTGTACTATGCTGCAATGTTTTATGTTTGCTCTTTGTCTCTTTATTCTCCTCTGGCACTAGGATAAGGAAGATCATTATTTGTTTGATGCCAATGTCTTGCATTAAACACTCAGATGTGAAGCAAACTGCGATTCTGCCAATGTGCCAAGCTGAAATCTTCAATAGCATATTCCACCATCAGGCAAGTACCTATATGTCTGAATCATTACTGTCAAATTGTATAAAAGTGCAACATAAAAATGTCCTGGCAAGGACCTCGACTTCAATGATTCCAGTATGTTTGATGTGTACTCATTTACATTCTCTTTCTTGAGAACATTTAGAATGGATGACCAGATAGTAAAATAATGCTGCTACTTCACAGTGCCAGGTTTAACCCTGAACTCTGGTACATCCATGAGGAGTTTGTATGTTCTTCCTATGACCACGTGGCTTCCTATAAGTGTTCTGATTTCCTTCCCCATCCCAAAGAAATGAATTTGGTAAATTAATTGGCCACTATAAATTACTTTTAGTGTGGAAGTGAGTGGTCAAATCAGGGGGGAGTTGATGGGAATCTGGGGAAAATTTTAAAAAAATAGGGTTGATGTAGGATTTGTGGGTGAATGATTGTCAGTACAGATTTAATGGGCTGAAGGGGCTATTTCTGAGCTGTATCTCTCTATGATTCTATAGCTAACTCAATAGCCCACTGAAAATCCTTGATCTTTATTTAGACCTAGTTGTAAAACCTTCAGTAACTGGAATCTGTCATCACTAGTCACCTTGTCCACCACAACATCTGTAACTTCATCTATTCTAATTCTACCAAAATCATAATTTTGTGCAAAATCCCTTTTAGTGACTTCTTTTGAGAAACTCATTCTAAGTGCATGTTACAATTTTAAATTGCAGTTCTATTTGTTATCTTGTATTTTGTTTTACAGGTGATTTTTCACAAGTTACACTCAAACTATTTAAAATATCAGTTGTGTGGAGCGTTCTTAATATAAATCTGCAACAGCTACTTGTGACACTTGCAGTCACATGATGTGGTCCTTGTTTCTGGACCAATGATTTGGCACATATCCTTGGACTACAGTTTCTTTTATGGCTGGTACAGAGGTGGAATTCTCTGGCATTCTTGGCTATGGTTTCCATGGAAATCTCAAACTTACATGCCAAGTTAAACACAAGGCTTCTATGCCTAATGATTTCAGTTGGATTCTTTCCTCTATTAGATCACGTGACCTTACCTCTCTGTGCATAATTTAAAAATTCGCCGAAGTTACAGTACCTTGATAGGTTTTTTGATTGCAAAAATTGAATCAGTCAATGTTGCTCCCAACTTTGGACTGAATATGTGCCAAATTTATAACTCTCGCTGTGGGTTAAGGCATTCTTCCAACCTCTGAACTGCCTCTGCAAATAAAATAGCAGTAATTACAAAGTTAGTAAGTGTGCAAAACATTTCAGAGTCTGATTTTTAAAATATTATTGTATTGTAGTCCCTCACTGCAGCATTTAATGCCTCTGTATTTCAGTCCTGTGTTCCAGATCAAGGGCATTATTGGCCTTGAGAAAGATTTTCATTCTCTCCATGTTGAATGTGAATGTAATCTTGTTATATATCCTAGTTGGTTCACAAAGCCTGCACATTCTTGAACCCCTATTTTCTTGAATCCCCCACCAAAATGGTGTTTTAGTTCTCAGACCAATTGTGAATTTGCACTCCTACTCTCATTTTGATTCATTAATCACAGAGTATTCCTTGCTTTAAGTTAAATATTACTTATTGAAACTTTGAGAATAAGGGCTGCTGTCAAGCAAGCAAGTGCAGCTGTATGTTCTCTACATCTCCTTTTGATCTGACCCAAGAGACCCATAAAAAAAGAACTTATTCATCCTGCAGTCAAGAGACTGAATCTTCAGGGCTTGTTTCCTACCCTTTTTGGAGATTTCTTCATTGCAACCATGTATTTTTCATGGAGTCTATGAGATAAGAATATTTTTCCTGAAGGCAAGCCTTGGATAGTGGCTAGCGGATCAAAGGGCATTTGCAGAGAACCAGAGTGAGCATATGGTTTCTCCCTCCACAGATGTTGCCTAACTTGCTGAGTATTTCCAACATTTTCTGTCAGTTTTTGACATTACAGGTCAGTGGCCTTTCATTGCAGGATGATCTATTGTGGCACCTAGTAATGATTTCAGTGGATAATGAAATAACAATATTTCTGCATGCTTGATTGTCAGTTTCTGAAAAAGAAAAATGAAAAAATCAGATAGGAAACTGCTGGGTATGTCATGGCATGACTCTATTTCTTAAGATGCAAAATGAATGGTCACGGTAAAATTATTACTCTTTAAGAAGATATCCCTTTACTGGAATTATTTTGAAAGGGGGGATTGGGGGACATAGGGAAATGAAGCTCAGCCACTGACATATGTTTATCCCCAAAGAATTGGGACATTTTGTCAACATACACATTCTGGGATAGAATTCTGACTATCACCCAATGGTAACTATCATGGAAAACTGTTTGAAAATCCAGAAAATGGATATGAACATCTGCCTAAATTGTTTTTTCTAGTATTCTTGCTGACATTTTGCCAAAGTTAATGAGGACAATTGGAAGAATCTCTATGGAAATTCATGGCACTAGTTGTCCAAGAGATAAACAAGCCAGTGAAAGATTACCTTTGGGTCATAAAACTCTGATGGGTATGATCTGTGCAGTTATATTGGGAGCATATCTGCCAGTATCCTTTAGTACTGAGCTCACTTCATTTTACTACAACAAATGAAGAAGACCTCCATTTCACATTAATAGGGATTAGCTGTTGACAGAAGTCAGACCTGCATATTCTGGCATGTGTGATTCACTTCGACTTCCCAAAGCTTGACACAATCTACAATGAACAACTCGGCATTGAGCCGTCAAATCTTACAGCCTAGAAACAGATGCCTGTACTCATGTCCACACCAACCATAAAAAACCTAATCCCATTTGGTCCAAAACCTACCATACCTTATTGATTCAAGTGCTCATCTGGATGCTTGTTAAGATTTTGTGAGAGCACCTGCCTCCACTCCTTCTTGGGCAGTGTGTCCCAAATTCAACCACTCTTTGGGTGATATTTTTTTCACAGATATTCTTCAATTCTCTCCTATCTCACACCTTTGTCCCTTAGTTTTAGATGTCTCTTTTACCTGGGAAGTTTCTTACTGTTCACCCTATTACTGCCTCTCATAATTTTGTATATAATGGAATATTTTACACTTCCACAAAAGGGTGCAGCTGCAATAATCTTAAAGAAGCTTAAAATGGTCCAGAACAATGTAATCCAAACAAATTGAGCACCAGCAGGGGTGCAGTGCTGCTGGAGCTCATCAGAGCATTGCTCCGGCACTTCAGAAGGCAGCTCCGGCACCCTAATGGGGCCACTCCAGGCACCTTCTTGTCACCGTTTTTGGTGATAGTTCTATCACCTAAAAAGTTAACACTGTATCCCTGAGCACCAGCCATGAGGCTAAGCATTCATTCCTTCCTCCAGTGGTTAGTCCACCAACATCATTGTGTAATACTACATTAAACCCTTTTGAATGGAACCCCCCAGGCTTGCATTTGGTAAACTACATCCCTCAACACTATAACACCTTTTAAGAAACAGGGATCCTTAGGGATTGGTTGCAGTCCATAAGTCTCGAAATGTAAACAAAGAGGAGCTGAAGGGACTCAGCAGGTCAGGTAATCTTCCACCATGGTTGCTGCCTGACCCATTGAATCCCTTCAGTCTCTCCCTGTTTCCTCAAGATTCCAACATCTACAGTTCTTTTTTAAAAATATTTTATTTATAATTTTTCAAACTCAAATTGTGTCCATAATAATCTATAATAAAAACACACTACATTTTCAAATTATACACATTCCTCCCCCCCATCCCCATCCCAATTAATACATCTAAAGACAAAATTAAACAGACAATCACCCTAAAAAAGAAACAACAACAATAAATTAGCCATCATCCTTATTCCTGTAGCATTTTTCAGTGTCCTTTTTAGTTCCTGACCAATTAGGGACATACGAACCAAAAAGTAAAACAAGACAGTTACACTTTAAAAATTCTAATGAACAAGTAAAAACAAACTCAAACAAAAAAACCATAATCATAGGATTTGTCGGGACCTCACCACTGGCCTCCAGGTCTTTGAATTCTTGTTACTCAAGCTAAGATGAATTCTACCCTCTCCCCCCAACCCCCAAGGAGAGGATAGGCTGGAAAAAGGAACCGCATTATATCTTTGCACCTATATAGCACAGGTATGGTTGCCAAACTTTAAGGAAGGTGTCATATTTCCTCCTTAAGTTATAGATAATTTTCTCCAGGGGAACACAGCTCTGCGTTTCTGCATTCCAGAACATCTACAGTTCTTATGTTTTTCCAGCCTCCATATGTTTTCATTTATTTCATGTATCTGATGGGCCTTCAACTGTGCTATATCATTACAATTTTAAAAAGAAAAATATATTTTTAAAATATTCTAATTATCTTGATATTATTAAAGCTTCACAGCCACCCTTTAATTTTTGAGTCCTTGTGCTTGGGAAACAATGATCCACTGGATGTATCGAAAATCTGGTCTTCACTACTTTTATAAGGTTGGATGGAAACATTTCAAATACATTATTCAGTTAGGAAAACATTTGTCACTGGATCAGAATTTTGAGAACCTACCTAAATGAAATATGTTAGTGTGTCTACTGTAGAGATTTGCAGAGTTTCAAGAAGGTAATTATTCCTCAAAGCCACGTAGGGATGGGCAATAAGGTGCCAATGTTGTCCCTATCATAGAAATAATTAAGGCAATTTTAGGTCTATTCCTTGAAAATGAAATATATTGGTATTTGAGCAAACAGAGAAGCTGGAAGTAAAACATGAAAGTCTGTAGACTCAGTGATTGAATTACAAACACAATGCTGGAGAGATTCAGCAGGTCAAACAGTGTACTTTTTATAACATAGACAAAGATGCATAACCAAGGTTTTGGGCTTGAACACTTCATCAAGGTATGAGAAGAATCTCTATGGTCAGGCAGCCACCAGTCAGATGGTGGAAATAGTCAACATATCAGGTTGGGAGACTGGGAGTAATGTAGGAAGGGGTGATCAGTGTTCAAAATCACATGTACTGTTCCAACTGGTTATTTGCTTGATGCACAATCACAGCTTTTTCCAGATCAAAAGCAAAACTGCAGCAAGGAATTCTTGAGACCCAATGATGGTTTTAGTTCAAAATGGGCACCAGGTTCCATTTTCTGCAAGGTATCATGGAAAGGAAATCAAAGCAATAAAATAGACATGGTGTAAGATGTTACCAGGAATTAAAAGTTATAATTGAAGATATGATTGGATGAGTGGGAATGTATATGTTGGTTAGATGTATATTGTATGTGGGAATAGAAGGTGTGCATCAAATGACTGATTTCATGAATATATACAATCAAGAAAGCAGGAGAAACAGATTTAGCAGAAATATGGAACTGGATCAATATGCATAATTAGTCAAATGGTATCATGGCGTCAGTGTGAATATGAGTCTATGCTTATCACACCTCTTTTGATGCTTGAAAGTAAATACAGCCAAAATTGTAGCCAAACTACAGTAAAACTCATGTTTTAAAATATCGTAGAAGTATTGCTGGAGAATCAGAGTTGGGAGGGAAAATCGACACACCAGGCTATAAAAAAAATTACAATATAAAAAATATTAGATTAAAATACTTTGAAATAATATACTGAGAATTAAATATCACCTAAATTCCATCTGTTAACACAATTCTTCAGTTCTATTAGTGAGCAGAATGTATTCATTACTGAAACCTTTTGATTTTTTTTCCCCTACTTTTTCTGTGGAACATAACATCAGTGATGGTTCATGACGGAAAAAGTGCTTATCTTCCCCTGAAGATTAAGTAAAACTTATTTTGCACTGATCTCATTGCAGTTGGAACTATTTACTATTCTTCAAAAAATTTTGAATATAACATAGAACATTACAGCACAGTACAGGTCACTTGGCTACAATGTTTTCCTATATAAACCTCCTCCACAACAATCTAACCCTTCCCTTCTTTCTTTTCTTTGGCTTGGCTTCGCGGACGAAGATTTATGGAAGGGTAATGTCCACGTCAGCTGCAGGCTCGTTTGTGGCTGACAAGTCCGATGCGGGACAGGCAGACACGGTTGCAGCGGTTGCAAGGGAAAATTGGTTGGTTGGGGTTGGGTGTTGGGTTTTTCCTCCTTTGTCTTTTGTCAGTGAGGTGGGCTCTGCGGTCTTCTTCAAAGGAGGTTGCTGCCTGCCAAACTGTGAGGCGTCAAGATGCACGGTTTGAGGCGATATCAGTCCACTGGCGGTGGTCAATGTGGCAGGCACCAAGAGATTTCTTTAGGCAGTCCTTGTACCTCTTCTTTGGTGCACCTCTGTCTCGGTGGCCAGTGGAGAGCTCGCCATATAACACGATCTTGGGAAGGCGATGGTCCTCCATTCTGGAGACGTGACCTACCCAGCGCAGTCTGATCTTCAGCAGCGTGGATTCGATGCTGTCGGCCTCTGCCATCTCGAGTACTTCGATGTTGGTGATGAAGTCGCTCCAATGAATGTTGAGGATGGAGCGGAGACAACGCTACCACACATATAACCCTCCATTTTAAAAAAAAATATCCATGTGCCTATCTAAGAGTCTTTTAAATATCCCTGTTGTACCAGCTTCCACCTCCACCCTCAGCAACACATCCAGATACTCACCTCTTGACTATATAAAAAAAAAAGCATAACCCTGATGTTTCCTCTAAACTTTCCTTCATTCAACTTAAGCAGATGTCCTCTGGTTCTTGCTGTTGCTGCTCTGGGTAAAAAAAGACACTGGCTCTCCTCCCTATCTGTACCTCTCATAATCTTATATACCTTTCTCTATTAAGTCTTCTCTCATTTTTCATCACTCCAAAGAGAAAAGGCCTAGCTCGGTTAAACCTGCTTCATAAAATATGTTCTCCTTTCTAGGTAGCATCCTGTCAAATCTCCTCTGCACCCTCGTTAAACTTCTATATCCCTCCCGAGACTAGAACTGCCCTCAATGTGCGGTCTAACCCGAGTTGCAATATTAATTCAAAGTTCTTGAAATCAACCCGTCTACTAATGAATGGCAACATAACATACGTCTTCTTAATCATCGTATTAATTTGTGCGACTGTCTTGAGGGATAGATCAAATTAAACTCCAAGATCCTTTTGTTTCTCTACACTATTAAGAATCTTGCCATCAACCACGTACTCTCCCCTCAGGTTTTTCATGCCATTTGTAAACCTACTGAATCACCCTTCCACCTCTTCATCCAAGTCATTTAGAAAAATCACCAAGAGTGAGGGGGAGTGCTCCCAGAACAGTTCCCTGTAGAACGTCGCTAGTCACTGATCTCCAATTAGAATACGTTCCATCTACTATCAAATTCTGTCTTCTGCAGACAAGCCAATCTCACAAAATCAGCAAAAGAAATTCTCATACTCTGAGAAAAAAATAAGAACTCACAGTAAAGCATTATTGAATTTTCAAATCGTATCAACCTTAGAAGGCCTACCTATATGCAAGGCTTATTAAAAATTTGCCAAGCTATTCAGTTTAGAATCTCAGGGGATTTAAAGTACTGCAGACATATAGATAGATAATAATAAAATTTCATTTGATAATTATTATGATGAAAAGTAGCTGGAGCTTTCCATGCATTAAACAAAAACGCACAAAGGAAATAACAGGTGAAACCTGGCTAGGTTGTGACATTGCCCATCCAAACAGAGCACCATAAAGAAATGAAGAGTTCTAAGAATGCATTGGGGCCAAACACTGGATATCTCATCATGGACATAAACTGCTTGTGAATCCTAGTGGCATCTGTCAAGGATTGAGTAGAGTCTTCTGCAGGCAGCAGGCCTTCAGAATAGTTTGGTGGGAGGAAAGTACCAGAAGTTGACCACTGACTGCCAAGAGTTAACAGCAGTGTTGTAGAGCTTAGAGAAGCAAGACTAAATTTCATATAAAAAGGAAATGAAAAATCATCAGCTTAGACTACAGTGAATTGTTGATTAAAAATTTTTACATTTTAAAATGTTCATTTTTTATGTTTTTAAAAAAATTTAGACATACAGCATGGTAACAAGCCATTTCGGCCCATGAGTCCATGCTGCTCAATTTATACCCCATTAACCTACACCCCCAGTACAATTTTGAACAGTGGGAGGAATCTGAAGCCCCCAGAGAAAACCCATGCAGACAAGGGGAGAATATACAAATGTACAAATGCAGAAATAATAAAAGTGGTCGGCACATGTTCCAGGTGGAACTGATGCAGGCAGAGTCTGGTATTTGCATATTTAAATTAAGCCATTGCTGATTTAAAGGCTCCACTAACAGTACAATAAAGCAGTGAGGTCCAGTATAGCTGCAGATATGTGTCTGTCCTGAGGCCTTTACATTGCTGGAAACATTTACGTATTTCTGCTTCTCTATATTTTGAGTCAAGACGAGAGCTTCAACATGAATGTCTCTAACTCAAACTGTGTGTGGAAAATGTGATTTTTCTACATTGTCACAGAAATTCCCTGCAGGATCCTCAGCTTTCCTGGCCTTCAGATGGCATGGCTTATGCACCTCTTTTGCTTATTTGTGGCCTTAAAATTACTCACTAAACATAAAAATGAAATGTGATGATCCACAATTTTGTGCTTTTTTGTTATCAAGCTTGTGGGATTCAGGAAACAGATGCGACAGCTTTACATCCTGTGGGAATTTTGGTGAACTGGATTTTGTGGGACATTGACAGTGAAACTACCAGTGTTTGTCGGTATTATCTTCTGTAACTGCCAGCAGCTTTGGGTACAAGAAAACATGAACATGGAGATTGTGAAGATGCAGTAGGCAGTTCATTGCAGGGCATAAGACTGCTTCCTTGTGAGAGTTCTAAGCCATGACAAATTCGGTGAGGAATTTATATAAATCCTGGGTCAAGCTAGATGAGGTGCAAGGGGAGTTTTTGTGTTTATTTGAATCAGTTAGAATTTATTAATCTGATCTTTAGTGAGTTTTTAAAGGAGAATTTTTACATGTTTTAGTATTTGTTGTGAGACCACACTTGAAGTATTGGGAAGGGTTTTGGTCGCACAGCCAAAGGAAAGACATAGTTAAGGTGGGAAAATATGCAGAAAGGATTCACAAGAACATTGCCAGGACTGGTAGATAAGGATAGGCTGGCATTTTCTTCTCCTTGAAGAATTGGAGGAATGAAGGGAGTCCTTCTAGATGTTTATATAATCATGAGAGGCCTAGATAAGGTAAATAATCGTAGCCTTTTTCAAGAGTAGGGGGAATCTAAAACTAACAGACATGGATTTAAGATGAAAGGAGAAAGGGGCCTGAGGGGCATCTTCTTCACACAGAGGGTGATGGGTATATGAAATGAGCTACCAGAGGAAGAAATAGAAACAGGGACAACAATAATATTCAAAAGACATTTAGGTGGTTATGAGAATAGGAAAGGGTTAGGGGGAAAGAAGTAAAACACAAAAGCCTGCAGACACCGTGGTTGAAGTAAAAACACAATGCTGGAGAAACTCAACAGGTCAAACAGTGCCCTTTATATAGCAAAGATAAAGATACATAACTGATGTTTCGGGCTTGAGCTTCATTGAGGAGCCTCAAACCTGCCAGACGTTAGTATTCTGGCATTTATCAGCAAACTGCAGGTAATAAATTTTGCATTTTATCATAGTTTTTCTGCGTCCTGTGCATGTTTGTTGATCATGATGTTTAATCAATAGCATCATTATTGCAGTTCCATATTGTACTAACATTCCTCAATACATAACTGATTTCCCTTGAGCATGCTGCTTTAAATTTGTTTGTATTTCAAATCCCCATCCCAAAAGACACCTGCCTTTTGATTGTATTCTTGCATGCCACATCTCATTATTAATATTTCTTTGATGGTTACTAATACTCTATGGGGTTTTGATCTGAGACACAATGATACAAGTGAAAGGATTGATTTTCACTATGAAACTACACAATTCTGCCAGTTAACCTTGTTGAGTTCCATTTATTTTCTGCAGATAAGCTAGCCTTGAATAATATATAATACTAGGACCCTATGTTTCATCTTCATGTGTTTATTTGCTTGTTTCTCACTTTTCTTTTTAGAATATTTTTATTGATTTTAATAAAGAACTTGTACAAAAAAGTGTAGTTCAATAAGATGATATGGATAGTTACACAAACTTAATAAGGCATTCAATAAAACACTAACATACATGATGGATATCCAATTGTTAAATTTTCTATGAGAATTTAGGCACAATTTAGAAAACATTTTGTATTTCATAATTTTTCTCTCTCAAGGTCTATTCAACTCTCTTTACATGACGATATTTTTCAGAATGGTATGGAGAAGGTTTTCAAAGCTTTAAGGATCTGTTCATTGATGGATATTTGCATCATTTGAGCAGCTTTCTGCTAAATTTAATTTGCCCAAATCTTAAGTTTTTAGATATTTGCAAGTCTGGCATTTTCTTGAATCACAATTATCTGATTTTCCAAGAGTTTTCCATACATTAATATAGATTTAACACCGAATCCTTTTGTGGCTTTCTTCAGGACAATGAGAGGGGATGATTCTTCTTTTGTCTCTGGTTCAGAGACACACTGTTGCTTTGCCTGTCTTTTGTGAGCTGTGCTATTTTACTGAAATGGAAGGATGCTGCCCCACCTACTAATGATCAGTGGTTGCGTGACATCATATCTTGTTTGAATATGGAAAAGATTCGTTATTCAATTAATAATTCAGATACTAGATTCCAAAAGTTAGGGAGGTAATTTATGACTCACTATCTTACTTTATAGCTTCACTTCAATGTAATGAAATTATCTGACTTGTATCTTTTCCACTTTATTTTTATTTATCTTTCTTTTCTCTCTTCGTTTTCTTTTAATACTAATCATATATAGCATCTTGCCATACAATTAGGTAAGGGGTTTGAGATTTTCTTTTTTACTATTTTCTTTTTTTGTGCTTTTAGAGTTTTTTTTTCAAAAAATAAAGATATATACCATTTAGAATATGAATTATGGATATGATTTACATGTATGTTTTTGTTATATTTCTCACCTTTAACAGCAAAAAAAGTTGGCTTTAATTTGGGCTTAGTCCAAAAACTGCTCTCAATAATACTTGCCTAATTTCCACTATTTGTTATCTATTTGTCTCAAGTTATGAAAATATCCATGTACCACAGTGAGTGCCAATACTTGTTAACATATTTAACAATTTCATGAACATAACAATGCTGTATTTTGATCTTTAGAAGACTATATTTTGTTGCCAACATGAAAAACAATCTTCATTTTGCCTCTCCACTCTGAGAACAATAGCATATAATTGAATAATATAAAAAAGCAATTGTGTGAAGTTCATTTCCTTGCCAATGAACAAGGCTATTGCCTCCTGAAGTGTGTCCTAACAAATCTGGTAAGATACTTTCATTTCCCCTCAACTTAGTTTATGAACATGTGAAATAATTAATCTCTTATATGACATTGAATATTTGACCTCGTGTTTGATGATTGATGAACATTGGCTTATATACAATCATCTATCAAGAATTATCACCAAGGTTTTGTTGTTTGCTGCAAATAAGGAATATGTATTAGAAAATTGTCTTACATAAGCTTTGGCAATGGTGCAGCAAGGAATGCTTTAAAACAGTTGGGACAAAAATAAATGCAAAAATCTCCAAATCATTCAACATTTGAATATTGAGTATAATATTGATTTGTTATTGGATCAGAGAAAAATTATGACAGGGAGGGAAGCCATTTGACCTATCATATCTGTCCTGTTACTAAATGTAATCCTATTTTCCAACATCAGATCCATAGCTCTGCAAATTTCAGTTCTTCAAATGTCTATCGAAATACTCTTAAAATGTGCTTAACATTTCTGCCTCCACTGCTCTATCAGCAATTGAGTTACAGAACTCACCAGCTAAGGATGTAAAGAAAACCTCATTTCCCTCTAATCAATCCACCAACTATGTCCTGGATTCCTCAGATAAGAGAACTATGCACTTCCTATTTATTCTACCCAGGTCCCTAATTGAGGTATTTTACACATCTCAATTAGGAATCCCTTCAGTCTTCTCTTTTTCAGAAAAATAAATGCTAGTTGATCAAATCTTTACTCATAGCTGCAATTTCCTGTCTTGGCAACATCCTTGCAAACTTTATCTGCACCTTCTTTAGTGTGATCATCCCTTTCTTGTAATATGGTGACAAAGATTACATGGTGTTCATGCTGTGGTCAAGCTAGTATTGAAAACGCCTCACATCACCACTCTGCTCTGTGCTTCAGGTAATAAAGGAAAGCATCTCATATGGCTCTTTTAATCATCTTATTTTCTCACCCAGATACCTTTATGGATCAGTGAACATACACTCCAAGTTTCCTCAGTTCCTCCACATCACTCAATCTTCTCTCATTTAATGTACTGTATGTATCTATTATTTTGAACCTGCTCAAATATATTACATCACACTTTTCTAAATTAACTTACAATTGTTGTTTTTTCTTCCTATATGTGTAGACTATCTGTATTTTCCTGCAGAAACACTTCCCTTCGATGTCAACTATATTGTGGGTTTGTGTATTTTCTGTAAATTTCTTTATCACTTCCCTTATATTACAATTTAAATCATTAGTGTGTGTGCGTGTACATATTACAGAACGTAAATGACCAATTTACTTTCTAACATTTTATGGAACATCATTAGTTACTGCTCTTCCTTGCAACCCATGGCCATTACTAGTTTTAACTTTCTATGAGGGTTGCCAAATCTATGCAGATCACATCAAGTACAATGGTCTCAGTTTCTCCTTCTAACATGCTCCAAGATCTTAACATGGACTCCTGACCAAGCCCACGTTGGCTATCATGATTCATTTGTGCCTTTCCAAATGTAGGCTTGTACTGACAAATTTCAATAGATAGGAAGGGGCCTAACAGAAACCAGAAAAGTAAATGTGAATGGCATCTGGTTGGACAGTGCCCAGACGTAATACTAGGTTTTGTTCTTGCAATTTGTGGAGAGCCACGGTTTGGCAGTATTCAACAGTACTATCAATTTCAATAGTCTGCCTGCTATCTATGTTAAATTATCGTGTATTTTTTTATTTATTCCATCCTTTTTTTGCAAACGTTTGTAGTCTTTCAGTACTCTGACGGAACTTCTGAAAAAAGGAAGAATTAGGAAATGACGTTTATAGACTTCCATGCTTCTCTTAGCAGATTAGAGTATATTTCATCTGATCCTGGGGACTTACCTTTTTTTCAAATCTGATGGACCTCTTAATATTTTCCCATTTACTATGTAAATCCAAATGAAAACTTCTTACTTATTTGCCTTAACCGTAACATAGGCATCCTCCCCTATCCTTTGTATGTAGGATATTTTTTTGGTTTCTAATATGCCTGATTCATTTTTCTTATCCATCCTCTTGCTCCATCTGTACTTGTAAAACATGTTTTGTTTTGTTTTCCTATTCTTTTCATGCTATCTCTTTGCTTTTATGATTTCCCTTTTTAATTTTACTCCAAGGTTTTCAATCCTCTTCCACATGTTGAGCTCTAATTGTTTGAAACAATCTTCCATTCTATTACCCAGTCATACCTTCCACTCTTCTTGTTATTCAAGGATACTGGATTTTGCAGACCCACTCTCCTGTGCATATTCTTTTCATCTGTCCAGTCCGACTCCTTAAAATGAAACCCAGAATAGCCTCACCACCTCCACATTTAGTCACACTCTTGTTGAGCTTTAACATACTGTGCACTATTGGACTTCTGTGACCTCTATTCCTTTTATGTCAACTGTATCCCAGTTAGTATCAGAGGAATCCTTCATTATTGCTGTTCTAACATATATCAGAAAGAGGTTTATATGGCTGTTTGGAAATATTTAGTACAGTCCTAACTATAGATTTTCCTTTGCCTCTCCTAGAAAGCTGGAGTAAACATCAGCTCTTGGTGAAATATGATGTATCGTTGCCCCTTATTATGTTCTTCAGTTCAACCCAGAAAATTATCGTTCTAATGTGTTCTCCATTCTCACAGCTGTGATTGTTTCTTTAACCAATCTTGCAGACTTGCTCTAAATTTACTTCTATTCCTATCTCATCTGAAAACTCTATTACCAGGAACAAATACATTTGCAGTCCTGCCCTCCTTGAAAGCCGAATTCCACAACTATAATATTTTTATCAGTGCTCTCCCCTCATCTGCTTATTCTCTACGCATTGAGTTGTGCACAGACAAACTACTTATTTCCCTGTTATCTGGTAATTCCTTTCTCTGCCTTTCATACTGTCATTAATTTTTTACAGAATACAAAAGTGCTGGAGAACCTCAGCAGGTTACACAATGTCTATTGGAAGCAAAGAGATATAACCAATGTTTTAGGCATGAGCCCTTTGTTAAGGAATGAGCAGAAATCAGGCTAGTGCCTGAATAAAATGGTCGGAGGTGGGGAGATAAGAAGGGGCAGGGTGAGGAGCACAGATCAACTGACAAGAGGTCATAGGTGGATATGGGTGGGAGGGCAGAAGAGAAAAAGGCAGAGAAGTGAAGGGGAGGGGGGAACTCTCTGAATGGAGAGGTAAGGGGGTGGGGAGCTAGCGGAAAGGAGATAGAGGTTGGGGAAATGAAGACAGATAGGAAGGGGCCTAACAGAAACCAGAAAAGTAAATGTGAATGGCATCTGGTTGGACAGTGCCTAGACATAATACTAGGTTTTGTTCTTCCAATTTGTGGAGAGCCATACTTTGGCAGTATATGAGTCACATTTTCTGTAATCTCCTCCTTTTCTCAATGTAACCTAACCCCCCCCCCCCCAACCTTTGCTTTCCCTTGTATCTCTGGTCCCATTTATTATTCTCCTTTCCTTCTCATTTTCCTCCCCTACCCTGTTTACCTGCCTGTCACACACACCTTCCTTCTTACAGCTCCCTACCCCCTTCACTTTCTTCCTCCTATCAGAGCACATCTTCCTCATCCCTCTGCCTCTTCCTCCGGTCATCCTGGCATCTTACTTTCTTCCCACCACCCCCCCCCCCCCATGGTATTTATCTATCATCTGCCAGCCTTCCCCTCCCCGCTACTGCCACCCCTATCATTTTATTTGACCCCCTGCCAATTTCTTGCTATTCCTGTGTGGTGATTCACCACTAGCCTATTGCAGGGGGCGACCTGTGTACCTGCAGGAAGAGCACTGGAGGACAAGACAACACCCTGTCAGCTGCCAATCATCCACCGGGATATAAACCACATCTGACCCCTCGAGGTCAGTCACACGGAGCCAGCACAGCTAACTGCAGCAGGGACTTTAAGTGGAATAAATCCTGTTGATCAGTCTTTAAGTCTTGTGTCTGCTTTCTATATGACAGCACACCACATCCTGGAGGGGTTCTGAGAAGTGATATGGGGGGATAGGAGAGGCCGAAGAAAGGGAAGCTCAGTAATAGAAGGAAGGGAAGGAAATAGGGAACTATAGGAAAGGAGGCAGAGGGATAGGGAAAGAGAGTTTAGGGGAGGGAGTTCACAGTAATTGGAGGTTGATATTAATGCCATCTGTTTGGAGACTGCTGAAGCTGAATATAAGGAGTTTTTCCTCCAATTTTCATGTGACCTTTTATTTCCTATGGATCCTCCATAACCTTCTGAATTTCTCCAGCTGACTTTCTGCTAAAAATGAAAGGTTAAGAAAATCTAAGTAAAGCAAAACAAATAAATGTTTAAATGAAATTGCTCCCCTTATTTACCAACAGTCCACATTCCACAGATACTAGAATCAGTAGGCATATCAAGATGTGCTTTTACAGAACCCACAGATTTATATAGAAACTTTCTGAAGAAGATTGTTTCAATCTGCCAATAATACATAAAATTTATATTTCTCACATAAAACTGGTGTCTCCAACCCACAAATCAGCCATGACACTTCAACATTTGAAAATCAGGATAAATATTTAGAACAAAGAATGCCATCTGTTCAAATGCAAGTTTTTATTGATGTACACCATCCACGCAGATTACAGCACCGTACAAAATGTGATGCATGCATAGGGTGAACATTAAGAACATACGACGTGAAATCACTGGAATGTTAATTTTTTAACACATTCTCATTAAATTGGGTTCAAATTTAGAAAGAGTTAAAGCATGCAATATAAATAGATTAACACTTCTAATGAAATTGTGGACTGACATTATAAAACTGAATAGTGTTCGTATGCTAATTTACTGTCTGAGTCATTTCAGAAATGAATGGAATAAAAAGGCCTTTTAAACCTAACTCCTTATTCTGTCAAAAGAAAAATCAAAATTTGCAAATCCTAATTATTTTAACTTTTCTGGGGGTGGGGTTGGTGAAAATAACATCACTGATAACATTGATAGGATTTTTAAAAATATCTGAAATTTCTTCTGGAATTTCCATTTCCCTAAGATAATCAGAAAAAAAACTACAGGCAGTGGAATTCTGATATACATCTGTATCATTCCTTTCTGACTTTGAAGGGACTCTCTTTCTGTGACTGTAAGGGGTGCTGGGCAACTTCTGTTGATGACAAATCTTGTCAATACAATTTTGTGAAATATTACATTTGCTCAATAAAAGAATCCTGAATCATGAGTCTATAAATTCTTTATAAAAATTAGCATATGTGTGGAATACCTCTCTCCCCTGAATCAGATGGTCTTGGAGGAGGCCACACTAGAGATAATTTATCACAACATTTTGGGTTTCATGAAAAGAAAAACAAAACTTCTTATGCTGGAAACATGAAACAGAAATCAAAAATGATAGAAAAATTCAGCAGGTCAGGCACCATTTGTGACTTTTCATCAGAACTGAGAAAGAGAGCAGGAGAAAAGTTGAGGGAGGGATGTGTTGAACAAAGGGAGCACCTGTACTAAGATTTATGCTGTCATCCCAGTCCATTCTAAGGCTACTGGAGATGTTACAATTCAGATGCAATGTCAAACCATTTTCCATATACTCTTCCTGGTGGCAGTAAACAATTCTTGTCTATTTAAAAAAAACATGAAGCAAAGCCCATTATTTATTCCTCAACTAAAATTACTAAAGTATTTCATTTAGTCTTTGTCACTTTGTTCTTGATATGTTCTTAATGTACTTAAAATGCTCTCCTTGTGCACATTATAACAACAATCACTCCTCAAGATATTAATATGATATAAAGTGCACATTTATGCTGAATTCATAAAAAGTTACATGTAAATACAAATTCATACTTTCTTTCAAACAAAACCACTACACTAAGAAGTCTGAGGTAAATTGGCATGTTGTTGAACCCTCTACCAAATATCTACAGGTGCATTGTGAGATGTATATTGACTGCTTGCTCTTAGCCTGGTTTGGTAATTAGAGAGCTATGGAATGCAGAGAGCTACAAAAGGTATCAAACATAACCAAGTCCATTGTGGGCACAGATCTCCCATCCATTAAAGATGATATGTGATGTGCTGCCTCAAGAAGGCAGCCAACAGGCCCACATGAGATTTATTTCTTCATTTTTTGAGAGGGTCGATACCCCCTCCTGTGTTCAAATTGGATTGCACTCAAAAGAGAAAGTATATAATGATTTCATGTATAAATGGAATTCCAGGATTATAGCCAGCAGGACATATTGGAAAACTGGTATCATAAGGGTATACAATGTTTGGAAGATTGATATGATAAAGGACTTTTAGGAGAAGAAGAAGAAGAAGAAGAAGAATTATTATAATTATTATTACTTCAAATTTTTTTTAACATTGTCCAATAAAGCCTATTCATGTTACCTTCAGTTATCATCCTTCCTTAGAGCCAATTTGGGCCCTGAAATTACTCTACTAGGACTCATTGAAAAGGATAAACTACTCCATTAAGGACATTTTTTTTTTCTAGAATGCCAGGTTTGCATAAGTCTTAAGGTGAGATGGGAGTCAGACCTAGACACAACAGTTGACGAACAACTCTGGTCAGATATGTGTCAGCGAAGTATGTTGGCTAATAAAGATGGGTCCATTTTAATTTTCTCCATCAACTGTACCTGAATGAGGGTGAACGAGGTCTATGCACGGTATCTCCTGGCCACCTGGAAGCAGTCACCCGATAAGTCGAACAGTGAGTGAAGCCGGTGGCCAACAGGAGCAGGCTATATTGCGCCGCAGACAGAGCATTCATTGTCAGAGATTCAGCGTTTGTTAAACAAGGGCATCATCGAGGCTAGCAATAGTCCCTGGAGAGATCAGGTGGTTGTTATAAAGAACGAGGGTGAAGAACAGGATGGTTATAGACTACAGCCAGACCATCAACCAGTACAAACACCTCCCTCGTATATCCAATATCATTAATCAGCTTGCACAATATTGGATATTCTCAATGATTTACCTTGTTGGCCTATCACCAGCTCCCAATCTGCTTGGAGGACCATTATACTGCATTCGAGGCGGATGGCTGTCTCTACCACTTACTCTGGGTCCCCTTTGGTATCACCAATGTGTCTCCATTTTCCAGCGATAGATGAACTGTATGGTGGACCACTATAACCTGCAGGCCACTTTTCCATATCTTACCAATGTGATCATCTGCTGCCACGACATGCAGGATCATGATTCCAACCTTCAAAAATTCCTCTGGCCCACGAAGCTCCTGAACATTACTTATAACAGGAAGAAATACATTTTCTGCACTACCTAACTCACCATCCTTGGCTGAGTGGCCGGAAATGGCGTCATTGGCCCTGGCCCTGACTGTACGTGCCTTCTCCTGGAGCTGCCCCTCCCCCACACCCTCAAAGCCCTGAAGAGATGCCTGGGTTTCTTCTTGTACTATGCTTAGAGGGTCCCCAACTTTGCGGACATGGCTTGCCCATTAGTAAAAGCCACCTCTTTTCCCCTGTTGGCAGAGACCCGCGCAGCTTTCGGCCATATTAAGGAAGACATCACCAAGACAGTAATGCATCTATGAGTTCACACCTTTCAGGGTGGAAAGTGATGCGTCGGACTTCACCCTGGCTGCCACACTCAACCAAGCAGGCAGATCCTCCACAACAACCTTCTCCACCCTGGAGTGGCAAGGTTCTTCCATTTCATTAAAGCACGAAACCTACCATACTCCATTGAGAAAGTCAGAACAATGACCAAAAATTGCCAGGTCTGTGCCAAGTGTAAACCACACTTCTACTGTCCAGACAAGGCGCACCTGATCAAAGCTATTCACCCCGTCGAGCGCCTGAGCATTGACTTCAAGGGGCATTGACTTCAAGGGGCATCTCCCTTTCTCAAATCGGAATGTATACTTTCTCATCATCGTCAATGAATACTCCAGCTTCCCTTTTGCCAACCTCTGTCTGGACATGACCATGGCTACAGTTATCAAGGCCCTCCACAATATCTTCATACCCTTACTTTGTCCATAGTGACCAAGGGACCTCATTCATGAGCAATGAGCTGCAGCAGTACCTGCTGGACAGGGGCATCGCCACGAGCAGGACCACCAGCTACAATCCCAGAGGGAATGGGCAGGTGGAAAGGGAGAATGCCTTTTCACACCCGGCCTCCATCAGCCATTTTTATCCTCCTCTCCCTCCTGGATCCACCTACTATCCACACATTTCATAGAATCATGAGTTTTACAGTATGGAAACATGCCCTTTGGCCCCAATCTCTATACTGACCAAGTTATCTAGTCAGCTGGCTCGTGAGAACCAGATATCGGGACCAGGATTTGAGAGGATGGCAATGACAAGGAGGGTTCCTGCAGGGGCTTGGGCATTAACAGCTTCCAAATCATATTGGAGTTCACAACCAGAGGCCGAGGAGGGAAACTTGGATGCCTGGAGTTTAGATTCACTGTTGAAACCGTGTAATTACAGAAGTTACAGGAGCACAGGAGATATCAGAGGAGGTGCAACATCACAGACACTGCTCTTTATCCTCTCTGTATTAGTGGCTTCACACAACGCAGAAAATAATTTGTTTTTCAATATTTATCTATGTGAACAATAAAGGAAATGAACCTCGAACTCGTACTATTTGTCCGCATTCGGCCCATAACGCTCGAAGCATTTCCCATCTAAATCTATTGTAAATGTCACAATTGTACCTGCCTCTGCCACTTCCTCTGGCAGCTTGTATCACATTTCCATTACCCTCCATGTGAAAAAGGTGCCCCTTGGGTCCATTTTAAATCTTATCCCTTTCACTTTAAATCTATGCCCTCTAATTTTAGATTGTCCTATGGGGAGGAGCAGGGAAGGTATTAGTTATTTACCTTAGGCATGCTGTTCCTGACTTTATAAACATCTAAGAGGTTCCCCTCCCCTCCCTTCCCTTCCCGTCGCCCCTCCCCCCCCCCCCACCTTAGCGTCCTATGCTTCAGAGAGAGAAGTGCTCACCTCTCCAGCTTCTCCTTTTAATTCAAGATCATAAGTCTGGATAACACTCACTGGAACCCCTCCCCATCTGGTTTTAATTGCCCTTTATCTCTCTCTTAATGGTTTCCATGATCATACTCCTTACTTGACAGATTCTGAGGTAGGGTTAGGAGAGCTAGGACATTTCTCTTTGGAACGAAGAAGGATGAGAGGTGACATAATAGAGATCTACAAGATTCTGAGAGGCATAGATAAGGTAGACAGCCAGCGTCTTTTTTCCCTGGGTTGGGGTGGCAAACACCAGAGGACATCTATACAAAGTGAAAGGAGGAAACTTTACAGTAGACGTGAGGGGTAGGATTTTTACGCAGAGATTTGTGTGTGCCTAGAATGCCTTGCCAAGAGTGGTGGTGGAGGCTGAAACATTTGGAACATTTAAGAGATTCTTGGACAGGTACATGAATGGAAGGAAAATAGAGAGTTATGTGGTAGGAAGGGTTTTTTTTTGGTAGGATATATATAGGTCAGCACAACATCAAGGGTTGAAGGGCCTGTACTGTGCTGAAATGTTCTTTGCTCTAATCCAGCACTGCTAGCATCTGTGTTCCTGCTGATCAACATTCCACAGCTGTCTCCACATTCACCACAAACTGGTTCCATCTGCCTCTTTTGTCCATGTCTGCTTCCATCTATCACTCATTCGCCTCTCTCTCCCAACTCAAGCCCTCCCTCTCCCCATGTGGCTCCATTTACCCATCATCCTTCACATCTCAGTCCATCTGTCACCCACTGGCCCCCTGTCTCATCCCTCATCCTCTCCTCTTTAAACTGGTTATCTTCCCTCTTCACTGATGCAGAGCCTTAACCCAAATTTTCAACATTCTCTTTCCTTCCCCCACCCCTCGCCAGATGCTGCTTGACCCACTGAGTTCCTCCAGCAATTTGTTTTTAGCTTAATCGAAAATAAAATCCCCCCCCCACCCCACACAATCTGTTTCTCCACAAAATGGGAAATGTTCATGGAGGTGGTGTGGAGTCATTGAAAAGGTCATAATATGAAAGCTGGATCATAGGCTTCCATGCTATTACAGCACCTATGAACCAGGTTCAATCCACTGCTCTCCGAACGTGTGTGTTCTCCCATGTCCACATGGTTTCCACCAGGTGTTTCTGTTTCCCCCCATGTTCCAAAGACATGGTGTAACATGATTGATAGTATTTGGAGACTTGTTAGGAGCACGAATACACTTTAATTAACTTACCACTAATGGCCAGTATTTACAGACGTCTTCAGGTGAATCTGGGGTAAGGCAGGAAAACAGGGTTTATTTTGGGACCGACGGGGGAGGAGCCAAGAGGAGGGGCGGGCTGTCTACTCTACACACAGACAGTGAATTCCAGTTCACTGCATTCATCCCTTCCTTTAGAAAAGAATTTGCGGGCTAAAACAGAGACCACGTTCTAAAAAAATGTTTACAGTTATTTACAAGTTGAGTCTGTCAGGGGGCCTGGTTAATCTGGTTGAGCGCCTTAGCACTGGTGGGCTTTGCTCTTCCTATGCCTCCTGTGGTTCTTGGGTCGTGGGGCTCAGAGGGGATCTCTGGGGTCCTGGATCCAATGGTAGCTCTGCATGGGGCATTTGTGGAGGTTCAAGGCCTATTGTGGGCTTCGGGACTTCAGTTCCTGAAGGTGCCATATCTCTGATTGAGACCGTGTCCTCCCTGCCATCCAAGTATGCCACATAGGCATACATCGGATTTGCATGCAGCAGGTGTACTTTCTCAACCAGTGGGTTTCTTTTGCTTCTCCTTGCATGCTTTTTCAGCATAACTGGTCCTGGTGTTATTAGCCATGCTGGAAGAATAACCCTCAATGTGGATTTGCTCGGGAATGCAAACATTAGGTTGTGTGGAGTCGCATTGGTCATAGTGCAGAGAAGCGACCTTATGGAGTGGAGTGCGGTGGGCAGAACCTCTTGCCAGCGTGAATCTGGAAGGCCTTTAAACTGGAGAGCTAATTTAACAGCTTTTCAATTTGTCTGTTCTTCCGGGGGTTGTAGCTAGTCATCCTGCTTGAGGCGCAATGCCTCTTATGAGCAGGTACTGGTGTAGCCTTTCACTAATAAACGATAAGCCCAGGTCGCTATGAATATAGCGGGGATACCTGAACGTGGTGAAAATGGAGTACAGAACTCTGATGACTGTGGTGGTGGTGGTGGTGTCTGGGCAGGGGATAGCGAATGGAAAATGTGAGTACACATCAGTAATGTTAAGTACACATTTCTGTTAGTGGAGGGAAGGGGGCCCCATGAAGTCGACGTTGAGTCATTCAAAGGGGCAGGAAGCTTTTATTGTGTGTGTTTTGTCAGGGCAGTAGAAGGGCAGGTTGCGATCAGCGCAGACCTGGCGTGATCCGGTCATCTCCCTGATGTCTTTGATAGAGAAGGGCAGGTTGTACTCAGTGTAGACCTGGCAGGACCCGGTCATCTCCCAGATGTCTTTGATAGAAAAGGGCAGGTTGTACTCAGCACAGACCTGGCGTGCCCTGGTCATCTCCCTGATGTCTTTGATAGAGAAGGGCAGGATGCACTCAGCGCAGACCTGGCATAATCCGATTATCTCCCTGATGTCTTTGATAGAGAAGGGCAGGTTGCACTCAGCGCAGACCTAACAGGACCCGGTCATCTCCTTGGTCTTTGATAGAGAAGGGCAGGTTGCACTCAACGCAGATCTGGCAGGACCCGGTCATCTCCATGATGTCTTTGATAGAGAAGGGCAGGTTGCACTCAACGCAGATCTGGCAGGACCCGGTCATCTCCGTGATGTCTTTGATAGAGAAGGGCAGGTTGCACTCAGCGCAGACCTGGCGTGACCCGGTCATCTCCCTGATGTCTTTGATAGAGAAGGGCAGGTTGCACTCAGCGCAGACCTGGCGTGACCCGGTCATCTCCCTGATGTCTTTGATAGAGAAGGGCAGGTTGTACTCAGTGTAGATCTGGCAGGACCCGGTCATCTCCCTGATGTCTTTGATAGAAAAGGGCAGGTTGTACTCAGCACAGACCTGGCGTGCCCTGGTCATCTCCCTGATGTCTTTGATAGAAAAGGGCAGGATGCACTCAGCGCAGACCTGGCATAATCCGATCATCTCCCTGATGTCTTTGATAGAGAAGGGCAGGTTGCACTCAGCGCAGACCTAATAGGACCCGGTCATCTCTCTGATGTCTTTGATAGAGAAGGGCAGGTTGCACTCAGTGCAGACCTGGCGTGACCCGGTCATCTCCCTGATGTCTTTGATAGAGAAGGGCAGGTTGCACTCAGTGCAGACCTGGCATGCCCTGGTCATCTCCCTGATGTCTTTGATAGAGAAGGGCAGGATGCACTCAGCGCAGACCTGGCGTAATCCGATCATCTCCCTGATGTCTTTGATAGAAAAGGGCAGGTTGTACTCAGCACAGACCTGGCGTGCCCTGGTCATCTCCCTGATGTCTTTGATAGAAAAGGGCAGGATGCACTCAGTGCAGACCTGGCATGCCCTGGTCATCTCCCTGGTCTTTGATAGAGAAGGGCAGGTGGCACTCAACGCAGATCTGGCAGGACTCGGTCACCTCTGTGATGTCTTTGATAGAGAAGGGCAGATTGCACTCAGCGCAGACCTGGCGTGACCCGGTCATCTCCCTGATGTCTTTGATAGAGAAGGGCAGGTTGCACTCAGTGCAGACCTGGCATGCCCCGATCATCTCCCTGATGTCTTTGATAGAAAATGACAGGTTGCACTACGCACAGACCTGGCAGGACCCGGTTATCTCCCTGATGTCTTTGATAGACAAGGGCAGGTTGCACTCAACGCAGACCTGGCAGGACCCAGTCATCTCCCTGATGTCTTTGATAGAGAAGGGCAGGTTGCATGCCTTAATGAAGTGAGCCATGCGGGTGTTTCCCAGGTGGCAGAGCTCGTTGTGAAGTGACCGCAACTGGCTGGTGTGCAGCAGCATATCTTCCTCAGGATGGGGCATCTTGAGGCTCACTGAGTGGACCTGACCTATTCAATATCGTTTATAGATGGAGAGTCGATCCTCCACCTCTTGATCTTGTAATTCTTTATTTTGCTCCTATTCATATTATTGAACACGAATGCTACAGATCACTGATCAGTGAGCAGACAAATTTCCTCCCAGCCAGGTTTTGCCTCTAGGGCCTGATTGCCTCCACAATGGCCTGAGTTTCCTTTTCTATAGATGGGTTTCAGAGCTCGTGGCCTTGTAGGATGCGAGAAAAGAAAGCTACCATCTTGCCTGCCTGGCTAAGGGCTGTGGCTAGAGCTATGTTGGAGGCATTGCTCTCAACCTGGAATGATGTGTTTTCATCAACCGCATGCATGGTGGGTTTCACAATGGAGCACCTGACGTAGCTAAAAGCTGCTTGGACTTCGACTAACAATGGGAAGGAGGTGGATTTTAAAAGGAGGCAGACCTTCTCAGTGTAATGAGGTACCCACTGGGCGTAGTATGAGAATAAGCATCTTCCTTAGCATCTTCATGGTCCTTGAGACAGGAAGGCCTAAGAGGGGGTGCATATGCTTGTGGTCTGGGCTAATGATGCTGTTCTCCACCACATAACCCAGGATAGCTAGGCGTTTAGTCCTGAACGGCACTTACTGGCATTATATGTGAGTTTCAGGGATTTGGCTGTGTAGAAAAGTTTCTAGAGATTGGCATCATAGTCCTCCAGATCATGTCTGCAAATGGTGATGTTGTTGAGATAGGGTGTAGCCCTTAGCCCGTACTTGTTTACCATGTCATCTATCTGCCTCTGGAAGACGAAGACCCTATTCATAATGCCAAAAGGGTCCCTCAGGAACTGATAAAGCCATCCGTCTGCCTCAAATGTGATGTAGGCGCGTTCCTCGAAACAGATTGGTAACTGGTGATGTACAGCTTTCAGATCGATGGTTGAATGAACCCAGTACTGCGTAATTTCATTCACCATGTCTGAGATATGGGGGAGGGGTATGCATCCAGGAGTGTGAAGCAATTAATAGTTTGGCTATAGTCAATCACTAGCTTAGGCTTTTCTCCCCCTCTAATGACTACAACCTGGGCTCTCCACGTTCAATTATTTTTTTTCCTTAAGCAGTTGCTGTGTTTCAGCTCTAATAATCTGTCCCCTGCATTGTATCGCCTGCTTTTTGTGGCTATCGGCTTACAATCGGGGGTTAGGTTCTGAAACAGTGGTGGGGGGGTGGGGGGGTGGGGGGGTGATATTCAGTGTGCAGAGACCGCATGTAGTGTCTGGGTTTTGGGACCTTCCGTTCCACAGCATGATTGGGGAAAGTGGTCCTGAGTACTCCATGGTCATGCTTTTAAGATGACACAGGAAGTCTAGGCCCAACAACACATAAGCACATAAACCTTTCAATACATACAGTCAGAACTTGTAAAATTCCCCCCCGCCCCCCTTTTACAGTTAAGTGTACTGTACAATATCCCTGAATAGTCACCGAATACAATTGCAATGCTAGATAAATACGGTAGGCCATGGGGTAGATCTTTAATTTGTACTGCCCAGCGGTCATAGATTTAATAAAGCTCTCTATCGAGCTAGTGTCTATTAAACAGTCTGTCAAGATGTCCATCTACCCTCACCTCCATCGTTGTTATTTAGCTGCTGGGGTTTCGTTTAGTTGAGGACAACTATGCTAGCGCTCCAGGGACTGTATTGCTCTCTCTGTCGCCATTGTCTTGATCTGAAGGTCAGAGAAGTAGCATCAACTTCGAGAAGCACCAAGGTGGCTGCTGTTGCTTCTCTTCCAGTAGCGGTTCCCGTCGTGAGGCACAGCAAGATGGTGGCGGCGAGCAGCATGGAGAGGCGGGGTCTATGCCTCTGGGCTTGGGCACAGGATATATGACTTCCGGGGGTCATGCATACGGAGGCCTTGCTGCGGTTCCCCTTTGTCCGACAGACTTTGACCCAGTATCCCCTCTTACTTCATCTGGAACACATGGAGTCACTTACAGGGCATCTGGTGTGGGGATGTTTGGCTTGTTCGCAGAAGTAACACTCCTGGTCGCATATGGCCATGGTAGTCAGTACCTGGGACAGCTGTTTTCCGTAGGCCTGGCTTTCCAAGAAGGCGCTGCTTTCATTAGCAAGGTTGTCCACTCCCAGTTGGGCCTGTTCGAGGGATTTTGCTAGATTGAGGGTATTGGCAAGGTCCTTCTTCCCCAACTCCAACAGTCGCTGCCTCACATACCTCAAACTCACTCCAGCAATGAGAGAATCTCGGACTTGTTCCTCTTCCCTCACCCAGATTGAAGCCATCTCATAGTGGCACTTTCTCGTCAGTGCCCATAGTTCTAGAACAGGGGTGTCAAACTCAAATTCACAGAGGGCCAAAATTAAAAACTTGGACTAAGTCGTGGGCCAAACTAAATATTTATTGAAAATTTTCAACAACATCTGCATGTTTTCTCTTCTTTCAACATATGTAATGTTAAACTTTTTCTTATTAAAATAAATGTTTAATAATAGTTTTGGTTAAACTCTTTCCAGAAGAAGCATTAACAAATGAGAAATAAAATATTCAATAAATAATATTTCTCTATAGCCTTTAAGCTCCTTTTAAATGTATTTTTTTTTTCACAAGCCAACAAGTCAAAAAAATAACAACTTGGTTCAATGAAAATCCAATCTTTCAACTATGAACAGTCCAAAGTTAACCAAAGAAAATATTAATCCAAGCTTAGCTTGCTACACTGTGATTTACTCTGATGCACCTGGGTCTAAACCAGATACTTGGCATCTCTTCTTAGATGCAAGTTCATCAAACTCTGGGGTCAGAGTTTGCCTCCCACCTGTCTTGAAAGGTCCTGTTTTCTGTCCTTCGTTTGGCCATTTTTCGTAAGGGGTTTATTACATGTGAGTTTGGCGACAGGTCACAGATGCTAATGATAGTAAAGAGAGGAGGTGGGGGCGATTAGCGGGATGACGGGCCGGCGCCAACGCATTTGCAAAGCATTCTGGGATTTGTAGTATTAGCTGTGCATGTGCTATACTGGCGCGGTGGCCAGTGGGCCAACTCTAATACATATTTGATATGATCTTCCGAGCCAAATATAATTATATCACGGGCCAAATTTGGCCCGCGGGCCTGAGTTTGACATGTGTGTTCTAGAACGTAATTGTCTTGCGATTCACCCAGTCATTGCCGACGTGGTGAGAGTCAGTGTCTTGCCAGCATGTTATTCTAGGGCCTCGGGTCGTGGGCCTTCATGTCTTTGATATCCATCTCGTATGTCATGCAGCCCTTGATGACTGCGTATCCCTTGGGACCAACTCAAGAGAGGTGGGCCGATCTCTGGAGGCTGTTGGAGTGGAAGACTTCTTGGGTGGCCGTTATGTAGGACTGGAAGCACTCCAACCAGTAGGTGAATTCTTCCGGGGCCTCTGGGGACAGAGGGTCGACCTGGAGCATCACTGGCTTCAATAGGGCTTCCATCCTGTCTTCAAAAGTGTTAATAAAATTGTAATGTGATCGATAGTTCTCAGAGACGTGAGGAGCACAAGCTTGCTTTTATTAGCTTACAATTAACAGCCAGTATTTACAGAAGTCTTCAGTTGAATCTGGGGTAAGGCAGGAAAGCAGGACCGAGGATGGTGGAACCAGGAGGAAGGGTTGGCCATCTACTCTGCACACAGTGACTTCCAATTCACTGCACTGGGTTATAAGGTTAATTGGTCGTATGGGTGCATTTTGGCGGCATGTGCTCGTGGGCTGGAAGAGCTTATTACCGTGATATATGTCTAAATTAAAATACATGAAGGTGAATGCATCTGGTCTAACCATGGCAGGTTTGTAGATAAACAAATAACTAATTCCAGAGAGTCATCGAAATATTTTAAAAAGGAGTGCTTTTTATCCTTTTTGAGGTCACTGGAATTAACCTGCTTTGGCAAACTAAACAACTGAACAAAGGCTAAGGGACAGATCTGGTGGGTAGGAGCGTTATCAGTGACGGGTTAGAAGAATGAACAAAGCTTCTTTCAAACTGGCCCCTCAAGGAAATATAGGTGTAAAAATGGAAGAAATGAAAATATTCAGCAGGGCACACTGGAGAGAGAAATGGAGTTCACAGTTCAAGTCACTGTAAAATGAGAAACCTGCTTGAAGTTGCATGGAAGTGAGAGGTGTGGAGAGAACAGAGGAGAATTTCTGTGACAGGGTGGAGAAAGTAAATGAGGCAAATATTTTTAATTGAATTTAATTTTAATTTTGAATTTAGAGATACAGCATGGTTACAGGCCCTTCCTGTCCAAGAGCCCACACCACTCCATTTATATCCACATGGCCCTTTAACCCACTAACCCCGCACATCTTTGGAATGTGAGAAGAAACTGGAGCAGCTGGAGGATACTCACATACACACATACACATACACACATACACACATGTACAAGTGGAACGAAAAAGTCTGCGCAAGCTGGGGTTGAGTGCAATGCTGGAGGAACACAGCAGGCTAAGCAGCATCCATAGGAAGTAAAGAGTAAAAAGGTCCAGGCCCGAGATGTGGGTGGAAGGTGGCAGACCTGCTGCCGCACAGCTCCAGAGACCCAGATGGGATTAGCTCAGTAATTATGCAGAATGGTGAATGCTACTAAAGATGAAGAAGTAAGTGTTTCCACACTGTGTGACTCTACAGTTCAATGATTCTACAAATCCAGCACTTGCTTCTCCTCATGATGCTAAAGCACTTGCCTCATGGATCTGGCATCTCCCATCTTTCTTCAGTTAATAGGCTGTGGCAGGGAAGCTCAACTTCAGGCTATTCATCCCATCAGGAAACTCGCTTCTAAATCTGTTGAGCAGTCAGCTAAAAATCAAGCTTTTAAAAAATTGGCTGAATGAGACCTGCTTTTTAATTCTCCAAAAATTCTCGCCATCGGGCATTTCTGGACTTCTGCTCCCCTTCACTTCCCTGGAAATTTTGAGGCCATAGTGTTTTACATTCATATAAACCACCTTACAAAACGTGATGTTGTGCCTGCAGATTTTCATGTTTTGCTCTGTGTTGCATGAGTGTTGGGTTATTCGAAGGAGTGCACATTCAGTTAGAAGGAAACACACAGAAGACTTGCATACCCATAAGGAAGGAGCATAAAATGAAACTGACTTCTGTAATGTTACAATGGATTACCTCTCCAGCTGCGCTGTCAGATGCGATTATTGAAAGCACTGGAACACTAATGTTATGGAATAAGTTAATAAAATTATGATAAAATGTATCTTAAGATTTTGAGGTTTAGTTATCAGTCACATTTCACAAACATCTTATTTGCCATGCAAGAGTAAATTTTATGTCTACAGTCTCTACAGAGACAATGGGGAGTGCTTGTTGGGGAGAGTTTCACAAGTCGGTGTTAATGGACCAGCATGTCTGAACTGTGTCCAGGCTCAAGAACTGAGAAGTCTTTTGTTTTTAAACTGGTGCCAGAGTTTTAAATGTCTGGTTGAAGTTTGTTGTCCGAAGAGGGGCCACGTAGTTTTGCAAACAGAGAGAAAACATCCATTTTTTGTCAGAGATTTCTGCAGCAGTTTGTGGTGAAGGCTGGAAATTGACAGATCTGCTGCAAGCCCCATTTCAAGATGGGCTTTGAGTTCAGAGTTCAACCTATTGTAATTCTCTGTAGTCAATTGCAGAGGTTGTGGCTGGTTATTGCGTTTCTCCTGAAATAGGGGAAAAAGAAGAACTCCTTCTGCTAATCTGGAAGAAGAGATTATCTTTTGGAAAAACCCAAGAGGGGGTGTTTCCTCAGTAAGACACTTTAGTTGCTGATTGAAGGAGATCAGTTTGTCCGTCCAACAAAATATCTCTAATGAAACCCACAAAGATGTTCCTGAACAGTTACAACTTAAGTTAAAGGTCCAGAGTCTGGTAATTCTGTGCACAGTATGGAAGATTGTCTGATACCAGTGAACTTGGAGAAGTGACAAGTGAATGAGTGGACAGTGAAAAGGAATTTTCTTGAACACATAAACATTACATACACGTGCGCTTAGAATTAGAAGGGATTAAGTTAATAGTAATAAGTATTGATATTATTATGTATTAAGAAAATAAAACAAGTTTTTTTGTTTATGGATCCATTGTCTTTGGTAAATTTATGTTGCTACTGATGTTTGAGTCCTTTGGACTCATAATAGTAGTAAATGTTTTTGTTGGTTTGTGCTTGCAAACTCTTCGTCCTGGTAACCAAATTCATCTGCATTGGGTTGAAAGTTGCCAGGAGATACTCATGACCTGCAGAGGTAGTGTGGGTGCATCTGCCTATTCATTCTTTTATTTTGTAGTATCTAATTTAATTAATTGAATTAATATTCGAGGAGCTTGAATAAAAGAAGGGCATGACTGTTCTGGTCACATATGAAATGTGGGGATGCTGAAAGAAATCTCAGTGTGGATTCTCATGACAGGATGAGAGGTTGACGAAGGTTCATGTAGAAGCACAGATGGAAAACCCTTAAAGGAAACAGATCTGGAAGGTGGAAAAAGAAATTACAGGCACTTAGAAATAGCCCAGTGGAAGTTCAATCGCCTGAAGAAATGGCAACATTGCATTTCGATAACTGGATTCTATTAGTCATAGGATAAATATTATTAACTATATTCAACAGCTTTTATCGGCTTTCAAATGCAGGCACCTGCTAAATTCAGCAACATTGGCTTTTAATGCAATTTGTCAGATCTTGTACCTTATCTCTAATGACGGCTCTAGTTTTAATGTTGGTGACAAAAGCAATCCATATTTAAAGTAAAATGTATAGTGCTGGAATTGTAAAATTGCTGGAAAATACATTGTGTTATTCTCCACTGAAATCTGAAGGTATTATTGTGCTGAGGAGATATTCAAGTGCCAAGCATCAGCAGGGTAATCTCTTGCATCTGAGCCATTGTGGTCCTCTTTCCCATATTGATAACTAAATGAGTTTGGCATAAATAAAAATTTCCACCAAGAGGGTGAGCAAATGCAAGTTCTTGGGAGTCACCATCTCGGAGGATCTTTCCTGGATCGAGCACACTAATGGCATCATGAAGAAATCACGTTAGCGGCTCTACTTACTCAGGAGTTTGCAGAGGTTTGGTATGACATCAGAAACCCTGGCAAATTTCCACAGAAGCATGGTGGAAAATGTGCAAGACAGTCTGATATGGGAACACCAAAACCTCTGAGTGTAAAGCCCTCAAAAATGTAGTGGATACAGCCCCGACATCACAGCTAAAACCCTCCACACTATTGAGAACATCAGGGAGCGCAGCCGTTGGAGAGCAGCAACAATCATTAAGGATCCACACCACCCAGCATACACACTGTTCTCGCTGCTGCCATCATGAAAAAGGTATAGGTGGTGCAAGACTTGCACCACCAAGTTTAGGAACAGGAAAATACATTGTGTGATTGACAGTGCCACAAAAGAGACTGCCTTGCTTTGGCTTTTCATGCACTATTTCTTATTTATTTTTGTAAAGTTGTTTATGTGAATGTTTTCACTAAATTATGATGCTGCTGTGAAACAACAAATTTCATGATTTGTTCATGACAATAAACCCTTCCAATGTCAGACTCCTCGACAACAAACTCAATCAGGGACTCGTTTAAGGACTCTAACTTGTGAACTTTATTGATTTTTAAAAAATTGTCTGTATTGCTCAGTTTAGAACATAGAACATACAGCACAGTGCAGGCCCTTCAGTCCTCAATGTTGTGGCGACCCATATATTCCTTAAAAAAATACTAAACCCTCCCTACCCAGTAACTCTATTATTCTTCCACCCATGTCTGTCCGAGAATCTCTTAAATGCCGCTAATATTTCAGCCTCCAACACCATCCCTGGCAAGACATTCCAGACACCCACAACTCTGTGTAAAATAATACCCCTGATGTCTCCTCTAAACTACCCTCCCTTCACTTTGTACTCATGTCCTCTGATATTTGCTGATCCTGCCCTAGGAAAAAGGCATTGGCTGACCACCCTATCTATGCTTCTCATAATCATGTAGACTTCTATCAAGTCTACTCTCATCCTTTTATGCTCCAAATAGAAAAGTCCCAGATCTTCCAACCTTGCCTCATAAGACTTGCTTTCCAATCCAGGCAACATCCTGGTCAATCTCCTCTCTACCCTCTCCAGAGCTTGTACATCCTTCCTATAATGAGGTGACCAGAACTGAACATAATACTCGAAGTGTGGTCTTACCAGAGATTTGTAAAGTTGCAACATGACCTTTCGATTCTTAAACTCAATCCCTCTATTAATGAAACCCAACATTCCATAGGCCTTCTCAAGTTTCCTATCAACCTGTGTGGTGAACTTGAGGAATATATGGATTTGGACCCCAAGGTCCCTTTTCTTATCCACACTCTTAAGTAACCAACCATTTACCCTGCATTCAGCCTTTTGGCTTGTCCTTCCAAGATGCTTCACCTCACATTTATCTGGATTGAACTCCATCTGCCACTTTTCCACCCAATTCTGCATCCTGTTTATTACCTCTGGAAACCTTCAACAACCTTCAGTACCATCCACAACTCCTCCAAACTTCATATCATCAACAAACACTGACTCATCCTTCTCTCTTCATCTAGATCATTTATAAAGATCACAAAGAGTAGGTACTTGTGGAACTCGACTAATCACTGACCTCAAGGCAGAATACTTTCCTTCCACTACTAATAATCGTTTTACATGCAAGCCAATTTTTTATCCACACAGCCAAGGTTCCACTGATCCCATGCCTCATGACTTTCTGAACAAGTCTCTCATGGGTAACCTTGACAAATGCCTTACTGAAATCAAATTGACCACATCTACTGCCCTACCCTCATCAATTTCCTTTGTAACTTCTCAAAAACCTAAATTAGGCTGGTGAGGCACAACCTTCCCAACTCAAAGCCATGCTGACTATCCTTGAATAGACTGTACTTCTCCAAATGCTCATAGATCCTATCCTTAAGAATCCTTTCCAATAGTTTGCACACCACTGACGTAAGACTCAATGGTCTATAATTCCCAGGATTCTCCTTATTACCTCTTTTAAAAAAGTGGACCATATTTGCCATTCTCCAATACTCTAGTACCTCCCCTGTGGCCAAAGAGGACTCAAGAATCATAGTCGCTACACCAGCTACGTATTCCTTCACTTTCCACAACAACCTTGGGTATATTACATCTGGCCCTGGAGACTTATCAAAATTAACATTTTTTAAGAAGATTCAGCACTTTCTCTTTCTTAAACCCAACATCGTCCAACACACAAATCCATTCTATTTCAACCTCACCCTTTTCTCTTGTGAATACTGAAGCAAAGTATTCATTTTGGACCCTGTCAACCTCCTTTGCCTCCAGGCATGTGGCTTCATTTATCCTTTAGCAGCCCCCTCCTCCATTCTCATCATTCTTTTCTTCACATACACATAGAACACCTTTGGATTCTCTTTAATCCTACATGGCAAGGCCTCCTCATACTCCCTTTGAGCTCTCCCAAGTCCTTTCTTAAACTCCTTACTGGCAACATATATAATGAGCCATTCCAGTTTCCTGCTTCCTATGTCTAGCTGTCTCACCAGTTTTGTCAACCACATTTCCGTTTTCCTATTTTTTTTCCCTGTCCCTTTGGAATAATCCTATCCTGAACCCAGTACAAGTGGTTTGTAGACTTTCTCTTACCTGCCTGCAGATCTGCTCTTTGGTGTTCTGAGGACTATTTGGGGGCCTAGAGAATACTCCTTATTACCTTAGAAAAGTGATTGTTCCCTTCCTATTTCTGACTTCTACCCACGCATTCTCAGTAGACAGTGTTTGTTTACATTCTTTATAATTCTTTATTTGTTTCCATGTGTACGTTGTGCAGTTTGTTTTTTCCACTACCAGTAAATGGTAACTATGCCTCGCCCACAGGAAAAAAATCTGAGGGCTCTACTCTGACAATAAATCCAAATCTGAAATCTCTAATTTCTGATCATTCAAGCAGCTGCTTTTCAGTTCATATAATAAAACTAATTGAAGCAGCCTTACCACACCTTGACCTCATGTTGGTTCAATCTCCGGCACCAAGGAAACATTGTGCACCATGACATTTTCTGAATGCCATTACTACTTTTTCAGTCAGCTGGAAAGATTTATTTTTTAAGGTCACTCAATGGAGAGAAAATTATTTTGTTTTCTTGAAGGTGCATCTGTGTCTGAGTTTTTGGAAAACTTAATTAAGTGTATTTGCCTTAATCAAGAGACACTGGCCTGCCTGACCTCAGTGCTGCAAGATGTTGAGAGCATTTCCAAACCAGTGCTTCATTTACTTCATATTTTATTCAGAAGATTCCTTCAGAATTTGTGATGTTTTGTTTCAATATACCTTGGAGGCCAAGAGACAATTTTGTCAGAGAACAGCGAGTGGAAATTGCTTTTCAGCGGGCGGAAGGATTTGGTCACATTGTGCATTTTTGTTGTCTTGTTTCTATGCCTTGGAACCTTGATTCAAAGAAGGAGCTGACACACTGCAGCATGGATCCTCTCTTGTCATACCACAAATGATGTGGTGAGATGAAATAAGAGTTTGTCATGCATGTAAATATCATGTGCAGCTGCACCAGATTCAGTGAGCAAAAATTTCAGGCTCCTTTGCTAGATAAATGTTCATGGCTCAGCCTCATCATAACAAACACTCTGTTTCATCAGATGGGCAATCATGTCAACCAAACGACAGCAAATATTTTTATATTCTGTGACAGAATACATACATATGTTTTTGCGAGATACATTGGGAAAGTAGGTCATATACAAACACAAACATTTTGTTTGAAAAACTGGAGCTCTGCTAATGCTAGACATATCGGGGCCTCACAGCTTATGCAAGGAATTTGAAGGGTACTCAAGAGACTTCAATAATGGATTCCTGTTTACAAAAGGCAACAGAAGAAAAAGCATGTTGGAGCTGCTTCTGTCTGGAAGAGAGCTAAGAGGGCCATATGGTTTTGCAAGCAGAGAGAGTCAAACAGGCTTTCTCTCAAAGAGAGAGAGAGAGAGAGAAAGAGAGAGAGAGAGAGAAAGAGAAAGAGAAAGAGAAAGAGAAAGAGAAAGAGAGAGAGAGAGAGAGAGAGAGAGAGATCACTTGTACAATGTTACAGCCAACAAGAGCATCTGGGACTGGAATAGAACAAGCTGGCAAACTTGTGGAGAGCCCATTTGGAAGATGGCCTGGTCAAAGGCCTTGTGATTCATGCAAGAGGAGAGGACTGCTGTCTAATGTTTCACTTGGAATAAGAAAAACCTGAAAGAAAGAGGTCATCATCTGGAGAACCCTGAAGGGGCATGTTTCGTCAGCAAGACACTGAGATGACTAATGGAAGTACATCATTTGTGGATGTCCTGGAACAACAAATCTCTCTCTCTGAAAACCAACAAGAACCTTCCTGAGTGGTAACCATTTACCTTTCAAGCATCAAAGCCTGGTGAACTTTATAAATGTTAAATTCTGTGCACAGTATAAGAATTGCCTGCAACCAGTGAACTTGGAGGAATGAGAAGTGAGATTGGACTGTGAACCAAAGAACTTTTCTGAACTTACACACACAATACACACATGTGAGCTTAGAATTAGAAGGGGGTTAAGTTAAGTAAGTTAATAGTGATAAGTTAAAGTGTGATTCTGTTTTCATGTTTAAAGATAATTAAAAGCAACTTTTGTTTAAGTAACCATTTGTCTTGGTGAATATCTTTTGCTTCTGGGTTTTGGGGTCCTCTGGGCCCATAACAATACTCTTGCCAGGAAACTACCAATGGCCGTTGGAATGACCATGGCCTAATCAACTTTACTATCTTTATCATTAGAACCACTGATCTGATCTCATAAGAAGATTAATCTTGAAACTCTTAAAGACATCACACAATTAATTCTTTAGATAACACCTCACAAATGAACTGCCAACTCCTAATGTACAGGATCCACAGTATTCACACAGTTTATTGCCTGTCCTGAAGTCTGCCATAAGTGGGACCTATGAGGTAACTCTTGGCTTCTCTACTAGAAAGAATTAGGACAGGTTTGATGAGACTAACAAGGAGGTTGAGGATTCAATGAACTGCAAACAAAGTATTTCTGGATTGGAAGCACCAGCTGACTCAAGGAAAAAGAAACAGCTCTATAGGCCACTGAAAGCAGATGTGTAGCAGCAAACATAGGATGGATGTGGAGCTAGGGATTGTAGAAGGCTCTGCCACTCACTGAGAACAGTAGCGTGCAGAGCTCTTTCAGTGTAAAACAAAACATCCAAGACCCAAATTCCCTGAGAGACAAAAATTGCAGGAAAGAGAGCTGGGCAGGAATGGAGGCAGTGGTGCTGGAGAGAGGAGTCAGGGAAATAGAGAAGCAAGAGAAACAAATGCTGGAGGTTAACATCTGCTGGAAGGTACACTTCCTCAATTGTGACACTCTCATGAGGCCCTTGACTCTGTCTCTGTTTCAGGTTGCCTTGCTGCCACACCTGACCAACAAAAAATCAAGGCGCCATATCCCACTCAAAGACCTTGGGTGCAGAATATATATAAACTTGGTAAGGCAAATAAGAATAAACCAAGTCTAGATTTTACCTACTTTAGATTTCAGATTTATTACATACATGAAATCATATACAACCTTGAGATGATTTTTCCTGTGGGCGAGGCAGAATTATGACTTATTGCTAATTAAAAAAAACCTATTTAACGTACACATGTAAACATATAAAGAAATTTAAACAGACTGCAATTTAGAGAGAATAGAAAAATCAATAAAGTGCGAAAGTAGGAATCCTTAAATGAGTCCCTGATTGAGTTTGTTGTTGAGGAGTCTGATGATGGAGGGCTTGCATCTATTCCTGAACCTGGTGGTGCAAGTCTTGTGGCACCTATATCTCTTGTCTGATAATAGTAGTGAGAACGGAGAATGTGCTGGGTGGTGTAGATCCTTGATGGTTGCTGCTGCTCCATGTTAGCATTCCCTGTAGATGTTCTCAAAAGGTAGGGAGGGTTTTGTCTGTGATGTCCTGGGCTGTGTCCACTACCTTTTGGAGGGCTTTACACTCAAGGATATTGGTGTTCCCATACCAGACCGTGATTAAAGAATAGAGCAGTGGTTCTGAACCTTTTTCTTTCCACTCACATACCACTTTAAGTATTCCCTATGCCATAGGTGCTCTGTGATTAGTAAGGGATTGTTTAAGGTTATATGTAGGTGGAAAGAAAAAGTTTGAAAACCATTGTTTTAATCATACCTAATTGACTCGTTATGTACACGGTTTCATAACTCCAAAGGAAATGGGCCAATGACAATTTTTCTCATGCAAAATATTTCAGGAACAATTGGGTCTAGAGCAGTGATTCTCAACCTTCCCTTCCCACTCACATACCACCTTAAGTAATTCCTTACTAATCACAGAGCACCAATGACATAGGGATTATTTAAAGTGGATTGACAGAATGAAGATTGGTGTAGGGAGAATGCCTCATGTAATCTGGCAATGCTTATACTCTTCTCTTTTCCTGAAGGTACAGGAGCAGATTCTTGCTCATTTGGAACAGAGGCCTCTAAGGGTTAGGGTTAGGGTGAACTAAGGGGTTTATTTACTGATGGAAGTTTGATATTGTTGTAATCAGAGAGACATGGTTGAAAGACGGCCATGATTTTGATATCATTATTACCCTGTACCTTTCAACTTTTTTTCAATAAATTTCCCACCACTGATGTTAAACTCATGGGGCAGCAATAATCTGGTTTATCCCTGCCATCTGCTTTCTCTCTTCTGTGCTCGGAAAAGGTTTGAAGATTACATCCAGAGCCCCAGCAAACCTTAGTCTGCATCACTATAGATCACACCTAGTTCTTTCTCATATTGGCCTAAAAGAAGGTCTTTAAAAACTAAAATGCAAGGCATCTATTCAAGATTCTGGCATCTGCAACTTTTGGGTTACTCTTGCAAATTTATTTGCAGCTTTGTTGAAGACCAATTTCAGCAACAAGTTGGGAAAAAGTCACAGAAAAACTCTCAGAGAAAATTACATGTAGTTGCTATCAAATAGGAAGGAAGCAATAGTTTACACAAATTTTAATATCCATTACACATTACATGTGGGTATAGACAGCAGGTAAGTAAATGGATGATTTCTGTTTTCCATTCTCTTCATCTCATTTGGCTCTTCAAAACAGTAGAGAGCTGATATGTGGCTTGTGCTTAGGCACAGCTTCCCAGCAAATCACTCCCAGAAACCTTGTTAAATCCAAGGCTGGGTCAGTGTAAATTCTCCACACTGAAAATGCTTTCACAATATGACTGTTTCCCTTCTGGAGTTGACAAAACAATGGAAATGTCTGTGCTTGAAATAGAGTGGAGAAAGCAGTTGTAAAATCAAACTAGACACACTTCATTGACGGAGATTGTTGGTAGGTTAGTGATGAGATCTGAGGGTATTCAGCAGTACTTGTGGATTGTGCCACACTTGGTGGGACATGGCATCACATTGATGCTTTTGTGGTGATGCATCTGAGTCCTTGCAGTTGCACTGCATTTGTCCACCTCCACAACTACCTTCTCCCTCTGCCCTTTAAGCTTGGATGTTCTCTGGATGCACAGTGAATAAGGATACCTCACTGACCAAGGCATCCAATGATACAGCAGAGAGTCTGTTTTCTGTCTTTGACATGCTGGCACAAACTCTGAAATGGTTTTCACCATCTGTTGCAGCATTAAATAGTGCATGCCAGTTGAAATGATGCTTGAAATTCATGAAATTGGGCTTCATTCTAATAACTTAGCAGTCTGATCACTGAGATCAGAGTAACGAAAATTGTGTGCAAGAAATTTTATGCAATAGTACAGCATTAGAGACCCAAGATTAATACTGAGTAGGGGTACTGTTCTGTATTGAGTTCACACATTCTCCCTGTGACTCTGTGGGTTTCCTCTGGTTGTGCTACTATTCTCACATATGTTTCTCAGGACTATGTGCGTAACCCACTCCTATTCATCTACTGACTCATGACTGCGTCACCAGATCCAGCTCCAACAGTGTCAAAGTTTGCAGATGACACAACAGTAGTTGGCCTCATCAGCAACAATGATGAGTCATGCTACAGAAGTATAAAATCTCATGACATGGTGTGAGAGCAACAACCTGAATTTCAATGTGGACAAAATGAAGATTACTGTGGACTTCAGGAGGGCAAGGAATGACCACTCTCCACTACATATCAACAACTCTACAGTGGAGAGAGTGGAAAGCACCAAGTTCCTGGAGTTTACTTAACTAGTGACCTATCATGGATATATGACATCTCTCTTGTCAGGAAGATGCAACAGTGACTGCAAATCCTGAAAAGACTGAAGTGGGCAAGGCTACTGGTCACCATTATGTCAACCTTCCACAGGAGCTCTATCGAGAATGTACTGGCCGGCTGCATCACACTGTGGTACAGTCGCAGTAGAGAAATTGATCGGACCATAACAGTGGCAGAGAGGATCCCTGGAGTCTCCTTCTCCCCGATCGACATGATCTACAGGGATCGTTGTCTGAAGAGGGCACACAAAATCATTGAGGACCCCTTCCACCTGTACACAGCATCTTTCAGCTGCTCCCATTGGAAAAGGGATACAGGAGGATTAGAGCCAGCACCACCAGGTTGAGGAATAGCTTCTTTCCACGGGCAGTGAGAATGCTGAATGACCAAAGGTGCTGCTCACATTAACCATTTGAGGCTCTCATATTCATAAAGCAGTGTCTATCTATCTATTTATTTATTTGTATATAAGAATACTGGTCCCGCTTGTGTATTGTTTGTCTGTGTGTGTGTTATGTCTGGTTGTGAGTCCGCATGTTTTGCACCGAGGATCAGAGAACACTGTTTCGCCATGTTGAACCTGTGCAATCAAATGACAAAAAAACTTGACTTGACAAAACCATTCAGGTTTGTAGATTAATTGGCTGCTGTAACTTGCTCTGTGTGTTGGTGAATGGTAGAATCAGGGTAGGGAGAGTTACATTGAATACACAACAGCACACCAAAAGAATAGGCCCTTTAGCTCACATCTATCCTGAACAAGATGTCCAAATCAAACAAAAACTCTTAGGAAAAACCCAACACCCAACCCCAACCAACCAATTTTCCCTTGCAACCGCTGCAACCGTGTCTGCCTGTCCCGCATCGGACTTGTCAGCCACAAACGAGCCTGCAGCTGACGTGGACATTTACCCCCTCCATAAATCTTCGTCCGCGAAGCCAAGCCAAAGAAGAAGAAGATTATTGTATCTGCTTCCTTGATGAGCATGTGGAGATCATTTAAAATATATTGGACTAGTATAAATATAAAATCGCTGGAGAAGAAAATGGATTACCTGAGGCTGCATCCGAATCAGAGAAAACTGCAGGGCTGCTGTTGGTCTGGTAATCACAGAAACATGGCTCCAGGACTCCATTTCAGACTCAACGATCCAGCTTGATTGCCCTACCTCCTTCAGGACAAAAAGCGATGCTGTGGCTTCTGGCAAGACTCAAGGAGGGGCACTATGCATTTACATCAGTGAGGACTGGTGCACACATCTCTCCATTGTTAAAAAAAAACATCTGTTCAGTAGAGATGTACCTGATGATGAAATGCAGACCCTTCTATCTACCCAAGGAATTCTTGGCCACGCTGATTGCGGCAATTTGTGCTCCACCTTCAGCTAATGAGGGTAAAGCAACGAAGGAGTTTTACGGTGTCATCTGCAAAGTCTAGATGTCCCACGATCCACCATGATAGTGACATGATTGTAACTGGCAACTTCAACCACGCCAACATCAAAATAGTCTTACCATGATTTCAACAACATGTCAATTTCACCACTATAGGAGAGAACACTGTGGATCGGGTGTACAGAAACGACCCTGGTGTGTACAAGGCTACTCCTCGCCTCACCTTGGAAACTCAGATCACATATCCGTCCTAACAGCTGGCAAAACAAACTGAGCCAGTTCGCAGGAAGATCAGGACATGGTGGGGGGGGGGGGTGTGGGATGGGGGGGGGTGTGGGATGGGGGGCACGGCAGCGATACGGGACTGCTTTGAGACTATTGGACTGGAACTGTTTCAGGGAAGCGACCACCCACAATAGTCATGTAAACATCGAGTGACTGGCTACATCATAAAGTGCATTGAGGATGTTACAACCAGAGCTAACCAGAAACCATGGTAAGATGCAGAGGTCTGGGCACTTCTCAAAGCTTGTGTTTCTGCCTTCAGGACAGGGGATGAAATGGCACTTGAACTCTCCCATGCAATCCGGAAGGCAAAGGACAGGTCTGCACAGAAGAGCCATAGACAGCTGTGGAACCCCAACAATATGAGGCGCATGTGGCAAAGAATCCAAACTGTAACAGGCCACGTATAACCTTGTGAGTCAAAGATAATGATGCCTCCCTTCAGACAGACCAAACATCTTCTAGTCATGGTTTGACAAGAAGAACAGGCTGATGCCAAAGAAAGCTCCATGCCCCTGATGGCCAAGGTGAGGAGAATCCTATCCATACAAAGCAGTGGAGCCAGACAATATGCCTGGTTGGGTACTGAAGAACTATGTAGACCAACTTATGGAGATACCTTCAGACATCTTCAACACATCAATGCAGCAAGCCCTGCAGGTTTCAAGATGTCAATATTATCCCATTACAAAAGAGGAAAACAGTAACAGGTCTCAACAACTACCACCTTGTGGCACCGACCTCCACCACTATGAAATGCTTCGAGCATGATGGTATGCATCAAATTGCACTTCCCAGAGACACTGGACCCATTTCAATTCACATACATTTGGAACTGTTCCACTGATGATGCTAAAGCCTTGTCCCTCCACTCCATCCTGACCCATCTGGAGAATAATGCCTCATACTCCAGGCTCCTGTACATTGACTTCAGCTCTGCGTTTAATATGATCATTCCCCAGAGGCTAGTGGAGAAGGTGTAATTTCTGGGACTCGATGTTTCTCTCTGTAATTGGATTCTGGATTTCCTAAAGGAAAGACCAGCCTGACTCGGTTGGCAGCAGAATGTCAAGCATGTCGTGCTGAACACTGGTGTTCTCCAGGGTTGTGTTTTCAGCCCAGTCCTGTTCATGCTACTGACCCATGACTGCAACGCTAGATCCAGCTCCAACAGAATCAAGTTTGCAGATGACATGACAGTTGTTGGTGTCATCAACAACAAATGATAATTCACACTACAGAGAAAACATGGTGAAATGGTGCGAGAATAACAACCTGACTCTCAACGTGGGACGAGGCGATAATCTTGGACTTCAAGAGGACTAGGGACAATCGCCCTCCACTACACATTAATAGATCAGTAGTGGAGAGAGTAGAGAGCACCAATCCTGGACACACAACATCTCCTCACTTGTCAGGAAGGCACAACAGTGACTGCACTTTCTGAGAAAACTGAGTTGGCCAAGGCTACCAGCAACCATCCTGTCAACTTTCTACAAGATCTTTATTGGCTGGCTGCATCACAGTGTAGTGCAGTTACTGTAGAGCATTGGATCAGAGGTCAATCCATAGGAGCATAAGAGCAGCAGAGAGGATCATGGGGGGGGGGTCTCCCTCCCCACCATCGGCATGATATACTGGGATTGTTGCTTAAAGGGAGCTCACAAAATCATTTAGGACCCCTACCACTGCATCTTTCAGCCACTCCTGTCGGGAAAGAGGTACAGGAGTATCAGAGCCAGTACCACTAGCCTGAAAAACACTACGGACAGTGAGACTGCTGAGCGATTAAATGAACTGTGCATACAAACCCACCAAGATGCTACTATTTATCAAATAATATGTATTTATTTTTATATATGTATAAACGTACTGCATAAGTATCATTTGTCTGAATGTGTGTTATGTCTGTCTGTATGTTTTTACACCAATGACCGGAGAAAGCTATTTCATCAGGTTGTACTTGTACAGTTGGATGATAATAAACATGAACTTGATGTTGTGGACGAAGGGTCAAAGGGTCTGTTTCCATGTTGTACCTCTCCATAACACTGCTGCCATTTCATGTGTTATTTTACAGTACTATTCAATTTAGCCCCAGTATTATTCTTGGCTGTTGCTAGGCTGTAGAACTTGTAGCATTTTTAACATGATGAAAGTTATTGAACCTTTGTTTGTCCAAACTAACAAAAAGCTAATAGGAAGCTATTTGATTTGCTGCACATAGAGTCAGTTTCCCCTCTGTTCCATTCAGTACCTGCACGACACTGAAAAGGATAGTATGATAATAATCAATCTGACAGCTCAGAAATCTAGAGGTATGAATTAGGGATGAGATTTGGCTTCAACTTTTTACCTGATTTGTTATGCTCTCTGATCTATCCTAAGATGTATTACTCCAAACAAGATCAGGTAGTCATAGTCATAAATCCTTTTTACACAGTCATTAAAAGACAGGTATTAAATGCCTTTTAATTGCTTCTCCTACTTGTATAAACACAACAAAGGTGGGATGGGGGGTGGGGGGGGGGGGGGGGGGGAGTTCATTTTCATCCCATGTCTGATACTACCAAGATAGGTAGTATTAGAGCTGATGCATTTCACAACGGTTTCTCTCTTAAGGGGTTACCAGCCTTGACGTGTCCAGGACAGTCTAAGGCTGTGGCACATTAATGATGTTGAATTAATGCAACTTACTAGCGGGAGATTCAAACTTGAACTGGCAGAAATGAAGTTCTGTAGGTTATACATCACACAGGATGCCGATGCTGTAATGCTACAGGTCCCACCTCCTTTTGCTTCAGGATGCCGGCTTGCTTATGTAAAAGGTCGCACTGACCCAGCATTTCTTGGTTCAGTGTGAACGACCCAAGCTGCCTTTAAAGATGGGTCATTCACGTGCCAATTAAGTGGGTTTTCTGTGTAAAAAGGCCTACAGAGTCATACAACATACTTCAGCCCAACTTATCCATGCTGACCAAAATGTCCCTGCCACAGTTCTCTCACATGCCTGCATTTGGCCCATATCCCTCTAGTCTAAACCCATCCAATTCGTGTCCATTCAATTTTTTTCTTAAATGTTGCAATAGTACATACCTCTTCCAGCAGTCCATTCCAAACAATCTCCACCCACAGTGTAAAAAGGTTACCCTTCACATTCCTATTAAATCTCTCCCACCCACCCATCCCACCCCCCCCCCAACCTTAAATCTATATTCTCTGGTTCTACTTCCCCTAATAGAAACATAGAAGATAGGAGCAGGAGTAGGTCATTCGACCCTTCGAGCCTGCTCCGCCATTCAACGAGATCATGGCTGATCTTAAAGTTCAGTACCCCATCCCCGCCTTCTCTCCATAACCTTTAATACCCTTATACTGAAGAAATATATCTAATTCCCTCTTAAACATATTTAATGAACCTGCCTCTACTGCCCTCTGTGGCAATGAATTCCACAGATTCACCACCCTCTGGGTCAAGAAATTCCTCCTCATCTCGGTCCTAAATGGTTTGCCTATTATCCTCAAACCATGGCCCCGGGTTCTGGATTTTCCCATCATTGGAAACATCCCATCTGCATCCATTCTGTCCAGTCCTGCCAGAATTTTATATGTCTCTATGAGATCCCCTCTCAATCTTCTAAACTCCAGCAAGTACAATCCCAATTTGCGCAGTCTTTCCTCATAATCATTCCTGCCATTCCAGGAGTCATAAATCCCTTTTACACAGTCATTAAAAGACAGGTATTAAATGCCTTTTAAAATCCCTGGTGAATCGCCTCTGCACTCCCTCCATTGCAAGAACATCCTTCCTTAGATCAGGTGACCAAAACTGCACACAATACTCCAGGTGTGGTCTCACCAAGGCCCTGTACAGCTGCAGTAAGTTATCCTTGTTCCTATACTCAAACCCTCTTGATATAAAGGCCAACATACCATTTGCCTTTTTAACCGCCTGCTGTACCTGCATGCTCGCCTTCAGAGACTGGTGTACAAGTACCCCTAGGTCTCTCTGCACTTCCCCATCTCTTAATCTATTGCCATTCAAATAGTAATCTGCCCTCCGGTTTGTATTACCAAAGTGGATAACCTCACATTTATCCACATTGCAGTGCATTTGCCATGTATCTGCCCAGTCCCTCAATTTATCCAAATCATACTGGAGCTTCCTGACCCCCTCTTCTGTGCACACAACCCCTCCTAGCTTAGTGTCATCTGCAAATTTGGAGATATTACATCCAATCCCCTCATCCAGATCATTAATGTAAATTGTGAACAGCTGGGGTCCCAGTACAGATCCCTGTGGCACCCCACTGGTCACCGCCTGCCACTCAGAAAATGAGCCATTTATCCCAACTCTCTGTCTTCTACCTGCCAGCCAGTTCTCAATCCACATCAATACTTTGCCCCCAATCCCATGAGCCTTGATTTTGTAAGCCAGTCGTTTATGCGGGACCTTATCGTCATTTGCTCCGCTATTACATCCTTAACAATGGATTCCATCATTTTGCCCACTACTGATGTAAGGCTCACCGGCCGATAATTCCCCGCTTTTTCTCTACCCCCCTTTTTAAATAGTGGGGTAACATTAGCTACCCTCCAATCCATGGGTGAATCTATCGAGTTCTGGAAAATAATTCTTAAAGCATCTGCTATCTGAATGGCTACTTCCTTAAGTACCCTAGGATGTAGATTATCAGGCCCTTGGGATTTATCTGCCTTCAATCCCATCAATTTCCCCAAGACCATGACCTTAGAGATACTGATTTCTTTCAGTTCCTCCCTTGCATTAGTCTCTATGTTTTCCAACATCCTTGGGAGGTTATTTGTATCCTCTCTTGTAAAAACAGAACTAAAGTAAGAATTTAATTGGTCTGCCATTTCCTTATTCCCCATTATATATTCCCCTGATTCCGACTGCAAAGGACCTACTCTGGATTTCACCAATCTTTTCCTCTTGACATATTTATAAAAGCTTTTGCAGTCGGTTTTTATATTTGCCACAAGCTTACTTTCGTAATTTATTTTTGCTCTCTTGATTAATCCCTTTGTCCTCCTTTGGTAATCTTGAACTGCTCCCAGTCTTCGGTTGTGGTTTTTTTTTGGCCAATTGATATGCTCTCTCTTTGGACGTAATGTTGTCTCTAATTTCCCTTGTTATCCACGGTTAAGTCACCTTTTTTGGTTTATTTTTATGCCAAACCGGTATAAACGATTTTTGCAATTTCTCCATTAGATCTGTGAATGCTTTCCATTGACTATCCACAGTCAACTCTGGGCAAAAGACTCTCTGCATTCCTGTCATGATTTTGTATGCATCTACACTATCACCTCTCATTCTCCTGCACTCTAACGAATAAAGTCATAGCCTGCTGAACCTCTCCCTATAGATCAAGCCCTTGAGTCCAGGCCACGCACCAGAGAGAGTAGGAACTAGAAGTTGTGGCAGATGAATGCATGGCTGAAGAGTTGATGAAGGGGACAGGGGTTCAGATTTCTGGATTATTGGGATCTCTTCTGGGGAAGGACTGACCTGTACAAAAAGGAGAGACTGTACATGAGCTGGAAAGGGACCGATATCTTGGCAAGCAGGTTTGCTAGAGCTATTGGAGACAGTTTAAACTAGTTTGGCAGGGAGGTGGGAATCAGAATGTGAGTGCAGAGTTGAGGGTAGAAGGCCAAAAGCATGATTCTATGTGTTCTGAGTTGATAAAGAAAGACAGGCAGGGGACAAAACAAATTTACCCTGTTAGAGGGGTTGAAATGTGTCAATTTCAATGCAAGGAGTATTAGGATTAAAGGGGATTAATTTAGAGCATGGATCAATACATGGAACTATGAGGTTGTGGTCATTACTGAAACTTGGCTCGAAAAAGGACAGGATTGGCTGATGCAGGTACCAGGGTCTAGGTGTTTTAAGAGGAATAGAATGGGAGGTAGAAAAGGAGGGGGGGGTGGTTGGAGGAATAGCATTTACTGGTCAAGGATAGTATCACAGGGAGGACACTGCAGAGGGAGTATCCATTGAGATGGTGTGGGTGGAGGTTAAAAATAGGAAGAGAGTTATCATTGTCTATAGACCACCAAATAGCCATTGGGACACCGAGGAGCAGATAAGCAGGCAAATTTTGGAATGGTGCAGGAAATACAGGTTTGAAATTATGGGTGATTTCAACTTCCCTAATTTTGACTGGCACCTACTGACTGCCAGAGCAATAGATGGGGCTGAATTTGTGAGGTATGTCAAGAAAGATTCCTGACACAGTATGTGGACCAGCCAATGAGAGGAGAGGCCATACTGGATCTAATTCTGGGTAATGAACCTGGTTACGTGATGGACTTCTCAGTGGAGGAGCATTTTGGTGAGAGTGACCACAACTCCCTTAGCTTCAGAATACTTATGGAAAAGGATAAAAACAAACAACATGGGAAAGTGCATAACTGGTGAAGGGCTAATTGTGAAGGAATGAGGCAGGAACTAGTGAGTAAATTGGAAACAGATGTTCAAGGGTGAAAGTACAGAAGTAATGTGGAGGAAGTGTAGTGACCCCTTGTGCTGGGATAGGTATGTCCCACTGGGACAAGGAACAAATGGTAGGAAAAGGGAACTGTGGCTGACAAAACAGGTGAGACAATTAGTCAAGAGGAAGAAGGAAACATATGTTAGATATAGGAAGCAGGAAACAGGAAGGGCTCATGTGAAATATATGGTAGCCAGGAAGGAGCTTAAGAAAGGACTTAGGAGAGCTTGAAGGGGGCATGAGAAGACCTAGGCATATAGGATTAACAAGAACCCCAAGGCATTCTATGTGTATGTGAAGAACCGAAGGGTTACAAAAATTAAGATGAGGCTGCTAAAGGATAAAGGAGGCAACATGTGCCTGGAGGCAGAGGAGTTTGGGGCAGTTACCAATGACTACTTTGCTTCAGTATTCACAAGTGAATAGGACCTTGATAAGGGTGAGATCAAAATAGAACAGCCCTGTGTGCTGGACAATGTGGAGATTAAGGAAGAGGAAATGTTGGATCTTCTTACAAACATCAAGATTGATAAGTACCCAGGGCCAGATGTGATATATCCAGGTTGCTGTGGTAAGTGAGAGAAGAGACAGGAAGGGCAGTAGCTATGATCTTTGAATTCTCTTGGGCTTCAGTGAAGGTGCCGGAGGATTGGAGAATGGCAAATGAGGTCCACTTATTTAAAAAAGTTAAATCGGAGAATACTGGGAATTATGGACCAGTGAGTCTTACATCAGTGGTGTGAAAACTATTGGAGAGGATTCTTAAGGATAGGATCTGTGAGTATTTAGAGAAGTTCAGTCTACTCAAGGATAGTCAGCAGGCTTTTGTGAAGGAAAGGTCATGCCTCAAGAGCCTAACTGAGGTTTTTGAGGAAGTAACAAAAGAAATTGATAAAGGTAGGGTGGTAGGTGTGGTCTAAATGGATTTTAGAAAGGCATTTGACAAGGTCCCCCACCAGAGACTCATCCAGAAAATCATGAAGCACGAAATCAGTGGAAGCTTGGCTGTGTGAATAAAAAATTGGCTTGCAGGTAGAAAGCAGATTAGTAGTAGTGGAAGGAAAGTATTCTTCCTTGAGGATGGTGACTAGTGGAGAGCCGCAAGGATCTGTTCTGCGACCCCTGCTCTTTGTGATTTTTATAAATGATCAGGATGATGAGGCAGAAGGATGGGTGAGTAAGTTTGCAGATGACACGAAGGTTGGATGAGTTGTGGATAGAGCTGTAGGTTGTTGAAAGTTTCAAGGGATATAGAGAGGATGCAGAGTTGGGCAGAAAAGTGGCAGATGGAGTTCAATCCGGAAAAGTATGAGGTGATGCATTTTGGAAGGACAAACCAGAAGGCTGAGTGCAGGGTAAATGGTCAGTTACTTAAGAGTGTGGATGAACAGAGGTACCTTGGGGTACAAATCCATGCATCCCACAAGGTTGCCGCACAGATTGATAGGATAGTCAAGAAGGCCTATGGGATGCTGAACTTCATTAATGGGGGATTAAATTCAGGAATAGAGACGTCATGTTGTAACTCTACAAATCTCTAGTAAGACCACAGTTAGAGTATTGTGTTCATTTCTAGTCATCTCATTATAGGAAGGATATAGATATGGTGGAGAGGGTGCAGAGAAGATTTACCAGGTTTAAAATACCTAGAGTACAGAGAAAGATTGAAGAGGTTAGGACTTTATTCATTGGAATGTAGATGATTGAGAGGGGATTTGATAGAGGTGTTTAAAATTATGAAGGGAATAGATAGACTAGATGCAAGTAGACTCTTCCCCCAGAGAGCAGGGGAGGTTGAAACAAGAGGACACAAGTTGAGGGTAAGAGGGCAAAATTTTAGGAGAAACATTAGAGGATGCTTCTTCACTCAGAGAGTGATGGCTGAATGGAATAATCTTCTGGAGGAAATAGTTGAGTCAGAGTCAATTCTTTAATTTAAGAGGAGGCTGGATATATACATGGATAGAAGGGGGTTGGAGGGTTATGGGCGGAGAATAGGTGGGGGGTTCTAGCGAAGTTGTTTGAATGAACCGGCATGGAATTGAAGGGCCGAGATGGCCTGTTTCCATGCCATAAACTGTTATGTGGAAGGATGTGGAAACTAAGGAGAGTGTGCAGAAGAGATTATCCAGGATGTTGCCTGAATTAAAAAAGTAGTCTTATGAGGCAAGGTTAGCAGAGTGGGGACTTTTCTCTTTGGAGCGTAGAAGGATGAGAGGAGACTTGATAGAAGTCTACAAGATTATGAGAAGCCTAGATAGAGTGGACAGCCAGCACCTGTTTCCCAGGGCAGGAATAGCAAACACTAGAGAATATATGTACAAAGTTAAGGGAGGAAAGTTTAGTGGTGTCATCAGGGTTACATTATTTTTTACACCAAGAGTTGTAGGTGCCTGGAATGCCTTGCCAGGGATGGTGGTGGAAGCTGAAATGTTAGTGGCATTTAAGAGACTCTTAGACAGGCATGTAGATGGAGAAAAAGAGGGTTACAGGGTAGGGTGAGCTTATTACTTTTTTTTTTAAGGATTATATAGGTTGACACAGCATCAAGTACTGAAATGCCTGTACTGTACTGTAGTGTTCTATGTTCCAATATCCTTGTACATCTTTGCACTCTCCAGCTTGATGAAACCTTTCCCATAGCACAGTGACCAAAACTGAACACAATGGACCAAATTGGGCTTCATCAATGCTTTATACAACTGCAAAATAACCTTGCAACTTCTGTACTCAATATCCTGACTGATGAAGGTCAATATGCTAAAGGTCTTTTTGACTGCCCTACCTACCTGTGATACCACTTTCAATGTACTCTGTATCTGTTTTCTGTGATCGCTGTGTTCTACAACACAACCCACAACCCTACCAATCACTGGGCAGGGCCTCCCATGTTAGACTTCCCAAAATGCAACAGTTCACATTTCTCTGTATTAAATTCCATCAATCATTCTTCTGCCCAATTGATCAAGATCTTTGGAAACCATCTTCATTATCTTCAAAACCAGACACTTTAGAGTAATCAACAAACTTGCTGATCATACCATTTATATTTTCATCTAAATCATTGATATAGATGGAAAACAGCAATGGACACAATACCCAACACTGAAGCACTTCACACTTCATAAGCCTCCAGTCTGAGAAACATCCTTCCACCATAACCCTCTACTTTCTACCATGAAGCCAATTTTCTATCCAATCTGCTATATTACTTTGGATCCCATGCAATCTAACTTCCATTGTAGCCTATTATACAACACTTTCTCTGCCCTCATCAACCTTCTTGATCACATTTTCAAAAAAAAACTCAACCAGATTTGTGAGACCTGATGTCCCAAGTGCACAATATGAAGGAGATGATCGTGGACTTTAGGGGGACCAGGAACAACTACCCTCCACTACACATAAACAACTCTGTAGTAGAGAGAGTGGAGAACATCAAGTTACTTGGAATTCACTTAACTAGTAATCTATCATGGACACTAAACATCGCCTCAGTTGCTGGAAGGCACAACAACAAATGTACTTCCTGAGAAGACTGAAGCAGGTAAGGCTGCCAGCCACCATTATGTCAGCCTTCTATAGGAGTGTTCTGCATCACAGTGTGATACAGTTGCTGCAGAGAAATGGATCAGAGTCAATTCACAGGACCGTAAGAGTGGCAGAGAGGATCACTGGAGTCACCCTCCCCCCATCGACAAAATTTACCTGGATTGTTGTCTGAAGAGGGTGTACAAAATCATTGTGGACCCCTTCCATCCTGTACACAACCTGTTGGGAAAGAAATACAAGAGTATTAGATCTAGCACCACCAAGCTGAGGAACAGCTTCTTCCTATGGGCAATGAGAATACTGAATGACCAAAGGAACTGCTCACATAATCCATCCAAGACTCTTATATTCATGAAACAATATTTATTTATTTGTTTGTTTATTTATTTATTTGTATAGATCAATACTTGTCCATTATCTGCATGTGTGGTATATTTGGTTGTATGTCTGCGTCTTTTGCACAGAGGACCAGAGAATGCTGTTTAGTTAAGTTGTGCTAGTACAATCAGATAACAATAAACGGTGCTTGATACTGTCAAAACCATGCTGATTATCCCCCAATTAGCTTATGTCCATCTGTGTGCATGTATATCCTCTCCCTCTGAATACTCTCTAGTAACTTATCAACCACAGATGTTAGGCTCACTGGCCTGTGGATCCTAGGGTTTTCTCTATGGCCTTTCTTGAATAAAAGCATAACAGTTATCAGAATCAGAATTTATTGTCATGAAAAAGTCATGTTTTGCAGAAACATCACAGTGCAAACGTTCATTTTACCCTCCAGTCTTCAGTTGAACTCATTTCTGATTCCTCTCAGGTGCCATTGAAAACAAAGGTAGTGAGATTTTGAGAGCTGAAATAGTTTGCTGAGGAATCTGCAATTTTAGTGACTTCAGAAATCAAATATTATGGGCAAAGCTGTACACAGGCAAACAGCAGCAGCAATTACTAAAATTCCAATCACAAGGCCAAGTCTTGTGAGCAGGCTTGGTGCGAAAGAAGAGACTGGTGGGAAAATTTGCCATCAATGTAATGAAGATCAGCTACCTAAAGTATGACAGCTTAGAGCAGTGAAATGATTCAACTGCAAAAATGAAAGGGAACAAACCTCAATGTGTAATGCTAGTCCCAGGATGCCACGCCAAATTAATGTCAGCCAAGTAGGTCATCAGTATAAGAGAAACACTGATGATAGAAAGCCACAAAAGCGACATTTATACAAAGCTGGTGCAGCATTAAAGTTGGAATATAAACTGAATTAATGTAGAAATATTAGGAAATGTAGCAATTTGAAAATTAACGATCAGTTACTCGATGTGAATGGCTGACCTGTCAATTATGGATAGAATGTCATTGAATTAGAGTCATATAACATGAAGAAGGCTCATTGGTACAGCTCATTCATGCAGACCAAGATGGCATTCTGGGCAAGCCTCATTTGCCTGAATTTGGTCCATATCATCCTCAGATTCTTCCTATCCATAAATCTGTCCAAATGTCTTTTGAACTTCATAATTGTGCCTGCATCTGCAGCTCGGTATAGATAGGGAACCCCCCTCTGAATTTAAAAAAGAAAGTCTCTCAGGTCCCTCTTACATCTCTCCCCTCTCACCTAATACCTGTGCCCTCCTTTGGTGCAGTCAGAGGAGTCTATGATTAGTGTACTGGGGAAGGTTCAAGAGCCTGATAGCTCTTAGAAAGAAACTGTTGTTGAACCTAGAGGTGCTGGTTTTCAAGCTTCTGTCCCTTCTGCCTGAAGGTAGCAGTGATAAATGGTTGTGGACAGGGAACTGGGGACCCTTATAATGTGTTCATGTTAACTATTATGAGTAAAATATGGACAACTCTTTGATGTTGGTGGGCAGCCATCTAGGTTAAGGTAAAGTACTTGGGGTTATGCCCAATCACTGAATACACGATTGAAGAATTCAAATCCAATTTCCATTGTGATATTTTGTCTTTTTGAAGAGATTGCATAGTATAATGATCCAATATTTTGATTATTTCAATTTGAACAGTTTTTGAAAAGAAATGGGAGTCCGATATCTCTTTAAATCTCTGCATTGTCCAGCATCAATCTGAAAAGCAGGTTATTTCTCACTGTCAAGTTTCAGGCTGCACATTTTCTTCTTCTGAGCCACAGGATGATGCTGCTCTTCACAACAGGGCATAGATGATTTAGAAGACTGGAAAGGAAGATGAAAAAAATGCAGTTAAAATATAAGAATAGGTGAGAGATTTAGAAATATTCATGAAGACTACTTAATTGCGCTCACAAGGTATACAAGTTAAGAATAAGGAAGATTAAGAATTTAAATTTACTCATGAATTGAATTCTTCTAATTATTGAAAATTGATTGACATAGAAGATACAGCGGGTGCATAGTTAGTGAAGTGCTTTTGGAGTGCCAGTGACCTGGGTTCAAAACTAGTGCTGTTTGTAAGGACTTTGTACATTCTCCCAGTGTCTGCATGTGTTTCCTTTGGGTGCTCGGTTTCCCTCCCACCCTTAAAAACATGCCAGTTTGTAGGTCAATTGGGCATCACAGGCTCCTGGACCGAAAGGTCCTGTTACCGTGCTGTTGTCCAAATTTGAATAAACAAAATAGATATGATTGAAGAGAATCAAGATGTGAAACCTTCAGTAAGTCCACTGATAGATGATGCATCAACAATCTCTTCAGAATCAACCCACATAACACCAGTTACAATTACTGAAAAGAATTGGTTAAATTTGTAAATGTTTCACCTTTTAAATGGCAAAGTAATAAAGTACATGCAATTAAAAACAGCATCATAGAATGATGTATATGATTATGCAAGTATAATTGTGCAGATCAATGCAATCTGAGGAAACCCTTGAACAACCTACACTAAAGCTCCAATAATCCCCATCTGACTGGTCTGTCACGTGGCTCACACAATGATGTTTGATATGCTCTCATTAATTTCACTGGGGCCCCATTCCCTGTGCTCCCTTTCTGCTCAGAAGGCTACTGATTCTTGCACTCTCTTTAAACTGACCAGGACCTTGTTCCATTCAAACTTATCTGGTTTACTAGAAAGTTTATACTACTATGTAACACCTCAAACAAGTGAATGAAAATGGTGTTGGGTCTGGAAAATTGAGAACACTGAATTATTGGAGTTTTATGACATCTGTGTTTTGCCCTCATTACTGTACAAATTTCATGTTACTTCACCTCAAATTAGGAAACAAAAGGGAAATGAACTTTACACCTTATGTTTACGAACCTGGAATAGACTATGGTTGAGCCCTTTCAACTGCAAGTCTGCTCTGGAGAATTATAGTGACTTTCTCTCCAGTCCATTCCTGGATTAAGTTCAAATTTATTTTTGTTATTATTACTTGTGAGCAATGAGGTATGAATATCTTCACTCCTTCATCTATCACTCATCTCTTGAGCTGCTTCCTGGTGTTTTTCAACAGCATCCCCTTCACACAATTTTTCTACAGCCTCAGACTTTGCTTTCAGGGTTGGGGATTGGTCAAAATCCACATTTTTACATGCGGTCTAAGTCCTCTCACATGGCACAAATCATAATCCATGAGAAAATCAAGGCAAATACCTTTAAAATCTTGGCATTTCCTCCTATTGTGCTTTGTTTCAATGAGTTGCCCAACTACCGAGTAGATCGACAAAACATAATGTTGAGAAGGTTGAGGAAGAAGTTACAACTTATCAGTTGACAATTCTCAAAATTATTGGCAAAATTTGCTTAAAGAGCCTAACGCCTCCCTCCATCTCTCCACCTCTAACAAAATTATATTCAATATACCACGAGCAACAATTAGTCGGCAAGATGAAAATGGTCTAATCATCTCATCTCTATATGAAAGATTATGACAGAAGCTTTAAAATGAATGCAAGTAACAACAATTTACATTATTATTCTGTTATTTTCTTACCTAGTATTGGCTTATTGGATATGACTGAAAATTTAGTTCATAAGTAAATTTGTAAAATGAGGGACCAATCAACGTCAATAATGAAATGCTGGTGTAGTTGAGTGTATGAACCGTGGGCAAGCTTTAGGATTCTAGAGTTCAGTAGATGCTCGGAAGGTCTGACCTGTTAAATGTGTGGCTTGATTTAAGATAACACTATGTTAGCTGCTGCCAAAATTTACTTTAGTCTCCCTCTCTCCCTGCGCATACTCAACTCTCCCTAACTTGCGTCAATTCTCCAAACACTTGTCCTGGAATTCTTATTTTCCTCCCCCTCCAGTTTTCCTGCATTTCTCTCTGACCCTCCAGGCATGTTTCATCCCAACCCCATCCTCAACATCCCTTAACCCTTTCTCTGAACTTCTGCTATACTCATCGAATAACAAAACTCATTTAATGCTTCTGACATATCCAGGATCTCAACTGGCTAATAAGACACTTCAGCAGAATGTTGTTATAAATTCACTCAACTTCCATTCACCAAACTGTTTCAGTGTCAGCATGATCTTTAGCAAGACTCGAATAAAAAAATTGAAGTCCACGACAAGCCACTGATTCTACATTGATTGTCTTGGTGAAGATGGCACTGTGCTCTTTATCAAGGAATAGGGTATACACATCAAGAACTTAAGAATTTCCTTGTTGAATTGCAATGCGGGATGCCAAAGGTTCTGTTTTGTTATGAATGATCTTCATTAACATGTATATCAAGCAAGCCCAACACCTGAGATGATCAAAAAAACATAACATTAATTCTGGTACCTTCGCCCTTATTTTATCTAGCTCTATCTTGGTCCAATCGGGTTTTTCCCTTGTTTGATAAAAATCTGATAGATACCTTAATTGTGCTGCTCTATAATAATTTTTAAACTTTGGTAGCTGCAAACCACCTTGTTTGTACCATTCTGTTAATTTATCTAGCGCTATCCTCGGTTTCCCCCCTTTCCATTAAGAATTTCCTTATTATTCTCTTTAGTTCATTGAAGAATTTCTCTTTTAAGGGAATTGGTAATGATTGAAATAGGTATTGTATCCTTGGGAAGACATTCATTTTAATGCAATTTACCCTCCCTATCAATGTTAGTGGCAATTCTTTCCAATGTTCTAAGTCATCCTGTAATTTCTTCATTAATAGCTGATAATTTAATTTGTATAGGTGGCCTAAATTATTATCTAATCTAATACCTAGGTATCGGATTGCTTGTGTTTGCCATTTAAATGGTGATTCTTTTTTAAACTCTGTGTAATTCACATTATTCATTGGCATCGCTTCACTTTTATTTGCGTTTATATTTCTCCATATTCCTTCAATTTCTTATGTAGTTCTTTTATTGATGTTTCTGGTTCTGTTAAGTATACTGTGATATCATCTGCAAATAAACTGATTTTATATTCCTTCTCCTTTATTTTTATCCCTTTTATTTTATTTTCTGTTCTTATCAGTTCTGTCAATGGTTCTATTGTTAAAGTGAACAGTGAGGGAGATAGTGGACATCCCTGCCTTGTTGACCTACTTAAATTGGTTCGATACATATACATTTATTGTCACCTTCGCCAATGGTCTCTTATACAATGCTTTAATCCAATTAATATATTTTTTTGGTAGGTTGAACCTCTGTAATACTTTGAATAAATAATTCCATTCTACCCTGTCAAAGGCTTTCTCTGCATCTAAAACAACAGCCGCTGTTGGTATCTTATTTCCTTGTACTGCATGGATTAAATTAATGAACTTACAGACATTGTCCATTGTTCATCTTTTCTTAATAAATCCAGTTTGATCTTGTTTTACTACTTTTGGTACACATTCGGCCAATCTGTTTGCTAAGTTTTGCTATTATCTTATAATTTGAATTAAGTAGAGATATTGGTCTATATGATGTTGGTGTTAGTGGATCTTTCCCAGTCTTTGGTATTACTGTAATTATTACTTTATAAGTGGGATGAAAAACTGGTGCAATATAGAAGTTCTCCAGTACATTTACTCAACATATGGAAGAAGATTCACGTAGAAAGGAAAAAAAAACAAATTACCAACTACCAAAATTATTATTGATGCAAAATCAACTAATCCCTTTCACAATAGATAACCTTTCCTTTAGAGAATGGAAGAGAAAAGGAATTAAAAGAATAGAAATTTTTGGGGGGAAATAATTTATTAACATTTGAACAAATGAAGTACAAATATGGAATAACTCATGGTACAATGTTTGCATACCACCAACTGAAAACGTACTTAAAGGACAAATTGGGAAGCAGGCTGAGATTACCAGAAGGAAGCAGCTTTGAATATGTGATTACAGATAATAAAAAGATTTATAACAAACATGTACATCAAGCTGCAAGATAAGGAAAATTATGAAATAAGCTATAAACCCAAACAAAAGTGAGAAAAAGAATTAAACAAAGATTTTAAAAATGAAATATGGGAAAAGTTGTGCTCTTAAACTATGAAAAATATAATAAACACAAGGTTACGCATGATACAATATAAATGGTTACACAGGCTATATAATCACGCCCCAAAAGTTAAATAAATGGGATCCAACATTATCAGATAGATGTTTTCACTGTCAGAAGGAAATGGGAACAACAGTACATGCAATTTGGGCATGTGAGAGAGTGAAAAAGTTTTGGGAAGATCTAAATCAGGTATTAAATAAAAATCACAAAGAGCAACATACCAAAAAAATTCAGAGATCTTTCTTCTAAGTAATATAAGTAAAGAATTAGGCCTCAAACTGGATGAAGCGCAAAAAAAGATTTATTATGATAGCCTTAGCTGTAGCAAAAAAATATAAAATGTCAACTTGGAAATCAGAAGAGAGTCTGAGAGTACAGCAATGGTACATGGAAATGAATAAATGTATTCCATTGGAAAACAGCATAGAATTTAAAAAATAAAGTCACATTATTTGAGCAAATTTGGGAACCGTACATGGAACATAACAGAGAGGGCCTACCACGGACCTCCACCCCCTAAAATGATAGAATGAGAAGAAGACCAAATGACCTGACCCAGTGTGTAAAAGTAGCTGAGACAATTTTCTTGTTTATTTTCATTGTGTGATGACATTGTTTAATGCTTTTATTATATTGTATATGTTGGACATTTAATGGGTTTGGAGGGGGGTGGAAAAGAGGGAGGGAAGGGAAGGGATGGGGGAAAAAAGGGGAGAAAATGCCACTGTGTATATTTAAGAGGGAAATGTTTGTATGTATTTTGATTGATATGGTTCATAGTGTCAAAAATTAAAAAAATTTAAAAAAACATAACATTGAGAAGGTCAAGAGCACCTCCTATACTAATCAAATGGGGATATATATCTGGTTGTAAAAGTACAGAAATGCTGGAGGAACTCACCAGGTCTTGCAATCTATAGGAGGTAAAGATATATTACTGACATTTTGGGTCTGAGCCCTTCTTTAGGGTTTGAGTTACTCATACCTTGAAAGGCCTGAAACATCAGTTGTTTATCTTTACTTCTTATGGACACTGTGAGACCAGAGTTCCTCCAGCATTTTAATGCTTTTACTACAATCATAGCATCTGCAGACATTTGTGCTTCATACCTACCTGGCAGAATAGCTTTACTAGTGTGGTGTCTTTCTCACTGCATACCTGCTTAAAACATGAACAATAGCATTAAACTAAATAACATCTAACAATTTAATGATTGACTATTTCAATCCTGGAATGGAAAGTTTTCATTTGAAGTGGTTAATGATGTGCAATTAATAAACAGCAGGAAATTGAACACTGATTAGTACTATTCCATTTGGCGCTGTAATTACAAAAAGTCTCATGCTAGGAACTATGTACTGTGATTTTTTTTAAAATTAAGTGTTATTACTCATTGTGACTGTTACAGTTTTGGAGCTTACCTACGAAGCATCAAGAAGATTACACTTTTATCATTCTGAGGGGAAGAAAGAAGAACTTTTTGATGTTTTAGCTCTGTTGATTCTGCGAGATGCAAGAATCACATTTTGAAGAGATGAACTGCAGGCTCTACATACAAAGCACAGAAACTCCAATCTGCTTGGCAGTTGTGGGTAGTGCTACATGTACAAGTAGGCTTAAGTAAAAGGCAAGTCTACTGCAAGGAATGAGGGAACTCCTGTATTAGTTGACACTATGAAGGTTTAATACGAGTAAGAGCATTCCAATTTTATTCATTTCAGAGTCATGTTGAGCAAAAAGAAATTGCAAAAGTGAGAGATTATGTTGAAAGTCCTGTGTTATTTGCTAATAAAACCTCAGATGTTGCAGTTACATAGATTTCAGAATTTTGTTTCACTATAAGGTTGTGTTGCATACTCTAGCAATGCATCACTAAGGGAGATAGATTATTCTATAAAATGACAAACCTGGGCATTTATAAATATTTGGAATATCAGTTTGCTCTGTGTTTATTTAATTAGGCAGCAAAGAATTCCATGAATGTTTTAAATGTGATGTTTCAGGGAAATGTAGAATTCAGTGAGAATGTGCTGTGGATACTACAAATAGACCTCAGGAACTCCTTTGGATACACTGGGAATTCAAAGCAATATCTTGCAATGAGAATATTTTGACATTGTACTTGAGAGTTTATCAGAATTCCTGGGACTTGAGAGGATTTTAAAAATAGGACAGCAGGAATTGTACAGGCACCTTGTTAAAAGGCTGTTTTTCCCCAGCCCACTGAATGCTAGCAAATGGGGCTGGAGAGGAACAAGGTCAGATCTCTCCCTACCCACAGCTATCAAGGGAATGGCTGCAAGAGGTTCAAGCTTCCCTGGGAAACCTGGTACCATTCTGACATTCCAAGTCTGCTGTGCACTTCTTCAGATTCTAGAGATCTGCTATGCTCTTTTAATGTCCCTGCCTCAAATCCTCTGGGTTTTGAAATGGGATAGGGTTACTGCTATGCCCAAGAGTTCAGAAATGAGTCAGTTAACTCCCTCCAGGAGCTTTGACTACTTCACACGCTAGGCCTTTACTTTTGATATTACATTCACATCATTACTCCAGTGTATTCCAAAACAAACCACTGTACTCACAACAGAACACACCCCTAACTGCAATGCAACTTTTATACACCAAGATATTACATACATTCATCACGGGGAAAAGTCAAAATAAGAAGATGCCGACATGCCAGAACTTCTTGCAGTTTGGTAATATCCTCAGGATATAATATTACAGGCTTAAGGCAATGATCAACTTCTTTGAATTCCAAAATAAATCAGGCAGCTGTTTTCTTTCCCCACAACACAATGATTAATTTTCAGATGAGTTGGTATTAGATCCATGTAGGAGGTACTCATCCTGGGACAGGAACTGCTAACTTTTCTGCCTGATATATGTATATATATAAAAATAAATGGACAATTTAATTCTGTTATTACATCCTGAAACAATCAAATAATTGTCCCAGAAGGTACGTGCTCATTGACAGCTAGGTGAATAAATCTCCGTATCACTTGAGTGCAGATTTTGAGCTTGACACTTCCAAATTAGATGATTATGAAAAAGGCATTCAGTTAGAAAAATTCCCAGTATTGAGATGAGAGAGCGTCTTTTAATGGATTTAATCTCTAAGTCAATCCATCCTGAGGCACCTGAATATTCATTATGATGTATCCAAATAATGATATACAGGTATCTAATATTCGCTGCCCAGTCTCAAATTAGGAATGCCAAGCCCCCATTTCTCTTAGGATTTTGAAGGATTCGCCCCAAAAACAGGGACACTTAATTTACCATATAGAGGAAATAAGTGAGACTAATGAATCAAAAAAAATTTAGTAACAAATAATGGGTCAGCTTGAAAAACCTACAAGAAATTAGGGAGGATTAAGGCAACTTCATCAAAAGAAGAAACCATTAAGATAAGGAGATTTGCCTTTCTTCGCTCTTCCAGCTAACTGATAATTTGGTATTTGCTTCCAATTTAGATAACAAAAATCTATGAAAACCAAAATGCTAATTAGTCCAATTTTACTTATTTTTTTTCACCCTAGGTTCAAGCCTCAATGGTTGAGGTTAGGTATTCTATCTTTCTTGGACTTGTGTATAGACCAAAACCTTGCCTCTTTTGAGCAATTATCTGCCAAATTTAAATTACCTAATCAACATTTATTTTGCTATTTACAAATTAGAAGTTTCTTAAACTCCTTAACATTGAGGCTTCCCCAAGACTTAGATTTTAATCTTATCTAATCAAAAAGGACTGCCTTCAGCCCTTTATGAACTACTTTTGAGATTTAGCAATAGTTCTTTATCTAACATTAAGAAAGTTTGGGATCATGACTTTCAACAATTGTTTCCTGAAGATACAAGGAAGTCTATTTTGAAAAATGTATATTCATTAACTTCGTGTGCTAGACATTCCTTATTACAATAGTCCATAGGGCCCACTATGCCAAAGTTCAGTTAGCTAAATTTTACCCTAATATATCCTCTAAATATAAATGTACAATCAGAAAGATACTTTATATCACATGTTCTGTCTATGTCCATCCCTCCGTACTATGCTATCTTTAATTCTTGTTTATTAATCTCTCTCTCCAAGCCCTATTGTTATTTTTGGAATGAGTGGACCAATGGACTTAATTTTGACTCTACCTCAATCCCATATAGTTGGATTTGCTTCCCAGATTGCTAGAAGGCTCATTTTCCTCCTGTGGAAAGATGTTGTCCCTCCCACACATACAATTGTTATTGGATTTGATGGCATCCCTCTCCCTCGAGAAAATTAGGCGTTCAACTAGTAAAATTAGTTTTTTTTTCCCTTTGTGGTTCTTTGTTCCCCAATTATTTTCAAAAATTATAGATTTATTTTTCTCTATTCTTTTTATTTTTTCCTTTTTATCCCCATTTTGGAACTATTAGTATTGAAATTAGTAGTTAATGCCTGGTTCTGATTATAATCATTCAGATAATAGGTTGGGGTTTAAAAAAAATATTAAAAAATTAGAAAAATTCCATTCATCACAGCGGATTTTAATTCTTCTAGCTTAAGTCTTATACATCGAAAGTATTACAACTTGTCAGTCTACAGCTTCTTTCAACCAGGCAACCCAACTGCACCCACCAAATCACATGGCAGTTACAGAAAGCTTCCAAATAAGTGGTGGAAAATTCAACTATGTGAGCAGAAGAGTTGACTGCCATCAGTGTCATTCAGGATTGAACAATACAAAAGAAGACATGTAATATAAAAAAAAATTGTGTTCTAAATATAGATATCTTTAACAAATAATAATAATCAAAATTTCAAGGCTCCATGGAGAACAAATCATTTCTGAATGAAAGTAAAATTTTATTTTGCTTTTTTTCTTTTTCAATCTTTTTATTAAACATACAAGTAAACAATACATGAGGAGAATCGAATACAGAATCAAATAATAAATACTGAAACATCATTATATTGCAATACATAATACAATGTATAACATTATAACATATTGAACAATAATTATCCCTTCTCCATTTGGAGTATTCAAGAAAAAAATGTTATAAAAACCCCATCTAACCTACCAAAATAAATGAAAAACTGCAAAAAAAATAAAGGCTGGGCAGCCTAAACTGAGAGTTCACTACAACAGATCAATACAAATTATTTATCTGGTCCTTGCCAATAAAAAAAAACATTAGAAATCCAAAACACTCTGGAAGGTAAAGTCAAAATACAAATGAACTCACAAAAATAGTTTATAAAAGGGTTTTTTATAAAAGTCTCTTCAAACTTAACTGAAATATCAAAAGTGCAACTTCTAATTTTTTCTAAACTTAAACATAACATAACTTGAGAGAACCATTGCATCAAAGTAGGTGAATTAGGATCTTTCCATTTAAATAAAATGGCTCTTCTGGCCAACAGTGTTGTAAAGGCTACAACCCGATGTGCAGAAGTGGGAACTTTTTTTGAAATTTATTTATAGTATCTCCATACATTCATTTCAAATTGACTTAGTATAATATTACATAATAGATACTAAATAATTTTCAAATTTTCACCCCCCCCCACCTCCCCTAACCCCTTAGGAAACCACCTTGTGGTGGTTAATTCCCAAAAACCCAAATGGGTGTGGTATAAACCACAAGTGGCATATGACTTTCGGGAGCAGAAGTACCACTCCCTCCCCTCCCCCCCCCCCCCCCCCAGGCAGACAAAATACATGTATAAACCAAAAAATCATCATTTCTTATATCCATAAAACCCCGGTCCATCAATTTAACCAATCTTATTCATAAACTCTTTTTTTTGAAAATCCAAACTTGATATTAAATTTTGCACCCTTTCCACCCTCCCAACACTGAGTTAAACATTGTTTACAATCAATAAAAGCTTTTTTTTTTTTTTAATTTTTTTTCAAGTCTTCCTGAATTTCATCCACTGAATTAAAACACCTCTGAACATCCCAGTTCAACACCGAATCTTCCATTCTTATCAGTCTCAAGTTGAATTTGTAGCTTACTTTCAAAAAAAGTTTTTTTCAAATCTTTTAAAATTTTCTTGAACATAATTCCTTCGGTCTTGATCTTCTAAAGCATCAATGTTATTCATAAGTTCTTTCTTCTATGTTTCCCAATTTAATACCAAATTTTCCACTTTGTCAATCTTCTCAATGTTAAGTTGAAATTATTCTTTATTTTCAAGAAAAACTTATTCAAAATTTTTAACTCTTCTTGGACATTGCTCCTTCGACTTTAATTTTATAAATCACCAATCTTGTTCATAGTTTCTTTCTACTGAGTTTCCAAATTTAATAAAGTTTCTGTTTTTTCCATTTTTCTCAATATTAAACTAATCTTGTTGTTTAGTTTAAAAAAAACCTTTTCAAAACTATTAAAATCTGTTTGCAATGTATGCATACTCACAGATAATAAATTCACTCTTCCAATATTCCATCTCAAAAAAAAATCACTGATAAACCTTATTGCAGGTCAAGGAGTTCCATATATATGTTTATCTTCAGAAAATATTTCAAATATTTCAAATCAACATTCGTCGCCATCTTTCAAAAAGGAGTCCGAAATCAACTTTAATAAGTTCTGTTCTTGAGAAAATTCCAGCACCAACTCCGGCTCTGTCTGGGCAAATAGGTCAAATTTCTTCCAAAGTCAAAGAATGTAATTTTGTTCTGTCTTTATAGATAATAAGTTCATCCTTCCGATATTCCATCCAAAAAAAATCACTAATAAACTTTAATGTTATCTGGATTTTTAAAACTTATGGGCAACCAATGCCAATTACTGCAATTTATCTTCATAAAACATTTCAAATCAATATTCATCACCATCTTTCAGAGGGGTGTCCAAGGCCAGCTTATCCGACAGTCCAATTAATGAGCTCCGTTCTTAAGAAGATTCCAGCCTTGACTCCGTGGTTCTGTCTGGGCAAGTAGGCCGAGTTTCTTCCAAAGTCGGAGAGTGTAGTTTTGTTCTGTATTTGAACTCTATTTTCCTTAATCTTTGTTGCCATTTTAAACTAAAAACAATTGATAAACAAAACAAAGACTTTTAACAGAAAATAAATATTCTTAAAACGGGTATTTATATAACTGCCTGGGGGAGACCGGGAAGGCATGTCCGCTCCCTACGCCATCTTGCCACGCCCCCCCAGAAGTGGGAACTTGACCCAGCTCTGGATCTATAATTCCAAAAATAGCAATCAATGGATTAGGATGACAGTCTTGAAAATATCTGTCCAATACTTCTCCAATACATATGCATTAGTGTGACCACTTATGATTTACATCTATCATACATAGGACTAATATTAGGAAAAATTCAGGCCAAATTATCTTTTGATACATGAACCCGATGTACCACTTTAAACTGAATCAATGAATGTTGGGCACATAATAAAGAGGTATTAACCATTCCAAAAATCCTTTCCCAAAGTTCCTCTGGGAGAAGTGACTAAAGTTCCAATTCCCAAGCTCCTCTAATTTTATCATTAGAGATCAATTGCAATTTTAATGTTATTGTAAATATTACCTATTAAATCCTTATGGGAATGATTCAAATGTTGAATATTGAGTGGGTGGGGAGGGGGGTGAAGGAGGAAGGTAAGGGAGTGGGGGTAAAGGGGAGAAAATGACACTGTGTATATATTCAAGAGGGAAATGTTTGTGTGTATTTTGGTCAGTATGGTTCATAGTGTGAATATTTTTTTTAAAAAAGGCATTGTTTACTTCTTCAGCCCAATGGATAGGTTTTGTGCTACTGGTCAGTAAACCAAAAAGAGGCTTCATGATTGGAGCTATTCCTGGAAGAAACAGGCAATAAAAATTCACCATTCCTAAGAATTTCTGCAAACTTAACTGTAGCAGGTTTTGAGTATTTGGAAATGGCCTCAATTTTGGATGGTATCAGAGTCACACCCTCTGGAGTAATTCTATGCACCCCTCCAAAAAAAAAAAAATCAATAGTTTGTCAAAAAACAGTTATCCAGATTGATTGTCAGTCCCACTGGTTACTAAAATGTCATTGAGGTGAATGAAGATATTGGTCATACCACGTCCTAAAGTGTCCATCACCCGTTGAAATGATTACCATTTAGATTAAAGAATGCTGCTCATTCTTAAAAATTTGAACAACCCAATCGGGGTAATTATTGCTATTTTTGGAATGTCTTCTGGCTCCTCTGGTACTTGGTGATAGCCACACACCAAGGCTATTTTAGGGAAGACTTTTGATCCATGCAAATTAGCTGAGAAATCCTGAATAAGAGGTATCTGAAAACAATCCAGAATGGTGGCATTGTTAAGCCGCCTGTAACCTCCACATGGTCGCCATTCTCCATTGTTTTTTGGGACCATGTGTAATGGGGATGACCAGGGGTCAGCAGACCTATGAATTATGCCTAGTTCCTCCATCTTGTCAAACTCGTCCTTAGCTTAACACAGTTTCTCTGGTGGCAAGCAACACACTTTCACTTGGATAGGTGGGATCTTAGTACATATGGAGTAACACCATGCTTTACAGTAGAGGCAGGAAATTGTAGAGTAGTAATATCAGAGAAATATTCCAACACCTTGGAGAATTCTTCCACTGGTCTACTTCACGTTTGGAGGTGCAGACCAGGGGTATAGGCGTCTGCCAAAGGAATGATCTGAAAAGTAATTCTGCCTATTAGCCGATGCCCTTAAGTTGACGAGGAATGAATGAGCCCAAAGAAAATCTGCACCAAGCAAAGGTCAGGATACTGCTGCTATAATGAATGGCCAAATGTAGAGATGATTCTCCAACTTGACATTCATCTTCTTGGTGCTGCAGGTTGGAATGTGGAACTGTTAACCTCTTGTAGTTGCAGACCTGGGGTAGGATGGTGTGTGACAAAACCGGTGGGTGGAAATACACCAATTTCTGAACCCGTGTCCACCAGAAATTTTAACAGGACAGTTGGTCCCATACATACAATAGGCTTGCCAACCTCCTCAGCCCTCACCTGCAGTTGGCCTGAGTGTTATCCGCAAACGAGCAGGGTGGAAGGCACTTGCAGCCATTTACTCCCCAAAGCCTGTGATAATAACACCAAGACAAGGTGTTCACAGGCTGTTTTCCTGTTTTGGGGCATTGTTTGTTGTAGAGAGTGGTGTTAAGAGCACTAGAGTGACACAGGATCAAGCGTGAAGGAGTTGGTTGCTCAGATTTATTTTTCCTTGCAGTCCTTTTTAGCCATAGAACTTCTACTGGTACAGCTCTTTGGTATTCAAATGAACACTTGGATAACAAGAACCTAATATCAAAGGCATTCATTCCAAAAAGAGCTGCTCAGATAGCAGATTGGAACTTTCAGATTTCCAGGAACAACATTTCATCCATTAGTTCTGAACGGGCGCGGTCTCCCAACCTATCGAGGTGTAGTAGTTTGTCTGCTCTTTCCCCAAGGGAAAGACCCGCAATAAAAGTTCTTTTATGGTGTCATACTTGCTGGAATGTGGTGGATCCCATAGGAAGTCGCCAACGAGATGGTAATAACAAGCAATATCCAACTTGACTTTACGAAGGTGAAATTGTGTTTTATCCTGTTGGAACCACAGTTCAGGCTCAGCTATCCAGAAAAGTGGCAACTTCACAGTGACGGTTGCAAAGTCCATGTTTGTCCAAAAATATGTTTTTGGACTTGTCGGGGTCATCATGATCACTGGAATCACAGTGGACATGAAATAACCATACAAGGGATTTCTTCAATGAATCAAATGGATTTACCGTTCAGAATGCACGCAACCTTTTAAAAGCCCACATTGACATCATCACACACTGACATCACATAGCCAGTTCGATGCCTTCTGGGAGTTGTAGTGCTGCCATAACACCACTACAAATTGTTTGTTTCACATAGCCAATCAAAGAGATTTTAAAAAGATCTTTGATTATTAGTAATTACTGCAGCAACAGGAGCATGTTAGCTCAAATTAATCCATGAAATAAAACCAGAACCAAAATTAAATATTACCAAAATTTAAAACAGTTATTTCCATTCCACTCTATCGAATGCTCTTTCTGCATCTAACAAACTATACATTCTGGAATTTTTGTCAAAGGAGTATAAATAATATTCAATAACCTACAGATATTAAAATGTGAATAAAGATTCTTTATAAATCTTGTTTGGTCTGTAGAAATTATCTGATGAAGAATATTTTCCCATCTGAAAGCTAAAACCAGAAAGAATTTTGGAATCAACATTCAACAGTGATATTGATCTATAGGACACACAATCTAAAGGCTCCTTATTTTTCTTAGGAATTAATGAAATTGATGCTTCATAAAAAGTCTAGCAAAGTTGCAAGAAATACAGAATCATTGAGGTGTTAATGTTAGCAAAGCATAAAAAAAATTTAACAGTATAATCATCTGTGCCTGGGGTTTTGCCAGTCTGAGGAGAGGAAATATCTTTTAAAAAATTGTAATTTCTGATATTGGAACTGCTAATAAAAGTTGATCTAGTTGACTCTAGAATTCCCTCCCTATCCCCCTCTTTTAAAATGCTGTATAAAACTATTTCTCAATGACCAAGATCATCAATTACTATGCAATAATTGTCTAAAACACAATGCTGGAGAAACTCCAGTCAATCAATGTAATTAATACATCAAAGATACATATTTAACATTTCAGGCTTGAACCCTTCGTCAAGGTATGGACAAAATGTGAGCAGGCACCCAAACAAAATGGGAAGAGGGGTAGGGGTAGGGGGAGGAGCACAGTCCCACAGGCAGTAAGTAATACGTGGATAAGGAGGGGGGGAAGAAGACACTAGCAATCTGGGGAAGGGGGCTCTGTGAATAGAAAGAGAAAGGCGATGGAGAGCTGGGGGAGGGAAGACAAAGGTAAAGGGAAGGGAGGGAGAATGGAGAGTAGGCTCGAAGAAACCAGAGAAGTCGATGTTAATGCCATTTGGTTGGAGAGTGCCCAGACAGAAAATTAAGTGTTGCTCCTCCAATTTATGGGTAGACTTGATTTGACAGTACGAGGCCATGGGCAGACATGTCAGCATGCAAGTAGGTGCAGAATTGAAATGGTTGGCCAACCATTTCAATTCTGTGCCCCACTCCCAGGCTAACATGCATTGTGTTTTTACTTCAACCACAATGTCTGCAGACTTTTAGTGTTTTTCTCCTTTCATTACTGTTTAAATAATTCTGAAATTTTGCTGTGAATAAAAACTTGATAATATAAATACACTTCATATAAATGACAGCATTAGAGGATTACATTTACAAATCTTCAGATTTGTGATTTTCATTAACATTTACCTGTTCAATTCTACATAATATTTCACAACCTTATCTTTATTTTCTTTTAACTCCTTTGCATTTGAGGAACAAATCTGACCAGCCATATTTAAACACACAATCAAATCAGGTGACATTAAACTTGCTGATTGAAATCAATATTCTTATTCTCAGCCCAGTACTAGGAATCATGTCTGTGGACATTACTTAACCACAACATGCAGCAATATCATTGTATCAAAAATGTTAGCACAAACACAGCTGGACTGCTGCTCAGCCATGAAACATCTAATATATGCTTGTGCATGTATGTCTGTTTGTTAGTCTGTTCTCCATACAAATCAATATGGAGCACTCTAGAAATATCCAAGGTGGATCAGTAAAGGTAACATTTGATGCTGAATGTCATGACCACATTGAATTTAACCTTTAAGGCCATGTGAATTTAAAAATTTGAAATTGCACCAGGGACACTTCAATTAGTTACAGCGCCGTACATCAATGTACATTCAGATTAAAAACAAGTGGCCAAACCCAGATCAATATGGACCCAAAAAAGCAGAAGCTCTTCACAAACCCATATAGTTATACAAAGGAGAATGCAAGAGATAGCAGAGGAACATCAGTCTCACCTCTGTTGATGCTCCCAGACAGAAAAGGAACAGGCAGCAGGAAACAAAAACAAAAGCAGCGATACGCCCATCTCAGTGTTCAGGCCCCTAGATAGGCAAGGGACAGGCAATGGGAAACAGAACAGCAACACCAGGCCCGCCTCAGTCCTCAGGTCTCCAGATAAACAAGGAGCAGGCAGTAGGAAACTAAGAAACAACGCCAAGCCTGCCTCAATGCTGACGCCACCAGGAATTCCATGAGCAGCCAACAAGAATGTGCTGAGGACGAACAAGCAAGACTCAGAGTAATGCGAACAAAAGCTACCAGCCAAAGGGCAGTGCCATTTACTGCAGCCAACCTGCTGAATGGTACATTCAGTTACTCAGTTGACATCGAGTATTCTTCTATTAATGCAGTTGTAATTGGTTCCATGTCAGAGGTAGGTTTTATTTCCTGGACAATGTCGAATTTTGAATATTGTATTTTTAACTGCATCTTGTTGGTGGCTCAGTAATTACACTCTTACTGTTGAATTAAGAACTTCTAGTTTGTCTCTCCAGGGTGTAGGTTTCAAATTAAGGACTATTATGATAATATTGAACATTGCACTCTGAGTTCCTGTCTTTCATATAAAGCACCACAACAAGGTTCTGTCTGTACATTTCATCTCACTATCTGAAAAGGATTAGGTTGAGTCTCCTTGGCCTTGCAGTCAACGTTGATTTGTTAACCAGATTATCTCATTACTAGATTTGATTCCTTGTTAGGTGCAAATTGAGTGCTGCATTTGTTACTGCATTTAAACACTTTGAAAAACATTATTGACATGTATGGACTTCAAGATGTCTAGAAGACAATACACAAAATGGTGTTTAATGGAATTTAATGAATCCCCATTCTCCTTCCGCCCTCTACTCATTTCCTTCTGTGTTTACAGGCAGTCCCTGGGTTAAATATGAGTTCCATTACCAAGGTCTGTCTTTAACCCGAATTTGTATTTAAGTAGGTACCAGTACATATTTAAAACCAGTTAGTCAAATGTTCATCTTAGTACATAGTATATACTTTTATATTTTTCTGCATATAATACACTTCTGAATATACTAACATATCAAATCATACTACAGGTGGTAATAGTACTGTACATCATACTACAGGTGGTAATAGTACTGTACGTCAATCAGGTTATATTACTGTACGTCAATCAGGTTATATTACTGTACGTCAATCAGGTTATATTACTGTACGTCAATCAGGTTATATTACTGTACGTCAATCAGGTTATATTACTGTACGTCAATCAGGTTATATTACTGTACGTCAATCAGGTTATATTACTGTACGTCAATCAGGTTATATTACTGTACGTCAATCAGGTAATAATAGTACTGTACGTAATAATACAGGTATTATTGGCTTGGCTTCGCGAACAAAGATTTATGGAAGGGTATGTCCACGTCTGCTGCAGGCTCGTTGGTGACTGACAAGTCCAATGCGGGACAGGCAGGCACTGTTGCAGCGGTTGCAAAGGAAAATAGTACTGTACATAATACGGGTAATAGTACTGTACATAATAAAAGTAACTATTATATAGTTAAAATCATGATTAAAAATTAACACAAGATGGAGAGAAGGCTACAGTACAGGTACTTTCAATTTCGATTTCTGAATTTCGCACCTGGCTTCTTCACTCTCTCCATCCCTCCCTCTTTTCTTCTCCAACTCTCCCTCTGTTCCCCCCCCCCCTGTCATTTGGTGGGGCTGAGCGATAGCTGTTTTGTGGGGCTGAATGGTGGTCCCACGTCAAGCCTGATGGTTCCAGAGGCACCATGCTGCTGCTGCTTCTCACCCCCCTCCCACATCCCCTCCCTACCTTCCCTCCACTGGGTTGCTCATCCCCTCGCCTGCCCGTTGCTTTGCCCAGGCCACGTGTGGCATAGCCTAGAATCGGATGCGCATCACTGCCCACCTGATCAATCTTTCTCCAGCTTCTGACTCCTGCTTTTCTCCACTGAGGGAATCTGAGCACTACTGGAGTGAGTAATATATCTGTATTACTCTAAATAATACTATATTACTATAGTGTAATATGATTATATTACTATATCACTGGCAGTGGGCCAATAGAAAGTGAACTCCGCTTGAACCAGAAGTAGATGTAATTTTCCTTCCAGTCGGCTCATCAGTTCACAACTGCGGGTTGTTCGTAAATCGGACTTTTCAACCTGGGAACTGCCTATCTTCCTGGATAAGGATTGTTAAAGGGATAAGGATCATGTGCAGGCACAAGGGCTGAAATTTAGTTTAACATCATGTTTGGTGCAGTCAACATGGATGGAAGGGCCATCCATATGCTCTACTGTTGTTGGTTTTTTGTTCTCTAAAAGGTTGACCACCCAGCTTCTCACCCAGGCAGCACATTAGCTAGTACAGACCTCAACAATGAAGACGCTGTTTACATCCGGTACCACACGGATGGCAGTCTCTTCAATCTGAGGCGCCTGCAAGCTCACACCAAGACACAAGAGCAACTTGTCTGTGAACTACTCTTTGCAGACGATGCCGCTTTAGTTGCCCATTCAGAGCCAGCTCTTCAGTGCTTGATGTCCTGTTTTGCGGAAACTGCCAAAATGTTTGGCCTGGAAGTCAGCCTGAAGAAAACTGAGGTCCTCCATCAGCCAGCTCCCCACCATGACTACCAGCCCCCCCACATCTCCATCGGGCACACAAAACTCAAAACGGTCATCCAGTTTACCTATCTCGGCTGCATCATTTCATCAGATGGAAGGATCAACAACGAGATAGACAACAGACTCGCCAGGCAAATAGTGCCTTTGGAAGACTACACAAAAGAGCTGGAAAAACAACCACTGAAAACCTCACAAAGATTAGCGTATACAGAGTCGTTGCCATACCCACACTACTGTTCGGCTCGGAATCATGGGTCTTCTACCGGCATGACCTACGGCTCCTAGTACGCTTCCACCAGTGTTGTCTCCGCTCCATCCTCAACATTCATTGGAGCGACTTCATCCCTAACATCGAAGTACTCGAGATGGCAGAGGCTGATAGCATCGAATCCTCGCTGCTGAAGATCCAACTGCGCTGGGTAGGTCACGTCTCCAGAAAGGAGGACCATCGCCTTCCCAAGATCGTGTTCTATGGTGAGCTCTCCACTGGCCCGGGGAGGGTGGGGGCCGGGGAGGGTGGGGGCCGGGGAGGGTGGGGGCCGGGGAGGGTGGGGGCCGGGGAGGGTGGGGCCGGGGAGGGTGGGGGCCGGGAGGGTGGGGGCCGGGGAGGGTGGGGGCCGGGGAGGGTGGGGGCCGGGAGGGTGGGGGCCGGGGAGGGTGGGGGCCGGGGAGGGTGGGGGCCGGGGAGGGTGGGGGCCGGGAGGGTGGGGGCCGGGGAGGGTGGGGGCCGGGAGGGTGGGGGCCGGGGAGGGTGGGGGCCGGGGAGGGTGGGGGCCGGGAGGGTGGGGGCCGGGAGGGTGGGGGCCGGGGAGGGTGGGGGCCGGGGAGGGTGGGGGCCGGGGAGGGTGGGGGCCGGGGAGGGTGGGGGCCGGGGAGGTGGGGGCCGGGGAGGGTGGGGGCCGGGGAGGGTGGGGGCCGGGGAGGGTGGGGGCCGGGGAGGGTGGGGGCCGGGAGGGTGGGGGCCGGGGAGGGTGGGGGCCGGGGAGGGTGGGGGCCGGGGAGGGTGGGGGCCGGGGAGGGTGGGGGCCGGGGGAGGGTGGGGGCCGGGGAGGGTGGGGCCGGGAGGGTGGGGGCCGGGAGGGTGGGGCGGGAGGGTGGGGGCCGGGGAGGGTGGGGGCCGGGGAGGGTGGGGCCGGGGAGGGTGGGGGCCGGGGAGGGTGGGGGCCGGGAGGGGTGGGGCCGGGGAGGGTGGGGGCCGGGGAGGGTGGGGGCCGGGGAGGGTGGGGGCCGGGGAGGGTGGGGGCCGGGGAGGGTGGGGCGGGAGGGGGGCCGGGGAGGGTGGGGGCCGGGGAGGGTGGGGGCCGGGGAGGGTGGGGGCCGGGGAGGGTGGGGGCCGGGAGGGTGGGGGCCGGGGAGGGTGGGGGCCGGGGAGGGTGGGGGCCGGGGAGGGTGGGGGCCGGGGAGGGTGGGGGCCGGGGAGGGTGGGGGCCGGGAGGGTGGGGGCCGGGGAGGGTGGGGGCCGGGGAGGGTGGGGCCGGGGAGGGTGGGGGGCCGGGGAGGGTGGGGGCCGGGGAGGGTGGGGCCGGGGAGGGTGGGGGCCGGGGAGGGTGGGGGCCGGGGAGGGTGGGGGCCGGGGAGGGTGGGGGCCGGGGAGGGTGGGGGCCGGGGAGGGTGGGCGGGAGGGGGGGGCCGGGGAGGGTGGGGGCCGGGGAGGGTGGGGGCCGGGGAGGGTGGGGGCCGGGGAGGGTGGGGGCCGGGGAGGGTGGGGGCCGGGGAGGGTGGGGGGCCGGGGAGGGTGGGGGCCGGGGAGGGTGGGGGCCGGGGAGGGTGGGGGCCGGGGAGGGTGGGCCGGGGAGGGTGGGGGCCGGGGAGGGTGGGGGCCGGGGAGGGTGGGGGCCGGGAGGGTGGGGGGCCGGGAGGGTGGGGGCCGGGGAGGGTGGGGGCCGGGAGGTGGGGCCGGGAGGGTGGGGGCCGGGGAGGGTGGGGGCCGGGGAGGGTGGGGCCGGGGAGGGTGGGGGCCGGGGAGGGTGGGGGCCGGGGAGGGGTGGGGCCGGGGAGGTGGGGGCCGGGGAGGGTGGGGGCCGGGAGGGTGGGGGCCGGGGAGGGTGGGGGCCGGGGAGGGTGGGGGCCGGGGAGGGTGGGGGCCGGGGAGGGTGGGGGCCGGGGAGGGTGGGGGCCGGGGAGGGTGGGGGCCGGGGAGGGTGGGGGCCGGGGAGGGTGGGGGCCGGGGAGGGTGGGGGCCGGGGAGGGTGGGGGCCGGGGAGGGTGGGGGCCGGGGAGGGTGGGGGCCGGGGAGGGTGGGGGCCGGGGAGGGTGGGGGCCGGGGAGGGTGGGGGCCGGGGAGGGTGGGGGCCGGGGAGGGTGGGGGCCGGGGAGGGTGGGGGCCGGGGAGGGTGGGGGCCGGGGAGGGTGGGGGCCGGGGAGGGGTGGGGGCCGGGGAGGGTGGGGGCCGGGGAGGGTGGGGGCCGGGGAGGGTGGGGGCCGGGGAGGGTGGGGGCCGGGGAGGGTGGGGGCCGGGGAGGGTGGGGGCCGGGGAGGGTGGGGGCCGGGGAGGGTGGGGGCCGGGGAGGGTGGGGGCCGGGGAGGGTGGGGGCCGGGGAGGGTGGGGGCCGGGGAGGGTGGGGGGCCGGGGAGGGTGGGGGCCGGGGAGGTGTGGGGGCCGGGGAGGGTGGGGGCCGGGGAGGGTGGGGGCCGGGGAGGGTGGGGGCCGGGGGAGGGTGGGGGCCGGGGGAGGGTGGGGGGGCCGGGGAGGGTGGGGGCCGGGGGAGGGTGGGGGCCGGGGAGGGTGGGGGCCGGGGAGGGTGGGGGGCCGGGGAGGGTGGGGGCCGGGGAGGGTGGGGGCCGGGGGAGGGTGGGGGGCCGGGGAGGGTGGGGGCCGGGGAGGGTGGTGGGGCCGGGAGGTGGGCGGGAGGGTGGGGGCCGGGGGAGGGGTGGGGGGCCGGGGAGGGTGGGGGCCAGGGGAGGGTGGGGGCCGGGGAGGGTGGGGGCCGGGGGAGGGTGGGGGCCGGGGAGGGTGGGGGCCGGGGAGGGTGGGGGCCGGGGAGGGTGGGGGCCGGGGAGGGTGGGGGCCGGGGAGGGTGGGGGCCGGGGAGGGTGGGGGCA